>NC_088606.1:3515000-4115000 GCF_036013475.1 Columba livia
AATTTCTTTGCAAGAGACTGATATTTTCTGCTGTTAAAATCAAAAGTTTGGTTTCTATTTGAGCCGCATGATGCAGAAGAGAAAATGAAGATTCGGTACCAGAGAACTGGGTTTGCTCAACAGCTTCTTATAATATGTTGTACATCGTAATTGATTCTAACCCCAGCGCTGACAGTCCTGCTTGCCTTCATGACACAGGCCGTAGATTGTAGGATGAACCTCTGCCACACTCGGTAGCTACTCTCATTTCCTCCAAAAGGCTAAGAAAGCTTAAATGGGCAGAAAAATATTCCAGTGGTTTCAATATACTTTCATAGCATAGCACATTTGCAGTAAAGCAAATATATTTAGGATGTGACTCTCTCTTGATAGAGTATCTCCTGGCTTTACAGGTTGGAAACTGAAATTCTGCCTGTCCTATTTAACTTTCCCCTTTTCATGCAGGCAAAACCCCACCTGCGATGTGAAATACTGAGTTTTCAGCTCTTAGTTGATTAAATACTGTTGCATTGCTTCTTTGTGGAAGTGGAACGTCATTTGAAGTAGTTGAGGGGGGGGGGTTGTGTTGTGCTAGATGCATTAAATGTATGGTTTTTAATCTATAGCTCAAGTAGTCAACTGCTTGAAAAAAAATGTCAGTGACAGTTGTGGGTTTTATGCAAGTGCCAGCATTAAATAGCATTATTTAAATTTGCTTCTAAATGCTTGTTTGATAAGTAAGGATATGTATGATTTATGCATATCACAATTTACTGGAGCATGTTAGCTGTTTTGTTTTGGTTTTGTTTTTTCCTAATTTATACCCTACTGTCACTCTGGTTTTATATATGTTAGTTTAAAAAGATTTGCCTGACGTAAAGAAGAACAATTACAGAATTACAGAGCAGGATTACTTCTGAAGGGAAAAAAAATAACCATGGCTTGTATTCTCAGTGGCTATTCTATTTGACTTCATCATTAAGAAAAGTATTCAGAGTATCTAAAGGGTGAAGAGTGGAGGATTGTGTTTTCTTTTCGATATGATAGCTGCATTCAAGTTATTCTTTCCTTTACAATAGATTTTACCTAGCTTTATCTTCATAGGAAGCTGCTTTCAGCTGAAAAGCAGAAGTGAATAGGAGTGTCATGACATAGGATTAACAGTACAACCGGATAGTAAATCAAATGTTTGAGATGAAAAAATGTAGAATGTGACATGCATCAGGAGAATGAACTGGCAGCGTTTAGCGGAGACGGGAGAACAGATAATGTATAATTATCTGCGGAGGTTCTTGAGACATGGACTTTAATTCAACTTCCAGAAACACACAGCCCATTTTAACCAGTCAATCTCTATAATGAATCTAATCACAATGTAAAACATTCCGAGGAACCGTGGGCCTTACGGAGTGCTAATTACAGATGAAACTAGCCTAAGCTAGGCATAAAGAAGGAAAGGCACACTGCACGGCATTTTAACTGGACCTGTGATTACATTTCAGTGCCAGCAATGCAAATAAAAACAAGATCCAACAAGTGCCAAAATTAAAGAATAAGCAAAATTAAGATTTAAAGTCTCGTATATCTTCATATTTGACAAATGCTTAATAGCCTTACAGTATCCCAGAATGGTGATCACTTGCTGGGATCAGCAATATCTGTCACAAAGCACATATTGGCATCAGATTCTTCTGCAACGTGGCCCTACTATCACAGTAACGCACCTACACCAAAGATAATTACTTTTTATGTTGCTGTATGATTCGAACACTTTTGCGACTGTACTTGCAGTTTAAATTCACTGCAAGAGCAACTTGCAATACTTTTAACGGGCTCTAATCTCTCTGGTTTCAGTTTGAGACCAAGAGGCATTTCACATCATCAGCAGTGGATTTATATTGTATGCTTAGAAAATAGAAATGGATTTCCAGGGAGTTTAATTTATCAATATCTAGTCTTTATGGGAAACATTAGTTTGCATAGGAAAAGGGGTTAAAAGAAGGTTTAAATTATGTCTCTAACATTTCCTGAAAACTTTGTACAAAAATATTCTATGCCACAAAAGCACATTAAATATTCAAACTTTAATATACATTCCTCAGTAACAAATGTACAGTTAGATAACACATAAAGAATTATGAATGACTAATTATATTTTGCATATTTACAGCAAAGACAATTAGCAAATAGCTTTTATATGCAAAATAAATGAAAAAGTAATTAAGATGCACTAACTAGAGCAGCAATATCAAGTCTGTTGTCTTGTGATTCATTCCTAACAAACATAATAATTATGCATTCATTGTCATATAATTAAAACAGCTCTGTCCTTTAGAAAACTGGTTATTTACTGTATAATAACCTGAAGAGTGGCAGAAGTTGCTCATAATGGTGAGAAGGATAATTAAATATTTCTTCCTGGTGTCTGCTCACTCAGTTGAGTTTATTATCTTCAACTTGTGCGAGAAAACATTTCCTCTGCAGTTCCAAAAGCTCAGCTCTTCACCACTGGGAAAGTTCTGCCTCTGCCATGCCCCAAACCAGCTCTGCAAAGCCTCCCCAAATGGACACGGCATTAAAACCCATCCTAAGAGGAGAAAGCTCTGTGGTCCAGCCTTGAGAGGATGGGGACACTCTGGTTAGAGCCTGGGGTCCCTTCTCCTACATGCTATGACCTTGGTTGAACTTCGTCAGTGTCATTGCTGGAGATGGCCACATATTTAGGTTTGTGTGTGGAGAATATCCCCTGGCATAAATGCATGGGCAGACCTACATCCTTGTAGAACCAGGGAATTATTTGTCCAATCAGGTCCTCAGTGACACAGGTGTCACTGCACCTCCACTCTCCGTCTTTTCCGATTCCCTTCATTTCCCAGCCCTTATTACATCTCAATAAAACACAATAAATCATCCAGTCTCAACTGGAACCCTTAATCACTACCAAACAGAATAGTAATATCCAGCCTGTAAGCCGTCTTTATAATACTAATATCATCAAGCACTTTTTTTTTGGTCTTAAAATTCTGTTTTCCTGTAAACCTCAACCACAGAACCCGCCGAGCTGCAGTGGAGGAAAAACAGTGTAATTGCTTGGCTGCACGTACGGCTGGCCTGGATCAGTAATCGGATTTCCAGGGACTCAATAGGTGGGGAGCAGGGCACAGGGAGCCGGGTTCACCTACGCAAGCTGGGACGGACGGACTTAACTCGTGCTGCTGGACAGACCTCATCCTCCCCTCCGAGCCCTTGAACATCGGTTCTTGCTCTTCTCCCAGCCACTCACCTTCCCACAAAGGGAAGATATAACCATTTTTCTCTACCAAATGGTCTTTTCTCTCACTATTTGGGCAAAACTAGGCACATTTTGCTGGTGGAAGAAGAATCCCCAGTCATGGAAGGGTCTGTGCAAGGGGACATGGTAGGACCAGAGAGGTACCCATGGGCAGAGGAGGACTCAGCACGAGCCTTGCAAAGCCCTATGCAGATGGATCCAGAGTGGTTTTTATTGCCTTCAGTCCCCAGCACCTCACCCCCATTGCTATTTGGGGTACGCTGAATGGTGGGTCAGCTAGACCCTGCTGCAATACGCACAGAAAGAAAGAAAGAAAAGGACTGCAGCTCTCAGATGCACTGGGAATTGCACTGTGCTTGTCACGCAGTGCCCTCCGGAAGGCAGGGGATTTTTGCACAGATTTCTTAATACTCCAGGAGGAAAAAAAGAAAACAAAGTCCCTTTGGGCTTTGTTACACAATCCATTTACTCAGACTTTCTCATCTGATCGTTTCCATGTCAGGAATGCAGCAGGACTTCACCTGACCTACATGGAGGGACCCCCCGAGCTATTCCCCTGCAGTGTGATATATTTATTTTAAGAGAATTATGCATCCTATGAAGCTCCAGTACCATAGGGTCCCCATCCCACCCCATTTCACATTCAGCACTCAGTGTTCAGAACACAAAAAGGAGACAGGTCGCATTTTCTGTTAAATCCTACAGAGCAGGTCCTGGCTGGTGTGGAGATTCCTGTGTCTCTGGGCTGCATTTACACTCCTTAAGGCTGACCTGTTGCTTAGGTGGATTTCTCAACAGCTCTTTCTCCATTGCCCACTTTGAACCAAACTGAAGAATGATTTTTAATTCTGCTGAGCTACTAGGGTTTACTTGCTTCTTGCATAGCCAATATTGAGCCCATTGCTTGAGTCAGATAAGGATGGAGGGGAAATACATATTATGTATAGGTAATTCAGCTACCATCCCTTTGAGATCCTGACCTGTTTTCTCAGTCCTGCAAACCATCTCCACCCCATAGGGAGGAACAGGGAGCGTTAGCCACCCTATGGGGTTCATTAGCCCTCCTATGGTGAGTGTGATCTCCCTAGAGCCTGGAAGGTGCCAGGATGCAGCAGTTCTGTGCCCTGCTCCACACAGAGCTGTCAGGATGACAGACTTAACCTCCCTCTGTCCCTGTTTACCCAAAGTAAGAAGATTGTAAGGCTTAGTTAATGTTTGTAAGTGCCTCAGGGTTCTTACATGATAGGCGCTATGTACATGCAAGTGTATTATAATACCTGTCATAAGAAGAATTAATAAACCATAATGTAGTAATTTAAAGGTAGCAGACACTCGTGCATGATAGACTTTGGAGCCGCTTCTTTACAGGCACCCAGAAAATGACATTAAAGTTAAAATCAGATTAAGGCAAAAAGAATGCAGTCAGGCACTACTGGATACTGAGTCAGTAAATATCAATTATATAAAAACAATCATTGATGAGAGCCTTGATAAAATCAGGTGTTAGGGAGAAAGAGATGTGACAAATGCATTCATTTCAGAAGTTACACTGCTCCTTTTGGACACCTGGCTTTTATTTGGGGCGTTTCTGTTTTTTGCATCTCCTTTCAAAATATTGGAGACTCCAGCAGCAGCTGGACATAAAACCAGAAGGATGGCTCTTTTGCCTCAAAACCTTGATGGAAGACAATGTGAGCACCCAGGAAAGAACAAGGAGGTCCTCTGTGACCTTATTTATCTGAAATCGGGGTGGGTATCAAAAACCCTCTAAACATTCCTAAATATAAAGGCATCCATGTGTTTTAAGTTCTGGAATCAGGGAGGGCAGGCTCACAATGTAGTCGTGGCTGGTCCTAGACCTGTTAAATGAGGGATGGCACTGAAGTAATAGTGGATTTAAGAAGTAGGATGGACTAAGATTTGCCTGTAGCCCCAGATTTGGGAAGGCGTTGGTGGACAAGCACATCCTCAAGTGCTGGGGGATCCCCTGGAGAGCTCAGGGACCTCGCTGGTGCTTACAGAGGCATGTGCATGTGCTTAAAGACATTCTCAAACAGGAGTCAAGAGGGCAAGTTGTTAATAAGAAACAAGCTCTCACATTTAATGTGTTTTGCACATGCAACCCAAACCCACAACCAAGCTCTCCTGAAAGCAGAGCTCCTGACATTAAAGCGTTACCTCTGCTTTGGCAATGAGCTGTCGCACCTGAACCAAAAAGGATGCAGCAAGGCCAGCTCCATATTTCAGCTTTTTCTTTAGTTCAAGATCAAAAGGTGGTTTATTTTACCTTTCCAAGGTGCTGCAACCCCCAAATTTCTCTTTCTGCTGCAGAAGTCACCCCCAGCCACCTCTCCCTGGGCACAACCTCAGCATGGCAATGGGCCAGCAGCTGAGCTTTACCTACTGTGTAGGTATATATATATCCCTACTTACGAGTAGGGATAAGAGGCCTTTGGTAAAAGAATAAATTGAGCTCATTCTCTCTCTCTGCATAAAAGAAAGACAGTAAATAAAATTCCAGCAGCTACAAGCTGGCGACATTATACTGTCATAATCCAGAAATGAACATTGATTCTGAAGAAGTCGCTCCTTCAAACTTTAACGCAACAATTAAGTATTCCATTGTCATGGCTCAATTAAATGGTATGGCCTGAGAAAATTGGGGATTGTAAAGTGAGGATGGAATGTGCTTTGATCCTCTTTCCAGGGTTATTGTTTCATTAATAAATGAACATGTCATTTGTCTCACCAGAGGGAGCTCCTGCCCTCCAGGCTTTTTCCCTTTTTTGTTCAGGTTTTATAAAGATGAATTTCCAGTGCTCTGAAATACCATGGATTAGTAGTTAAGCCTGACAGCACTTCGGGGAGTAGTGGGCTTAAAGTGCCTCACACAGGTCTCCAAAGCACTTGTTTACTAATAGAGGAAATCAGCGACCGTCTGCAGCTGCTGATATCGCATTACCATTTGGAAAGACAGTAGCTGAGATAACAAATCACACAGTTTTAATAATTACTCCTGCATTCCAGTTTTTTGTTTCCTGCGTAACTGCAAAGGCTGGATTTCTTCCAAATAAACAGATAAAAACAGTATGGAACTTTTATCTTTTAATGATAATGACAACACATCATGTTTCACTAAAAGTTTCCTGCTGGATTTTTTTCTGATTTCTAGAGTTTCAATAAAATGTAATTATACTTTATAATTCCACTCTTTTAATCTTCACTTCAAAAACTATTCACAGTTAGCAAGTTTGCGAGGCAGGGAGAGGGGGTGAGGAGCAGGAGCGGACTTCCCCCACATCGGGCTGTTCATAAATTCTGGCTGGGGGTAAACCTGTCATTGAAACGGCACAAACTGAGCTGCTTTGCATTCAAATTAATACCTAGTTTAATTTGAAGATAAAATAGCTTCCATTTATGTGGTTATTAAGAAAAAGTAACAAAACCGTTTGGCAATGAATGGATGTTTAAGATTGGATGAACTTGCAACCTATTTCTTTTGCGTTCTTGGAGTTTTTTTCTTCTTTTTTTAATCCCTTGGATACTTTGGTATCAGGATGTTTTTCTATCATAGATAAGGCTTTAAAACAAAACAATCCCTATAAAATCTGAATGGTTAATATGTACCCTGGGAGTCAAAAAGTTCCCACTATCCCAATACTGAATTAGACTTCATGGGTTTTGTTCGAGTACATCTTCTCATCTTGTCCTTTGCTCAGAGAAAAGCCGGCAATTTCATTAACAACTTTTCTTGCTAAATAATTTCATGGACTGACTTAGCAGAGCAGAGAAGAGGAGGAAGAGAGGAATACCTTCCTCTTCCAACTCAAAATGTTCAGACTTAAAGGTAAGGTAAACTTTTCTCACAGCTTTTAGTTTGCTTACCATCAGCCCATGTTCCACTGGGTGATTAAAGAAAGCTTTTTTAAAGCATTACTTCAGAATGATCTTAATTGGTGCAAGGTTGAGCCCTTTCTAGGAGGGGAGGAAAAAGGTTGAATAGCCTTTTCAAGTCACATGAAAGTTTCTAGGATGAATGTACGATAATTAGATTAATAAGTAGCTTAATTTATCACAGCTAAGGATTTCAACAGCCACACATTAGAGCAAGAAAAAAAAGATTAGTGTGATTCCAGTTTGTAAAAAATTGTACTGAAACTTGATTAACCTTAAATAAAAAGTGCCTTTCTTTTTGTGTGTAAATTCAGTAGTTAAGGGGGGAAAAAACCACTAAAATAATCAGAAAAGTCCTGTTCCATTCCTTTGTGTTCCCTAGCTAATGAGAGATATCGGGGTTGTACAAAACAACTTTTCCCTGCAAGGTTATTCTTCCTAGAACATGGATTTAAATCAAATCCGCAATCCCTACCCCCATTGCGGACACTGAAGATCTGTGTGAGGTGTGAGATAACATATGCAGGGGTTAAAAATAACTGGAGCATTAGCTCTTTTCATTTTAAAACAGAAGAAAATGAAGATAGGTGAAATATATATTCTAGCCTAATACAAAGTTATATGGAAAACAACTGTAGCCAAATTAAGGCGAAGCGTGCAATTAGGGATGACAATTAGCCGTGCAATACTTGCTCACACCAAACATGACGTCTACAAGACAACATCATTTCGACAGCACTCTCCATTGCCGGAATCAGCCTAAAAATCGAATATGGCAAACACGGGAAGCAGAACAGCAAGTTGGTGCAAAAATCCTCGCTCGTTGATGGGAGAGTCGTGTAAAATATTGTCAGACCATCCAGCTTTCCTCTCACCACTATTTCTGCTGCCTTACAGGAGAATCCCTTAATAGCGAGTGAAATCTGCTGTGCTTTTTGATGTTGCCATCCACCGCCGAGGTTGCTTTCGGTGGTGTCATTATTTATCAGCGCTAATGTCAGATTTCATTAATCTAACTCCTTTAACACTCATATCACGGCAGACAAAAATTCCCAGTGCTTTTTATTAAGGCGGTTGGCAGCAGGGCGAGCAAAGCCGGCGGAAGGGTCTGGAGGAGGGTGGTATGGTTCCTGTCAACGCTCAACAGCCATCGTCATCGCGAGGAGGCCTAATGCAAACCCAGCAGTAGCGAGATGCGAGGCGCTGGGTTTGCGACTCCCTGTCCTGAATCCCTCTTTGAAAAGGGGTGGTAAGGGGGAAGGTTGGTTCGTACTCGTAGGAAACTGCGAATGAAATTACTCAGAGCACAAAAAAAAAAGTAATGAAATGAGAAAGGAGGACAGTTTCTTTTAATTTTATCTCACACTTAAGAGATGACTAAGAGCGCTAATGAAAGGGAGTGTAATAATAGCCCAGATAGTGCATATTGCACACGCCGTAACGTCGGAAAGGTTAACTCTGGCAAAGAGAGATCAGACAAATCAAAGCGGCTGAGGGCACTCATGCATCGGCCTGTTTGATAAGATTGATAACTGTAACCAGTAGCTTAGGAGAATCGATTTCCACTGCCGGGGATCTCTCTGGATGCTCTCATCTTTTCTTCTGCTTATATGAAAGTGAAGCTTTAAAGATGTTTTATCATCTAATGGCGAATATGACACACAGTTACAAACGGAATCTTTTTTTAATCTCAGAATGGAAAATTTAAGCGGGGCAGTGATTCGCTTTAATTATGTATATTGAACAAATTTGAAGAGATGAGAAGAAACTTGTTTTTCAGCCCACTGAACCCAAGTGCTTGCCTGTAATCTAAAATGGATATCTAATTATTGTTTAACATTATTTATTTAGGAGGAGTTACGACCTCTAATTTGCCTTTAAATGATTAATTTAGTGTTTAAATAAAGCTCCTTTTATTTAATAATGTTTTCTTTAACCAATCTTCACTAATGTCAATAAACTCTTTGTTTAACCTTCTTAAAGGAAACATTTTCTCAGCTCTGAGACAATTATGAATTACCAAAACCCATATAGAAAAATGAGCTAAGTAATTATCTAATATTATTGCAGTGTGCTTAAGAAGAGAATATTCCACACCAATAACATAAAGCAGGAGAGAGGAAGCTTTTCTAAATATTGAGCATTTTAAGCAGTCTGCCTCTTTTTGAGGTGATAAGGCAGCACAGAAATACTCCAAAATACTAATAGCTTGGCTAAATAAATTCATCCACTTTTATTAGCATCCTTAAATGGATCTTGGTCCAGGTCCCAGGCACAAACGGAGCAGCACAAATGTCCCTGCTCTGTATGCAGAGAGACAGTCAGATGAAATGCGGGTGCCCTGGTCCTGTCCCCAGCCCTCAGCAGGACATCCTCACCCGTGGCCAGGGTGACTTTGTACCACCACGGTGTCCCCTCCATGTCCAGGACTGAGGGGATGAGCTCAGATTTGGGTTAAGGGAACACAAGTCACCGCCCCAAAACTGTGGTCTGGACCTTTGGTTATATTCTGAAGCTCCCGCATGTAGACATAATGGCACATATATATCACACACATTATACTGACCAGTAATTTTGAAAGCGAACACCTTTTGGGAGTCCAAGAGTGACTGCTAATGAGCTAATGAGTACCATCTGTACATAATAAATTATGTTTGTGATAATGCATGTCACAGAATTATAGAATCATTTTGTTTGGAAGAGACCCTCAAGATCATGGAGTCCAACAATTAACACTGTCACTAACCCATGTCCCTAAGAACCCCATCTTCACATATGCTTCCTTGGTCTTGCTTAGATCTCCCATGCTTTGCTGTGAAGTACACCAGAGCTGGGAAGATCACAGGAAAAAATAGGCAGCACGAAAAAAGGCAAATTAATGTCCAAGTGGCCAGAAAGTGGCAGGAGATAAGTAGTGGAGGAGAAAAATGAGAAGCAAAGCTTCCAGCAGGAGCCAGATGAAACAGAAAAGCCAAGAGTGGGAGAAAGCGGTGAGAAGGAGCAGGGAGAGGGACTTCAGAGGCTGCAGATACTGGGAGGAAAGAAAAATTATCCAGGGCATGAGGTTCACAGGGTCACAGAAACATTGAAGTTGGTGGGGTTTCCTGAAAGCAGCTCAGACAGGCGCAGCTACAACAGGCTGTCCAAGACCATGTCCAGCTTGGTTTTGAGTATCTCCATAGATGGAGACTCCACAGCCTCTCTGGGCAGCTTGATCCAGCAGTTAACCACCCCCATCACAAAAATGGGTTTTCTTATGTTCAGATAGAATTTCCCGTGCTCATGTGTGGGACGATTTCAGTCTTGGGCTTGTCTTATTATTAACCCAAGAACTTTACATGGGCACAAAGGAATGTCCCCCACAAGTGAATGTGAGGCAGGTTCATTGTTATACTATAGTGGGAGCAAAGTCTGAAAGTGCTCAGGACAGCACTGGGATGGAAATGCCCATCTCTTCAAGGTGCAGTCTGGAGAAATGTGTGAAGTAGGAAGAGAAAGAATGGTTAGATGTGCCACAGACTGGGAAGGAGGAAAAAAAATTCAGAAAGCTCTCAGTAGAGAGCAACATATGTTAGGGTGTAGTCCCAGCTAAGCATTAGTAGTTGAGCTACAGGACAGATCGTATAAGAAATGTATGGCCTTCCCTTAACCACGCTGGTTACTGCCTGGAGCTCAAGTGATGGAGGTCTGAACAAGAGTTGTGACAATTTCTAACTTGGGAAACGCACTGCCTTTATCATAGGCAGAGTTGAAAGGGTCCTCACATTCAAAACTGTGCTTCTATACATTAAAACCAGCAGTAGAGCATGGGGTATTTCTGCGTGAACACTCCTTGTCCAAGTCTTGTTGAAGATTCCAGGCAAAAGAGAGGGAGCAAGTGCCCAGATTTGAATGAAGAAGGCTGAACAACAGTGAAGGACAGCATGGAAGCCACAGCATAGCAGATGTACAGAGAAATGGAAAAGAAGGCAAATAGGTGTGCAATAAGCATTGATAGGTGCTCTTGGGAGTGAGAAAGGAGGAGACCCGTAAGCCAGTCTGAGCTGTATCTAAATGGACCCATGAACATGGAGGGGGAATTAAGAACACACTTAACTGTGCAATCCTTACTTTAGGGCTCTTCCGAGCTGTGGTGGGTCAGTTTGAGAAGGCAAGTACCTGGCCCCAGGGATCAGATCGTGGCTCCAAGCTGCTGGTAAGGTACACAGAGATGTGTGCTGGCACTCATCTGGGGTCCAGGAGGAGCAAAGCTTAGTTGTTGTGGCTCCATCCTCAGCTAGTATTAGGTGCTTTTCATAGTGTTTTGCTCTTTCTCTGCTTTGTGGGAAGGTGGGACTGAGGGGCTCCCCTGGGGCATCAGCACAGCTGCTCCCCAGCACCTGAAAATACTCAGCAGGTATCTGCTCCTCTTCTTTTTATCTCTCTTTTTTTTTTTTTTTAATAATCTGGCAAAGTTTTGACTATTTATTTTCTGAAGTTTTGGTTTTAAAGTTTCAATTTTTTTCCCAACCATATAGGCTAAGACCTCATCCAAACTGAAGATGTTTAAAACATGTAGATGTCTAAATCTCTAACCCCTTATCCTTAGTACTCTACAGTCCAAATCTAAGATGACACTGGGATGCTCAGCTTGTTCCTTCTCTCCCACCTTGTCCTGACACTTGCTGTACCCCATTCCCTGAAAACTTGGGGTGTCTGAGGGCACAGAACAACAGAGTTTGGCTGATATCATCAATACAACCAGGAGCTTCGTTTAACACTCACCCACAAGCTGAGCTCTGTGTAAGTGACGATTTGGGTCCACAAAATGAACAAGGAGGAACTGGGAGACCCCCAAACTCCCTTCCAAAGCAAGCAGAGTTGGGACAAGCTGTCATCATGACATACCCTCAATGATGGACCAGCACATCTGGAATGAAGATTTGAATCCCACCTTCAGCTTTGTACCTGGTTCTCCATGTGGCCACCTCTTCCCAGGGAATGCAGCTGTGCTCACCAGTCCAGATGTTCAAAGAGAGACAAGACTGCCACAGCTCCTACATGAAAGGTGAACAAAAGGAGAGTGAGCACCTACACACCTTGAAAGCTTCAGACTACAACCCACTGTGAATTGTTGCCTCCTGACATGTGATAGGAAGCAAAGCATAATCTCAACTGGGTTACAGGTAAATGTGCAGATGTGTTTGCCCTCAGACAGCTTGAGGGCATGTCATCCCCTTCTGAACAAGGCATGTTAAAAAAACAACCTTCTTTTAAATAGCTGTTTACCTTCAGGCTGCCAACTCCATGAACGGCCCCTAACGACAGGGGTCAAGAAGTCTCTGGTTAAAAGGTCCTGCCCCACTTTTGAGGCAACATGGACAAGTCCCTCAGGACTTGCTCAGCAGCTCAAGCCCATATGGAGCTGATCCACAATACCCACTGGACTCCTAATGTTAGAAATGCATGGCTTGTCCCAGCGGACATGGGAGGAATTTTCCCAAGAAACACGCAAAAACCTCTGCTATGATACACAGGAGACAAGTCATCTCTATCAGCCTATGTGCAGTCCTCAAATGGGGATAAGACGCATCCAATAATTTATGTTATTATTTAAAAAAAACACATATGGTATTGTGACTATATTTTTTGGAATCACAGACAGGTAAGAAGAAGATGAAGGATATATTGCATCTACCACCCTTTTATGCACGACTTGCACTGCACTCTCAGCTGCTAGAGAGCCTTACCAAAACTAAGTAAAAATTCACAAATCTAATTAAAGTAAAAACTGCTGGCTAGCAAAGAATATCTTTTGCCTTTTCACTTCTGCTTGCTTTTAATCAGCCCTGCAAAATTCCCCCTGCCCTCATGGAGAGGAATAGGTAATATTGTTTGAAGAATGAATAAAATATCAGGTAGGAAGTGTCTTGTTTGTCTGTGTCTTCATTATGTCCTTCCCCATCCTGCTGAGTGAGCGCATGGACTGTGTGTCTGGACCAGTGTGTTCTTCCTTACCGGTCATTCACTGTTTGGTTTGTACCAGCAGCTACCAGCCCTGGACATAGGTTGGGATCAAAGGTGTTCAACGCTGTACAAATATCAAATAAAGACAATCCCTCCAGAATAAACTCAGAGTTTTGCCAGATTTGGGGTTTCCCTGAACAACTTTCCTTGCTTGAGTCTTCGTACAAATTTTAAATTTGAAGCAGGGAACAGTTCAATTGATAAATCAGCGTTTTAATATTTTTTCCCTTTCATCTTAAATAATTATTTGAAATGACAACATTGTGGATTTTTTTCTATGGGGCTGCAAACACTGGATTATGTTGGTCAACATTTACAGTGAAATGCAGAATTCGGAGTTATTCTGGGGAGGGGGGGGGGGCGAAATTCCAGTGGCAGAGAGGAAATGTTAATAGAAGAATTCAAAATATAAGGCTCTTTTGAAAGACCTGCAAAACTCCTTTAGTTGTTGTAAACACTCTCACTGGAAGAGGTGTGCAAGAATCCTTTATTTCAAGTCCCCATTTATTCTCTCCTTTTCCAGCGAAGGCAAATAATCTCAGATTATTTACCAGCGTCTCATTTCCAACTCACAAAAAACGCCTTGAAGCCAGAAAAAAAAAAATACTCTCCATCAGCTTGTTTTTGTTTTGCTCTAGTGTTTATTTTCATTTTAACATTAATTGCCCTATAATGTCTGCTTGGTTTTATCAATTAGCCTTTGCAGTGGGAAAATATTTTAGCGCCTAATACAGCATAATGATTTTTTTCCCTATTTGCCAAGGGGGTTATTAATAAATGTCCCCACTGGGGTTACAACTCTGGTGCTCTGGTGTTTGCTTTAGGGGAAATGAGGGATTGGAGGAAAATCCTAACCAAACGGAGCTATAATTAGAGTGAAAGCAGCTGCAATTAGGAGTATATGTTCAACGACACCCACGGCACTCGGGGACAAACCTCCCCTCAAATCGGGCAGAGGTGGCAGCAGAAACTCTGCCACTGCAAAAGGAGGAAAGATCTTGGTTTTCCCGCATTTCCAGATGTTGCATCAAAGATTTGCATTGTCTGTTCAGCATATTTATCCAAAGAGGAAAGGCTTTTTTTTGATGGAGTGCTGTCCCGGCAAAGCCAACAGCAGCCTCCTCCAAGCTGGGATTTCACCCTGATCCCTTGCTCCTCACTATTTATTTAGCCTGAACCGCTGCCACCAGCACTGCTGGGCTCTCTGGTTCGCTGCCAGCTGAGCAGGCCCTTCAAATGGCACATCAGACATCCACGCTATTTCCCACCGAGTCCTCTCCTGCGGCTGCAGGTCCTCCAAGGTTGGACGCAAAGTCTGGCAGACCTTGTTCTCCTCCCCACTGCCACAACGGGCTTTGTTCGTGGAGGAAAACTAAACAGACGCCATCCCTTTGGCTTTTCTGTCTGTTACAAATCAAAACTCTCCGTCGCCGGGAAATGAAGCAGCTAATAGGCTGTCCTAACAAAATTCAATCCTATCATCAGATACAGGTTTCTGGAAAGCCAAACTGGAAGGAGTTCTGCTGCCTGTCGAGAATTCAGGCTGAGTTAAAATATTAGTGCTTGGTTTTATCAATTAGCTGAACAAAACGTTTAACAATAAACACTTTCATACAGCAAGGACACATACGGAATTAAAAAATGCAGCAGATGTGCAATACTGCTTAATATGGCTTCTGGCTTAATTATTCTTACTGAAGAAGTCTCTCGTTCTCATGGTTTGGTTTCTGAACAACAGCTACTGATATAACCTTTTGTCATTCCCTGGTTTGGTTTTGTTTTTTGTGGGGTTTTTTGTGTGTTCAGTTTTGTTCTTTTTTTAAAAGAAAAGAAAACAAAACAATTGCTATTATAGTATTATTAGCTTTAAGCAGAGCTCGGAAGAAATAGAATTTGCTTTGGGAAGCCTCTGTAGGGCCTCTTGTATTGAGGTCCTGTATAGGTGCCCCGTATAGATCTTTGTGGGAAAGAGGTTATTGCCAGCATAAGCAGTCTGGCTTTGAGTGATACCTCCCAACCTATCAACCCACAAAAAAAAGGATTGAAAGCAGCAGTAAAATATAAGGATGTGCCGCACTTTTGTCCTCCACCACCTATGTGTCATACAGGCGGTCCATCATAGCTCTAGATCCACAAGAAAGTGGATTCCTTAAACACCCCAAAAGATGCAACCTCATTCCTGGAGATTTATGAGCACTGGAAAAATCACCTCAATGGAGACATGGCTTATTGCCTGATTTCTCTGCTCTTTCTCCAGAACAACAGCTCCTCCAGGTCCTGAATCTCTGCGTTTTGACCAGAAGAGGAGCTCAGGTGGAATTTGGCACTACTGGTTTTCTGTTGTGAATGAACATAGATCAAAAGTAAGCAAATGAAGAATCCAGTGATAATTTGTGTTGCAAAACAACGTGAGAAGCGTGCACAACAGCCACTGCATTACCACGGGACACAGCCCTGCCCTGCTGAACCTCCACTCTGGACACAGAGTCCACAGGACTGTGCAGAAGAAGCAGGTCTCCGCCACCATTTTTGAAGCAGGAGCACTGACCTTGGAAGACCTTTGTATTTTATACCCTGCTTGTCCTTCTAACAAAGTATTCAGGAGCTACACAAAAGAGTTGGAAACTCAACCTGCAGGACAACAGCCTTTTGCTATGAACCAAATCTTTCCATCCTGAGAAAAACAACCATGATGTTTCCACCAGCTTTGGGAGGGCCTGGGCTCAGCTGGTGTCTACTGTTTCCTCGCCAGGCATTCACCACAACTAAGTATTTCTTCAAAGCCAGAACCTTTCCAAATCACCATCAAAGTGCCAGTTCTAGAGATATCGGACCATTTGGTTTCTTCTATTTCCTTCTGATCCTTTTGGGGGAGGGGGGGTGGTAATTATGTGTCTCTCCGTGCATGCCTTTGATCACACACAATGTGCACACTATATACATGTATTATAGAACTTTAATACTCAAAGAAGCTTATAATTGATCTTACCCACCTGGACACATTCCTGTGTGACCTCATATAGGTGTTCCTGCTCCAGCGGGGCAGTTGGACTAAATGATCTTTCAAGGTCCCTTCCAATCCCTAACATTCTGTGATTCTGCTAAATGTTGTTTTAAAGGGATATGTGTATACACAGGCACCAACACACACAAATGTGTATCTGTACACTTGTAGATATACACATAATGAAGAAGTGAAACTCTTCGTAGCTCACCATAGAGCTCAGCCCTCTACCCTTTCCCTGCCAAGCCGCAGGGTCTAACACAAACACCAGGCTTTTAAATCTACTTTTATTACCTTACTACCACCAGGAACAGCACAACCTAGTGCAGCCGCTTTGACACAGATGTTAATTTTCACTTGCAGCTGTGGCAATTAGAAAGTGTACTTAATAGAGTGTCGTGTTAATTGTTGCAGAGTTAACCAATTTCTCCATTTAATTGTCAATTGATTAACCTATTGAAATGGTAAGTGACTCAGTTTCCTTCCAGAACAAACAGCAGCCACATATTGTAGCTTCATCCAGCTGGAGGGGGTACTCTGTGATTTGCTCAGCCTCAGTGTGCTGGTATTTTTCTACACCTCCCTGAGCTTTTAATTAGATGAGCCAATTTTACATGTATTTGTCTGCTGGAAAGGTTATCTGTGCCGGAGCTGACCTGCAGAGACAAGGTTGAGCCTAGCAGTCTTAATAGAAAAGGTTTTCAGCTATGACTGCTGTACTTGATTGCATTGTAATGGTAATTAACTTGAGACTTTGCCTCCCTCAATGTTTTTTTGTAGCTTTAGCTATGCAATGAGATGTTTCCTCTGTCATATATATGCACTTATTAAGCTCTCATTGGATTCTAATATGCATGCAAATAGTAGAGAGTTTCTTAAGGCTAGTGCTACACTATGTAGATTGTAGTGCCATTAAGTCACTACAGAGATGTAGCCTGCAGCAAACTTATAAGGTTTTTTTATTCTTTTTCTGCAAGTGTATGTGAGGGTTTGATTTTCCATTTTTGTGCTTTTTTTTTAACCTAGAGGAGGAAGAATTCCCTCTACATACTTTTCCTCCTTTTCATCTGAAGAATTCTGCATGCGGGAGCCCATTTTAACAACTTTTCCTTTCCCGATGAGCCTAAAAATGTGCTTGTGCTTTAAAAGGAAGATCCCAATGTCCTTAATTCAGTTTTTCAAGTTGGTTTGTAATCCATCCCCATTCCTACTCCTTTCTCCGAGCGGCTCGTTTGAAAGCCCTCAGTATCTCCCGTGTTTCTGCATGTTCTTTTACAGTACGGCGCTGTCATTTAATTACGAGACAATCCCCCACAACTGAGCAAGCATTTTCATCATTGATAATGTTGGTAGCAGGCAACTGAGACAAAATGATTACAAACCTATGTTGCGCTCAATAGTCCTTTAGAGGATTTCTTTCTTAATAGTCCTGGCTCATTCATGTTTGGTTCAGTACATTTGTTCTTTAAAAAAGGCGTAGATTAGAAGAGTTTCAGGGTAGGTTAATAACTCAACTGAAAATGGCTGCTTGCATTGTCAAAGTCTGTTCCTGCAGTTGCCTGGTGCTTTCTTCAGTTCTTCCACACTGCAGCTTTGGCCCAGTTGGTAAACAGCTTAAGTCCAGACATCTTTTCATTCTCCAGTGCAGCGGATTGAAATAAAAATGCATATAAGTGGCGACTGACTGGCGCTGGCCTGACAATAGCCTGTAACATTATGCAAGGGTATTTACATAGGAATAAGGCCTTGGTAAAGAAGACAGGGGCAATTAATGACTAGGGCCACACATATAAGGAAAGTTTGTCCAATCCTTTCTTCAATAAAGATCTTTTGTAAAGTGCTATGGAAACTCATGGAGGCCCCCAAACAGATTAGAAGAGGGACTTTTGTGGTAGGGTTTCTTTGGTTTGGGGTTTGGTTTTTTTTTTAAACTTTAAGTTAAAAGGGCCAAATTTTGTAAAGGTAAAACGTAATTCTTCTGTGATTTCAGGTTTTTACTATTGTGATCTCTTTTTTTCTTTCCTTTTTTTTTTTTTTTCCCTTTTCAGGGAAATAAGCTTTGTGTGGCTATTTTCCTAGGAGAACACATGGAATAAAGCAATAAAGTGAACAGTGTGCCTCAGTTGGGAAGGGTGGTGGAAGCAAAAGCCTCAGAGGAGACCTGTCACAATGCTTGACTCCTCCTGCAAACACAGGTTTGGAATTTAGGCTAATTTATAAGCATTTAGGGCCTGACTCTGATCTGCCTTACACCCCAGCAGCTCTGCTGGGGCTGTCAAAGCACTTCCCAGCAGATGCAAGACGGGCAACTGCATCTTCTGAATTCAGCTTTCTCCTTCGTTTTTGTCCTGGTGGATTTGGGCATGAGTGGTTTTGACAAACAGAGGAAGCCCCATGCTCTGGGTTGCGGTGCCGAAGGCACCATCAGCAGTGGCTTCATCCTATCAGATGGGATATTCTCCTCCAGGCCTGCAGACACAGATAATGAGCCCATTTCCCTGGGGGGACACCAGCTTATATCCCCCTGGGGCAATGGTGGCACAAAAGTGTCACAGCTGATGATGTCTCCTCCACCCACAGGGTCTTGAGTTGGTGGTTTTGTATGTTTTGGTGCAGTTTGGACACATCACTTTGGGTCCAAAGCCATCTCCACCATGATGGAGCTCATGAGAATCTCTTCATCAACATTGTACACTCCTTCAGTGTCTCCTTTTCCTACTTAAGCTACTGTCCTCTATGTCTCACCTGCCCCCATGGAGGTGTTGAGGACCCTGTTTTCCTTGGGCTGTCACAGCACATCTGTTGATGGCAGCTTGAATATCTCCACACACTAGTTGAGTAATTTTAATTTCAGGCTCATCCATTAGTGTTCAGAGACTTTGCTCTTGTTCTAATGACCATGGAGGGCTCCTTGTTTTGAGTTGATGTTACAACTTTTTTACCATGCTATCCAGAAAGCTGTAAGTCTCTATCTTGAAAGCAGAGGAGATCCTACTGCTCAATCCACCATACGTGCTCAAGAAGTCAGACCTTTGGTGGGCATGAATAAGGAAAGCCCCATTGACTCCTCCACAATTCTGCCAGGCTTAACATCATTTGATGATCTACTACTGAATCCTTTTCCTCTTAGAGATTTTTATACCAGAATATAACTCAGAGAGGTACGTTTCCCAGGACCCCCTGTCATGCCGCTTTCTTTCTTCAAAATAATTTTAAAAATCAACTTTCCTATGGAAATTAGTTCCTAAAATTCTTGCTGGACATTGAAGAGGGGGAAATAAATGTTAATAGCACAAATGCATGGTTCCTACCAGAAAAGTGTGCATGGAGCAGAGAATGTGTTTCTGCTGCAGCCCCAGAAAGCTGGGGAAATCAATGCTTCATTCAAGGCTATTGATCAGTACTAAATTAATTAGACTTCAAGGCTTATGGCAGTTGATAAGACAACTTGTTAATTTAGTCAATGATAGTGTTTTCCCTAAAGCAACAAATACCCTCTTTCTTCAGAAAAGACATTTCTAGCACTTGCGACACAACTTTCCCCCCCAATCCCTTTTACCAAAGAAAAAAAAATAATAAAAAAATCACTTTACATTTAAATTAAGATAAGAATTGGACAGGGAGATACTTCTTTTTACCCTTATTTGCCTTCTTTTGCTCTAACGTCGAAGCAGGGTGTCGATAACATCTGATGTAATTTAATAGGACGGCAGCATAACATTTAGCTTCTTCGACCCTGGCCCATTGATGGTGATGTTCATTTGGAAAAGATGGTGGGGAGAAGAGGGAGGAGAGAGAAAAAAACACTTTCTATATGTGCTGGGTTTCGCTTTTTGGGGTTTTTTTTAATGGCAAAGCCAGAGCTTGTGCTTCCCAAGCAAGAACGATGCTCATGGTCCCTGACAAAGGCATGGGCACTGCCGGTCCTGCGAGCGGTTGAATGAAATGAAGGTATCCCAGAATACCCTGGACATGGGGCTGTACTTCCTGCTGGCTGGGAAGGACAAAAGGACAAAGCCGAAGGAGTGTCGGGGTCCCACCACCAGCTCTTGGAGGCACCAGTCTGCTACCAGCAGCACTCCAACCCTCGGAGAATGCTAATAAGCCACTGAAGAGCTCAGCTTTCCTGCCATAAT
This sequence comes from Columba livia, assembly GCF_036013475.1. Classification (NCBI taxonomy): domain Eukaryota; kingdom Metazoa; phylum Chordata; class Aves; order Columbiformes; family Columbidae; genus Columba; species Columba livia. Next base: position 3,535,312 of record NC_088606.1, read on the forward strand.
TCTATAGTGCCGTTGAGGACCCCATAGTGTTCACTAAATAAAGACAACTAATTGAGAATTTTTTGCACATTTTGCTCAGTGGACTTGTTGTTCAGGCGGTGGGTTGGGGAGAATGTCCCCCTACTGACAACAGGGGCTGATTGTTTTGGCAGCCGCTGGGTTAGCGCCATTTCCCGGGTCTGAGCCTGACTTTCGAAGTATGACAAAAATGTTTAATTTCAGATTTTTTTTTTTTTAATTATGTGGCTGGGAATTATTTGGGCTACGTGGAGGACAGGCCGGCCGGTGTTCACATGAAAAAAGGAATTGCTGGCAGAGTTTCTCAGAATAAAACCTGTGGTCTTTCTCTCTCGTTTTCTCCCCTCTCTCTCTCCTTTTTCTCCTTTTTCCCCTCACTCTTTTTTTTTATTTTTCCTTTTTTTAGTGTATTTTCTGTGGCGAGGCCTACATTTTTGTGTCTGCAGGTGACACTTTGATTGAAACTAAAATTAATAAATCAGCTGAAAAGCTCACACCTACAGCTCACAGCAGGGCCTTGAAAACACGGTTATAAAGGGAGCTTTATGCCCTTGTGTAAAGAAGGAATAAATTACAGAAGCACTTGTTGCCCTTGGACTCGGTTTTGCTTTGCAGGCTGGTATCTTATTTTTGGAGCTTATTGTTAATCAACAGGTTCCTTGTAGGTTTAGCAGGTGACTTTGCTATTAATCTCCTATTTGACCACTATAGCATATTAATGAGGTAGGCTTCTGGATGTGGCTATGTCTCCAGCACAAGGAATTAGTTTAAAAGGTGCACTCTTTACTCAATTGCTCACAGTTAACGATGCTGCAGCCCAAATGCAAAGTAGCATTTTCTACAGCTTGTGTAGCATTAAGAGTGTTTTACTAACATTATGTTCCTCACTGTGCTTTTCTTCTGTTGTATACTTATTTCTTCTCCATGGAGGGCTATTATCAGGCTTACTGGTCTTTCCTTCTCTTTATATTTTTGGGGGCTTTCTTCATTTTTTATTCCCCTAACAGAATAAAGAAATTATATATAAATGACAAAATGATATCCTTTCTGATTAATGTGCACCTTGGTTTTAATTAAACAATTCCATAGCACTTTGGAGGTACCATTGGATTTAAATGAAATGCTCGGCTCAACGTTTCTCTTCAAAACTAGCTTAATAAATATCATTATAAAGTGCAGGAATTCAACCAGCCCCATTTCACCTTGTATTTTGGGTCTGATTTAAGCTTGGAGTGAGGATACCTATAGGGGTACTTTAAGAACATAAAGAAAAGCCGAGGATTTAAGACTTAAATTTGTAATTACAAGGATCTGCCGAAATACATAATATTATGAGCCAGGCTACAAAACACCCCGGTGGAAACAACAGCTTTGTTGTAATACAGTAATTTCCACATTCCAAGGAATGTGCTTTACCATAGATGGTTATTATTGGTGTTTCCTTTCATAACTTTCAGACGTGTGGTCTACCTCCCAAACAGATACATTTTCCTATTTAAATTAGCTCTGTCAGGCTTTTGCCTGCAGATTCCCAGCATTTTTTTTTTAACAAGGGCTCTTACACGCAACGGCATACTTGTGTCAGGTTAGATATCAGCCTTGAGTTTTAGCCTGAACCATAAAATAGCTGTCTTTTATGGATTGAGGTCAAAGTTATCACATTACTTTAGTTTGGTATTTTGGTGTTCCTCTTCTTTCTCCTCTTTTAATTGGGATATATATATTAAAAAAAAATGTAGAAGAAACAAAATCTGCTAATGAAGTATGTTTAAGCATAATGATATTTAAGGTATTAGTAACACCTTTCCTGTAGGCAGTGGGGGTTAGGTGCTGGCCCCATCCACCTCTGGCAAAAACACTCATGGGAGGAGATGTACAGCCCGTATTCAAAGTCACATTCAAATTTCTATCTATATTTTCAGAATTTAATGCCAATTTAAGCTGCAGCTGATGCAGGGTGCTCAGTTTGAGCTTCTGACAAGGGCTGGGGGCTCAGGCAAACCAGGGAAGGCACCCCAAAATGATGCCCCAGAATGAAGCATCCCTGTGAGCAGAAAGGTGTTTTTCGGCTCTGAGAACACACATAGTAATTACCACTGACTTTATGTCACTGTTGTTTTTAAGGAGTCATCATTTAAATGGTTTTCCCGGATTTTTGTTCAGAGGATTTGTAATGTGGGCTTGTTTGTCAGGGTTTAAGGAAGAGCAAATTTTTACCGCACAGGCACAAACCCCTATAAATCAGGGTTCATCATTGAAACACTGGCAAACTCTTCACTGAAGTGGTGTTAGCAGGGGCTGCTCTACAAGCGTATTTCTAAGGAGGAATAGTTAATGTAACATGGTTTGGGAGCCCTTCCCCTCTCCAGCCCCCAGCTCCCCCAAACTACTTACAGCACAAGGAGGTTTGAGCTTATTTTGTCTTTTCACAACTTAGCAAGATCAGACACATTTCTGCAATGCATATGCAGATTTTACCTCTTGTTACTTTCTCTAATGAGCTTTCACTTAATCAATTTGACAGTAGCCTTTCTTCCTTTTTGCTTCGTATCCACTAGGAAAGTATTCAGGAAAAAGTGTTAACAGTTTCAAGGGGTATTAGCAAAATGGAATGGGGGCACAGCCAAATTTGGGAAGATCACAAGAGCGCTTTACGAAAAGGGAAGGAAAAAAAAGAAGAGTGAAAACAGAGGATGTGGATTTAACAAGAAGGTTTATCTAGGAAACAAGTGGGACTGCAGGAACCACTTTTATTTCCCTGCAAATAATGTTAAAATAATGCTAATAATAAGTAGAGAGACCCTGATTTTATGTAATTATCTGGGTTATAGAAACAAGCACTTTCCCTAATAATATATAACCCTTTTGAAAATAAAAATATCTTCTTTAATGAGCTATTGAATGGGGGCTCTAGCCACAACCAGTCATCCAGGACAGGAATGGTGGAAGTCCCAGTGACTCCCAGAGCTGTGGGAAGGGACCTGCAGGGTTGTATCAGTCCTACGCACCCAGGTTATCAAAGCCAGCTACATATTTAACTCCTCTGTGTAGAGGTTTGATGCAGAAACCTCTCTGAAGACCACGAATCAGAATTTTCAGTGAAGCAGATGACCAGACTAAGGGTGATCTCTAGGAAAGGAAAGCTGTGCTTGCACCTTCTCTCAGTGGTCTCTTCTCCCCAGTAGCAATTGATAGGACATGAGGAAATGGCCTCAAGTTGTGCCAGGGAAGGTTGAGGTTGCATCTTGGGAACAATTTCTTCCCCAAAGGGCTGTTGGGCATTGGAACAGGCTGCCCAGGGCGGTGGTGCAGTCACCATCCCTGGAGGGGTTTAAAAGATGCAGAGATGAGGTTCTTAGGGACATGGTTTAGTGCCAGAGTTAAGTTAATGATTGTAATATATGATCTTGAGGGTCTCTTCCAACCAAAATGATTCAATGATTCAATTTGCAGGCTCTGCTCCCCCTTAATGGGAAGGTCCTGTCATCATGGGGTGGGTGTCCTGGAGCAAGGCTGTGGCTTTCTCCAAGAAACTACCAGCTCTGATTGCATCCCTCATCCAAGGGTCTCATCAGGCAAGGAGAAGCCGGGGCACACTGAATTTCTTAGCATCTGCAGGCACTTGAGCCCTAAAATGTGCATGCACAAACGGAAGTCAGTGCTCTGCACAGTATGAAAAGCAAAACCATGCAGGGGAATTAGCCCCAAAGTGGAGGTGTGGTATCTCACTGCGTCAGCGCTGATACACTCAATGCCATCATTAAGCTGTGCCATCACAGAGGACATCGCTGAGGCTTTAAGTTCATAATAGCAAGCTGGGAAAGGATTGCTGACACATCCTTCCTGACAAGGAACACAAAGCTTTAGCTGGGGCTTTCGTGAGAGCCACAGACTGCAGGAACGTGGCATGGGCAGAAGAAAGACACTCACAGGCAAATGACTTGGGGTTCCCCCCAGTCAGCAAACCCGCTGAAGACTCCTATTCTGCTCTGGTTGTCAGATAAAAGTTCAGAGCCCGATCCCTGCTAACCAGGTCCTTCATGTGAAGTCACCAAGTCACTTCACAAATGCCACCCCACGGGATCACAGCCCTACTTGCAGAATTAGACCACGTGCAGGGAGCGGGGCTGCACTTCAGCAAAAGATTTTCCTTTCTTTTCATGGAAGATTTGTTTCTTGATGCAAGAGAAGACGCAGCCTTAATTCATGGGTTTCCGTCCCTGGGTACCAACACCACAATGACCATATTCAGTGTTTTGCTGTGAGCCAGTTCAGGACAGCACTAAGGAGCTCACCCTCACCCCACACCATCACTGAGATGGAGAAAGAAATAGAGAATGGCATTGCCAAGCGGAAAGTCTCCTTTGAACTGAATATGAACTCCACATTAGCTTTGAGTTGATCTTACCAGGTAACTGAGCTTCATGGAAAGTTCTTACTAAACAAAGCCATGGTTATGTGAAATGGTTACTACCACATGTGAACTATGGTTAGGGGACATGGGGGACCTGGGTCCTACTCTTCGTGGTAGCTTGTGATGGATGTGCTTATCTCCATGTCTGAAAACAGAGACCCTTGTAAAGGAAAATGCCTACCTTTGCTCACTGCAGGCAATCCTCTCCCTTTAGCAGACATTCTGTTTCTTTTCTAAAATGGATTCCTCCCTGCCCTACCAAGTCACAAAAGCATCACTTTTCCACCCAACGCACACCATCTCCATCATGAGATATGTAATTACCACATCCAGTAAAATGTTAATTTCCCCACCGTCAGACCAAGCCGCTATAACCAGAAAACTGGTAAGAAACTGTGGCTGTCATTAGCCAACGCTGAATCTAGTTTTTGACATTATTGCCTGCAAACTGAAGGATTATATCACAATAAATGCTCCAAGCATCTTCTTCAGCCAATGGGCATTGCCTTTACATATTTTGATTTTATTTTGCCCTGTTATAAATCAAGGGTGGCAATCAGACAACATGTGCTGGTCAGGAGAAACAACCCAACATTGTGGAGCAGAGGGGAACACACAGACCCAGGGAGTCTTTAGCTGGGCTTTGCTCTCCTGGCACTATTTCCATCCCAAAACAGGGGACCACGCCACTGCGGAGCCAGGGTATGTGCTCCAACACGACTTTTCCAAAATCACTCTTTTCAAAGATCTTTTTCCAATCTTATTTTTAAGCTGAGGTCCAAAACCTTTAAACCAGAGGCAATTTTGTTTTCCTAGCTGTCAGCAATATTTTGGCTATTTTAAGAATGTAGGACAGGGTTAAGGATTAGTACCAGCATTTCTTTCCTGTGTATCAGAGCTGCTTAGCAGTAATTAATTAGGACATTGGGTTTTGTACTCTTGGTTCAGGTCATTTGCCTATGAGCAGCTCAAGCCTTTTACAAAGGCACACTGCATATGTTTCTGGGTACCTTTTTGAGAGAAGATTTAAATTGGCCAGATGAATAATACTTTGCTACAAGTGTTTTGCCCTAGGCAAAAAAGGTTTTCTTCATATTATCATCGCCCGGAGCTGGAATCCTCAAGCTTGATGTGACTGGTGTTATACTGTCACATGGCAATGATGTAAGAACAGGAGCTCTCTGTGTCAGACAAATCTGGATTTAGGGGAATTATAGCAGATGTTGCAAAATGGCAACAGTTTAGCAAGTTCCTTTCATCCCGCAATCGGGAGGCAGGTCCACAAAGTACAACCAGACAGAGAATAATGTTATCTTTGATCCCTTTCACTCTGGGGCAAGGAGGCTCCATCCTATGAGGGATGCAGTGAGGCTGGAAATGAAAATAAACTTACAGTAGCTGTTTGTTTTGCAATATGGAAATAAGCCATTATTTATTCATGCTGTTTGCCCAGACATGTATAAAACATTTTTTTTTATCGGGGGTGGATGGCGCGTATTCTGCGCTATAAGCAGATTAGAGCACTCAATATTAAGATTAATGGCATGGAAGAACACTTGGAAATTTGTGCACGGTTAGGTTACAAGAAAGACTGGCAGCTCCTTTCCACCACATGCACACTGGCACAGTTTGATGCTGAGGAACTGATGAAGGAGGGAAAATAATTGCCTTTGATACAGGGATGGAAATCAAAAAGTTATACATCATAGGATATCACATCAATTTCATCCACCACTTAGGATTTTTTTTTTTAATGAAAAAACCTAGGAATGTCTCTATTCATCTACTTCTACTTCATTTGGCTGAGCAGGTCGTTTATACCTATGCAGAAACCGAACACATGATGACAACGTGACAGACCCTGTTTACAACAAGAAAGCACCATCTGCAGCGAACAAAACACGTCAGTGTAGGACAAGTGGTAATTCTTTTCATGAGTTTAAATCTGATTGGAGTTTGGTCAGAATTTGCAGGATTTTTCTTAAATTGGTCAGTTCATTAAAAAAAAAAAACAAACTCCATTTGGTGACAGGCACCAAACCGCCCCAGCCTTTGATTCGCTTCTAATAAAAAATCCCTCCTACCACCTGACAGTAACAGGGACCCGGTGATGTACGGCACAGATGGAGAACAACCCGCTCACCCAACGTGCTCATGGCCACAACCACACTCCCCAAAACCACCTTACCCCTTGCATCCTCGGGCAAGGGTACCAACTGCCATCCCCAGAGGAGCTAAACTGAAGGGTTTCAAGCACATGCACGATAACAATGATGTTTTGTATCAAGGTGTCCCTTGCCTGAGCATAAAAAGTTCGTTTTTAAGAGCAGATGCTCAGCTGGATTCAAGTCAGGAAGGTATTTAAGGTCATGCTTAAATTTAAATATTGGAGTCATGACACTTTGCGTCACACTCAAGCTTAAAATCTGCCCATCTTTTCATACATGTCTGTATTTGGTCCTCACCCTGCATAGGGTACACTATGCCTGATCCATACAGGAGACACTGGTGCAGAAGACAGTGTCAATCTGCTGATGCACCTCTCCCATGGGTGCTTGCAGTCGTCGGCGTTCCTCACATAGGTGAGATGTGAACAGGACCAAGCTGAGAGACAGCCATTGTGTCCACCACCCACACTGGTAGCCTTTTGGTACCATCTTAAGGAAACAACCTCCAAGCAGTTCCATCCACAAGACAACAAAAAGGCCCTTCTTCATCTCCATGGCCATTTTGGATGTGCCAAACGAGAGGAGACTTGCAGTAGCCAAGCCAAGCTGACCCCAGCATCCTTTTGTTTCTGTTTCTGCATTAGCCTGCACCCAGGGGCGTCTCCTATCCTGGTCCTCCAGGCCAAGGTGGTGTTTGCAAGGCAAGGTCCTAAGTCTTGTCGCTCCAAAGGAAATACCTGCCATCATATGTCTGTCTAATGGCTTCTGCCCATGGGGAGCACTACAGACCCCATGCCTGCAGCTCCTGGTCCATGCAGGTAGGGAACCCATTTGGCAAGAGGACCTTGGGCTAACCTTATAACACAGCATGGCCTCTTCTGCATCTTCTACAGCCCCCAAACCTTCCTCCTGTAGAACCAAACCCTATGAGTGAAAGGCTCCAACAAACACTTTGCCAAGCACAGCAGAGCCTGTCTCATCCAAAGCCTTTAATTGTCACCACCATACAAATATCCATTAAAGCAGCTCAATGCCACAATTGTGGCATGGCCGAAAATAATGCTATGACACACAACAGTCACAGCACAAAATTGGTTGCGTCACTTAATGTCCCAGCCCTGTGCGCTGGAAATCAGAGGTGTTATAAGGAAAACACAGGATCAGCACACGCATTCCCATTCAAGATGCCTAATCTTGTCTACACTCAAAATGGTACCAGGGAAAATTGGTTTTCAATTGATTTAAGTTCACTGGCACAAAGCCTTGTGTAGACATTCTTAAATGGGTTTAAAAATGGCTTATCAATTTAGCTTAAGACACTTAGTAGCTAAACTAAGCTAAATCGGCATAAGCCAGGTTTAAATTGATTTATGATGTCCACAAAGAGTTTTGCACTGGTTTAACTAAATTGCTTTAAAAACACACCACCACTTTAGCCTTCAAAAGTGAGTGCCTATGAGTGTAAGGATTTAGGGTAAATGTCTTTAAAAGTGCCTAAATATCTGAGGAGCTTATGCCCCTTTTCCCTAAACAGACTTAGTCTTTTCGAAATCAGAAACTGGCCTTTGTAAATGCTACTCCAAAGTGCCCACAAAAAAAAAAGAAAATTGTCAGATCCTCCATGGAGTAAATGGAGTAAAGTAAGGAGATATCCCATTTTACTTTAGCTAAAGGAAAGCCAAGCCCTGCCTCAGATTTTTAAAAGGAACCCAAAATCATCTGAAACCCCAGGTTTCAGGGGTTTGCACTGATTTTTTTCTGCTAGTTGTCCTTTTTCTTTACCTCCTTAGGTACAGTATTTAAGTATGATACATATTATATATTTAAAAAATCACATTGCCATCCGCAGCATCCCTGCACACTACAGTAATTCAGGCTTTTATGTTGACATGCATAGACACAGTTTGGAAGGTATTTCAGTGCTCGTAGCCACATCTGTTGTTTTCTCTCTTAATGATTTGTAGTTAGCCAAAATAATAGAAAGCAGGCAGAGCTTTTTAATATTGGCTTGTTTGATATGAGCCTATCTTAGTCAAAATGTTTATTCTACGGTGCTCCCGTAGCTAGCTCTGGAAATTCATGTATCTATATGTATTTGCGTGTTTTGCTTGACTAGGCACAAATTATGCTCTCAACTGGAAATATCACAAGTGTAAATAATTTGGAGACGTAAGTGTCTGAGCGAAACTCATGTAAAAGCTATTTGTTTTATGGATTTTGATCTCCAAAGTTTAAAATATGAGCAAACTTTTCATTAAGGCTTTTGCCATTTGTTTGAACACTCCTGTAGTAATTGGAAATGCAACAATTGTTTAAAAGTGGCATTGTCCGTGAAAAGATTTAGTGAGGGATGAAGAAATTTCTTGAACCTAAAGACATAATCTGGTGATCCAATTCTCCCCACTGTGTCCATTCCCGTGAAACTCCATTTACTTTCTCCTATCCCTCACCAGCTCCCCCGCATCCCACCTAGCCAATCCTCTAGGTTTCCCACATTGTTCCCCCTTTTGTCTTTTCAGTCCAAACAGAAGAACAACAGACAAGGTTTCGAAGGGCAGGGAGCATCAGGGGCTGGAAGAGAATGGCTAAGATGAGGGTCAGAGTCCTGGCCCTACTGCCAACAGTTACCAGGGTTTGTGCTGCCTGGCTGGGCAGTGTTCAAAGACTTTGCTGGGCTTTGTTCCACTGTGTAGGGATTAGGCCTGGCGGTCTGAGAATTTGCCTTCTAATTAAAAAGGATAAAAGATAGAAGTAGCATTAGACTAAAACATAGCAGTGATACTTCACAGGCTTTCTTTTTTTTTTTTTTGGCTTTTTTTTTTTTTTAGTCACAAGACAACGCACGAAGTTGTCAGGTTGTTTTATTTCTTTTGTTTTCTGTGCCTATGGAAAAAAAAAAAATGATAATAAAGAGAAGGGAGGGGAGAAGGAAAAGTTTTGAAACTCTTCCCAGCTGTTCCATATGGTGACTGAAGGCTGAATTTCTGTGTGCACTGTGGCAATTTCGCTCCCTGACTATTGCATTTATTGACAAGGATTACACCAGCTCCCTATTACATCCTTTAATGCTGTACCAAAAGGTGAGAGAATTCCCCATGTCATCCTGCCTGGCTGAGGGAACCTATAGGAAACCTGAATTTCTTCTTGCGCAACCTCTCCTATTTTTTTCCTTGCGTTTAGCCCTCATTAGGCTCACTCAAAATCCACCACAAACCCTCCCCTCAAATTAACCAGGATATAATATTTTACCCATGCAACGTGAAAAAAGCCAGAGGCCGCATCCGGATAGTCATTGCTTATAGAAGCACTTTAATTATGCTTAGAAAAAATCATGTGTTTTGAGCAGGAACGGGAGGCCAAATCCCCACAAGCTGTTACTCGTGTGAGTAATCCCATCTCCTGCAAAAGCCCTATTCAGGGCAGCCGCCAAGATCCAGCCCCGTGCAGGACGGTGAAGACGGGCGTAAATCCAGGGTCTGCCAGCCCGACAAGGGCCGTTGGAAGAAATCCCTGCCATTTACAACTTGATCTGCCCTTAAAAACATCCTCCAAAGCCGCCGTACCCGGGGCAGGGGGAGCGGTGGTGTTTCGGGGCGGCTCTGCCGACTTCCCAGAACAACCGCGTTTGCCCTGAGAGAGAAGCTGAGGTGAGCAGTTGCGTAAGGGCCGCTGATGAGATTATATTAATTACTTTTCAGGAGGAAAAGAAAAAAAAGGAATAAAAGGGGTAGGAGTTTGGTGGAAGACTTGAGAAGCTCTCAAAGCCGCGGAGCTCGGGTTGCAGGCAAGGATAAAGGAATGCCCTTTTGTTCCCACACATCTCCCGTTACGTCACGACGAGCCCAATTTCTTCTGAATTCTGGCTGATTTTGCGTGTAGTAAACAATTCGGAAGAGGCGGTGGACCAGGCGAAAATTATTCATGGCAGAAAGTCATTGCACTTCGTCGTACAGGATCCTAATGGGAAAACATTTCTCGCAGGAAAGCATTTTCATTCATTAAAATTTTCGCACGAGTTTTCATTCCTCCGAGCCAGTAAAGATCATGTTTGCCCTGTGCCATAGCGTGAGATGAAGAGAGAAGACTTATAAGCATCACTTGGGTATAAATGTTGTTGTCTTTAACAAAAATAACTGCTGTTAGACTGCTGTGAGTTAGCTTGAAAGCAATACTAATGTGGCAAATTATCCCATTGATTTTAGGCAGGGTTCTTCATCGATTTTTTGCTTAAAAAAATGGTGGTATCGTACAGCCCATGGTGACTAACTTCTTAATGTCAGTGCATTTGTGAAAGGTTAGAAACGGACTTCAGTCCCTGCCATTCTGCTGAGTTTTAAGGACATGGACATTTAATAAAACCTGTATGCTGCTTTCTGGATATCAGCATTTGAAATGAGACCTGAGCTTCTTTGGTGGCTTTAGAAGCAAACAGATTCGACATCCCCGCAGGACAATATTTCCAGTTCCCTCCAGGCCTGCAGTCAGCTCCTTTCTGCCTCTACCCCAGAGAGCCAGACGCAGGATCGGGCCACGCTTTGGTGCTGCGAACCCTCTTTTAATGATTTACATCTTTAATGCTATTTCAGGGAGGCCGAAGCAAAGGCAAAGGTCCCCCCTCTCATTTTGTATTCCAGAGGACCAGTGATAACTGGGAATAAATTCCCAGTTTGCTCCATCATTATGGGGGGGTCACTCGGAGGATCACCCCTTGTGTTTTTTAGCGGGTTTTGCAGTGAGGAGCAGGGATGAAAACCCCTCGGAGGAGCTGCTCATCCGCCGTGTGTCCAGACCTCCCCGTGCCTCCTCCTCCTCCTCTTCCTCCGACGCTGCTCCTTCTGCGGGGCTCAGCCTGTTCCCACAACGCAAGCTGGGAGAAGGATCCTATCATCCATTTTCCACGGGGCAGGGAGAAAAATGCAGGGTATAAAGAGAAATATTGTATTTTTTTTAAATGCAGAATGCAGGAAGAAATTAAATATATATATATTTCCATGGTGTATTAGAAGAACTTAGCAGGAGCTGGGTCTTCTCGGGTGCCCCAAAAGACGTGTGTGTATGAGTGCTATTTCTCTATTACTCTGCACTTACTCACTGAAGGAAGGAGACGGTCTGAGAGGGCTTTATATTTGAAAGAACGTTCCTAATATTTGCATTATCGTCAACGAAAATATTTTTAAAGGCCAAACGAATATTCATTTATATTTATTTGCTTAATCTAATGATCTATTGTGATTCTCCCTTTCATCTATTCTTCCCTTGATGAGTGTGTGGCACTCCCATTAAGATTAATAGCGGTTTCACATGCACAGTCAGGGGAGATTAGACCCCTGCCCCGGCCTCCTGCCAGCCCCATGTATGTCTTTGGATTCAAGCTCCGAACCCTCACTGATGTCAGTGAAAGCACCATGTGTACAAAAAGGCCCAATCCTGCCCAGCACTGAGCATCCTCCCAGCCAGCCCAGACATTTAAGAAGCGGCAGGGCACAGCATCTCCCCGAACGCATTTATTATGCCGCAAAGTCTGGGACTGTCTGGGGAGCATATGTTTATGTGGGGTCACTGTTTCTGTCAGCACAAAGGGGAATTTTTATGACAGACCAAGTCTAGAAAGGCATATGGGGACCAGTGTGAGGTGCACTGGAACCATTTTTTAGCAGAATAAACCACAAAAAACCTGCCTCTGAACGTGCACGTTACCATCCTTCTACGCAAAGTTAACTCCATGCATAAAATTACATTTTGTGTCCATTTCGATTCTTGCAGGGCATGCGACGTGAAATACCTCTGCCATGACACCGGCTGGCCCAGGATACATTTGAACCACCCAGTTTTGAAAATTAGATAGCTATCATACTTCTTTACCAGGCAGGTTCTCCTCCAAAGCCCGGGTGTGTGAGCCCTCTGGTCACCTTCAGTGAGATTTGGAGCTAGACCTTAATTCCAGTGGCATGAGAAATACTTTTGTTGTAAGCTGGGGTCCCAGCCTTGCGAGCATTTACGCTTTTGAGAGGCAAAAAGCTTTTGAATAGTCCCGGCACAAAAAACTGCTCACAGGTGTGAGGGTTTGCAGCACCTGAGCAGATGAGGTTTATGTTGTATATAGGGACTATTTTTCTTTTGCTGCCCGATGAACTTGTATCCGATTTTCATTTGCAGGATTTTACCAATATCCCCTATTCCATCCCAATTCTGGCCTCCTCAGAGTAAGTACACCAACTTCCTCAGCCCTTGTACCATGGAAGACTTTCTCCTCCTATTTCCATGGTATTTCTCGGAAACTAAGGATTTACTAATTGCTAGCAAAAACGGCTGAGCCACAGCCTAGGTAAGTGTGAAAATCACTGAGAAAGCCACATGCCTCAGTTTCCTCAGACATATCATGTGTGTGGTGATACCTTTGGCTTTCCAGCAGAACCATAAGAAGTGAAGCATTTATAAAGCTTTTTGAGGCTGGCAGGCATAAAGGGCTTTTACAATGATGTTGTCAGACTACCTCCAATGTTCAACCGAATTCTCTAATAGCGACACTTACTAATTTTTACTGCCCTGAAGCACTGAAAAACACTAAGATCCAGCCTAAGCAACATGAGTAAAGTCAGACATAAAGAGTAAGGAAGAGCCAGAAAGTAAGCAGGAGTCAGAGGCGAGCATGGAAACCGCTACGCCATCTGTCCTCTCGGCTTGCTCGAAAGACATTTCACAATTAGGGTATAACTGAGTAAATGACATTGTTATCCTACATTGTATTCAAGCTTCATTCTCCCTTGTTGTAGTGACCTTGTTATTGATTTGTGGGTCTTCCACTCAGACCTTCTGCATCTTTCGTAACACATAGACTACACGCAGGATATGAATTTTATATTAATGTCATGCTAGCTGTATCACAATATCTATCACATATTATATCATACTACTGGATAATCATATCCTGCCAATATTTACAGGTACATTTGAATGTTAACATTTTGATAACTGCTATTTAAATACGACTATAGCTGTTTACAGTATCAGGCACTGAATCTATTTGATCAATTAGATAGATATGAGTAAATGATGAATATGTATGTTTATCAAATGCCTTTTTGAACATTTGTACAGCAGTATCTCTTTTTTTTTTTCCTAATAAGTAATATTAAGAATAAAAAATACATTTAATTGCTGCACTTATGGTCATGGCTTATGAGAAGTTTTAATAAGAGAAAATAATGTGTAGAATTTCAGCTATTTCAGTAAACGCTTAGAATATGTATTTTAATCTCTCCAAGTTCATCATCCTTGTTCTAAGTATGAGTTCCTAAAAAGCTTGTGTTGTGATTTGCTTTTATTTTGGTTTTTGGCTTAAGCAATAAGCTTGAAAGTGGCAGCTCTGAAAACAGATTTCTTTATCCAGAAGCCAGTTTGGAGAGTGTCCACACAGGCTGCTATTCTAAGGCACCATTTCGGAGACTGCCATCTCTACGATGGCATATGAGATGTAATTTAGTCTCTGTGTTAATTTAGCCCAGGGTCTCTCCTGAACAGAGAAGACCGGCTGTGCCAAATTCTGCTAAACTGGGGATGGTGCTTTTGTGATATGGACAACTGTCTACCAGGGATTGAGCTGAGACCACCAAACTACTTTCATTTAGATTCTCAATTTAGTCTTGAACCAAGGTCAGAAGGTAAATAGCCAGGGCTTTATCTTCCCAGCCAAGCCCCTGGTAGAGGGTCCCTTTGAAGTGGAGTGTGATCACTGGCGGTTTCAGAACTAATGTCCAAGACAGTGATGTATAATACATTTGCTTACATTTTACATCTGCTGGTATGATCGCAGGTTAATTTAAGTACGGTTTCCCGACAAAGGAGTTTCTACCCAGCTGTAGGCTTAAAAACAAGTCTGAAATTAACTCAAGATGCCCTCTTGACACCACCCCCTCCCCAAAGCATATATGTAGGGATTTTTTTTTCCCACTGCTTTGAAAGCCAATTTCTTTGAGTCCAGTCCTGCTCTTACTGATGTCAGTGGCACCACTCACATTCACTTTAGTGAGTAAGGCAGTTGGAAGACGCTCCCTGCGTTGGCTGGTGTTTGTGGCTGCACATCCTCCAAGTGGCCAGAGGGAAGGAGATTTCCATTTGCAGGGACATTTTCTGCCATGACACACTGACAGTGGTATCTGGTGGCTGACACCAGTGCACAGGCAGGTTCTACTTTCATCACTCAAGCCAGTCAAGCTTGATCACACGGATATGTTTGTGGTCATCTGGCGATAATAATTCAAAAAGTCCCATGACCTTCCTCCTGTGTCACGCCATTCACTTGCATTAATGCATTTGGGGTTTTTTTTAAGGATCTGGGTTCAAAACTGTGAATGTTTTTGCAAGGTTTATTCCCATACCAGTACTCCAACCCAGTTCACACCCTTGCCCTGCAAACAATTGTGCCAGCACAGGCATAGTCCTGTGTGAGGCACAGCAAATAGCTGGGTAAAGGAGAAGATGGCCACCAAAGACTCTATCTCTTCCAGTCATCCCCAAAAACTCCCACATTTTGATCATTTTTATTCCCTTTCCCTATCATGTGCCATAGTGATCACCCTTCAAGCAGCTACTCACGACAGCAATGCATCTATTGTGGCTCATCCATGTGGCCCCTTGCACATGGTGATGCTTTACCTGGCCCAGGAAGCCTCTGGGCAGGAACAACCCACATCGCACCGCAAGGGTGGAGGACAAGAAAGGCTTCATACACTTCCCAAAAAAACTGTAGGGCTATTTTGCATGCTGATAAAAATGTCTCAGAGATATCTACCCAATGGTGACGTGCTTCTATACCAAGATAATCTGATGCCAGCACTGGTAGCGTGTTCACTGCCATGTGTCTGCACATCTCTGTTGTGGATGTAAACCAACCTTGGGTTGGTTCTCCACATCAGCATCCCCAGGTGTAGGATCACAGCTTGCATGAAAGGGAAGGGAAATTGTAACCATTTTGCCTTTAGTATTCATGCTTCTCTGCTAAGGGCTGCTGTAGAAGTGGATTTGTATCAAAATATCCCTTTTTTCTCAAGGCTTTTAATTGAACACACCTGAAAAGTCTTTATTTTCATGCCACAATTTCTTGATTAAAATAGAGCCAGACTTCACCCAACTGGGTCTGAAGTTTTATGGCTAGCCAAGAATTGGACTGAAAAGGAAATAAAGCCCTGCAAACTCCTTCCTAGGCACAATTCTATGCCATGCAACACCTTCTATTCCCTGCACCCAAATACTAACAGTCAATTCCTGACACCACGCAGCATGAAATTTTACAGCATTTAAGCACAATAGGCTGAATTTGAAGAGATGTGTTTACTTTCCCTTAGTAATACTGATAAATACACTGTAGAGATGGATAAAGTAGGTTTCTGTTCAGATGCACCCAAAAAGCGGATAATTTTGCAATATACAATGAAACTACAAAAAAACAAGGCTGGAAAGGACATTGAGAAGCCACTTAGTCCTATTCTCTGTCCTGTGGCAGCGTCACCTGTATTTTTCAGCCCCATGTTTGTCTAACATGCACTTAAAAGCCTTCATGTCCCCTCCAGGCGGTCTGTCCCAGCATTGGACAGTCTCTGGTCATGGAAGGTATTTCTTAACATCTAAGCTGAACCTCAGGGCTGCACCTAATGCCCTTTCCTTCTCGCCCTGACCCCTTGGCCATGGAAAACAGACTCACCCTCCTCACAACAGCTTTGTACATGTCTGACAATCGCTGTCATCTCTTTCTTCATGACTTCCTGCTCCAAGTTATACTCATCAAGACGTGTTCAATTCTGATCCTCTGCTTTGTGTAGCTGTGGTGTGTCCCCAGGCTGGTGTCAGTTTTAACCACCCTGTCTTCCACTGAGCAGAAGCAAGACAAGCCCCTGAGGGCCTCCATGCAGGACAATCTTCCTTTTGGACAGTGGTTAGAGGTAATTTGTTTCTGGTAAAGTTATCTGGCCATATCGTATCCAAATTACAGAAATTTCCTTTAAAGATTATTCCACTTCTTTGAAATGGCCTGTTCTTGGCAAATCCACATTGACTGTCATTGACTGCAAGAGCTTTATTGCATTTTGTTTATATACTGCATTATTCTCAGTTTCACCCCATGACTTAAACATTTCAGAGGAGACGTCCCTGCTAAAAAAAACACCTGATCCAAATCACAGGAGAAACTCCTGGAACCAGCAGAAAATAAATCCAAAGAAAGACTGATCCATAGCTATTAGGCTCCAATATAAACAGCATGTATTTCGGTCTAGGCAATGCTAGTACTGTCCTGTGTTTTCCTGGAAAAATAAGCTACTTCTGGGGAAGATTTGTCCTTTATGTCGGATCCCTAAGATGGAGCATATGATGCTGCTTGGCAATTGGGGAAAGGACTCCCTCCCTCATGTTCTCTGAAAGTTTCTGCTTCTACCCAATAATTATACTGGGGGCTTAAGTTAGCTGCCTAAATTAGATAGTCTGCATATAGCCTGTAACATCCCTGGTGGAAATTCCCCATCTGTAAAAAAGATAAAACAATTTCTACCTAGCAATGCTCTATGAGGGAAGAACTAAGAACCCAAAGTAGGTGAAGCACTCCAATAAATGGTAAAATGCTGTGAAGGGCTGTGCTGGGACACTGCTCTCCAGCTGGAGGCAGCAGTCCCACAGATACCCTCAGCACATCAGGATAATGTTTGACCACCCAGATACGCCTCTTCTTGGTGTCAAGGTTTGTCACATCACAGAGCTGTCATCAACTGAAAGACCAATGCTGAAGTCATTACATGACTACATTGTGGGTGCAAAGCCACCCAAGACAGCTTCATGCCTGTTAACCCCAGCAGTGAGAGGAGAAGACTATGAAGCACAACAGGGTTAAACTTCCACAGAGCATCTAACACACCTGCGTAAATGGCTTTTACATCATCCTTCATTAGAAGCTCCTTGGCAAGGTGGTCTTGGAGATGACAGGAAGAAGTGGGACCACCAGATGCCTGAGTGGAAGATAAATAATGGGATCGAGTATCTGAAAACTGAAGTTAGACCCATTAAGCCTTATTTAGCTTGTCTAAATTTCCTCCTGAAAGGCTCAAGGCCCTCAGAGGCACCAAGCCAACTGGCACCTCCAGGCTTAGGATCTGGGGTGGGAACGGTCCATTGAAATAAAGAGGAAATTGGGATTTAATTAATGACCAGAGGAAATGGCCAAGTGCAGTAGTGCAGTCTCCACTGCTGGAGATTTCCAGCTCAAGACTGGATATTTTTCCAAAGGAGATTCTCCAATTCAAACAAGCATTGATCCACAGACACCCTCTGGACTGCGTCAAACAGCAAGACAGATTTAGACAAGTACATTTGTCCCTCTGGGTTTTAAATCCATGACTCCCCATCTAGCTGGACATCATAGAGCCTCGCTACCCAATGAGTAACACCAGCCTAACACAAGCATATTGATTCTCTTCCACAAGACTCCTCAACGTACTGGGTTTGCAGTAATTAATGGCACATAGACAGCCTTGCTTCTCCCCATCCAGGAAACAACTTGACAACTTGATCCCATTGCACCTAGAACCACAAAAAAGATGCAGACCTTCCAAAAATTCATGTGTCTGTGCCTACCATTTCAAAACACAGCCATCTGATGGCATCTGTAGCCCAGATTAGGCATTTTGGCTGCCTATACCAAAGGAAGAGCGAAATGGGATCCAAAATAGCCATGCTGCCACATGAAGAGTTGTCACTGCTGGCCAGGGGGGGATATCTGCCAGTTAGGAGAGGCTCAAGACCCTCCTCTGGGCTGCAGGAGAAACCATATCTCCCACCTAGACTAAGAACCACACAACCTTTTTCTAGCCAAGCAAAAGTGGATAGAGGTTCATACATTTGGGTTCAAAAGATGGTGGCATGATGCTGAAATAAATTGGACATCTAGGTGTCTATGAAGCTTGAGGACCTGGCTTTTCTTTCCTTCTCAGCCTAAACATCTACATCCTCAGATTGTCCTAGTCAAAGAGTAGAGCGAGGCTGTGTTGGGGACACTCACCATCCTCCCGTGGAAAGTGTGACACAGTGGGGGTGACAGAAAACTTCAGGTAAGAGGGAGAAGGAAAGCCACTGTCTCTGACCACAGACACTTGAGAAGAAAGCTCCAAGAACCCAGTCCATGACCTTTTCTGGGCTCTCCTACCTGTGCATCTTCTCATCACCCATAAAATGCTGTGCCACCTCTTTTTATTTTGGGCTCTGCCAGTTTTGAATGAAGCAGTGCCTAATAGTGATGGGCGCTGATGATGATGATGGCAGGGGTCTGAGTGAAGATGGCTTCTTGCTAGGAGACACATGAATTTGTCCCATCATGTGGTGTAAGTAGGGTTGATCGGAAAGTTCATGTGAAACGGTGCAAGCACTTTGTGACAAGCAGGAACACCAACCCACATCAGATTAAGAACTGTCCTTTAATTTTAACATAGATGAACACAGACCAACTCAGAGCCAAGAAAACATGACTTTTCCATTTAAGAGCCAGCACCAACCAAAACAGCAGTATGGCTCTGACTCAGGAACAGACTGACCCAAACCCCCGTGACTACCACAGCTCTCAAAAATATTGCTGCTAAATCCAAACTGTGAAATTGGGACTTGGCCCTAGACCAAGCCAACATCTTGGCTGGACTGAAAAAACCCACAAAGTAGACACTGTGAAATGAGTAGTCTGCTCCCTTTCTACAGAAATCTTTTGCAAGGTCTCGATCAAGTGTCCCAACTTTTCAAGCCTTTATCACCTTGCATAAAATAATACATATTTAAAAAAAATAATGGAAGAACAGTGTTATAAAAACATAAAGGATTTCACAGGTAGGGCACAGGAATTTGTGCCAATTTTTAGCTGGGGAAAGGGATGGATTTGTAGTGAAGCACTTAGACCCAAACATGTACACCAATGCTCTCAAAAATTCAGCTTTCCTGTAATTCTCTTCCATTCCCCAGCCTGCCCACCTCACCCACCAAGAAAGATTCACAAATCCTATAAAAGTTAACTACCCAAAGTTACAGTACAAGTCCTGTTATGTGGCCGGTTCCCTTTCACCACACACACACACACAAAGGAAGCCATGGAAATTTGTTTGGAAATTCAGCGGCGCTGGTGCAGCACATTTACTGGGATGTAAAGATACAGCAGAATTAAGGTACATCCAGGCAATTTTTCAAACATGCCTGGAAGAGATGGCAGGGATTTCTCTCAACAGTGTTGAATTCAAATCTGAGACGCAAGGTTTGGTGAAAAGGATTGCTATTTTTAATACCCACAGTTTTCTTGTGTGATTCCAGCTCTCTAAGACCCTAAGACCTTTAAATTCCATCTAGTGTCTATCACATGCCATTGAATTGGCATGTTTGCAAATTGCATGCAGTGAGATCCTTCCATACCAGCAGCTCTGTCTCAGATTCCCCACCATCCCTGCCAAACTAGTATTGCCTGCACATTTTTTTCATCTTTTCATTGAGTTCTGTGTGTCAGCCAACACATTCTTTAGAATAGGCTTCAGTAGGCATGGTAACTGGTTCCTGGTTGCAAGCTGCCTTATGCATTTGCTCCTATTTCTTTCTGGATAATTTCCCCCCCCTCCTTATTTCTTTTTTTTTTTTTTTTTTTTTTTTTAGGTGAGGACTTAAACGTGCTCAGTGTTATCTGTTCCATCTGTTGTGTTTGCGATAAATAGCCGAGATACGATAAAAAAGTCCTAATTGAGGTAGTGATGCGGTGAATAAGCAAAGCTTGGTGGGGACTGAATCTGGACTGTTGATAGCTGCAGGTACCTGGGGGCTGCTCAGCCTGCCTGCTATGTTGACTTTGTCTAATTGCAGGGGAGGAGCTAGAAAAGCAGTGAAGGGCAGTGGCACACACAGCAGGAGAGCTGAAAAATACTGGCATAACCACGCAGAGCTAAACAAACCGACTGACAAAGCTCTTGGCGTATTATTAAAAAATCTGGCAAAATGCTCATCTCTTGACAAAAATGTAGAAAGACTAGTAATGCATAACTTTATCCTGCGTTGGATTTTAAAGTGGCTAATGCCAAGTTGTCTGTCAAAATTAATAGGGCATTGCTGCTTCTTATAGAATAGGAAAAAGAGAGAGATCGCGCATACATTTTATTCATTTATTCATCTCTAACAAAAATGATGTATCTGCTAAAAATTTATTTAGGGAGGGCTTTGGTAGATGCTAATGTTAATTCTGAAAAAGCATCACTCAAGGAGCAATGCTAGCTTATGCTTACTGGGGTTAACAGATAAAACCCCCCAGTAATATCAGAAAAAGCCTGCAATCATCTCAAACCTCAGTACAAGGAAGTCTCAGCCCAGGGACACTGTTACCAATCTGCATCCCTGCCCAGACGCATATTGTCTTTTTCTGATTATTTTCATTTAAATCCAACCATTTGTTTTTAAAATGCGTTGATTCAGTAGAATGACTTTGATACTCGGGGTCTTCACAGGCACTAATCCATAAAGAGATTTGTTAAGAGATTTGTTTACCATCAACCATAGTTAAACTTACTCTGCTTCAGTGTTTGCATGAGATTTTAACTCGGTTGCTTTAACTATGAATACCTGACACCCAAGCTTTGCAACCATGTCTCCCAGAACATACTGTGATGCTTATGGGTTGTTTTTTTTTGCGGGACAACTTGCACAGACCTTCTAGGAGCATCAGTTCCATTGTACGAGTCTACCCATCCCATTAAAAAAAAAAAAAAATAAAAAATTAAGAAATGTTCAAAGTTGTTTCACTATATTTCAAGTGAGTAATTACAGATCCTGAAAATTTCTGAAGATTCCTTTCTGTACAAAACTCATGGATGAAAATACTGTCTGTCCTGCTCTGGGTAAATGTCCACATCAGCCTGCAAACATTTCAGAGCTTCTGCCCCCCGTGCAGAGCACCCAGAACTCCATCCAGAATTCAGACCACTCTGAACCCCAAAAATACCAGGATCAGTGCAATTTAAAATGAAGACACAACTGACACCCTTTCCAATTCAAGAGATTTCTGCATAGCTGGAATATAATGTTGCAAAAGAAACCTCTTCATGGTGAGGGTGGCAGAGCCTGGCCCAGGCTGCCCAGGGAGGTTGTGGAGTCTCCTTCTGTGCAGACATTCCAACCCGCCTGGACACCTTCCTGTGTAACCTCATCTGGGTGTTCCTGCTCCATGGGGGGATTGCACTGCATGAGCTTTCCAGGTCCCTTCCAACCCCTGACACTCAGGGATTCTGTGAAAATGCTACTGAAAATAGCCTGGTGTACTTGGATGTTCCCAGGAGGGACCGAAGTCAGGAAGCTGTTTTATTAGCACGTTCAAATAAGGATAAGACAGTCCTTGCCTTAAGAAGGTGATAG
Source organism: Columba livia (assembly GCF_036013475.1). Taxonomy (NCBI): domain Eukaryota; kingdom Metazoa; phylum Chordata; class Aves; order Columbiformes; family Columbidae; genus Columba; species Columba livia. Next base: position 3,557,317 of record NC_088606.1, read on the forward strand.
TCCAAGTAATTATGCATTTTCTTCCCTTTTTTCTATAGTAGGCTGTGAACATTGCACACATCCATTGTAAAACTACAGGGGATTCACTGGTCAGTACAGATGAACTGATTATGGAATGACAGAACAGTTTGGCTTGAAGGGACCTTCCAAGCTCATGCAGTCCAAGGTCTGCCATGAACAGGGACATCTTCACTGGCTCAGGTTGCTCAGAGCCCCATCCAGCCTGGCCTGGGATGTCTCCAGGGATGGGGCATGATGCAGCACTTTGTATCTGTAGTTCACACCTTGGCAAACGTGGCCCATTTTGATGTGTTACTGGAGTTTGAGCTTAGTCTTTTCCCAAGAAGCCCAATAAACATTACTGAACCGTCCTCATAGCAGAGAGAATATATCTGAAAGTACAAGCACTTTCAACAGGTAAGGAGAAAAGTCCTGCACCCCCAGAAGCCACCAGCCTGGTCCATGACCAAGTATTCCTGCAGCTCAGAGGGTCACAATCAGACTTTGCAGATACTTGGAGTCACTATATGTATCAGAACATTTTAAACCCCACCTTCCAGATGGGACACGCTGAACTGGGGTGTCCATACAAGAACCGAAACCATTGCTAACAAGTCACTCCTCCAGAGGAGTATGAGTAAACGTCGACACTCAGCTCAGACAAAAATATAAAAGGATCGCACAAATGTTCTTCTAAGGCTGATGGAATAAACATGTAAATACAAGATGGGCTAGTTTCCTACTGTTCATGTTTGCTCACTGTGAACATTTGGTTCACTTGGCTTTCCTCATTATTTCAGCTGGGGAAAGTCACTATATGAATTAATAGCAGATTTCCCTGCTGAAAATAAATGTTTACCAGTATTTTTTTTTTCCTTTTGGCAGAGACCAGGCTTTTTTGTCTGACTGCCTCCTTTTTGGCCTGCACATCCCCGAGGTGTGTAATTAAAGTGAGGGAATTTGTGCATAGTGCTTTAGGGGCTTAATGAATAGAAAACACAGGATATTTCATTGATTTGGTGCACGCGATATTGTCAGAGTGTACATTTCCTTTGCAAATTGCAAAAAGAGAGCCATAATAATATATGTGCATTCAACCCTGTGTGCAAAAAAAAAAAACACACCAACCAAAACACACAACAAATAAAAGAGCTCTATCTGTTTCTAAATTCTAATATAAAATACACTCAAAAGAGCTATTTAGATTAAAATAGAAAAGGCAGGAAGTTTGACACGGTTCAGAATTAACAAGCAAGCTATAGATTCCTCAAGATATAATTTCACTTCGAGTAGGTGTGGAAATCTTTTAAAAATACATTATACAGAGGACATATGAAAATAGCATTTGTGTTAGTAAAAGATTCTTCAGCTGTTCTTAAAGAAACAAAAAGTATGTTAAATAGCACGCATGTGTAATGTTTAAATAGAGTACAATCTGTGCAGTGTATAGGCATCTAGGATGTATCTTGCGTGGTCTGTGGATTGTGTGTTGAAATAACGTTGTGTGTGTTGGAATAGGGGGATAAAGGAAAATGAATTATCTTTTCTGGAGAGGTCTTTTTCAGGGAGCTCTAAACAACTCGCATTGTGAAACTTCCATGGTGGTCAGGTCAGTGCAAATACATTTTCCCCTCTACGAAGAGGAGGTGGATAACCATGACCCATGTTTTGCATCCGTTTGCACCTGACAGAGCCAGAGAACAAGAAGCACAGACCACAACTACGTCCTTTCCTGTGACCCAGCTCAACCCAACTCAACTCAACTCCTGCCCCACCACATGATACAGCACATGGGACATGTCTCCTAGCGTTCCCTGTCCTGTCTCCAGATGCAACACCATCTCAGACATCAAGGACAAAGAAAACTGAAGCTGCCCAACCACATCTTCTGGGCATCATCAAGAGGAGGAGAGCCCTCTAATACACTTTCTGAACGTTATTTGCATAAGTTATGAAGATCAGGAGTTTCCATGCTGAGTAAGTGCCAAAAACAGGAGCAAAGCAAGTTCACCAGTCTCCCGTTCAGCAGAGAGCAGTCCTAGCCAGCCTAAGACTGAAGGCCCAAGGCAAAAGCTGATGCTGTGATCCTCTGCTGAACAGATGGATGGTGACACGCTGGAACAGATTATCTGGTGAGACAGTGCAATTTCCAACACTGGAGGTCTCTGAGGTATCTTCCAGCCCTATTGCTCAATGAATCTATAATTCATCATTTCATGAGTGAGTCAAGACACTTCCTCAGCTCTCAAAACAGCATGCAAAGGACAAATTGCTCTTTTTGCATTTCTTCCCACTAAGCAGAAGGGAAAATAAGACATGGGGTGGGAATGGAGAAAGAAAGGAGGAGTGTTCAGCATTTCCCCACAGCTCTATTCTGTGCAGGCTATAGAGCTTTGTACGTGTTTATTCATATTCAAAAAAAAATGTCTGTGAAAACATAATTTTTCTCTTCTTTCCTTTGACCCTTCTGATATCTTCTTCACAGCAGAAGATTAAGTTCAATTTCAAGAATCCATTGGAGAAGAAATGCATGTAGAATTGAAAAAGCAGCATTTTATCATTAAAAGAAGACATCTCAGGGTGTGTTAGGGAATACCAGCAGAGAGAGGATGTTTTGTTGGAACCTCAGATCTTACCCTCTCTGAATTTCCAGCTCCGTCTGGCACACTTGAAAAAAGTGGCTAATTCAAACATTTTATTTCAGGTCAGTATTATTACTACAATACGTCTCTATAACAGGCAGGATATGGAGACTGGGATTACGAATTGTCTGAATTTCAAGGTATTTGTTCTAACTACAAATGACCTTCCTGACCTTCTCTCATTCTCACTCCATCAATGTACTGGACTTCATAATTTAAAGCCAAATCTAACATCACTTAAAGTCCAAAGCAGCATGATCCACTTGTAACAACATCATTTGCAAACTGTCAAATAAATTAAATATTTAATTAATCCATTGACATCCTATCCTATTATTTCCCTGATCTGGAAAAGACAGGAGTAAAACCCAAGTATATCATCCCAGCTTTCTGTGGACGTTTATTTCTGCCTCGCAGTCGTATCCCAGCACCATGTGAGTCAGAGCCATTTCGATCTCTGCTCAGCAGGTCTGCAAAGTCCAAAGTCAAGGCAAAGTCAACCTTGTTGGGTTCACTCTATTGCCCCATTTACTAGTCACACACTTGCTAAGCAGAAGCACATTTCCAGAATAAAAATTTGCATTATGAAGTCAATGTGTTTTGTAGCAATTTGGGGATTGCCTTTTTAAATTTATAGAGAATAAGAAAACAGCACATGTGCGCTCAAAGAACAGCGGTGCAAGAAGTAGAACATTGCACGTATAGAGCTGGAAAGAAGAAGTGTATTTAATCTCTCCAGCTGCAAGTGTTTTCTTGCCTGCCGGCCATGCAGGCATGTTTGTAAGATGTGGGAGCTGCTTCAGGAAGGTGGATTCATCTGGCACCCCCAAGGACAGAGTTAGCAACACGCTTCAGCAGTCAGCACACACAGAAACTTTGCCATTTATATATAATGGTTATGTGACATTCCCTGATCTTAAAATAACAAAGCATTTTAATCACGGAGACTTTGACCTTTTGGTCAAGTGGAACACTTGCTATTTAATTTCTCTGCTTTTCTTACAACACATTAGATCCTCCCTGTAAAGTAACTCGGGAGACTGTTCAGCAGAAAAAGACTGGCTTTGTGGTAAAGGCAGTCATCAAAGGTTCAGCTCATGCCTGTGTACAGCCTGCCCAGCTGGATTCAGATCATTTTGTCACACTTGGACCCATCTAACCCAGTTTTAGTTGTCCAGGCACCTCACTGCATCCTCTGGAAAGTCAGCAGAAAGGACAGACCCCCTCTGCAGGATAATTTAACCCATTCAGGACATGAAGTTAATTTAAGAGACACCTCTTCCTCCAGTTCCTGATTAGAAGTGGACTATTGGGCCCCTACATTCAGAAATTTGCTGCTTTTGTTACGTGCCTGAAGAATCCTTTGGCATTATTTTATCTTCCTTCTTTTAGCAAGTGAGATCCAAATGGCAGAAAGCAGCCAGATTTTGAGGACCAAAAGCAGGAATGAGACCAAAAAAGAGAGCCCCGCATTCTCATACGAGAGGTGGTTCACACAGATGTGTGATGTCAGTTGATCCAGGCAGGACAGGTCTGGGATAACAGCCGTAACTGAGACCCCTGCTCTAATCCCAGGCTGTGTGTGGAACACACCAAGGTTGACCCACCTTTAAAAGTTGTTCACACCACCTACAGAATAAATCTGTCAAATTGGCCAAGTCTTTTCACATCCCACATGCCTATATTCACCTATCCACCAGGGAACAGTGTGATTTATATTTCAATGAATTTTGTACAGCATTGTTAGAGTGGCAGTGATGAACTGGAGTCCTGTAGCAAATCCATGCAACACCAGCAGCAGCCACAAAGACTAGATGAATCACCTCCCACCCTGCCTTTGGAAGGACCACACCTGCTACCTGCCAAATCAGAGCTTTGCTCCTCCATCTAAAGGAATTCCTCTCAAAGGGCAGCACTGGTAGGTTGCTCATCTTTCTTGGAGATGCCCAAAAGAGCATCACGCTGCATGGACACATCTGTGCACGAAGGACCCACAGTAGCTCTGGTGACAGCATGATGACAGCCCTGGTGACAGTGCAGGGAAGGGATCACATAGTGGCATGATGAGTCCCTTTCAGAGTCCTCCAGCTCCCACCTAGAGTGCAAACTTCTATCCACACCACCCTTACAGCCCTGTGTGCAAATCCATCCCAAGCCACTCCCTGTGATCACCAAGAAGAAATTGCTCATATACTAAATGCAGCACTGAATTGTTCATTTGAATTTGGTTCTTTCCAAATGAACATCTGTAGCTGTTGGCCTGTGATGAATTTAGAGTCCTCTGTATTCTACTGCCTGGATATCTGACCAGGGGAGAGAGGAGAAAAGGGACACTCATTCTAGTGGCCACTAGAAACCAAATTAGGCATGAGTACATATCACCCCTTTTCTAACACTGCCAGAATTCTACAGTGTTGTATTATGGCCTCATGGACAATTTAGAAGTTATTGCTGGCCTGCCTAAGTGCCCATAAAGAATGTTTCAATGACAATAACAGATCTCTTCAGAAGGTTTTCAAAAAAAAAAGCCTTCCTGCCAGATATTCTCCCATATACGTAACAGTGGTGATTTGGTTAAAAGCTGATCCAGCAGCAGGGTAGACCAGAAGCACCCTGATGTCTCTTCAGACCCTGTATTCCGTGATTTCATAGGGGCATCCAGCTGGATTAAGGAAGATGCAGGTCCCTGGCGTGCAGATGTGAACATTCATCACCTCCAGTGGAGCTCAATTCCTTCTATGGAAGGAACTGAACAGAATTACAGAGTCACAGACTGGCTGGGTTTGGAAGGGACTCTGGAGATCATCCAGTTCAACCCACCTGCTAAAGCAGGTTCCTCAAGAGCAGATCGCACAGGAATACATCCAGGCAGGTTTTGAATGTCTCCAGAGAAGGAGATGAGTCTTCTTATTTCATATAAGCAAGAGCCTGGTCACCTAAATAGGCAGTAAAACCCATAATGAACATAGATGCACTGAAGACTCCTCTGTCTTTTCAAGCAGCTTTGTATTGTTTAACTCCTTACAAACTTCTGACCCATCCCTCCTTCCCCCATGGTCATCCAGCATGGTTGAGCAGCAGACAGACTCACTCCTGGTAAGAAGCCTTTCCATTTACTTCATAGTGAAGAAATGGGAATGTGAAGACAGAATGACTAGGGACTTATTAAAAACCAACCAAACAAAAACACAACAAAAAAAAAACCCACCACCAACAAAACAACACCGTCTGCTTCTCAACTTTCAGCCTCTCCCTCTTCACCCCCCCTTTCCACGAGGCTCTCATTGCAAGCTGATCATGTTCCCGAATACCACAGGTCATTGTCTTCCCACAGCCTCAGGAGCTGCAACCTGCTGAGGCCACAGTGCCAGAATGCAGCTCTTTCCATCTTTGTGGTTTGCAGCTTAGTTTTTAATATTTTCCTAAATGGAAGAGACGCCCAGACTGGGTGTTACCACTACGCACATTCTCATTTAGCCGCGTTGGTGGTGGTTCTTAGTCGTGTAAGAACCAAACTTAAATTCAACAAGCTTTGGCTTTTCCCTCACTCTATACTTTTTCAAGACAACTTGTGAGGAATTGGTATGTATTTGTAGCTCCGTTTTAAAAGCTAACTACTGAGCAGAGGCTGCCAAATTTCAACCCACAGCAAATTCTTACAACGGAGCTGTAACCCTTCAAAACAGAGACTGCTAACATATGGTTGTGTCAGTGGGAGCTTCTGTAATGCAATTTATTGTTGTGTAGGCTCTTTCAAGCTACTACACATGAAAGGTAAAGGGAACATTTATTCTTCGATGGGAGTTTAATCTTAGATTTACCTCATTTGAAACAAAACGGTCATTTGCATCTCTAATACATAAGCAATCACCTGTAAAGAGTGCTTGTGAATAGAGACGTTTTTTGACTGTCATCAGAGCCTTTGTTGATGACTGGGGGTTTTGCCTAAGAAAAGGCAGCAGAATTCAGTCCTCCTCCAGATAATATGCCCCAAACCCACTGATATCACTAGAAAACAGTGATAAATAAAGGAAAGCGTTCTCATGAAGTGGAACAGATATTCACAGCTGGCATGGGGCTTGCGCTAAGTTCATTTTTTTGCAAGCATATATAATATATAATTCCTCTATGCTTTGCTTTTTGTGCCTTTTTTGTATCTAAGTGTTACAGTCTATGGTTCAGGCTTCAAACAGAAGTAATCTCCTGTTGAAGTGAAAGTGCTTGATCCTGCAGAGGAAATAAAAGATAAAGCTGTTCCACAACATGGTGAAGTGTCCTCTCTACTTGGCCTCCTCATCTTCACAGATTCAGCAAAGGGATACCCAGTGGTCCTTTTGTGTGGTCCATTCCACTTCAACCAAATTGGCATCATGAGCAGGTTGACACCACAAAGCACCTCTTCTGAAATAGGATACAAAGTTTTGGAGTTGAGGATCTTTCCAAACAAGTCCCTTTGCTTCATTTAGGCTGAGTCTGGCAGGATGAACAGCACTCTCCCCCAGACCCAGACAAACATTTGTGCAACATCCAGCTTCCAGCCTGGCCCCAGAGCTAGGACTGTTTCTTGTATGAGAAGGGCAGAGAGCTCATCAATTTCAGATGTTTTCCCTTGTGTGACTCCTACTTATAGAGCATTAAGTGATCGCTGACCTGGCCATCATTTAAGAACATGACCTCAGGCTCTGACGTACCACTGCCTCCAGTTGAATTCCTTAGTCTGAATGCAGAATGAAGGTAACTGAAACACTTCAGTTTAGGAAAGGGCTTGCTATAAGGTCTTGTGCTCCTTTTGAGGGGTTCTGAGTGAAGACACAGATTGCAGAAAGCATTATGGATAAGTCTTTTTATATGTTTTTCCCTCCAGAGAAATTAATCTAACTTGAGATTTCAGCTGGGCTAACACATTGAAAGACAGCTTAGATGTTCTTCTGTGGCTCTGAAGTGGGACATGCAGAAGCACAAAGGCTATGAGTTAAAGACTAGCAATTAGGGGGGAGAAAAGATTTAAAATAACATTAAGTGTTGTACATGGTCCTGTTTTCTCTCCGTGCCAAAATTACTCCAAAACCCATCCATTGCCTTTACATACCATCAGTGTTAACTTTCAGAGCTGATCCTTTTAGTAGAAATTCCTATTCAATATGTATAGCAAGAATCTCTACATAGGATACCCAGGAGGCCCAGCTCAAGCTTCTCTATACAGAGGGCCATTTGCAAAGGACACCACCCCTCCTGTAATAGTCATTATCTTGTCTAGTTATGAGATATTTAAAATTTCATTTTTTTCAATAGTTTTCTTTGCTGTCATCTGACTACCAAGCAATGAGTGTCCTGGTTACTATAAAAGTCATGCACACATGCCTTCTGCCAGCATGGTGTCATGTCTTCTGTCAGTGTGTTATTTAGTACTCAGTGTTCCTATTATCTTCAAACTGGCTCTGGATTTGTTCCAAAGATTGCTATGTTATTCATGAAAACTTTGGTGGAGGGTTTACAGTCTGTTTGAGCAATAGGTTGAAACAATGCAAGGCTTGGGGAGGGGGTAAGACATGGGGGTTTGGTGTTTGAGGGAAAGACAGTTCATATCTATATGTGCCAATTATCAGTCTGGGAGTCCTATGGTAATCTGTTTGGATAAAAGGAGTTCTGTGTGGTGAGGAAAATGCGGAGCACTCATATGTGGAAGAAGGGAAATTACTCTCCTAGACTGGAATCACCACTAAATCTCCCAGGCAGGTTATACCCCTTCTCTACTTTGACTATTTGCCAAGTCATTACCATGTCTGCTTTTCCAAAGAAACAAATAAACAGAGCAGAAACCTGAAACATATCCATATCAGGCTTCAAGATGAGACATTAGCAAAACTTTCACAAATGACAATTTTTCAGAGCTAATTTGTCTACTTCTTTGTCTCCCTAAATCCTGTCACTCTAGATCAGTGTAAGTGCCACCCTCTCTGGATGTCTCAGTTTTACTGTTATTCAAGCATATTAGCAGACTTTTAGCCAAGAATACCTTGTGGTCTGATGGAAAGTCTTGTTTTCCTTGATTAAACTTCCATTTCCTATATTTGTCAGAACAAACGAGCAACTGAATATTATATTAGAAAAAATACAGTTCTATTTTTTGTTAGTTAATATATTTGGTCCATGGCAGAGCCTCGGGGGATGAATAATTTACTTCCTTGACAGCTCTAAAGGGATGGCACTTACAGAGTCTGGTCTCAGTCTATTCTAGGAGTTTACAAGTGGCATTTTGCAGTACAGAGGCAAATTTTCAGATGCTAAGCAAACTTTTGCTCATTAAAAAAAACAGACAAACCAACCAACCACACAAAACACACCACCATATTTTCACTCTCCTACTTAGGTATTGTGGAGAAGGCTGGTGTGCAGCTGTGGCTTAGATATGGGGTGGGAACCTCTCCAAAGCATCCATTCTCTACCTGCATCCTGTTTCTTTTCTTCCCCAGACCAGTAGCAGTAAGCAAAGGGAGACCTTGAGTCTTTTTTTAATAGCCAGGGCTCATAGATGTTCTCTTCTTGCTACTCTGCACACCCTACATACATCTGGGCTCTTGCTGCCAGTCTTTATAACTGAGGCCCAACATTTTCCTCAGAACAGACCTTCTAGACACCTATTTTAGTAGGACAACTAGTACCACAGAGAGTTTCAAGTGTAACAAATCAAACGCAAAGGGTAGGATGGGAATGTACCCAGGATCACACAAATGTCTAGGGGCAAAGCCAGAAGAAAATCCAAGATTTCATGCCTTCCCTGCTAAAGCATCCTGAAGCAGTCTATGAACTAGAAAAGCTGTTAAAAAGTATATTCAAGAGCACCCTATTTAGGTTTGACCAGCATGTTTGCTCTTGCACTGTCTGAGCCACAGATCCAACCACGGAGCACACGGATGATGCACCTTTTCCATGACACAGTGCGTGGAGAGGTACAAACATGAGCTGCAACGATGAATGAAGACAAAAATGAGCAGAGTAAGTGATTCAGCTGGGAGATTCTGGTTTGTTCCAGGCAAATATTGAGGTTTTTCCCAAGCTTTTATCGCAGGTACACATCTCTGGGCTGCACATCAACTAGCACCCAATATTGCAAAGACGAGTTTGCTCACGAGGCAGTAAGCTCTGCCAAAGGCACTGGTTCATTGAGGTCTAGCTTCCCAACAAAAGTGATCCCAAATTAAAAAATATAGTCCCAAAACTCTCTAAACCCTGAGTGTACACACTTCAGCTGCCTGCTATCTCTGAAATCAGATCTGGATTCAAAATGCACAGCTCCTGCTTGTCTTTTCTTCCAGGAGTGATACTGTAAGGGAAGAGGCGGTGTATTTAACAAAGCTGTTATGCAGTTTACTGATTGTGATTATTCAAGGCAAACGCTTTGAAGTAAAAGCTTAGTGCAGAGTGACAGTAAACAAGATATAGAGATATACCTAGATGAGAAGAAAAATAAATGGCAATTAGAATTGATATTCTAGGTGTAGGAAATGCCAGTAAAACCTCAATCTCCAACAATGAGACTCTGCATTTGTATTGTCTCTTCTCTGCAAGATCTCCAGGACAAATTACAAGCAGAAACTAGACATCACTGAACCCCAAATGACACGTGGACATTAGCCTAGCTACTGTATAGCCAAAGAATGTGAAGAACAAAGAAAAGAAGAGCCCTATTAAACTTCCTATGCTAGTGCTTAAGGTTGACCTAAGCACCTACAACAGCATTTAAGTTCAAGAAAATTATAAGCAGTTCAGACCAGCTCTTGATTTCCAACATAGTGAATGCAGAGGAGTTGGGGATTGTTTTCAGACAGGCCATGATAGGGACATTCTTTTAAATTGTCACTTCCCCTCCCCATTCATTACACTGGAAACTAAGGACTATAAGTTATGGATAACATGGGAATGAACTGTTCGCCATTGTCTTGATAACGTGCAGCTATGTTCATCCTAGGTGTGGGTACCCATAGAGGTACCTGAGCCCAGGTCTAAAGGATTTGCTCAGGACTCAGAGTCCAGGGTAGACCCAGGAACAGAATCCAGGAGCCTCAACTCCAAAGTAGAAGGTAAATGTGCAAGTTAGACACATCAACACCTCTCTCAAAGCCTGTGTGGGATGGAAATTCTCACAGGAAGCAAGGAGGTCCCTGCATGGTGTCCTAGAAGAGGTGAGAGTTTGTAAATTTATAAGCTGAGCACAAACTGAAGAACAGTCAGTAGAAATATGGTTTTCTCTTTTCTAGCCTCTTATGACTCCTTTTTACATTGGTTGCAAACCTCCTTGCCATTATTTTAGTTTTCTGATTTCCATGAATCTCCCTTTGTGGGTCCAAGACACAAAGGTCGCGATGGGGGAAATCTTTAGGTGGGGAAGCTACTGCAGCTCCAATGCTTTCAATGGAAAAGTTTGCATACGACCTCTGAAGTTTGTCTATGCAAACTTTAGGGGTTCAAAATAAACATAAGCGGGCAGTCCTATGGCATGGCCATACACTCATAGAACTGCAGGCTTTGCTGCAAGTTCTTAGATGTACTCTACCCACCACAATGATATGTTTTCTTCTCATCCAAAAGTCCCCTGTATCTCCTGTAAACAACCAAAGATGAACGAGAAGGAAGCCAGCACAGCAAAATAATGACCTGCCTTCAGGGTGCCAACAAGACTCCTTCCTAGCACTGGCATAAGCACACCATGTACAATACGGTAGAGTTAAGATTCACCCCAATGTTAACTTTCTCACATTTCCTCCTGAGCATTCTTGCATCTGAAGCCTGTAAAATGCCACTGTTCCAAGAGGTAAAGCAAAGAATTATGACTTATCATGAACACTGCATGCAGAACATTGCTCTCTTTTTTTCCCTTTTGTTCCTACCTAATTCTATTTTTTAGAAAAATTATTAAAACTAATTGCATTATTTAATCCCATCACATAAAATCCTCCAGTGTTTCATTAATCAATGTAATCAAGCCAATCAAAATAGATAAAGGAGATCTTTTAGCAGGCTTTGATGAGATTTTATCAGAATCGCAGTGCATATTGTAAAGCCTTAGCATCCTCAGAAGCAAACTAACTGTAGGATGTGGAAGCTTTATCAAGCAGGCACTAATAAAGCAGATGATGTTTGGACCATTTTAAGAGGCTCTCCATATTAAATTAATAACAGCGATGTTTTTGTATTATATGTGAAAAATATAAAAGCTAATGGAAATAGCATTCATTTTGTGTACATAGATCGCTATAAACCAATTGCTTTTTTTAAGTAATGAAGAAGATACATGTCTGTGAGTCAGCAGACCATAAAGCCAGAATATAGTAAGGAAAATGCAGTGCGTAATGCAAAGGTTATATCAGAACAGCTGTAAGTGAAGAGCCTTATTAAAAGCACAAACCATTTTCTTTTAAATGTAGCACTCTTACCCCATATCCGAGTCATAAATAAATATGAACAAACAAGCTGTGTCTTGTGCAACATTAGTGTTTACATCCCTCCTTCCCCCTTCAGGTCACATCTCACATTCTTCATGCTTTTGCACTGATTAATCAGGAGTATGAGCAATCGAAATACTACCACAAGAATGGAAATTAAAGGGGTCTTGACAGAATACAGCACCATAAAACCAATAAATGTGTATAGTCGGTAGAGAAACACAGACTAGTACCAGGTTGTATGAACAACTTACCAAATACTTTGGCCAGAAGAGATATACCCAGGATCCCACCTAACAGACTTTATGAACATAGAGAACAGACTTTATGAACAAGAATGTCATCAGTATTTCCCTATAGCTTCTTTTCCTTGCAGTTAGTTTGGCTTCTCAGATATGACAATTGCAGAAGTAGTTACTAATCCACAAATGCAAAGACTTGCCAACACAGAAAGTCCTAAACTCTTGGATTAAACAGTCCCTGTCTGACCCAGATCTATGAACTGATGCAAGGCCACTGCCCCTAAAGGGAGATCTAGCAGTAGTAGCAGAGATGATGTTAACAGACTATCTTGGGCATCTTGTGAGCAGAAATAGTTTTTACTTGCCCAGAGTCCTCCAACTTATTTACTACAGGTCATCCATTAAATTCACTAACCACATGGTACACTACAAATAACATGCCAATCCCCAGCCATTGTTCTGCCTTCTTCATTTTCATGTGCATCTGGACCAGCTGTGGGGTCGCCAGCACAGCTGGGATGAGGAAACACTGTGCAACACCCAGTAGTTGGGTGCAATACTCCTTAGGATTTAATATCTCAGGGAACCTCAGGCAGTAACTCCATTGGCTCAGTCCAGCCTGGTTTAGGAGACCCCCCAAAAAAATCACATCCAAGCAAACAGACCTTGAAGCACCAAAGAAATCAGCTTGACAATTAGCACTCATTGCCTACAAAGCAGAGAGAGTTGAAAAATGAACACTCTTAGAGCTACCTCTACTTTTTCCAGCTAAAAACAATGGAAGTTTCACCACTTTCTTTCATTTAAAGAGTCTTTGGGCCAAATCCTCTTACCCCAGCTGGAGCCGTATTGTCCCCCCTTTTTTCTCTTAGGCTACAACATGGAGATAGGCAACAGGTAGAGCTCAACGTTGGCCATTTTCACAATGACTTCAGCACTTCAAAAGGCACTGCTAGAGCTGAACAATGACAGGGAGAAAATCCAGTGGAAATAATGAAGGAGGAGGATCTTGGTTTTTATTTAACATCAAGCAACATGGCACCACTTGATTGCTTAGAAAGCTGCTGGACTGAGTGTGTAGGTAGCAGCCCAACAACAGCAAAATCTAATGAATGCTGTAATTTTGCCTTATGCTGTGCTTTCGTTTCAATGCTGTGTTGCAAATGGTTTAAAATGGAATTAAGCTGGTCTCCCTCACAAGCAGACTTTGCTTTCTTTCCTTCTGTTCCTTTATCCAAGCACCCAACAAATACAGCTCAATTTAAAAGTAAAACCAGAACTGAGCAAAAGAAAATGTGTTAGTCACAGGAGTAGCTGAGCTCTCCGTAGTCTGTAAAAACAGCATGAGGGCCCATGGATGAGAAATTGTGGGCATCTTGAGCCTGATCCACCTGTCTGGGCTGTGTTTTCAAAGGAGCATCCCTGCTCTACATGTGCTGCAAAATCAGACCCGATATGCCTAATGCAATCCCTTCAAAATGGAGCGAGAACTCTTTTTGCTTTGAAAGAGTTGTTATACTTACTCTCAAATTCAACTTCATGTTACCAGACCTCATCCATAATCCCTGCGGTGCCAAAAAGTCACTTCACATTAGCTGAAATCAGAGCTTTCTAGTTACGGACACACAAGGTCAAACTAGTCTCAAAACATTTACCAGCAAGTTAAAACACTGAAAATATTCCCTGGAAAAATCAGTACAGTTCCATTGAAGGGAGTGGAGTGTAATCAGCAGAGGCTATCACTCATTTGCTATAGCCATTACAATCAAAAGGTGAGTTTATTACAGTATCTGGTTAATTAACCAATAGAGTTAGTCACGTCCTAACTACTGTCATCAGAAGGAAAAGAGTTGTTTCATCTCAATATTCAGCCATTAGAGGAATAAAACCAGAGATCTGGGGCGTGGGAAGGTGTTCCCACTGTCGTAATCTTGCAATAATTTTCCATTCCATTGAAATATCTTTCACTGTGCTTCTAAGATGTTTTATTACAGCAAGGGGAAGTATAATTTTATTATCATTATTATTATTACTTTAACATCTTTAATTTTAAATAACATTATCAAAAGGCAGAGGGGAGAAACTGCAGTGGGATGCTGGGATCCCAGTCATCCCAGCACGTCACATTGCTGCTCTTTGGCCGGCAACCACGGGAGCCCGGCAGCAAGCTGTGGATGAGGTTCTTCCAAGCAGCAGCATCTGGGTCCCTGGCGAGGGGAACAGGCAGCCAGACCAGCCACGATGGAGTTGCCCTTGGATGGGGAAGCTGCTTATGGACTGTGTGGGTTGCTCCATCCTTGTCTCAATTGAGTTTGCTTTGGACGCACAGCTTGGAGGGTGCACAAATCTCAGCATCAAACCCCACCACTGTTTGTCTCCACTTGCTCGTGCTCCTCAACGTGTTATGGCCCAACAAGCATATTCTGCTGTGCCCACCCTCAAAGTGCTCCATGACCCACAGATCACACCCATGCAGAAGGATGATCAAAAAAATCACTTTCCGATGAATTTAAGGCTGTCTGTATTAGCAAAAACCTGCCTGATGCTTAACATAGTCACATTTTTATGAATCGCTGGTCAACTGAGAGATTTTTCTGATTATTTTTCATTTTGCAAAAGCTTTACCTGTTCACACCGGGGAAGGTAAATGTGTCCCTTCTTGCACTGGCAGCAACACAACTGCAGGTGGTGGTGATTTCTAGAGCCAGACACCAGCATCAAAACTACACTCTGGGCAGGGGATACGGGGTTCTGCACACACCTGCTCCCTCCCTTCTTCACCCACCTCCCACTAGTGAAACAATGACAGCAGACTCATACAACAACGCAACCCAAACCTGCTCATATGAAAGCAATTAAGGAATTAAAGGATGTCACAGCATGTGGGGAGAACCAAGCTATTATTTTATTTCTTGATAGACAGCAAGTTCACTGAAAATTTGAGTATCATGCCACCTAAAATTATTTGTGAATGTGGGCGAAATTTGTAAAGTAAAAAAGTCTTAATTAATTTGGGTGTTCTTTTAAGGCTTTATTCTTAAAATGCCAGTGTTCTTTTTTTTTTTTTTTTCAGTTCTTCTAAATTAAACTTTCATTTTGCTTTTAAAATAGACTATTTTTTGATAGAAAAATGCTACAGAAAGGAATTAAACACCCTAAAAATAAAATCTTTTATGTCAACTAAGCACAATGTCTGTAATTGATTCAAAAGCACATTTCCAAGGGTTTCTAAATTATCTGTAAAATCTGAATAAAATATCTGTTTTCAGTTGCAGATAGTCCACTTTTATCCTGTTTTGTGCTTCAGTCACAAAAAAAATAAGAAGAAAAAGCATTATTCACCCAGATCCATACATAAGGTGCTCAAAATACTACTGAATGATATAAGATTAACGCACCAACCTTTTCATCAGCCCTTCAGCTCCTTTCTGTGTCAGCTCCAGAGAAGAAAAAGTTGGAAGCTCAAGTCCAGAGCAGATGAATGTCTTGGTACCGGATGAGTTTTCTAAGAAATATCCTAACAAGAGTCAGTTTGGGATGAAGGCTCAGGCTCAGGCTTGTCTGTGGTGTTGCAGAAGAAAGGGAAATCTCAGCTACAGACCAGATGATCACTTAGGGAAATCACAGGAGGAGGATCTGGGGAGTGAGAACCATTCCCAGGTGGTTTAAGGCCTTTTAATGATTCAGCATGGAGGGCTTAAAGGAGAAAAAAAAAAAAAAAAAAAAAAAAAGAGATAAGTGAGTTTGAAGACTAGAAACTATAGGAAGTCAAGTGTAAAACCTGATTTTACCGAAACAGTGAAGAAACACATAATAATTGATGTACAACCTGGCTTTTGACGGATATATAAATATTTCTTCAGGACAAGCCCTTGAAAGTATTTGATCCATGCTGCAATATTTCTGTTGATTTTAATAAATCTAGTTTCTCCTTTCCTCTCCCAAGCCACACATACAGGCAAAAAATGGATTTAAGATGAGGGCATGTCCAGTGCCATTTCCACAGCTGCAGATGCCATATTCCCTGAGACACTATATAGCCTGAGATACAATTTTTCCCTTTCAACATAAAGATGCTGGTAATATTAGTGCACAAAGGGAAGAAGAAAATATTTAGTGAAAGGAGGAAACTCCCAAGGCTATTAATAGAATTATTTTGGTTGGAAAAGACCTCTAAGGTCATTGATTCCAACCATTCACCCAACACTGCCCAGTCCAGCTCTAAACCATGTCCCTAAGAACCTCATCTACGCATCTTTTAAACACCTCCAGGGATGGTGACTCCACCGCTTCTCAGGGCAGCCTGTTCAATTAATTCTTATATTAATCCTTATATTTTTAATTAATTATATTAATAATATTAATTATTCTATTAATTCTGTTAATTCTGATATCCTATGTACTGGGGATGAGAACTTTCCAGAGTATAAATTTGCAATTCTTTGGCTCCCAGCAAGGGAACTGGCTCATCTAAATACAGCTGGTTCTAATTAAGACAAGAAGCCAAATTAGGCTGGATGGTCTTGTGTAATACTTGCAACAGAGCTCCCTGGAAGTCCAGCACCATGAGGAGAGCAGAGGGCAAGAGCAACTCTTTGCAAATGTTGGTGATGCTCACTATTGCAATGAGCACCTTGAACTCTTGCTCTGCCTCAGATGTGTAGCCACATGAGTTTTTACACATCCTTCGGTTCAACCTGAGCAAAATTTAACACTCTGGGACATCATGTGGAGTTGTCCATTTGCCCATTTCTCCATGGGTCTCTAAACCATGTAAACGGTGCTTCATCAAGGACTGTGGAAGTGTCATTTAAAATTCCTTCTCTAGAAGACACTGTGAGTGTTATTTCCTTGGATTTTGGAAGAAAGCAATAAGGAGCCTGAAAAAAAGGGATGTCAGTGTGTATGTGAAGAGCAGTTGAGGCACCAGACCACAAGATTTTTGCTTGACCTTCATTTATCAGACAGTTTCTCCCATGCAAACTGGAGATAAAACATCCCTATATCATCAGGTGTGGTGTGAATTAATTCATTAGCACTGCCAAGGTAGTCAAATGATAGATAATTTCATAACTAGTTATAATTGGAGCATTTAGTAATATCCAGAGTAATAACTAGAGTTTAATTCTGCATGAAGTTCTTTTACCAGCTCACCCATAAATACCTGATTATAGAATCCCAGAATCCCAGAGTGTCAGGGGTTGGAAGGGACCTGGAAAGCTCATCCAGTGCAATCCCCCCATGGAGCAGGAACACCCAGATGAGGTTACACAGGAAGGTGTCCAGGCGGGTTTTGAACGTCTGCAGAGAAGGAGACTCCACAACCTCCCTGGGCAGCCTGGGCCAGGCTCTGCCACCCTCACCGGGTACAAGTTTCTTCTCAAATTTAAGTGGAACCTTTTGTGTTTCAGTTTGTACCCACTGCCCCTTGTCCTATCATTGGTTGTCACCGAGAAGAGCCTGGCACTCCTGACACTCACCCTTTAGATATCTGTAAACATTAATGAGGTCACCCCTCAGTCTCCTCTTCTCCAAGCTAAAGAGACCCAGCTCCCTCAGCCTTTTGTCATAAGGAACATTATTGCATTATTGATCAGACTTTTTTTTTTACAATCCATAAAATCCTTGTCTACATTTTTTTATCCTCCCCGATTGCATTTCCCAAAATTATTTTGTCATTTCCATTCCAGGTTGATTTTTTCCTTCAAGTTTTTGAGTCATGCATAAGTTTGACAAAATGGTCACCTTCAAAGCAAAAATGTACAAACTTCCCAGGCTCAGGTCTGCGATGTGAAAACCATCTTTATGGAAACACAGAGAGACCTATTTCTGTCAGGAATATGTTTCCTCGAAACAAAGGCCCACTTGGGCTGCAAAATCAGCTCATCCACCTGAGAAACTGCCTGTACGCCTATTTACTTTAGTAAATGGACTTGGACTTGTGATTTCAGTACATGCAAAAAAGCTGGATTGTTAAAAGTCCTGTGTTTCATCAATAATAATTTGTACATCTCACACTAGAAAGCTTTTCTGAATTACTAGTACAGGGCAAAATACAGCCAGTGGTGTTTATATTAGTTCTTTATTTTTTATCTAACAGGCTTTAGACAATAACTCCTGTAACAATTAATCCAAGCACAGAGGCTGAAACTACCTACAGTACAAGAGGATAGCATGAAAATAAAGTATTTTATTTTAAAATGTGCTCTGGTTTAAAAATTCTTAGTTATGTGAAAGGATTGGCTTTCTTCCTTTTGTAGTGTTTCTCTATTGAAGAAATGTGGTAAGTTAAGGGAAGTTGAGCAATTATAATATTATACTATAATGAGCATTTCTTGGTAATGCTTACATCAAAAATGTTGAAAAGTTGCATTTCAACAAAATAAATTGTGGATGTACCCTGTGACTCTACTACATAGGACAAGAAGAAACAGCCTCAAGTTGCACCAGGGGAGGTTCAGATTAGATATTGGGAAGAATTTATTTCTGGAAAGGGCTGTGGGGCATCGAACAGGCTGCCCAGGGCAGTGCTGGAGTCACCACCCCTGGAGGGGTTTGAAAGTCATGTAGATGGGATTCTTAGGGACATGGTTTATTGGTGGGCTTAGCAGTGTTAGGTTAACAGTTGGACTCAGTGATTTTAAAGGTCTTTTCCAACCTAAAATATTCTGTGATTCTACAGACTAAAGAAAAGACTTCAACTCATTCTGATTCGTGAACTGTATAGACTAAATCACAGCAAATGCCATAAATATGGAGCTATAGAAACCTACTCCCGGCTCCAAGCTCATGTGGGAATCTGACACCTGTGAATAGCCCAAAATCAAATCACAACACAAGAAAAATATGCTGGGGCTAAAAGTAAAATATTACAAGGGGCAAAATGGGGCTGAAGTTACTGCTTTCCTAGATGTTTCACTAAAGATAAGAGCATGAGCTGATGTGAAAATACATACTCTGCTTTTCCTCAAAAGCAATGCAAGGAAGAGACTTGTGGCTCAGCAAGTCCCAGCTGGACGATGCTCCTCCAGCCAACTCCACCTTCTTGCACACACAGGCACCAGCCCCAAGGATTCTCCTCACATGCAGAACTCATGAGTGCTGTGTTGATCACCATCACTGCTCCATCCTTCTCCTTCCAGCCACAGGCAGAGCTGCTTTCTGCCCTTTCACTACTGCCTTTGCACCAGCCCTTGTCCCAGCACTGCCCAGAGAACCAGAGCAGAAGCACAAGCCAAAGCACTGGTCACAGCTCTCCTCAAATGAACTCCTTCAGCCAGCCCCACTCGCACCTGTTCTTCAAATAACTACCAAAATATTGTATCTATGATCTCACCTATACCTCCTTCTGATAGTTCTGGGTTTACATGTAGGAAGAGAAGAACTTTAAGGCTTGGAGAATATTCTCCAACCACAGACTCTGCACAAAATACTCTCTGAGGCAGACACCAACAAGCAAGATCGGTGGCCAAACCAAGACACCTGAGAAGGATTCTGCTCTCACTAACTGGGTTATCAGCACGTCCTGAACTCAAACCCCTCTTGGTGTTCAATGTTGACGTGTCAAACAAGATGCTGCATTGTGGCAGCCATGTCACTGGTCCATCTAAATGAAGCACCAAGAAATGCTCACAGTGAGTGGGAAAATATGTGGGCAGAGTCGTGTTATTTACAGGCTCCTGCATTTCAGCTGTGGATGAAAAAAGCTCTAATGAAGGCATCATTATGTACCAGGAAGGAGCTGAAGAACTGACTGTCACAGGTTAGAGCAGCTCAGACTGCAAATGTGGCTTTGTTGCCTAAATACAAGTGTCCAGTGTCACCTGAGATGTCCCCTGGTGTCCCAGCTGGCCTTCAGCTGCTGAGCCCAGGGGACACAGATCTCCTGCAAGTCCTCTGCCAGACCCCCCAAGGCTGCATGGGTGTCTCAGGGACTCGAGGGCATCTCAGATGGTCCTGATGACCAAGTTCAGGCAGCTGATTTGAACCCCGTGCCACAGCATCGTGTAGGGACAGGGCACGGCTAAGAAGTGACAAGAAATCCACCCAGAAGGCATTTATTTTTCCAGGTAAACCTCTTGCCAAAGGGTCTCATTGCAGTGTTTATCAGTGAGTGCACACAAAAAGGAGGGGTTTTTTTCCTATTCAACAACTTGTTGATGTCAGATTTACCTACACCATCAGCATGAAAATAAACACAGAAGGCACGGAAAATCCTGATGAGTCTGGTTCAAGCTCTGCTTCTTAGACACAGGCAATCAGCGTGTCATCAACGTTCCCGGCACAGGGACAGACTTCAGAGAAATAAGGAGACAGCTCCTAGCACGGCTGTCTCCGGACAGGTAAATAAAAGCTCCAGAAACTCCTCTCCTCCCATCAAAAATCCCTTTGCCATCTGAGTAGGTGCAGGAGAGAGGGGAAGAGCAGTGCTCCGGCGAGCCAAGATGAGAAAGAGGAGGTGGGCACAGACCATCCCAGGGGACTCGCATCCTCCTGTCCCATTAAGCCCGCGGGCAGATCAGCCGGGGCTCTGGGAGCAGGCAGGGGAGGGAGATGAAAGGCTCCTGGAAGGAATCAGGTGCAGAGGGTGGACAGATGCTGCTAAAGAGCAAAGAGACCCGGCCAGGCTCATTTGTCTGGAAGGAAACCAGCAGGAACTTCCTTTTATCTGTAGCTGCGAATGTTAGGGTAGTTCCTAAAGGCCACAGCCTGCTTGGACCCCAGCGCTTTGCCTCTCCCTGCCTGCACAGGGAAGGAAATTGCAACGTGTTTGAGTTTTTTTCCACAGGTAGGAAAATCCCTCACTGTGATGGCCACGGACCCATTAACTCCTCTTTTCCTGTGAGACCTGGTCAGGCTCTGCCTCTCCCAGCAGAAACCCAGCAGGGTGGTGTTTGGTCTGTCTGTCCAACAACCAGCTGAATGTGACCGGGTGTTCCTGGTCCAACCCACGGCTCTGTGGAAGCCAGCCCTGCCTGCCTGCACCAGCCGCTGCCCGTCTCTGCCTAAGGATTAGCCATGCTCCACCTGGTCTGCCTGGGATTTAGGAGGGCACCCCCTTGCCAGGTGGAGTGAGCAGGGCATGGCCCCGTCTGTCTGTCTGTCTGGGGATTAGCCTGGCCCCACTTGGGCTTGTCCCCAGCTCTGCTCACCAGGGTGGGCTCAACCCAAGCAGCTCTCATCTGCGTGGGCTGGTGGGCCACAGCTGTCTGTCCGTCTGTCTGTCTGGAAGAGATGGATGGACACTGCTCTGCCCATCCTAACATCATGCAGGGAGACCTCATCATGGTCTAGTTTTTTCACAAGGGGAGGAGGAATGATAGGCACTGATCTCTCCGGCGACCAATGACAGAACCCAAGGGAATGGCAGGAAGATGTTCCAGGGGAGGGTCAGTTGGACACGAGGAAAAGGTTCTTCACCCAAGGGGTGCTGGACACTGGAACAGGCTCCCCAGGGAGGTGTCACGGCCCCAAGCCTCACAGTGTTCAAGAAGAGACTGGACAACATCCTCAGACACATGATGTGAACTGTGGGGTGTTCTGTGCAGGGACAGGAGTTGGACTCGATGATCCTTGTGGGTCCCTTCCAACTCAGGATGTTCTATGATTCTATGATGTTTGTCTGTCTGAGAGGGAAGACTCGACGTCTGTCTGTCGGGGAAGGCAGCCACGCTCTACCGCGTCTGCCTGTCTGTGAGGGGATGCTGGGCACAGCCTTGTCCATCTGTCCGTCCGTGAGAGTGGCCAGGCGCTACCCAACCATCCACCCACCTTATCCCGTACGGGGCCGCCCGACACCCCCACGTCTCCCGTCCCCGGGGGGCGGCGGAGGCGGCAGCTGCGGGGGCGGGAGGGGCGGGGAGGGGCGGCCGCCCGGCGGGGCCGAGCCCGGGGCGGGCAGCCTGCGCCGCTGGGCACCGGCACCGGGGCTGCCACCCCCCTGCTCCTTCCTCTCCTCCCCCCGGCGGAGATTAAAAGCGGCTGGAGGGGGAATAGCCGGGATTAGGCCCGGGGGCCACCGGGGTGAGGGGCGCGGAAGCTGGGCAGCGAGTGTCCGCATTGTTTCCCGGTGCCAGCACCGGGCGGGACCGCGGGCAGGGCAGGCACAAAACACCAACAAAAACAACAAAACAGCCTCAAAAAAGCCTATTTTCCTCCATTGGAGGCAGCTGAGCGGGACTCACCCCCCCTGCACTGGCCCGGCCGGGCGGGGATGAGGATTGCCCGGCTGGCAATCATGCCCTCCACATCCCCCTCCCCCCTAAAAAATAAAACCAAGCGGGAAAGCTCCCCGGGTTACCGGCTCTGCTTTTCCAGGCTTGGGGGTGGCCCCCTCTCGGTGCAGGACAAAGATCTGCAGAAAGTTGCCCACGGTGGGGGAAAACGGTTTGCCCCGGGGGGGAGGGGGGGGTGGGATCGATTATCGGTTGTAGGTTTTTATTTTAGGGTTTGGTTTTTTTTTTTTTTTTTTCGGGAGAAATTGCGCTGCTCTGATTTAATTATTTTATTTGTAATTATCAAATCAACTTCGCTTCCCAGGGAGGGGGTTTGAGCGGGACTTTGTTTAAGTCGGTAAAGGACGCGCAGCGCCCAGCACCGCTCCTCACCTCCCACCCCGGCTCGCTCCGCAGCCGCGGAAACACTGCCAGGCTCCGGGTGAACGGGGCTTGACCGAGCGGTCCCTCCTAGGGAAAGAAAATACAGAAAAAATACAAAGCAGACCCTCCACCGCCAACTCTCGGCATAAATGCACCTTATCAGCAAATCGAGCAAATGAAAGTTTATTTATTCTTTTTTTTAAGCCCAAAGAAATGCCTTAAGCGAAGGCGTCGCTCAGGCGAACGCTGGCGCTTGGCAGCGCTGGAAAGGAACAGGGGGAGAAAGGACTTTTCCCTTGGCTGTGGGGCACGGATTCGTTTGCAAACTGCAGCTTAAGCGCTACCACCACTCCGCATTGTCACGCTTTTAAACAGCCTGAATTAGACAGCTCTTAAAAAATCCCTTTAAAGCAGGCGGCGGGGGCGAACCTTATTCGCACAACTTCTTGGGGTTGTGCTGCCACAGAAAAAATAAAATTAAATATATATATAATGGGGGGGGTGGGAGAAACCATGGGGATGATTCTGCTGGGTTTATCAGTGGGAAAAGCGGCGGTGCCGGGTGTTGCTGGAGCCCGAGAGGGGCTGAGCTGTGGCCGGGCGGGGCGGAGGGGCCGCGGGGCGCAGCCCCTTCCCAGTTCAGGTACGAACAACTTCCATTGACATTGATGTAACTGCATTAGAGTTAATGGCAGCAGCCTGGTCCTCATTATTAATTGTCTTTGTGTTTGGATAAAGTATGTAATCTTCTCCTCAACCACACCATTAAAATAGGTTGCCTTTTCAATTAAGAACTGTCTTGAGCACAGCAGTCAATTTTCCTAATGAAGATGCATTATATTTTCACTTTTTTTTTTTTTTTTTTAATAATGGGAAAATCCCACGTTTTCATTAGGCGTGATTACGGAGAAAGTACAAGAGGGGGTTTGTCTAAACTAAATATGGCCCGTGTAGTGTATTAAATACCAGGCTTTTAAATAAATTGAAATTTCATACAGATAAGACGCGAGGTTGGGTACAAATACGGTCAGATTCCCTTCCTTCAGATTAAAAAAATGCAGAGTCCATTCTTTAAAACGCACTTATCAGATAGAAAATAATGATTAAAACAACTACGGTCGACTCTTAGCTGCAATTACTACGGTAAACTTTTCACTCAGCCGAGTTTGCTTACATTAAACCTGAGGATGATGCTTTAAAATAGACTTGCACTTTCTGCTAATGTGCAGCTTTGGGGAACAAATAGCGCAGTTTAATCATGCAGAAACACACAGGAGCCAGAATAGTCTCACAATTAATTTACCAAAATAAACCCGAAGCTGCTTGCATTGTTTCATATTTAGCTTCCACTCCCCTCCTTCCCCTGGAGAAAAACAGCCCTAGTTCTTTAGAAAGGAGGAAGGTTGGGGGAGCACTGGGGGAGTTGGGATTTTTCCTCCTTTCTTTTTATATTGAAAAAGAAATATGCCATCGCGTGAAAGCAAAGAGTTAAATTTTACATAATGTAAAACACTTAAAAAAGGGGGAGGGGGGGGAAAGAAAGAACAAAAAAAGAACGAGAAAGCGAGAGAAAAAGAAAATAGTGCGATATTTGTGAGCCTGAGAAGCTGCGAGAGGACGGTGTCTGGATTTCACCGCAGTGTTGCACTTGTGGGATCTTTGTTACCGGACAGACAGACACTCGCGGGCGCATAGACCAGACCCTTCCCGCACGGAAAATACCATTCCCATATACAAATGAAGAAAGGAAATAAAAATAGCTGTAATATTGGGTGCTAGTTTTAAAGTTTCCAATGTGAAAATTAACTGCCTGCAAGGGAGAATGAAGTTAAGCATAAGAGTAATTTCTTATCTGACATGGTAACAACAGTTGGTTTCTGAGCTTTTGCGAGTTTCCTGCATTGTGGGTTTGTTTGCTTGGGGGGGCTGCTTTGGGGGTTTCAGGGGGTATTTTTTTAATGAACATTTGTTTCTCCACCAGCCAGCGGCTAAAGAAGATCTGCAAAGAACGGCAAAGAAGATTTTCGATTAAAACCTTAGCCCATCTCCATGGATTACTTTATATCGATTCCTATATATATGGCTGCAATTGATGGGCTCTAATTAAAAATCCAAGTTGGCGGGGGGGGGGGGGGGGGGGGGTAAAAAAAAAAGTTCTTTATGGGTCTCAATAAAAGGAGCTTTTCATATACGGGAAATAAAGGTTGTAAAAGGTTACAAACGAAAGACTAGTTTAAAGCTTCTCTGCGGTTTTCTTTTCTTCTTTCTTACAAAACCCTTTTTCTGGTTCTTTCTCTCCCTCCCCCTTCATTCCCCGACCCCTTCATTTCTCCCAAGTTTGCCAACACGCGAGATATGGGACTGTAACCGTTATTTTAATATCTGGGTTGGGACCTATAATCTGATTGCTGTAGAAAGCTGCTCATCAAGGTAACTTCACGGCCTGGAGAGAAAAATTATGTAAACTGGCAGTATTAGCGCCTTTCATCAGCACGGACACACACACACACGGACACAGGGACACACAGACACACGCCCCTTCCCCAGCCTCCCGCACCAAGCCCCCGGGGGACACCCCGCACCGGCCCCCACGCGTGGATCCCCCCACGCACCCCCCTCGCACCGCATCCCCAAAGACCTTTTTTTAATTATTCTTTAATGCTGTTTGATTTAATGCTGGGAGGGGGGGTGTGTTTGCTTTTTTTTGTTGTTGTTTTTGTTGGGTTTGGGGGGTTGTTTTGTTTATTACGATTCCCGCCCCCCCCGTCCCGGTGCACATGAGACCTTCCCTTAGGTACAAGCCCTGACCTCACTTTGTCTGTTCTCGGGGGTATCATTTTTAGGACTTGTCCAGCCCCGAAATCTGCTGGGCGAACTGCACATCCCACCTAAATGCTTCCACCATCCTCTCCTCCCCCGAGACCCCCTTACCCCAATTATGAAACTTGATTTTATATAGGTGAAGATGCTGTCTTTATATATATGTATATATATTTCAAAACAAACAAACCAAAACACCCCCCTTCCCCAAAGGAGGTGACGGCTCTGCCAAACCTCTCCCAGACGCTCGGAAAAAGACGTTTTGGCTTTTTCTTGCCCCCCCCCCATTTAATCATTCCAGCATTTTAAAACGAATCCGACCCTTTCTCGAAGTGCCACAGCTTTGCCAATCCCTCTGAGTTTGCACCCCGAAAAGGGACATTGCGGGGGGGTAGGGGGGAGATTGTGTCAAACTCAGGAAAAATAAAATAAGAAGTAAAGAAACCCCAAACCGCAATTGACTTGCAGATAAACTTCAAGGAAAGTCTGGAATATTTTAACTAGACACAAATCCGATGAGGGAAAAGCTTAAAAGTGCGTAGCATGCATCGCTTTCCGGAGCCGATCAGAGATACAAAGGTGACAAATAATAAACCGGTTCGTTTTTGGGGGGTGTTGCTTGCTTCCTTAACTTCCACCCGACCTTAATAAATAATCTTTTCATTTTGTTTTTCCTTGGTCATAATACACAAGGGCAGCAGCTCAGCGCGATCAGCCTGGCGAGCGACACACACGGCGACAAAACCACTCGCGAAACGGTTGCGCTAGTAAAGTAGAGTCGGAAATTAAAATCAAAGGAAAAGAGAAGTAAAGAGGGAGAAAGAGAAGAAACACAGCTATGCAGAGAGAGAAAATGGCTCTGTAACACGACTGGCATCGGAAAGTTGGAGAACTTACTGAGAAGCAGAAGTTACAGTTTCTTTTCATCCCAGAAGCAGATATTGGTTCTCTGAGCACAAAGTTCTTAGAGGGAGGCAAAAAAATCACACATCTCCACTCACTCCCCGTTATCCCCAGCTAGTCTGGCACTGTACCTGCTCTGAAACGTTTTCCAAATGGACCAGAAGAGATTGGGAAGTTTAAAAAAAAAATCGCAAAAAAAAAAAAAAAAATAAAGCCCCAAGTTCCTGCAGCTGCAACAATTATTAATATTGTTTTTGGCAACTTTTCCCTGAGCTGCAGAAGTCTGAAGGCAGAGGCAGCTGCACAGTGTGTGCAGGATTGCTCCAGGAAAGAAGGTTCCCCCTTTTCCCCCCTCTCAGATCCAATCTTTGCAAGAGCCATTCCGACACATTGCTAAGCTAAAGGGAAATTCTCTTTGATAAAGCGGTGTTCCCAGCTTCTGGGTTTTAAAACCTAAATCTATATTCAAATCTGGCTGAAGGTGTGTTCTGGGATTTATGAAAGCCTCTTAAAGGGGTAAATTTACCAAACCGTGACAAAATCATCACAATCTTACTTTAGACATCTGAAGTGGATGGGAATTTTAAAGAGACCCTTGTTTATTTAAGTAACACTGTCCAGCTCTGCCACTTGTTTTATTGGCCGCGTGAATTATTCCCAACTTCTCAGGCTGGGGAGTGGAGGGCGGTGGGGGGGGACAGAGGGAAAGGCTGGGATGGCAGCAGCTCTGCTCACCGCCCCACGGCCGGGCTGCAGGCGGGGATGTCAGCCCGGCTTCCAAACCTGCTCTCCCAGCCACTTTCTGCAAGCACTGAATTTTATTTCAGCCCTCCTCTGCCATAACCCGGCTTCCTCCAGCCCTCAAACACCCCCCCCCCCCCTTTTTTTTTTCTTCTTTTTATTTTTTCTTTTTCCTCCCCCTTTTATTTTTAATCGATTTCGAAAATATCCTCCTGGTCAGGATACACGGGAACGAATTATCTCTCTCATTCTTCCAAGGTGGATTAAGGT
Organism: Columba livia; assembly: GCF_036013475.1. Classification (NCBI taxonomy): domain Eukaryota; kingdom Metazoa; phylum Chordata; class Aves; order Columbiformes; family Columbidae; genus Columba; species Columba livia. The sequence goes on from NC_088606.1 coordinate 3,584,976, forward strand.
TATTAAATAATATGTGGGGGCGGGAGACGATGGCAAAAGGCGGAGGAGGAGGGGGGCGAGGGGGGGAAAGGGTTCAATCGGGATATTTATTCCTGGTGCTCTGCTAAAGGAGAGGCTGAGGGGTGGCGTGGCCGTGCCGACATGCGGGGAGGTGAGAGGGAAGGATTTGCCCGACGCGGATCTCTGTGCAAGGGTTGCGGAGGGGGGGAAATGCTGCAAAGGGACTCGGGGGGGGACTCTGCAGCCACCTCTCGCTGCCCACAAAAACAAAACAAAACCCAAACAAACAAAACCACAAAAAGTCGCCCCCAAAAAAGTCTCACGGGTATAAGGAGGGAACTAAAAAAAAATAAATAAAGCCAAAACAAACCACAACTCCAAGGAAGGCAAAGGCCCGGGGTTCCAGGGGGGAGAGGGGGATACCAACGGGGGGTACCCCGGCTACCAACTTTCCGCGAAGGGGCCTCGCAAAAAAAGGATAAAAAACAACAACAAAAGTGGGAGCGGCTCCGGCGGGCAGGGCTGCGGCTGCTTTTGTGCTGATTTTGTTTGTTTGTTTGTTTATTTGTTTAATTTTCCCTCCTGTCCCCTCCCTCCTTCCTTTCTCCCCCCTTCGTCCTCCTCCGCTCGGGGAGGAAAGACAACAAAAACAAAAAAACAAACCCCACAACCCCCAGCCCCCCCCGCCCCAGCGCAACCCCGAGCATCCCAAACCTGCTCCTGCAAACCGGCTGCACCGACAGCGCTCGGGATTGCGCTAAAGTCCAAGGACAACCACGCTGGATTGCACGCAGCCAGGCTCAGAGAGAGCCACAAAGAGGCGAATTAATTGCTATAACTTCATTAACATAGGTCACCCCATTAAAATGATCGAGCCGCTGCATTTCCCCCCCCTCCCCTATTGTTAGAAGTGAGGAAAGTGTGTGAGCGCTCCCTCCCTCCGACCTGAGCTACCTCCGTTCTCCTGCCTTTCGCCAAAGCTTTTATTTTCGGGTTTCTTGGAGCCGGGAGAAGTTGAGGGGGACGGGAGGTGCGAGAGGCGCGTCCCGGTGCCTGTCCCCGGTGCTCTGTGGCAGGGACCCCCCCCGCGGCCCTCCTCACTCCCCCCTCCTTTGCTGCACAGAGTTTCTTTCGATTAAAATACGTGCACGTCCGTATTCGCAAATTCAACGCAGCGCCGCTGTGTCCCGTTCTACACCATCATCGGTATATAGCTTTAGAAAAATTAAAATGGGTTTATATCCCCCTTCAGGTGACTCGATTCCCCTCGTCCCGGGGACATTTGGCCCCTGGACCAACGGGGGGCGCGGGCCGTTCCGCGGGTGCGGTAGGGGGGAGCCGGGGCTGAGGGAACCCTGGAACCCCACTCTCCTCTGTCCCGGGGGGGTGTTTCCCCTTTGCTCCCGCGGGTTTCCTCTCTCCCAGCTCCGCGCTGCTCAGCCAAGGCCCCCTGTCAGGCTCCATGTCCCCCCTTCCCAAATATTTACTTATTTATTTTAATATCTTTTGATGTTATTATTATTATACTTCCCCCAGCTTTTTACTGTCCCTCCCTTCCTCTCCTTCCCCGGGCAACACGCTAACGCCATCGCTGCTGTCCATCCCATTAATTCGTACAATGACTTCACACGCTCCGCTCCATAATGTATATTTTTAAACCGAGCAGGTTCTTTTAATGTATATTCTCGTGTCATTTCGGTGGCTGTTATTTCTCGCTTGATTGTCCCCCCGGTACAGCAGCGGCCTGTTTTTTCCTCCCCCTGTTGTGTGTTTTTATTATTTTCCCCCTGGCTTAGATGTGTCAATCACTCTCTCCCTGCCATTGGTTGGAGAGTTTGCGTCAAAAAGTTGCCAGAGAGGCGCTTTCTCAGCAAAGCTCCCCGAGAGAGGTAGAGACCTCAGCTCCAACGCACCCTGCCACTATTATTAAAAATAAAATCTTTTGACCAGCTCCGGCACCGGCTAGATCTGTATGTACCGAGCCCAGACCCCGAGCATCCCTGCATCCCTCTCCCGCACCGTCTCCTCCCCTTTCTTCCCCATTTATTCTTCTTTTTCAAACATTTTTTTCCTTTCCCCCCCAGCCCCCCCCAAACCCGATGTCGTGGGCATGTGCATGCGGCGAGCTCTCTAACCTCCTGCTTTGTGCTTTCTTTCCCAGCTCAACCCGACCCCTGAATTTGGCGAGGATCCGGGCGGCAGGTTTCACCCCTCGCCCCCCAGCCCTGCCCGTGGTTCGCAGGTAAGTCCAACCCTTCCTCGGGGCCATTGCTCGGCGGGCAGAAACACAGAGGAAGGAATATTTAAAATTATTATTATTATTATTTGTAAAAGATTATGTGTGCGGTGGGGGGATCAGTGTGTCGGTAGCGGTGAGCAGGCGGCTCCCCGGAGGAGATGCGGGGCTGCCCGGGGGAGGCCGGGCCAGGCCGGGCGGAGGAGGGAAGCGGCTCCGGGTCTTGGGCAACCGAAGGCGGCGGCGACCGCTCGGCCCTCGGCGAGGACCGGGAGGTGCTGGATGAAAAGGAGAAGGGCCAAATCCGAGAAGCGGGGAGGCGATGCCCACAGCCTCCCCGTCCCCTCGCCGGGCAGAGGTCGAGCGCGGAGCCGCTCGCTCCTTCGCGGGCAGGCGCGGTTTTTCACCGCGATTTCGTTAGTTAGGTACATATTGGTTTTATTTTTATTCCCCCCCCGCCCCCCCCAGTCTTATCCTTTCGACTTTGGTTCTTGTCTAGCCCCAAAATGGACTTTTAAATTTAAAATTAGAAATAACCGGGGAGGAATTTATCCCCTCTCTCAGCTCCTGCCTGAGACACCCCCTCCCCCCCCCTCCTCTTTCTTGCGATGCGGACACTCAGCAAAGTAATTTTGAGAAGGTGTCTTTGAGCACTCGCGGCGGTCGGAGAATCGGGCTGCAAATAGCAGGGAGAAAAATCTTCAAGGCTTTTGAGGACGGAGCTTCATGGCTCGGTGTTGGCGAAAAGGATGGAGAGAATTGCATCCGGGTGGGAGGGGGATGGAGATGTTTTCCACCTCCCTTATTTTGATTTTACTACATTTTTTTAAGCCGTGGGAAAGCGCTTCCCAAAGACACCGATCGGGTATAACGCGCGCTGCTCCCAACCCGGCCTCTCTCCTCCAAATTAGACCGCGTTGACAAAGAGAAAGTCGGGAAAGTCCTTGTGCACCGGCACAAGTTTCTTTAGAGCTGGAAAACCTCGTTAGCTGTAGAGATTTCTTTAGATTTCAGGTCCTCCGAGAAGTTGAATTTTATTATTTATTTCTTTCGAAAAGATGTAACTCCAGTTAAACACAACAAATACAACACAAACCAAAAAACCCCAAAGCAATAACAAAAAAAGGGCAGTTAAAAAAAGCGAACGAGTGGCGGTGGGGAGGCAGAGATGGGTCAAACGGCTCCGCGGCGGATGTCGCTGCCCGTCGAGCCCGGTTCCATCGCTCCCGACCGGCCCTTTCGTTTGCGCGGCCCAGAAAGGACTCGGCGGCCGCGGAGCTGAGCGCAGGTCCTGGGGGGGCGAAACGCGGGGAGCTGCGCAGAAGAGTCAATAGCGGGTCTATCCCCGCCGCCTTCGCGCCGGGGGAAAATCCCCGTGTTAAGAAATATCAAACCAAACCTTCCCACCGGATTGGGGCGGGGGGGAGAATAAAAAATATTTAAGAAATGCGGTGGAGCGCCGTACAGGCAGGGAACCGAGGTCTCGTTTGCGAAACAAATCAAAACAAATTCCCTTTTCTCTCTCGCACCTCCGTGGGAGGCTCTCCGCGCTGCTCCGCTGCCCGGCAAACCCCCCCGGACAGTCCACGTCCCCCTGCAGCGCGGCCAAGGGCAGAGGCGCAGCCTGCGCGCCCGGCCGCGGATCGTTGCCTTGCATTAATCAACCCGGGCGATCAGCGGAGCTGGGGCCGGTGGCCCGTAATTAGGGAGCGTGTGCCGCCCGGATTATCTCGTTAGTTTATCAAGAAAACATTTATTATAATTAATTCTCGGACGGGGTAATTATTATTGAGCGAGGGCAGAGCAACTGGTAGCCGGGCTCTTTGCGGAGCGGGGAGGGGGGGAGGAGGAGGAGGAGGGGGAAAGGTGACAGATTGCGGAGCGGAGCCGTTGCTCCGCGGGCTGCGGGGCGGCCCCGGGATGCGCGGCCGAGCGGCTCCGCGGGCGGCCGCGCTGGGCTGGTGCCTCGGCGTGATGCCGCCGAGTCCAACAGAATGGAGGTTTAGGGTTCGTTTTGGTGTTTGCTTATTTTTTTAAATTTTATTTGTGGCTTTGTTGTCTTTTTTTTTTTTTCGGGGTTTTTGTTTGTTGTTTTTTTTTTTATTATTCGTTTTTAGGCTGGTAGCAAAACCAATTTCGCTCTCCCGCGTATTCTGCGCCGGCGAAAACGAATTGGCGGCCGAAGCCGCCCGGACACCGGCGCGGTGCGCGGGGTTCCCTCCTCGGCAAAGCTGCTTCTCTTCAGCCTTCCCCGCGGGGGGCTGTTAAAAAAAGGGTCCGACCCTGCGCTTTATGCGCGCCCACTCCGCCGCTCAGCGCATCTGAAGGCGGCAGAGCCCGCGGGGAGAAGGGCAAACTCCGAACCGCGGATAATCGGCACTAACGGGGCTGGTGGGGCCGGGCGGGGGGGCACCGGAGCCCGGGGATCCTACAGGAGCCCCCCTGGCAGCTTGCAGCCCTCTCGGGTCGGCGGCTTTGCTCCCTTGTGTTCTTGCTAGCTGAAAACACGGAGTTTTGGGGTGTTTGAGGAAGAAAGTTGTGCGGGAGTTCGTTTTTCCGACGGCCACCGGCAATGGAGGGGAGGGCGAGACTTTACCCAAAAAGACAAAACAAAAAAGACTTTTTCTCCACGGGAAAACAATCTTAACCCTTTCAAGAACGCTGGGCTGGCCCCTTGTCGGCCATTTTTTGGCGGAGTGTGTGTTTGTGTCCCCCCACTCTTCGCTGCAGAGCGTCCGGCCCCGCCGGGGCAGCGAACGGGGACCCGGAGGAGCCGGAGCCGGGGGAGCCGCTCGCTCTCCCGCCCGCCGGGGCCGTCCCAGGGCCGGTCACCACCGAGGTGTTTGTTTAGCTTCAGCTCCGTCATCAAGAGTTTCTTGAAAGCCTAATAAATCTGTTACTTGCCTCCAAATCTAATTACCCGGAGTACTAATTAGGTGCAAATGGCCGGTGGAAATTACTGCAGACGTGGACTGATGGTGGTAGAGCAGAAAAGTTTGTCTCTTCCCGAGCGGAATGCCCGAGCGGGCATTCGAGCTCTGAAATGCAGCAACGTCGGGGGGAAGGGAAACGGGGGGAGGAGGTTTGAATGTTGCCCAAACCTGGGGTAATTAAAGTCCTTGCAAGAGACTAGGGGAGAGATAGGTTTCTTGAATTGTTTCTTTGTTTCTCACCCTTGGGCTTTGTTATCTGCATTATTTATTTAGCCGAGGGGTTCTTTGTGTCTGCCAATGGCCCCAATCAAGTTTTGCTTGAGACAATTAGCCGGTGCCCGGCCGGGAATCCTATGCAAATGCCCCGGGCTGCTGTACAATGCGGGCAGTTGAAGGCATGGGGGGGTTTTGTTCGGACAGTAATTACTGGCTGGGATGTGCCCCCCCGCCCCCTTTCCTCCTCGACCTTTTTTTTGGGGGGGGGGGGGAGAGATGCGTTTATCTAGTCAGTCTTTCCCAGCTCCCAAATCCGGCTGGGGTCCGGCTTTACGAGCCGGAGGATTGACGGGGAAAGGCAGCGGGGATAAAAGCTGGGGGGGCAGCGAGCTGGCCTGACCTCCCCCTCTCTCCTCTCTGGCCTCCGCAGGCACCTGGCGGCCCCCCCCGCCCGACGGCACCCCCCGGGGCAGGCAGGGCTCTCGGGCGGCTCCCCCTCGCCCGGATTTCGGCCAACTCTCCACCCCGCCACAACTTTAGCATGATGTCTTATCTTAAGCAACCACCTTATGCAGTCAATGGCCTGAGTCTCACAACCTCGGGCATGGATTTGCTGCATCCGTCCGTCGGTTATCCCGGTAAGCCACGTTTTTCTCCCTCTTTCTCTTTCTCCGAACTCCTCCTTTTTTTTCCCCACGGAGTAGAAGCCGCCGGGCTTTTGGAAGCACAACAAGCCCGAGGATCGTGATGGCTGGAGCGGGTGGGAGGTGGAGGGGTCCCCACCTTTGTTCCTTCTTCTTCACCCTCAACTTTTTATCCGGGGAAGGGTCTGCAAAGAGGGGACACCCTCCTGCTGGAGTTGGGGGGTCAGAACCTCCGGATCCTTCCAGGGAAGATGGGGAGGGGGCAACGGAGGTGGGACTGTTGCACGGTGGTGCCTGAGAACTGGGGTGCGAGTCGTTTAGGAGAAGCGGGGAAAATAGGGGTGCCCCCATGGGGAGCGGGCTGGAGGGGACACAGGGGGGTGAGAAGCTGCTGACTGACAGCCAGGGCCTCTGGCTCCTTTCGCAGCCACCCCCCGAAAGCAGCGGCGGGAGCGTACAACCTTCACCCGGGCGCAGCTGGACGTGCTGGAGGCCCTTTTTGCCAAGACCCGCTACCCTGACATCTTCATGCGGGAGGAGGTGGCGTTGAAAATCAACCTGCCCGAGTCCAGAGTGCAGGTAGGAAACGGGGTGGCCCCAGAAACCTGTCCCCCACCTCCATCCTGGCGTGCGGGCTTTGGGCCGGTCTGTGGCTGGAAGGGAGGAGAGGGGGGTGGTTTCGAGGATGGGGTCAGTAGTGGAGCCAAATCAAGCCCCTGTGGAGTGAAAGAGGCTCATAGATGGGTGAGGGTGCAGGGGGGATGGAGTGGCAATTTGCCTCCCCAGGGCCTCCCTTCCCCCCTGTGCAATGGCGGGGGTTGTGCAGTTCTCAGGTCCCAGCTCTTGAGCCTTCCACATCCCTTCCCAGACTCCTCAGCCTCTCTGATCCCGAGGCGGGCTCCCTAGCACCCCCAGGCTCTGCACCCTGCCTTGCCCTGGCTACTGAATCCTAGAAGATCCTTCAGGTGTTTGGGCCTCTTGCGGCACCCACAAAGGATCCCCCCTTCTCCACGGATCCCTGCATCCTTGGAGCAGGGCCAGACTGGGATCCCATTTCACATCAGTACAGACTGGGGGCTTCTTCTCCCTTTGAAGGGACTTTGATGAGAGAGGGGATGCCTTGGTGGAGGAGACCACTCTCCTGGGGCTGGGCTGTGTCTCCTCTGTGGGCAGAGTGTTTTGGAGGTGCTGCTGGCAGTGCAGGAGGATCCTGCACCCAGCGCGGATCCAGGACATCCCTGCAGCTGGGCCAGGGCAGCTCCAAAGCCATCCCTCCCCCTCTCCTCCATGCGAGGCTTCCCGAGGCGGCGTGATGTCGTGTCCCAGGGAAGCTGGGGACAGGGATCCCCTATGCTACACCCCAGCGTTCTCCCCACAAAACTCCCCAGCACTCCTCCTTGGTCCCTGCTGACAAAAAGATGAGAGGGGTTGGAAGGGCTCGTCCTGGCTGGGGATGAGAGCAGAGAGTCTATTTAGAGGGTAAATGAGGCATCTTTACCCCCTACCCCCCAAATCCTGCCTCTGTTTCCCTAATTGTTCCCTCCTTTTCTGATGCTCTATTGTTTCTAATTAAGGGCTTGACTTCAATAGGCCTTAAACGGTGATTCCTGGTGATTCCTGGGGGTCCCCGGCTGGCAAACAGTAAAGAGGCAGCACTTCCCCCACCCCTTCCCCCCCAAAAGTGACCTTATTAAGCAGTTTGATTTGCCTATTTCCACTTGTTATTACTGCTAATGATCTCAGGGAGGGGGAGCCCCGGAGCTTTTCTTTGCAGCAACCTGCAACCCTCTGCTCGCTGGGGAGCGCTTTTAGTGTCCCCTCCCCGGAGAATTCTCCCCATCACCATCTCTTTCCCCCCTTGGTTTTGCCTGTGCATCCCTAACACCAGGTTTTTTCTCTCTCCTTCCCCATCTCTCCATCTCCAGGTGTGGTTTAAAAACCGCCGGGCCAAGTGCCGGCAGCAACAGCAGCAGCAGCAGAATGGGGGCCAGAACAAGGTACGGCCAGCTAAAAAGAAGAATTCACCGGCTCGGGAAGTGAGTTCGGAAAGCGGGACCAGTGGGCAGTTCACTCCCCCCTCCAGCACCTCAGTCCCCACCATTTCTAGCAGCAGTGCCCCGGTATCCATCTGGAGCCCAGCGTCCATCTCCCCGCTCTCAGACCCCTTGTCCACCTCGTCCTCCTGCATGCAGAGGTCCTACCCCATGACCTACACCCAGGCATCAGGCTACAGCCAAGGATACGCTGGCTCGACCTCTTATTTTGGAGGGATGGACTGTGGATCTTACTTGACCCCTATGCACCACCAGCTTCCAGGACCGGGGGCCACCCTGAGTCCCATGGGTGCCAACGCGGTCACCAGCCACCTCAACCAGTCTCCAGCCTCCCTCTCCACCCAGGGCTATGGAGCCTCCAGTTTGGGCTTTAACTCCACCACCGATTGCTTGGATTATAAAGACCAAACCACCTCCTGGAAGTTAAACTTCAATGCTGACTGCTTGGATTATAAGGACCAGACATCGTCATGGAAGTTCCAGGTTTTGTGAAGAACCTTTGTGATATGAGAAAAAATAAAATCGTGATGAGAACGAACAGGCTGGGCTGAACGCTCCAGTTTTAGTCAGGTCTTGGTTAAATTAAAGAGAAAAATAACTCAACGGACAAACAAATGAACAAAAAACACAACAGCAACAAGAGGGGGACAGTGTTGTGATCCCGTTCAGACTCATCTCCTGCTCAGATGCTCTGGAAAAGGAATAATAAAGAGGAAAAACAGAGGAGGAAGGCCTTAAATGGACAGATCATTTAGTGAGCAGAAAGCAGACAGACCCATCTGTGTTCTTTCTAGTTTTAGGCAATTGTTGGGTTTCTTTGTTTGGAAGAGGTGGGAGATCGTCCCACCTACGGGCCAGTTTAAAAAAAAAAAGAAAAAAAAGTAAAAAAAAAAAAAAGTCTAGGTTTTTATTTCTTTTTTTGTGTGTGCGTGGAAAGATCCTTCACCCAGAGGTTTCCAATGTGTTAGCCAACCCTCGGTTAAAATATTCGCAATGGACAGCATTTCTCTTTATCTCCCTCTTTTTCTCCCTCCCTCTTTCTTTTTCTCTCGAGCTCATCCAACTGTTTGACGCCCAACTTGCTCAAGTTGGCACCCGGAGAACTTGGTTCAGGGCTGTGTGGGTTGTGTGACTGATTGTCCTAGCTGCACTACTTTATTTAAAGATTAAAAACAAAAAAAAAGATAATGTTCATAAGGAGTCAATATGTAGTTTTTAAGAGACAATCAGTGTGTGTCTTATATAAATGGTACATCTGTGGTTTTTAATCTGTGCTAGACTTCAAAACTGTGATCTCCTGTATTGTATGCAACTATGAACTCCGCACCAGCGGGAGTTCTGCTGTGATTTAAATAGGTTATAATTATAAGTGAAATTCAGAGCAACTGAGTTACCTATTATCATATTTTTAAAAATAATAAAAAATATATATTAAAAGAAAAAAAAAAAAGGAAATACACAAAAACACAATCACCTTTCACCCGAGGTGAACTGCACTGAAACTTTTTACCACAAACTCTCAATGAAAGAGAAAAGACCGAAAAAAACCCCACCCGAGGACATTAAACTCCTCTGGGGCTCACTTACTGCCAGCCACGCTGGCGGTAACTGTCAAATCCAACAGGACTTTGGGCAGTTGCTCTGACCTGGATGAATTTAAACCGAGAAATTCATTGTCGTTTATGCTTGCAGATGTTAACTGAAAAAAAAAAAAGATATATATGCATAAACCTTTTTTTTTTCTTTTTCTTTTTTTTTTTTTTTTTTTTTCCTGGATTTGGCAGATATGTATAATTATATTAAAATGGTTCTAGCACACTTGATGGTTGTCTTCCATTTTAATCGCATCCGGCGAGTGACGGCGAGGGGCGATGCCGGCTGCTGCAGGGATTTCTCGGTCGCAGGCTGGCACGGGGGACCAGGAGGGTCCGGCTGCTTCTGCGGGGCCGAGACAAAGGGGGTTTTGCTGGTGGCTCCCTGAGGTGCAGGAAGCAAAATGAAGGGAGGATTTTTAATTATTATTCATTTTTGAAAGCAAAAAAAACATTTGTTACAATCAGACCTTGGATAATATGATCTCCCCACAAGCTTTTCCAAATCTCAGCGTGGGGAGGGACGTGTTTGCTCTGTGCCCTCCTGGGAGGTGCGAGGTTACCTGGTTGCGTTTGGGGAGAACCCTAAACTTTCCAGGCTGATGCAGGGAGCGGAAGGGGGGAATCTGGGAGCGATCAGGCAGGATCATCTGAGCAGAAGTGCTGGGGAAGTGGGGGGATCAGTTTTTAAGCTGCAATTCCATGGGCTGAAGCCACAACGCCCTGTGATGCAGGATCAGGCTCTTCCTGAGCATCCCCATTCTTGGTGGCTCTTTCTCTGTCCTTCTCCCCCTGACTCCTTCCCATGGACATCGCTGGGGTTGCCTGAGCCCTGAACTCAGTTTGGATTAAACGCAGCAAATAAATGTACCTCTGGAAAGAAAAAGAGAGGCTGAAAAAAGCATCCGCCACCATCCTGCTCCCTGTCACTGGCTGCCCCCCACGGCTTGTCACCAGCATCCTCCTGCCTGTGTGTCACCTGGGACCACCGTCACCCCACTGCGGTGCCCAGGACCAGGGAGCACCGATGCCACCGCTGACGGCCACCCCTCGGCTTTGCATCCCCACGTTCCAAACAGACTGTCCCCCTCCTCGGGCACCGGCAATCCCTCTCCTTCCCACGGTGGCATTTATGTCCCCCGCCACCACAAGCAGAGATCAGCCTTTAAAATAAATACATCGGCCAGCTTTGCACAAAGGCGAGTTTTTATGCCGCTTTTTGTCAGACGGTGATTTTCTCTTTATTTAATGTTTTTTTTTTATTTTATTTTTAGTATTTTTTTTAATGGGAGGATATAGGCAGGGAGGGTTTTGGAAGCACGAAGTAGCGCAAACACTGGGGTTACCGGGGACAGTTCAGCCGGGTCCCCATCACCGGCTGCTCGCAGGCAGCAGCACCAAAAGTTTCATTTCTCCACTGATTTAGCTCAAACCAACAAAGTTTATCTCCCCTTAAAAACTATTCAAGCAAATTAACGTTTGGAAAAAGCAAGTCCTTGCTGAACCGGGGCACAGCATCCCACCTGCCTGGAAAAGCTCTTTGTTTCCTGCGCTTTTGATTATTATTTTTTAAAGCCTCTTTAAAACCTCTTTTTCCCATTTTGCTTTTTCCATCTTATCTTTTGCTTTTCTTCCCCGAGTGGTCCCCTGTCTGTTAGGGATGAGCTCCTCTGGCTACGGTTCATTTTTATCAGAAAAAGCCAATTCATGGCAGGAATTTCTCTGAATATTACCTGGCTTTTTGCACTTCCCACATTTTCTCTACTTGTTTGTTTCTGATTTTAATTTAAATAGGCATTCGCCTGGGCAAAGGGCAAAATCCCAAGGTGAGCTGGCAAACACCAAATATTATATAAAGAGTGTTTTAGCTCCTTTTTCATTTTTAATGTTTTAGGTCTCCCAGCTGAATTCATTTCCTCTGAACTCAGGCTGTGTGAGGCAATTCTGGATCCAATAAAATCAGGGGAAAAGCTGGAGGGACCACATCGGTTTAGTGTTGGAAAGCCGGATTTAGGGGCAAAGAGCTGATTAGAAGGGTATTTTATTTGAGTTGTCCCCCCTCCAAATATACATGTAAGTGAATCTTCTCCCTGTTCTGCAGGGTGACATTTCCCACTGCAGGAAAAATAATAATAATAATAATAATAATAATAATAATAATAATAATAAAAAGTAGAAAACCAGGAGGGAAGTCGTGACACCAAGCAGAATTGAGCTGCCTCCAATGCTGGCTCCATCTCCTCTGCCTGCTCCTCACCAGCACCAGCCCACAGTGTCCAATCTCTCCCCAATAACCAGCCCTTGCCCAGGGAGCCCCAAAACAGGGACAAGTTTTGGGGTGACAGCATTTCCAGGAGAAGCTGGGGCTGGGGAGTGCTGACAGTTTCCAAGGAGACAGGGGAGAGTTGCTGAAAAAAGATGGATTTAGGGATTTCCAGCAGAACTTCTCCACCTGGTGCTTAGGGGGCACAGGGACCTGCAAAAATCCCACTCACAGCCCTGGCACTGCCCTGACCTGGGGTTTGGGGGGGTGGTGGGATAAGGCTGGGTTTGGGTTTGGGAAAGCTGAGTTTGGGTCTGGAAGGATTTGGGAGCGTTGGGTATGGAGATGGTGTTGGGGTTGGGTTGGGAAGGGCTGGGTATGGTTTAGGCTTGGGTTTAGGCTTGGTTTGTGTCCTGAGTCCATCCAGTTTTGAGGACCAAAAGGGGAGTGGGGATACTAGAAGGGCCCCCAACCTTCCATCCCCTATTTTCCAAAGAAAAAGGGAGGAAAGGTTCCCCCTGTTCCTTGGGCCATGTAGGGCTGGGGCAGCAAACCCCAGAGGGCAGCCCCCATGGTCATGGGGGGTCATGACCTCCTGCACCCCCAGTCCATGCTGGGGACTGTTACACCTCTGCTGCCCACTCCCAGCCCTGCAGGGCGCAGACACCAAGGGGGGCACAGGGCTCACAGCCCCCAGACTGCACCCCCTTTGCACAGAGCAAAATTGTGCGTGTGTATAAATGCGTATAGCATGGACGTTTATGTCAATGCGTGTGCATGGATGGATCTAGCATACAAACACATGTCTATGAGTGCATATAGCATAAATGCACATATTGGTGCATATAGTGGGAAAGGGAAGGAAAGGAAAAGGAGGAAGGAAGGAAGGAAGGAAGGAAGGAAGGAAGGAAGAGGGAAGGGAAGGGGACGGAAGGGGAGGGAAGGGAAGGGAAGGGAAGGGAAGGGAAGGGAAGGGAAGGGAAGGGAAGGGAAGGGAAGGGAAGGGAAGGGGGAAGGGGGAAGGGGGAAGGGGGAAGGGGGAAGCTGGAAGGGGGAAGGGGGAAGGGGGAAGGGGAAAGGGGGAAGGGGGAAAGGAAAGGAAAGGGGAAAGGAAAGGGGAAAGGAAAGGGGAAAGGAAAGGGGAAAGGAAAGGGGAAAGGAAAGGGGAAAGGAAAGGGGAAAGGAAAGGGGAAAGGAAAGGGGAAAGGAAAGGGGAAAGGAAAGGGGAAAGGAAAGGGGAAAGGAAAGGGGAAAGGAAAGGGGAAAGGAAAGGGGAAAGGAAAGGGGAAAGGAAAGGGGAAAGGAAAGGGGAAAGGAAAGGGGAAAGGAAAGGGGAAAGGAAAGGGGAAAGGAAAGGGGAAAGGAAAGGGGAAAGGAAAGGAAAGGAAAGGAAAGGAAAGGAAAGGAAAGGAAAGGAAAGGAAAGGAAAGGAAAGGAAAGGAAAGGAAAGGAAAGGAAAGGAAAGGAAAGGAAAGGAAAGGAAAGGAAAGGAAAGGAAAGGAAAGGAAAGGAAAGGAAAGGAAAGGCATTTAGCAGACCTAGCTGCTGAGGCTGCTCGATGTCTCCTAGCTGCTGTTATCACTGTTGCACCTCAGTGCTGGGGCAGAGCAGAGGGAAATGATGGGGGGTGGGGAGAAGAGGTGGGTGAAGACATATATAAATATATAAATGCCACATAAACTGTTAAAATCTGCTCTGAGAGTCAATTTTGACTTCTAGGCTCATGAACCATTAATAGAAATCTCCTTATACTCAAATGGCTCTCAAATGCCGTGATAGCGGATTACAAACTCCTAATGGAGATACTGTATGATCAAATATTCTCTAAGCAGCAAGGTCTAACATACCAGGGGTGGCCAGGCCACCTGATTATCAGCTTATCGGCAAATACTTCTTAGCGCAGGATGTGCCAAAAAGAAAGCGTTTTCCTCGACATGGTCCCTCTCCTGTTCTGCATTTAAACAGATTTGGGAATGTCATTGTGTGGTCTGGGGAGCACAGGACAACCCGTGACAATGACGTGCCCATGCACAGGGTCACACACCGTACGATCGTAGGGCAAGACGCTTGTTTTGGGTTTTCCCTGTTAGAGATGCAGAGTGGGAGGCAGTGGTGGGGACTCCCTTTCAGTGCACAGAGAAAACAACTTCCTTGGTCCCAGATACCTCCTGGTGACACTCAGCCCTTGCCAGGACCAAACCACTGTGTGGGATGCATAATTAGTTGGTAATTAAATTTGGAAGGCTGAGGTAGCATCATTATAGGGTGAGTGAAAGGAAAGGAGATACCTCTGTGAGACCAGAGACCTCCTTACAGAGATCCCCACGGAGCTAATTGCTGGAAAAAACAGGCTGTGTTTCTGTTGTTTTCTGTTTTCAAGGAGGAGCTGGTTCTCTCCCTGCCTCTCCTCACATGCTTACAGGTAGGCACCCTGATATTTATTCTCGTGTAGATGCTGGTAACAGGGGATGCAATATTTCTATGAGAGCTCCTGTTGCTTGGAAAATGCATTGTTTGACCCTCCATGGGGTTAACTGGCCCCACAGAGCCCTGTGCTCTGGGAGGGTCTAGGACCAGACTGGAGACAGAGGAGGGGGCATGAGGGAGCAGAGAGGGCAACTTACCTCCTTTATGCCTCAGAAAACATATTTTAAAAGTTATTTCTGGTCTGTAACCTTTCCAACAGGGACTGCAGGTGCTTCCACCTTCCATCACTGTTAATAGCAGCTCACAGCCTGCTGGGAGGTGATTTAACTCTCACTTTGCTAAAATAATGACAGAGGAGAGTTTTCAAGACCTGGAGCATTTCTGGTTTTTGCAATGGAGTTTCTTTTGAGGTTGGGATGTCAATGCCAAGAAGAAGAAATTTTCTGTTGACCTGCTTTAATTCACTTGTGACTCTTCGGTAAGGCTTGCCATGTGCCTTGTGTCTGTGCTTTCCCACATGCATGGAAGAGGAACAAGAGCATTTTTTCACTGCTAGTGTGACACTGGGATCCCTAAGGTTACCCAGTCTTGGGAAATGGGGGATGAAGGGACTGAGAGCATCCCTGAGGAGAAGGACTTGGGGGTGGTGGTGGATGAAAGGTGGGACATGACCAGACAAGGTGTGCTTGCAGCCCAGAAGGCCAATAGTATCTTGGGCTGCCTCACGAGCAGCAAGGGTGACAGGTGGAGGGAGGTGATTCTGCCCCTCTGCCCTGCTCTGGTGAGACCCCCCTGCAGTGCTGGTCCAGCTCTGGGTCCTCAGCACAGGACACACATGGACCTGCTGGAGAGGGGCCAGAGGAGCCACAGAAATGATCCGAGGCTGGAGCAGCTCTGCTGGGAGGACAGGCTGAGAGAGTTGGGGTGTTCAGCTGGAGAAGAGAAGCTCCTAGGAGACCTTATTGTGGCCTTTCTGTGTTTGAAAGGGGCCGATAAGAAATGGGGGACAGACTTTTGAGCAGGGCCTGTTGTGATAGGACAAGGGGTGATGGTTTTAAACTAAAGGAGGGTGATTCAGGCTGGACATGAGGAAGAAATTGTTGTCCCTGAGGGTGGTGAGAGCCTGGCCCAGGTTGGCCAGAGAGGTGGTGGATGAACCATCCCTGGAGACATCCCAGGCCAGGCTGGACGGGGCTCTGAGCAACCTGAGCTGGTGAAGATGTCCCTGCTCATGGCAGGGGTGGCACTGGATGGGCTTGGAAGGTCCTTTGCAACCCAAACTGTTCTATGTTTCTATGATAAGGCTTGCGAGAATTTCTCGGAGAACTTTGGGTCAGCCCTGCTGCACCACTGCTCTCTCTCTTTTACTTTGTCCGCTTGCTCTCCCACTGCCTCCCCAGCGCAGGGACCAGGGACACGGTGCCAACCTCTCCAGGTGTGCAAACTATCCGTCTCCTTTGGCAGGTACTGACAGGGGCAAATTAAACTGCTAAAGGCTGCCAAAGCTCAATTCTGACTCATGGTCTCCCATATCAACAGGGAGAGAGGTGACTGCAGAAGGGGTCACAGCAGGGACATCTGAGACTCTTTCCCTAGGTTTTGGGGGATGCCTGCAGCATATTGTGGGGTGTCAGTGCTTTAATGGATCATCTGGATCTGCTGTAAGTCTGTGATTTTGCAAGGGATGGTGGTGGATTGATTGCAAATTAGTAAAAAAACAGTGTGCTGGAGCTATTTGGAGTTTGGTGGGAACAACTGTGCAGATGCAGAGGTCACCCTGTGGCATTAGACTGGTCTCTATATAACTGAGACCAAAATTAGAGTCTCACTATGTGCCTTTAATTACTTGTATTGATGCAACTACACTAAAATACTTCCTGTATGTCTAATTTCCCAGGGGAAGTCCTGGTCTCTGACATTTCATTTTCTACTTTGATGGCATCAAGGCTGAGGAGCCATCTACATGGCTTTTATGCTTTTGTCTGTAGTACCTCAACTGCCTCAACCTTTGCATAGATACTGCAGCAAACATTTGTTATTACTTGGCCACAGCCTTTAATATTTTCTGCAAGAAGATGTCTGGTCCTTTCTAAGGTAGCTGGGAGGCTGAGATTTTCCAAAGCCAGGAGCTGAGCCTTGTGGATGGTATCCTTAGCCCAGCTGGGAAGAGGACAAGAGGACCCAGGGACAAGGGCAGTGGTTACTGCTGGTAGGGACAGAACAAATTGCCTTGCTGTCTGCGTTGATCTGAGTATTAGCTTTGTCTGTGCTATGTTTGTAAGCAATTTTGATGTCAGGACAATAAGATGCTTGGCAATGGAGCCTGAAAAGACTTTGACCATGGGTGTTGTGCTTGTTGGACCAGACATGGCAGCAGGGTCAAAGAAGAGGCCTTCCCCCAGCCCATCTGGGTGACACCACACATAGTCATATGTAGGATGAGATGAACCTCAAGGCTGGCATTCCCGTGTCAAACACAGCCCCTCGATGGAGCGGGGGGCAAATCAACCAGTTGCGTCTGACACTCGGGCACAGAGGAGTTGAGGTGTTGCAAATGCGGGAGATGGGCTGAGCTGCATGGGGAGGGGGAGTGTGAGACACAAATCAGCTGCCCGACTCCCCGGCAGTGCTGAAAACCTGTAGGTCTCTTGATAATCAGAGAATCCAGTGATGCTCATGGGCTAATACTGGGAATCTGTGACTATAACTGTCCCATCAGTATTAATACACAGCCTCCTTACTCCACAGTTTAATAGACAGTGATTAGATATTATACAGAGTCAAATGACTCACGGAGACTGAGCATGATGTGCTTATTTTTTATTTGCCTTCAAATCACGGAAATCCACAAGCAGCATTAATTCTAGACCCACCCATATCAGCCTGCTCTGGGAGCTTTCAAATTAAAGCAATCACAAGGCTGCCCTTAGGTTTCCAGTGACTTATGCAAGAAACCAAACACATGAGAACAAAAGGACAAATGGAAAAAAAGAAAAGAGGTTTCAGGCTGGAATTCAGCCCGGTCTTGGTTTGTATTGAGAGCAATGCGATCTCGGAGTCAACTTTCCTGTGTCAGGAGAGGGGAGGGAGGGGGTTGTCCTGATTAGATCTAATTTCCTACCTGTTTACTGTAGGCATTTGCATAATGATCACCCTGCGAAGAGTGGTTAGCATATGCTAACACTGATTCTTCAGCCCGTTAAAACACAAAACCCGGGCAGACTGCTGCTGTTTGCAGCACATCCCTTCCTCCTGATTGTATCCCCATGGATGGGGCCAGTGGGTGCCGGTGGGTGCCCCCCACTACCCGAGATGGCTGGAAACCTCTTCTAGATGTCATCAGTCTGAGATGCAGAGAGATAAACACAAACGGTTCTATTTTCATCCACAAGGAAAAATCTGAGGGCGGGAAAGAGATCTGAAAGTCTTTTAGGGGTCATTTTCCATTTTAGTTTCTTGTTCAGTGCTGGAAGGAAGGGATTTCTCCGATACCCCATATTCCTGGCACAAGCTCTAGCATGGTGACAGCAGTTGACAGATTTTGAAGCAGTGCAAATCTAAAGAGAGGCACAGAGAGCAGTTCAGTCCTCCCCAGTATTAGAATCCAAGGAGGATACGTGCTTCACCAGAACATTCACCAAAGCAAACCTTTACATGTAGAGTGATGATTTACAGACTCTCACCCTAACTGGTGGGAAGTTGGGCTTATTTACAAATCATTTATTTCTGTGAGGACAGACATTGTTTCGGAAGGGTTTCTTGTTCATTGAATTAAAAACCAGAAAAGATAGAGGAGAGGGATGCAAGGCAGACACCACGGTGCTGTTTCCAAAGGGTGGCAGGGGATTGCAAGTTTTGAGTATCTGAGCAGCAAGGTGTCAGCAAACAAACTCAAGCTGGTTCACTTTTCAGCGGATTTGTCCATCTCTTTGCTTTGACAAACAGGGTCACAACGTCCTTCCCCATGTCCTCCTTTTCAGTGTTTCCCATGTGTGTTTTCACAGGTTAGCAGCTCCCCTAGCTACTGTGAGCTAAAGTTATGCCCCCTCGACATGCATGTCTTTTTAATGGAAGTATTTTAATGCCCTTGGATAACTCTGGTAGCTTAGAGATCAGTTGTGTGTGGAGTTGTGCCAGCAGATCTCTGAGGGGATGAGAATATCCAGGGAAGGGCACAGGGAGCAGGTGAGAGGCAGCAACATCTCCTCTGTGATGGGGCAGCCCAGCACATTGCAGTTGCTCCCTGCTCTGGGTAGGTTTGTTCTCAACAAATTCATGTGGGCTGCTTCTTGTTAGACAATATTCTGCATAAACTGGATTGTCATAGGAATGAAAAGTCACAGAACTGAAAAGTCATACAACAATTAGAGTTTGAAGTAACCTCTGAAGGTCTCCAGTCCTAGATCCTGCTCAAGGCAGAGCTAACTTCAAAGTTAAATCATGTTACTTCGGTCAAATTTTGACTATCTGCAAGGGTGGAAATTCCCCTCAGCTTCTCTGGTCTCTGCCCCAGGGCTTAACGGCTCTCATGGAGGAGAGTTGTTTCCCATCTGTCCCTTGTTGCAACCTGTGCCTGTGACCGAAAAGGGAACCTAGGGGATCACTGTCACCTCCCGCACAAGCCCAGACCTCCAGCAGAGTGAAAGATCACTTGCCCCAGCTCCCGTGAGCACTGGTCTCCTGCTTTGTGTCCACAACACAGAAATATATCTTCCAGAAACAGGGATTACTTGAAGTTGGTCTCTGTCTTGATTTGGAGGATAAGGGGTTATACCTAACAGCCAGTCGCATGCAGGGGTAGGACCAGACAGTCTTTTGCTCTGTTCTGTTTTATGAAGCTCTGAAGCCCCTTAGAGCAGTCCCATAGTGTGTTATAGAGTCATAGAATAGCTTGGGTTGAAGGGACGTTCCCAGCTCCCCCAGTGCCACCCCTGCCATGAGCAGGGACATCTTCACCAGCTCAGGTTGCTCAGAGCCCCGTCCAGCCTGGCCTGGGATGTCTCCAGGGATGGTTCAGCCACCACCTCTCTGGCCAACCTGGGCCAGGCTCTCACCACCCTCATTGTAAAAAATTTCTTCCTCATGTCTGACCTGTCCCCTAGTGGAGAAAACCATGGGCCTTAACCTCCAGCCAACACCTTTGATAGCTGCTGCAGCTGGTCATTTTCCTCTTGGACCCACCTCTCTTCCACACCAAACATGTCCTGATGACCCTTCATGGTGTCTGGAAGTCCTGTGGGACAATTGCGAAGGTGTCCCAGGGCTTCCCATTGCACCACACTGGCCCAAGGACAGAGGAGGTGGTCTCAGTGTGTGTTGTATGTTGGAGTGGCAGTGTGTTTCATTGACATTTGCCTCTTCTCTGTGTCCTCAGTTCACATTTCCCAGCAGCGGTGGCACTGAGGCATTAAGTGATCCTGTTTCCCATCACTCCTGTGGAGCATTTTTGCTTTCTGCTCTCTGTGTCATAAACAGGACTCTAATGTTGCCCTTCCTAGTTGGAGTCATTGCCATGGGGTTTATTCTATCGCTCAGCACCCTGTCCCAAGCCTGTCCTTGATTAGGGAGTCAGTGGTGTCTGCAAGGCAACATCATGATGTCAGAGTTCCCACCTCTGTCATGCAAGTACCTCTTACCTTCCTTCTTGATTTTGTGTAACAAACAGTACCTCACTCTGCTGGGGTTCCCAGAGCTCATCAAATACCTTTATCAGCTGCTGCAGGATCCCTGGCAGGATTCCTGGTGATGATGTTTCACTAACTTCTCTTTCCTTTTCCCCATGAGACTGATGGTCAGCTACCTATGCAGAAGCTCCCGTGCATGTAGGAGAGTCTTTGTCTAGAAATTCAGCATTTCCAGTGGTCTGAGACCTGCCTATTTGCTTTCTTCTCTAATTGCTTAGTGTTGTCCAGTCTGCCTTTATCCTGAGCTTGCTGTAACTCACACAAGATGGTGACACCCATCACATTTCTTATGCCCTGTGCTGGGTGGGAACAAAACAGGAGATCACATATTGGAAACTTGAGCAGTTTTTAATTAATTGACTGATTTCTCACGACACTGCTGCAGTGGCCGTCCCTGTGGGGTGTTCCCAGGGCTGCTTCCTGACACCTCCTTCCTACATCTCCAAGGCACCATGGAGGCTGACATGGGTTGCCCCATTCTATGTCTTTTTTGGTTTCCCAATAGCATTTTGATACACTTCGACTATGAGAACAGGCTGAGAGAGTTGAGCATGTTCAGCCTGGGGAAGAGAAGGCTCCTGGGAGACCTTTTTGTGGCCTTTCTGTACTTAAAAGGGGCCAATAAGAAAGATGGGGACAGACTTTTGAACAGGGCCTGTTGTGACAGGACAAGTGGTGATGGTTTTAAACTAAAGGAGGGAGATTCAGGCTGGACACGAGGAAGAAATTGTTGCCCCTGAGGGTGGTGAGAGCCTGGCCCAGGTTGGCCAGAGAGGTGGTGGATGAACCATCCCTGGAGACATGCCAGGCCAGGCTGGACGGGGCTCTGAGCAACCTGAGCTGGTGAAGATGTCCCTGCTCATGGCAGGGGTGGCACTGGATGAGCTTTAAGGTCCCTTCAACCCAAATTATTCTGTGAGTCTATGATTGTATGATAATGTATATGGCTATAGCAGCTCCAACTCCCTTGGGCAGCATGGTACAAGCAGAAAAGTTGCATAACAGCTACGTGCTCCTGGCAGAAAGGGAAATGTCACCATCCCTGTTTTACCAACAAGGCATGGAGACACTATAGGTAGGATGGACCTCCTGTGGGATCCATTTGGCATCAAGCAGGTGTCTCAGGCACACCTCAAGCCTCCAAAGGTGAGTTATTGCTGATACCTCTAACCTGTGCTTTCCTGCTGGCAGTTGGACCTGGAGGTTCACAGCCCTACACCCAAGAAAAGGGGCAGCCCAGGGAAGCTGCTGATTTTCTGCTGTCGCTCAATCGCTGCAGCGCCTGGCGCAAGATCCCAGCTCTCATGCTGGAACCGCACGTTGCTTTCTCATTATGCAACTGCTGCATTTTAATAGAAACCTCTTTTTAGGCAGTCTCAAAAACAGTTGGATTTTTTCTTTTTTTCCTCCTTCTGTCAAATGACCAACTTAATAATTCACTAGTTGTGCTGGGATTAGGCACTTTGGGCCACACTCTGGATTTCTTATCTTTAATGTAGTTCTCGACGACATCTTCTGCACTTAATCCCCTGACAAAACTCCCTTTGATTCCCACGACAGTCGCTCACAGAGATCAAACGCAGAACGCTGCTCTGTCAGGTAGAGCTGGGCGAATAATTTGTGACAAATAATTTACCCACAGACTTTCCTCCTCATTTTCTGCGCACAAATTGTCCATTTGGTTGAGGTTTGGGACTGCAGACGGATTTGTTTCTGGCTTCACGAGTCTGAGTTCAATGACTTGCTCACAAGAAAGAGCCTGCAAGTATATTTGAAGAGCTTCAGCATTCAGGATGCTTTGACCTTGTTCAGCACCAGCTTTGGTTGAGCTCATCTCACCCCACAAGTGACATCAACACACACCCCGATGTGCTCAGCGCTCGTGAGTCATCACGCCGTATTTCTGTACCAGATGGGAAGAGCGTGACGCTCCAAGCCCAGAGTCGCAGTGCAAATAATCTCTCATATCAACTTAAAATTTCCTGTTCGGGGGATGTGCTGTAATGTATGCGCCTGATATGAGTTTTATCGCTTTCCCTTGCAAAGAATAGTCTCTGAAAAAAACAAGCATAGGCGAGACGGGGATGTGCAGAGATAAAGGGAGCTGGGTTCCACATGGAATCATCTCAAGCAGGAGCAAGGGGCACCCACTCCGCTGGCAGAATTGTCTGCAGCCCAGATTGAACAACTGGAGACTGAACATGCACCCCGTTTTCACCTTTGCATTGCTGTGGTCTCCATGCCAGTTTAACCATTTAACTGAACATGAATGGCATCTCTGCGTGTGTTATATTAATGCAATCTGGGTGTTTCAAGTAGAGAAAAAAATAGGAATTAGTATTAATTAGGAATTAACCATAAGAAAGTTCTGATATTGACTGATTTGGGCGATATTTATGACTGCAGTTTTACAGACGGAAATGTTTTTATCTTGCAGTTTGTGTCAACTTTAGATTTTTTCTTCCTTTTCTTTTTTAATTAAATGTCCGCAACTCTCAAAAAGCACAAAGGTGGGAACTTTAAGGTCTCCATCTATTTTCTAAACAGCCCTGGTAACGCCTGCAGGGAGCAGAGAGCAGTGCTGTCTTACCAGGGCCCACAGAGACGCTTCATTAACCCAATTAAGCAGGTGGATGGAGAGGGTCTCTCTGATAATTTACACCTTACTAATGAAGTGTGTGACTCTTAATCTCCTCCAAACAAGATACACTCATGAAACACTGGTGCAAGGAAAGGGGAAATTAATTAGGTGAAAAAACTATGAGATTATAGCAGAGGGATTCCAACGAGGCAACTGTAACATGGCTGGTGATTCATTTGTGCCTGTCTTAAATTAATGTCTGAGCTGTCAAGTAAATAAGACCCAGCATTATTTTGGCTTAAAAGACATTCTCACCAGGCCTGGTGAGAGGAACCTTATTTTACTGCATGACACACCATTTTCCACGCCCCAGCTGCCTGAATGGTCCTGGGGTGAAACAAACCCAGTCTGAGCATAGCCTGGCCTTCTTCTAAGCTGTCTAGTGAAGGGTTAGAAGAAGATACTTATTTGATGCAAATATTTTCAACGTATTATTATCTTTCTGTCCCATAAGTGACTGCCTGGCTGCCAAGCCTACACTTGGGTTGCAATGGGATGATGGGGAGGTGATGTCTCATTGCAGAGCAGCCATCCCATCAAGTGAACCAGCTCTACTAAATGCTTAATGTTTGCTTCAGCGCAGCGGTGGGTAAGATGAAAGACTGGTTTGGATGATCCTGAATGAAAGCCTGGAGTCAAGTTCCAGTGAGGTGCTGGAGTGAGTTCAGAGAAGGGCAATAAAGCTGTCAAAGTGTCTGGAACACAAGCATGATGGGGAGCAGCTGGGGGAATGGGGGCTGTTTAGCCTGGAGAACAGGAGCTGAGGGGAGACCTTCTCGCTCTCTGCAACTGCCTGACAGGAGGTTGAAGTGTGGAGGGTTTTGGTCTCTTTTCCCAGGTAATAAGTGACAGGACAAGAGGAAATGGCCTCAGGTTGCGCCAGGGGAGGTTCAGATTGGATATTAGGAAAAATTTCTTCCCCAAAGGGCTGTTGGGCATTGGAACAGGCTGCCCAGGGCAGTCATCCCAGTCACCATCGCTGGAGGGTTGGACAGATGCAGAAATTATGTTCTTAGGGATATGGGTTAGTGCCAGAGTTGGGTTAATGGTTGGACTCAATGATCTTGAGGGTTTCTTCCAACCAAAATGATTCTATGATCCTGTGATTCTCTGGGTTGAATCCTTTATTTGCATGCAGTGCCATAGAGTGATACTGCCCATCAGCATTTGTGAGAGAGCAGTCTGGTTCAAATCATGGTCAGAAAAGACCTTCAGCAGCATGAGAGCTGGCTGCTCAAAAGAGCATGACTTCTCCTAGTCTCCAATGGCATTGGAAGACCCTTGCCTGTGTTCCTGTCCTGCTTGGGTGCTGGTGGGTGATCCTCCAAATATCTGGTATGAACTTGACTTATAGATTGTCTAGTTTTGTACCCAAGAGTCCATTAGAAAGACACTGTTCATCTTGTGGTCATGTCTGGTAACTCTACCTTCATGTAATGGGGTCTTCAAAGTTTCCTCAGTGTGAATGCTGCAGAAATGCATTTTACCAGCTAAATTGAGCTTCTGGCTACTGAAAGATTCCCAGAGTAGCGAATCTGAGGAGATTCGACATTGGGAATTGTATTTTGTCCTAAAAGGAGCTCAATGAATCCAAGGATTTCAAAGCTTTTGGCAAACGTGAATTAAATCAGCAATTAATTAAGCTCTGCGGCACTCCTGTTTGATAAACAAGAGATACATTATGATCAGTCAGTATTGCCAACTGCAAGCATTCACAAAATGTGAGTCCAGCTCCCCAAAATTATGAGATTGGCTTAAAAAATCATGAGATTAAAACCCCAAATTGTTGCATTTTCTTTATCCACCATCTGGCTTCTCAGCCTCTAGGGTAAACATGCCTTGTGTTTTCAACTCCAAGGGCTAGCCACTTACTTAAAAACATGAAAACTGAGATTCTTGTGCTTCATAATAACTCCAACAGCTGAGGCTTTAGGAAAAATACTAAAAACCTCAAGACCCATCATAAAATCAGAAGAATTTGCAATACCGATCACTTATAACGGAGATGTTTTTTGGCTCAGCAGCTATTTCTGAATGCAGCAAAGCAGTGCACAACCTGCTAGACAAGGAATAATGAAGACTACCCTTCCCGATCGAGTTTGCAGGAGAATTGAGTGGGTGAAATACAATATGCAGGATGTCATGTAGTCCTGGGTGGAATTTAGCCAGGGCGTGACAAGTGAACACATCAATTCCCATGAGAACTCTTATGGGATTGTTAATTATTACAAATGACTGTTTCTGTCTCTGAAATATGATTGAAAGGCAATACCACAGCATCAAGCACTTGGCCGGGGGGCAATAGCTTCGCACCAAACCAAAGATGTGAATGTCACCCCTGAAAACCTCGTCCCTCCTGGTTCTGCAGCCCTGACAGACAGTTTGTGTCAGGAAAATCCTGTCTCTGGCTGATCCGACTTAGCTTGTGAGACAGGGCCATTTTGGTGGCAGGGCTGGCAGCCACCGCATTACTGTCTGGAGAAGAGTTTACGCTGCAGTGGGAATGGGAAATTATCTGGAGGGGAAAGTAGCTGCAGAAGGGCCACGGCTGGCCGAAACCAGGAAAACAGATTTCAAACTAATGTAAACAGCTTGGGTTTATCACTGGTTTTGCAGGTTCAAAAATAAATATCACAATTTTTGAGGTTTGAAAGTTGGTTATTTTCTACTGACACTTCAAAAATGTGGTTTTCCAGTGACCTTCGAAACCACTTTAAATGTATTTTTCAGTAATTTAAAAACCTGAGGTTAATAAAAGAGAAGCAGAAAAAGAAAGAAAGTTTCAATTCTTTAAGCGGGTCTATTTGTCAAGGAAGAGAAGATGAACTTGCAGCCACCTGAGCATCCAAGCATATGTATTTTAGAGAAAACTGGCTCTAATGTCTTCACTGTAGCAGGATCCTTAGGGGCATCAAGAGCTGTTTTATTCAAGGAAGAACATTATGGCTGTGCTTAGGATAGACTCTGATCTTTGCACCTAAACCTATTTAAAGTGACACCAAGGGCTTTTGTACTGCTGTGAAATTACCTTGGGCCAACCAGAGCAGTCGCTGGCTGTGTCCTCCCCTCTCCTCTGTAGAAATCAGAATACAAACCGTTTGAGCTATAGACAAATTCATGCAGTGAGCACCAGCCAGGGCTATTTTAGCAAAAAACATACAGCCTCTGACTCAGGAAGCTCAGTGGTGCAGGGAATGGGGGTGATGGGGGAGGGTTGGCCTTGTTTTTATGGTTTTTCTCTAAACGTCTCTACTAGATGGACCTTCAGGCCAACCCATGCATGGTCACTTGTGTCCTCCTGTCCCCCAGGATTCCACCCCCTACCCCAGCCCAGAGAAACATCACCAGGAGGAGCTCCCACACAGCTGGGGCTGTGGGCAGGATAAGCAACTCAAGTGCAGAAGAATCTTGGTTAACGTGGGAGCCATGGACCTCATGATGCTGCACTCCATTTGGACCTGTCTCCCCGCTTTTCAAGTTACGTTTGCATATTGGATAAAGCATTTCCAAGGGTTATGCTAAATAGGTATCTGGGGCTCTGTAATTAATGTCAACATCCACAAATGCTGTGTTTCTCACTCTGATAGTGCCCATGCCCTGACGACAGAACCAAGTACCTTATCAAGTTGCTTGCATTCTCCAAAAGATGTACCAGCAGGTCGTGTGTAGGTTAAATATGGCAGCTCTCAGGAGCTATTTTATCCTGTGTGCAAACCTGGTTTATAAAGCTTATCAAGAAGAGAGGCTTGGTATCACAGTCTAGTACTCATAATTAATCCTGGAGACAGCACGGATTTAGGTTCATTGGGGCTGACTTTAAATTAAAAAGTCACTATTAGCATGTGAAACAGACACCATATGTTACGTATTAACACTGTAGATGTTACAGAATGTTGTGTGTTTTTTGTTTCAAGTGAGATAGCTATAGATACATGCTTTTCAACAGACAGTTCTTTGGTTATCTATCTACATTTCTCTTACATAGAGTAGTCTCCATTATGGATGGTGGCAGATGTCTTTACAGAGATCACCACACTCAGACCTATGTAGATGTAGTCCTTGTTTATGTGGTCATTTATATTTGTATACATAAAATGATACCTGTATGTGTATTTTATATGTTATTGTTACATTTAAAATACAATACTGATCAGTACACGCACACAAACCAGTCAAAGAGAAATAGCATGTACATATAAAAAGATACGATTTATTTACATGTACAAATAACTCAAAATATAGAGGGAAGTGCTGTCTAAGGATGTATTTTGCAGCATCCTGTAAAACCTCATTGTACTGGGAGTTAATACACTGTTCAGTCATCTGAAATTTGAGTTTAAAGTTTTTGCACAATCACAGTCAACATAAAATGCAGCAGGAAATCGCCATTAGTCAAATGTGTTCATCTAATCCCACTGCAAAATGGAGCTTTTTCATTTTTATCCTGCCACGGGTTAGTTTGTGATTTCATATGTCAGATACATCAATTCTGCCAAGAAGAGAAGATGGGCAAGAACAAATTAAAAATATAGACTCCTTTGCCTCGGGGGAAGAAGAGAGGGCAGGTCTTTGTAGAGAACAGTAATAATGATCTAATTTAAGAGAGTTTCTGGGTTTGATTCTTTGCTGCCCTTCCTCACAGTTAATTACTCCCTGGCAAATTGAGGGCCTAAGCAGAAAATCCGAATGAATATGTGTTCACTCTGCTGAAATTGCAGAGGGAGAGGGCAAAGAGGGAGACATCAGCCCACGTCCCCTGACACCTTCATGCCAGGGAGGAGAGCAACAACTGGTCACCGATGGGAAAACCTGCCATTTCTTTCTCTCATTCTTTCTGTCTTTATCTCATTCTGTTTCTCACTCTCTCCCACTTTCTTCTTTCTAATTCTCTCCCTTCATTCTCTCGACCACTGGGATAAATACAGCAACAGCCCCTCTCTTCCCAGAGACTCGTGCTTGGGAGGATATTGGTGTGTGCCCACACTCCGCTTGCCTATTTGTCTTAAGGTAATTATTTCTAATGGCTGTTGTTGTTTTTTCCTGCAGAAACTGTAATGTAGCCCCTTTTGTATCATTGGCTGAAGCCTGTTGTTTCTGTAAGAAAAACAATAGGCCCGCAGATTAGGACTGCATATTATGGCTCTGCTAGCACAGCAGGCTTCTGGTATTGGTACCAATCCTATCAATTCCTGGCATCCTTCCCCCTTTACTCCTGGTAATTAATCTTTTCATGAATGCTGTCACATTTAGAGCCATTTCATTAAGTTTCTGGTTCCTGCATTTATGTAACTCACCGCATCTCTCATCTGCTCCATCAGCTGGAGGGATGCAGAGAGGCGATGCCGGGCAGTGGATTGGCTCTCCCCGTCGTTCCTCCTCTCCGCAGAACACGCTGTCCCAGAAATGAAGTCACACGGAGATGACAGACAAGCAGCCACGCACTTCGGACAGCCTGAAAGGGGCAAAATCGAGCCATCAAAAAGTAGGAAAAGCCTCTATGAATGAAGTCTGTGGAATGCGATGTCCATTTCCTATATGTATGTATATGACAGGAAAGGGCTTGTAGACTTTGTGCAATATAAAACATTTTGCATGTGTAACATTGCAGATTTCTTAAAGCAAGGACAGAGTTTGGCACAACCAGCTCCTCTCAACCTACGCCAGTGTTTTATTTCCTCCTTCTCAACAGATCTCCAACCCACCTCCCATGAAATTCCCTGACCTAAACCGCTCCTATAAAGCAAGAGGCTTTCTGGGTGGGGAAAGGAGAAGGGAGGTTTAAAGCCAATTTTGCTGGTATTGCTCCAGACTGTTTCAAAAAGGAGTCGGGCCCAATGGTCGCAGACAGTGCACGTATTCGTAGGGTGCAGCAGCGGGATGAGAGACAAAAGCTGCCCTGCCCAGCCCTGCCTCTAGTGACCTTGTGCAACCTCTTAATTACTGCAATTACTTGCCTCCTGAGATGACATTATTAGGCCGTGCTTGGTAATAAGGGCTGTGAAGTTCACAGAATTATTCGTGCCGGTTGGTGAAAGAGCAGAGAGTAAACCACCCAGCCATCTTCTGGCTTCCAAACGGGCTCGGGGTCAAAAGGGGATGGTCACTGGCTCTTCTCGGGTATTCGGAGTTGGGGGTGTCTGGCATTTTTATGTTTGGGGCTGGGATTTTTGCTGCATGGCATCTGCGTCGTTTCACCCAGTGTGTGCAAAGAGCAATGCTGCAATGTGTCTGCACCTAAATACATTTTAGGGGGAACAAAGAACAGTAACTATCCCCTTGCAGTACCGTCCATCTGCCAAATTCCATGTTTCTCCCCCAAATAAAGAAAGAACACTCCTAGGTGGCAAAATACTGAATATAAAATATGAAAGGGTTAAAACTGACAGCTGCTGGAGCCAATTTTTAGCATTAGCGACACTAATTCAAAACTCCAAAAGGCTGGGGCATTCTGCTCTCCTTGGGAAAAAAATTAAAAACAAGAAAACAAACAAACACCCCAAAACCAAATGACGAAAACCAGAAAGAACTGCAGAATTCGCCCTAAGGCAGAAAATAAACATCGAGGATCTCAAGAGAAGTATTCAGTTATTGAGAAGCAACAGAAACTGAAAACAGGATACTAAATGCAGAAAATTAAACAGCCCTGACGGTAATAATTGCTACCGATGATGACAGATGCAACTGCATTTGCCTTTAGCTGGGATGCGGCAACAGCCCTCCGGCCTTGATGTCTGCACCATGTGTGAGAATGTGGCTGTCACCGAACACCTTTTGCTTCCGCTGTGGTCAGTTTTGACCTGCAGGTCCCCCGCTTGGCTGGAACAACACACAAGGACGCCAACCCTCCTCAGTACCGGCTGTGATCCAAGCCCTGATTTCCCAGTCCTGGGGGAGGGCTGTGCTCTCCAGCCCAGGCTGAGCTTTGCGGGGCTGGAGAGTTGTTCTTGCTCCCGCTGCTCCACCTGCCCAGCTGCACCCCTGTGCAGGGATCTGCTGGGGACATGGGGACCTCTCCAGGGCAGCTCCTCTGTTGAGGTTCCACCACCAAGCACTGCTGCAGAGTCATAGAATGTCCTGAGCTGGAAGGGACCCATCAGGATCACCAAGTCCAACTCCTGTCCCTGCACAGGACACCCGACAGGTCACACCATGTGTCTGAGGGTGTTGTCCAGTCTCTTCTTGAACACTGTCAGGCTTGGGGCTGTGACACCTCCCTGGGGAGCCTGTTCAGTGTCCAGCACCTCTGGGTGAAGAACCTTTTCCTCATATCCAACCTAAATCTCCCCTGGCCCATCTTCCTGCCAGAATTAACAACTGGTGCTGAATGTCCTGTTCTGGAAAGGAGTAGCGGGAAGGGTGGAGGTCAAAAGAGCTACATGGAGGAGAAGGATGTATTTGGCTTAGGTCTGTGGGCAGGGATGTCAATATGTCCTCTGTAGCACCTTTGGATATGGAGGGACCATGGAAAAACATGTCTCCGTAATTTCAAAGTGGAAGGAGATGCCATGCCAAGCAAGGAAAAGAGGAGGGGAAAAGTACAAGGCACTTGCTGTGGGCTGCAGGGAATGGTGTTTGGACCTGTTATTCCCTCGTGAATAATTCAGCTCCTCTGTATGAGCATTTGGTTGAGCTCTTCTCTACCACCGCAGTCTGAGAGAGAGGCCTTGCCCACCCTCCAACATCTGCTTCGCAGTTGCTTTATGCCACATCGTTGTTTTTCTTCTGTCTGGGCTTTTTTTTTTGTCCACTGACACCTCTGTAATAGAGGAGGTAAAATATTTTCATTATCCTCTCCCCAGAATGTGGAAATCTTCAAAGAGGAGGTAGGAGGGAGGTTAGCTCCTCCAGCCTCATTTCCCTACTGCTGCCGGTCCTTGGCTGCTCATCACAAAATGAGTCCACATGCCCATTGCATCGTGGCATTGAGCCCGTTGTATGTTTTGCCTTTTTTTTTCCCCTTAAAATTATTTCACATTGCAAACCTGGCGATTATTTCATGCTGTTTAAACTATATTTCTAGTCTTTGATCATACATAAGTAGACTGAAGTAAACTGCTGATAGAGTGAAGATATTGTTCTCGGTGTTTCTCCTCTCACTTTGTTCATTACATTATGCCTATAAGCTTGCATAAAATGTTCATTGTGGCAACGCGCCTTTGTTATTAATTCTTGCGGTGCTATGTATTTTTATGAAACATAGTTCATTCAGAAATTGAGTGATTAGGTAATTTATGCCAGTGTGTATAGGTGTATTTTACACACATCATGGACACACGCAACACAAAATTACATGCACCCCAAACACATACTTATCCATATAAACAGAGGGACCAAACCATCATGTCCTCTTTATGTTCAGAAAAATACTTATAATCCAGTTTTCAAAGTGCATTTTCAAACTAAAATCTTGTTGACTATGGACATTTTATGATACTTTGCTGCCTTGAGACCTGGCCCAACAGCAAAGAGACTCAATACCATGTAGTAATATCCAGCCCAGGATTTTGAGACAAGACACATACAGCAGCCCAGGATTTCAAGACACCATGCATACAACAGCCCAGGATATTGCACGTGACACCCGTGTGACTCCTTATCATCAGTATCATTATTTACAAGGAGACAGGGGAGTTAAATAATGCATCATGCAACAGGGAGCCAGGAGGTGGGAACCCCAGCCTGGCTCTGGCTTCATTTATGCAACCATGTGCACTAGGACATGGTCATGCTAGAGGGTTGGGCTCCTTTTCAAATAGAACAGGTACCTAACCCCATAGATTGCTCTCGTTTAGTGGGAAACAGATGTCTCATTCCCAGGTTTCTCTGCAAATCACTGCTAGTCACTCCATCAACTAATTAAAAAACTGCCCATGTGCTAATCTTCTCACCAGCCTTGACTCTTTTCCATGCATTTATGTCTATTGTGTGCAGTATATAAAGATGTAATTTGTGTATGATTCTTCCATCAGTCCAATATATCTTCATCCTATTTTTTTTTTCCTTTATAATCTATATTATTATAGTTACTATAAAAGAGAAAGAACTGCAACAGCACCCCTCCTTCTGCAGCTTGAGCTGCCCCAGCTGAATGGGGCAGGTGAAATAGGAAAACAGATATGATGTGGGATGATAAGAAGTCTGCTGACCTACATCCCTCTGAATGGGGTGACTGGGGGAGACCCCAGAGCTGTGAATCACAGAATGTCAGGGGTTGGAAGGGACCTGGAAAGCTCATGCAGTGCAATCCCCTCATGGAGCAGGAACACCCAGATGAGGTTACACAGGAAGGTGTCCAGGCGGGTTGGAATGTCTGCAGAGAAGGAGACTCCACAACCGCCCTGGGCAGCCTGGTCCAGTGTTCTGTCACCCTCACCAGGAAGACATTTCTTCTCATGCTTGAGATGCAGATCAGGTGGTTCCTTCCAACCTATGAAGGAAATAATTGATGGTAATATCAGAGAGTGTCATGAGAAGAGCAGCACCATGTGAGCATCTCAGATGAAACCAAGAAGGCTTTCAGAAGTGAGACCCTCAAGAAATTTTTGGGCAACTCAGCACTCAAAACCCCTGGTCCTATGGTAGCCACCATCCCTACTAGGGACATCATCTGAAAGAACTGCACTATCAGCAAGGATCTCTTCAGCTGTCAGAGGAGGAGAAGAAACCCATGGAGATGGGTACATGACGATGCTGTACCACATCTGAAATGATGACCACTGGGCAACATATTGCCCTCACCAGAATATGCTGGGATCTGGACAGGACCTCTATGAGAAGCTGAGATAAGAAGGTGAAGTGTGGGAGCACCTGAGCTGGTGAAGGCCCAGCAGAGACAGGCAGGTAAGAATGTCCTATCCTTCCTGCAACATGCAGCCAGCTACCATGAGAAGTCCAATAACCCGCATTGCAGGGCTGGCCACAGCACCTCCAGCCCATCCAGCCCTGATGGCTCCATTCCTTCAGGTACATTTACAGGATCTGCACAGCCAAGGTCTGGGAATGGGTACTCCAAGGGATTTCCCTTCATCATCTTCCTCCTCAGGGAGATGGGCCCATATTCTTGCAGGTGTTCCCAATAGCTGCTCCTTTTGCCACTTCTAAGGGGCCTTTTTACCCCTAAATGGTTTAACTTCGATGTGCAGGGCAATCAATGCTCTGTGATGGGTTCCAATAATGCAGCTTGCACCCCATGAGTTGTGTTTTAAAGCCCTAAACTCTTCCTTGGAAAGCATCTTCTCCTCTAGCCTTGGTAAATACAGTGTCCAATTGCAAAATGCTGATATTGTGCAGCATGGAAAAGGCTTTTTTCCCCCTGAGTTTTATTATGTACAATTGATTATACACCATTTTTCTCTCCTTCTGAAACCTGCACAATTGGACTCGTGTTGCCAGAAGAACCTGCTGTTACCCAGCCCCAGGGAGAAGAAACAGAGAACAGGGAGAAAGCCATGTTTTAAAGCTCTTTAAAGTTTTTTTTAAAAAACATTTCTCTATAAAACATCTAGCGGCTGCATGTACCAGGGGCCTCGTGATTGTCACACACTACAGGAAAGACATTGCAGTGCTGGAGAGAGTTCAGAGAAGGGCAATGAAGATGGTGAAGGGTCTGGAGCACAAGTCTTATGGGAAGCAGATGAGGGACCTGGGGGGTTCAGCTGGAGAACAGGAGCTGAGGGGAGACCTTCTGATCTCTGAACTGCCTGAAAGGAGGTTTTAGAGAGGTGGGTGTTGGTCTCTTCTCCCAAATAACAAGCGATGAGAGGAAATGGCCTCAGGTTGTGTCAGGGCAGGTTTAGGTTGGATATTAGGAAAAATTTCTTCCTGGAAAGGATTGTCGGGCATTGGAACAGGCTGCCCAGGGCAGTGCTGGAGTCACCATCCCTGGAGGAGTTTAGAAGATGCAGAGATGAAGTTCTTAGGGATGTGGTTTAGTGCCAGTGTTGGGTTAATGGTTGGGCTCGATGATCTCGAGGGTTTCTTCCAAGCAAAATGATTCTGTGAGTCTATGATTCTGTGAATGGGCTTGCTGAATCTTGTCTTCATGCAGGGTTTGACTCCTGGTCTGGAGGCTGTGGAAGAACAGAGAAAGTCTGACAGCAAAGCCATGGCAGAAGAGAGAAAATCAAGCCAGAGAGACATGCCCCAGAGGTTACATTTTTAGCCATGATGGTTCAAAGAGCACAACTTGAGGCCATTCCCTCTCATCCTATCACTTGTTACTTGGGAGAACAACACCCTCTATGCTCCAAGCTCCTTTCAGGCAGTTCAGAGATCAGGAGGACTCCCCCTCAGCTCCTGTTCTCCAGCTGAACCCCCCAGGTCCCTCAGCCGCTCCCATCACACTTGTGCTCCAGCCCCTTCCCCAGATTCATTGTCCTTCTCTGAACTTGTGCCAGCACCTCAAGGCTTTTGTTGCAGGTCCCAGTTGTGCCACCAGCAGTAGCTGGGACCAGCACTGCTCCTTGGCTCTGCACAGGGAACATATAGCACATAGCATACACACACATAAGTGACTGCTTGCAGCTTCGCTCCTAGCTGGGCTGAGTTGGAGCTACCTCACTATACGGGCCCTGTCTGCATCCTGCTGATGCAAAGCTGTCAGGTGAATAATCCTTCCTGAGCATCAGGTGAGCTGAGTTTAACCACGGAGCATTACAGCTGGAAATGCTGTGAGCCCCCAAATACTTCCGAGAGGAAACAGGAGGATGCTGAAAATATATATAAAAATAAACATAACCTTCCTCTCACTGGCCTTATTAACATAAAAATAAGAGTATATAGAACAGGAGCCATAGTGTTTTGTATGGAGGTTCAAAGACTGGATCAACATTTGGGTGGCTATTGCGGATTATTCCTTTACATATACGAAAAAGGAGCCTAACATGGACACAGTTTGTAAGACTCAAACTAGCCTTCCTAACTGTGAGCATTTCCCTGGCCAGAAGCTCTTAAACTTTCCTCTAATCACAATTATATATAAATATATATCCACATACACTGTCCTTCCTAGCAGTGAAGATTTGCATGGCGAGGAGCCCCCAAACCATCCTCCAGTCATGATTATGTTTAAACACACACAAATAAATAAACAAACATTTTGCTCAAGGGAAAAAAAGCTGAAGATTTTCTCAATTTTTTTCAGACTATTACAGCTGATGAATCATTATGATTTCCTGAATTATTGCCGGGTAGATCAGCATTACAATGCTCAGTCTCCCTAACCAAGAATGTAGAAACACTTCATGTGCCTTAGTTATCTTTTTCAGGGACTGAGAATTGCTAAGCGATTGGGAAGGAGCAGTAAATACACGCTGCTGGTATATGGGGTAGCCTTCCAAAAAGGATTTCGGGGTCGAATCCTGTCTCTGTTTACACAGCGTAAATCAGGTGTAACTCCAGTAAAGCTAAAGGAAGCAGTCTGGTGTCAAACCCATGCGGATAAGAGGATCAGGCCCTCTAAGCTTTAAAGTTATGAGTCTTTTCAAACTGCAGATCTACTGTCAACATTTCAGTGATTACTTCTCTTTTTTTTCCAACACACAAACATAAAATAGTAACAAGATTATCAGATTAAAGAGCCAAAGAACAGCCAGTTTATTATACTCTTGCGTCTAAAACACTCAAATCTTATAGGTTTCCTTCCCAGCCTGCATCTTGAGGGGAGAGATCGGTTTGTTTGCTTGTTTTTACTTGGTTTTAATTTTTTTAATGGCAGTCTTGTATAGCTATGTAGGAAAATAAACTAGACATAATAGTATGAATAACACGGTACAGTCAGCAAGAAAAAATATACTCTTGGATCCCCAAAACCAACCCTTCTGAACATTTCAACTTAAAAATCTTTGCTTTCGTTCTGTCAGTCCCCATGGAGAAGAAATGACAGGACAAACAGAGTGAAAAGGACAGAGCTGTTTAAAGCTAAAAATGTGCAAATGCTGCATTCCTTCTGGGAGAGGGAAAAAAAAATACAACCCACCACCTTTGCATCAGTATAAATTATTTAAATAAGAGATGGTTTGTGTTAAGGGTCTTGAACAGATTGCATAACTGTTGCACAACTAATGTGTACAAGTGTGTCACTAATTTAATTTTAATTTTACTGTATGAGTTTGTATAAGATCCCCCAGCTGTCATGTGCTCATCATCTGTCACAGAACTATCACTAAGCCATGCTGGGCTAAGACAGGATTATAAACGATGAACTGCCATGTGCTCTAAATCTTCTTATTTGCCTAGCCTGGAAGGTATGCCCTGTAAAATTTGATTGGCAGCGTGCTCTATTCTGTCAATTGACTTTGAAGGCCCTTTTCTATTGGCGCTTGGAGGGGATCTCAGTAGCTGTATTGACTGTCACCTGCTGACACCAGCACGTGCCTGACCCCAGCCCCGCGCCCGGGCTCTGTCCCGCTCGCGCTGGTCGCACTGGTCGCACTGGTGGCACGTGCGGCACAGAAAAGGGCATATGGGCTGCCTGGTTGTGTGCAGAATAGAATAACTGAAGCCAAGCAGCTCCGCACTGTTATTACGGCAGATGGGGGAAGCGTGGCATTCAATATTAAGACAGATGCCACCTCCTTATTCCACCTGTCTGGAACTTGGACATGGGACAGAATGAACTGTCTGCCTAATAATTAAGGAAACAAAGACTGCATTTATGGAGCTCAGCAGAGCACCGTATCTGCGAAGCATGCACAGATATAATTGTCGACTATAACAATAAGGAAATGTAGACTACTGCTCATCAGATGTTCAGATACGTATACACAATTACAGTAGGAAACTGTACTGTTCCCAGCTGCTTTTGTAGTCTTTTATTTAGGCTGGTTGTGTATTAAATTAAAAGGGAGGAACAAGTTGGCTGGCTTTATTACTATTATAAATAACGCTTTAAAATTATAGTGAAGTTCCTTAAATAACAAAGCGCCTACCGTTCCCCCTAACAGTCGCTGCTGCTATTGTGCTGTGCCCTTTCTTGCAAATTTGCTCTTTGCTTCTCAGTAGTCAACTGTTTTTGTAACAGCCAGAGAGAAGAAAAACATTCTTTCCAGGACCACTATTATTTCCACGTATTTTTACACAACAATTTGCCTCTTTCTTTGGCGTTGTTAAAAAAAATGATAACTGTGTAAAAAAGAAGGCCTGGCTTCTTGGCATTTATGCTATGTTACGTTTCTGTTATTTAATCCTACTTAATTTGGGACCAATTATTGTCAAACCCGCCGTGCTTTGTGATGGGAATGATTGTGCTGGAGAGAGGGCCCGATCCTGCCTGGGATTGAGCCTTGGCTTGATGGGGTGGCAGCAGGGCTGGGTTAGTAGCCACAGGGTTGGGTTGGTGGCCACAGGGCTGGGCTGGTGGCCATGCGTCTGGACTGGTGGCCATGAGGTTGGGTTGGTGGCCATGGGGCTGGGCTCGTGGCCATGGGGCTGGGTTGGTGGGCATAGCGTTGGGTTGATGGCCACGAGTTTGGGCTGGTGGCCATGGGTCTGGGTTGGTGGCCACGGGGCTGGGCTGGTGGCCATGGGGCTGGGTTGGTGGCCGTGGTCACCTGGTGCACCAGGCCTCTGGACCTTGTGCGGACTCCACAGAGGCTGATGCCAGGGGCTGCAACTGTTGTGTAGGCTCAGTAGCACCTATATGTTGTCTGGGTTTGGGTCTCAGCCCCCTTGAGCAATGGGTGCCTCACCCTTATGTATCTACACACACCTATGGGTTCACTGGAATTAGGTGCCTGGATATAAAATTGAGCAGGTGTAGGTGTGTTGGCTGGGCAAAGATATTTCTCTCTAGAAGCAATATGCAATTAATGCCTATGATTGAGAACCTAATGTGATCCAGGAGATATTTTTAGTATCTACTTACCTACCTCCAGCCCTCTTTTAAATGGCCTGTGCTGATGTGATCACGCCCATCCTTAAATCTTTCTAATTAATTTTATTCTCTTTTGACTGAATGAATTCAAAGGCAGCTTAAAGAAATCATCTGTGTGTCTGTCCTGGGATTTATCTGTAGATGGCAATTGGAATAAAGACGAATAAGTTGCAGAGAATGAAAATGCAGGAGCAAGTGTTAAGGGCATGTGTACTGTGTATACATTATATAGAAGATTAAGGACACACAGAGTGCCTTTTGTCTCAGCAAGCCGTGAAAGTGGGCTTTTATTTTTATATACCTGTGTTTGTATGTAGCAACTGGCATATATATGTATATAACCTCTATAAATAGAAATGAATAATTAGATTTTTAAAGGTAGAAAGATCACATGCAACACAAAAAGCAAAGCTTGCTTTTCACATTTATGTGCATATATAAATATACATACCCATTTAGAAATATATACATTTAAATATTTACAGTGTAATATGATTAATTAGACATACATATGTGTGTATTTAAATATATACACATAGACAAGGCATGCTGAACCTACTGTAGCTCTGTAATAATACTCATAGAGTGATCTATACTAATTTGTAGCAGGGGTATTTAAACCAGGCAGCTAGTCCTTGGAAAACCAAACTAGTAACTATATTAGATTTTCCGAAGCATAGAAATCACATCCAACAAATTGAAAAAAATAATCAAAGCCTGAACTTTTAATTTATTTTTTCAGTAGAAAAGACAGCATTAAAAAGACACAGATACATATTACAAGATGAGGATCAATTTGAAAAGATCCCACAATATCTGTTACCAAGAGCTTTGTTAATCTTTAAAAACCTAGAATGATTTTTTATACGGAAGCTGTGAATTAACTAGGCTTTAATAAATAGCTCACAGGCACATGTGTCAAGATTGTGCTTTTTGTTTTTATATGTGTCTGTATCTGGAAAAAGAAAGAAAAAAAGGAAGCTTATTATTTGTTATTTTTTTTCTGCAACAATTATTTCAAATTAAAAGCCCATCTGACGAAAGGCATATGGATGGAGAGGGGGTTCAGTCCTAATTGAACAGCCCAGGACTCGTGAGGTTAATTACAGATATTAACGCTGTTGTTCTTCAGCTTCTTGCCCTCACGAAGGCTCCAGCTTCCAAATGACCTGGCTCCAACAATAAGACTCTCTTTAGCCCATTAACTAATTGATAAAAATGTGAGTGTTTAGAATGAGTCTAATTAAATCACCGAGCCTTACAATTACGAGTCCATTTGGTAGCTGTCGGGAGATGGGTAACCTCAGCTGGCATTGTAGGCGAATAAAAGATAAAAATAAAAGGGAGCTTAACCAAAGATCATTTTGAAAGCTGTTCATTTGAAGACAAAGTACACATTTGCCTGAAATGTATACATACACCACTTCAGACTAGCACAGTGTCTTGAAAAGAAAATGGAGCGTTTAGCAATCATGATTTTTTTTCCAGCGCATGCATGAAATTCTCTCCAGCCTGTGTGATGGAATGAGACACTTTGATAATAATTTCTGACTTACAGCGAATACCTAGATTCTTTGAGAGCAACCGAATGGCTGATATGAGGTATTTCTATGTTTTTAACATATTCTTTTTCTTGCTCTTTCACAACTGCAAACTCCCTGCAGACTGACATCCCTATGACCCCATTCTATTTGTGGCTGTTGCTGTAGGGACAGCCACTTGATCTCAGGTGTCTTGTTTGAGGTTGGCTTGCTAGAGCAGGGCAGATTTTCTCCTGCACATCACAGGTACCAGTGGCAAGGGAGCTGGAAAATATCTTCCTTGTAAAGACTCCCATTGAAGATGTGCCTGATGTCCTAAGCATCACATGCAATTCCCATTTCACCATGCCAGGTAGAGATAGAGATCTAGACAAGGATGAAGAGGTGGGTGATACCATTCGCTGAAGAAATGGCTTCCATGGAAGAAATCCTAAACCGACAAAGTTTCACAGGTCAAAAAGAAGAGATTGAATTTGTATATAAGAGTCTATAATAGCAAAAGACAGATGGAGAAGGTGACCAGAAACGAGTATGCACTATCTCATGGGAATATCAACCAAAATGATCATTTGATAGATTAAAAAAAAGAGATGAACAGAATAACTTTCACTGTTAAGCTGCTGCACTCATTGCCAAAGGAAGTTTGGGATGCTAAAAGTTTAAACAAAAAAGCTTCTAAACAAATCAATGGAAGAAAAATCCACCCAAACTTATAAAGACACTGTCTCTGTCTTGAGAGGTCTTAAAGCTGCAGAAATCTGGAAATTTGAACAATATAGAGATGAACTTTCACTCTATGTCTGTCCTACACTTATAGTCTATAGCCATTACCAGTAAGAAGATACTGAGCTAAACTGTTTGTTTGGTTTACTCCAGGATTGCAGTTTGTACAGTCTCAAAGTGCTTCTTTGATGAGTGGACTGTAGAGAATGTGTCCATGGTGGTGTCACAGGCACTCAGGGAGATTGGAAGGAGCTTTGCACAGCCTGTGCATAGCAGAGAGTGAGAAGACAAAGCTCATCAGGTCACTGAACCATGGAGACTCTGCTTTGGCCTCTGAAATATGGCCAGGGAGTGAACTGCACTTATGGCATTTCTCAGCTCCCTGAATCTCTCTAAGGCACGTGGCTGGAGTCCACCAAGATTTGTCTCTGCCCAGTGATGAAACGGTCAGCAAAGTGATTTGCACATAGTCATATGTGGACTGGGAGTCCCTTCCCTTAGGGGATGTCCTCCCATTATTTCCCAGGATGGAAATCTTAAAAAGCCAAAGCACAGTAAGACAAAAAATTCCCCAACACCTTTTGGTGCCATTACAAAGAAATCATGCTTTTTGCTGCCTGGCACGCCTTTTGCTGACTGTTAAAACATATTTATGGGGATGTTGGGGGAACTTGGAGGATGAACAAGTTAATGTGCATGGTTTGATCACAGAGGGTGTTACTCATCAGCATTAGGACCAAATACACTAAGTCACAGCTCTCATAGAATTGTAGAATCATTTTGGTTAGAAGAGACCCTCAAGATCATCGGGTCCAACCATTAACTCAACACTGTCACTGCCTCATGTCCCTGAGAACCTCATCTCTGTGTCTGTTCAACCCTCCAGGGATGGTGACTCCAGCACTGCCCTGGGCAGCCTTTTCAAATG
Organism: Columba livia; assembly: GCF_036013475.1. Lineage (NCBI taxonomy): Eukaryota > Metazoa > Chordata > Aves > Columbiformes > Columbidae > Columba > Columba livia. The sequence goes on from NC_088606.1 coordinate 3,625,730, forward strand.
CCTGACAACCCTTTCCATGAAGAAATTTTTTCTAATAGCCAACCCATGCCTGCCCTGGCACAACCTGAAGCCACTTCATCTCATCTTCTATCACAAGTGCTTTTTGCACAAGCAGGGAAAATATCTGTCCTATGTTAGCGTAACAAGAGAAGACATCTCTTCATCTTCCATTTTCATAGCCTCTCAAATCTTTCTTCCTTTGGTGGGAAAGCCTAGCTCAAAGATAAGTATTCATCTTTCTCTTTGCTTTTCTGCTCCTGCTTCCTCCTCTCTCAAGATAATATTCTTGTAGCTAATGGTCCCCACTTTGCTTGTGGCAAACTTGCCTTGATTTCATGAGCTTTGGGTTCAGGCCCCACAAAACAATGGGCTGTTAATGGGAATCCTCAACCAAGCAGGGCATGAGCCATGAGGATACGGACCAGGGCTCAGATGGTATTTCAGGTGTTGTGCGACCAGGCAGGGCAGAAAAACAGAATTGGACCTAATCAGAGCTTAGTTCATTTCCGCCTTTATCGATATTTAACCAGTCCTGGATGCTACCCAGGAGTGACTTGGCAGCCAGTTCAGAGCACGGAGCACAGGTGTGATGTGCTCCTGCCAGTTTGCCTTGCTCAGAAGATGGGCAGCTGTACCCTGCACTAGACGATGCTTCCAAGCAGCCTTCCAGGGTAGCCCAAGGTAGGGCCTGCATCCTTAGATTAGCCTTGAAATGGCAGAGACAAAGATAACCACGTGAAGGTCCCCGAGAAAAGAGGTGATCTCTAGGGCAGACCAAAATGAAAGAGAGCGTTTCCAGACATTGCTGCTATTGGGTTGTCCAGGACTGGGGGTACATCAGCTCATAAACGCCCTTGAGAAAAAAGGACAGAAGTCTTTTAATAGATGGAGCAGGCACTGTCTTCCAGCTCTTCAAGACTTTCTCTCTCTGCCAAGCAGCGTGGTTTCTGCCTTATCTGGATTGACCTTCGGCCAAATGGCTTCGGTCCACAGCTCCATCTCAGCCAGACTTTGCAAGAGGAGGCAAATGGCACATTCAGGCAGGGGTAACAGAGCTGGGTGCTGCCAGTCTATGGCACAGAGAGCTTCATCGCCCCTTTTCAGGGAATTCACACATCTTTTGAGGAATATAAATTGCACGAGTAAGCTTGGTGGGATGGGACAGGCTGGAAATGGAGGAGGTTCTGGTTTAGCCTCTGACAGAATGGGGAGGTTGAGTCAAAGCCCCTTGAGCTCTGCTCCAGATGTCTGCATATGCACTGACATCAAGATAAAAATCTCCATGAAACTTGATTAATTAGTGAAGAGATTAAGAGTTAAAAATCCAACCAACCAACCAACCAAAAAAACAACAAGGATTGGAGTAAATTGAAATTTTCTGTATTTTCCATATTTTACACCCTGAAATTATTTCACAGCAGAAATTCAACTTTCAATAAAAAAGAAAAAATAGCGTTTTTTTGGAACGAGGTTTTGTGCATGGATTATGAGGGCCAGCAGAGGGAGGAGAGGGTCTGTCAGCCCATGGCATGCAGGCTGATATTTTCCAGTCATTCACATTTTCCTCCAGTAGTGAAGGTTATTTTCAAAGAGAAAGAGGACCCTTACAAAAATTCAACTTGTTGTTAATGGGCTCTTGTGAAAAGCCTTGCAAGAAAGTGGAAAACAGATGCATGTATTTTATAAATATAAGACATAGTCTAAGAGATTGTCAGAGTTAGGTAGTGGACTGCTGCAAGAATTGGTGCCTGAGCTACCCTGCTTTTTCCCTTTTCCTATCTCAGGAATAACCCCCCTGCCTTAAACATCTCATGTCCCTCCCTGGAGCCCCCCCTATACACTTTTTCCTATATAAAACAATTGTATAACAGCTCCTACCTGGCTCCTGCTCTGCCAAATCACTCCAACCACCAAAGAATCACAGGTTTTGTACCTGAAATAACACCATTGCTGGGCAGAGGGTTGAGGTGAAGGTTGCCCACTTGGCAACCTGTCTTGTCCAATGGTACTTGCAGAGTTGCAGCTTGATTTGATTTAATTGCCTAGGATCACAGACGGTATTATCTTGCAGGTGTGAATGGAAAATTATTAAAACATAGAAAGAAACGTAATTCAGCTCAGCCACAGATTCAGAGCTGCTAAGAAGACACCCTCTGCATAGAAAAACAGGGAGATTTTTACATGTTATCAACCAGGAAAAGGGAGTGCGAGACAGAAGACCGAAGAACATGTGTGTGTGCAAGGGGGAGAAAAATAATTTAGAAATGCCTGCAGTAATATATGAATTGAAGCGTTACCCTGCAAGTCACTTTTTTAAAGACAAAGAAACTACTTACAAATATAAAGTTCCAGACCTGGGCACATATGGCATAACTGCAGGGTAATAAAGAAATGGCCCATTAAGGAATGAAATGCTTGTTTAGCATCTACCATGACCGCTTTATCTTAGGACTTATCATAATAATTGCTTGGTAACATACTAAAAGTATTAGTTTGTATTCCACAATAGGCCCAGGAGAATGAAGAGAACAGGTTTCAATTTTAGACACAACATCACATCCTTAGTGAACAGTGGTTGTGAGCCAGTAACATTTTAAAGTTTTTGAAGTTTATGATTTAAGGCCACAGATCAGAGAGTTACATATTTATATTCTAGGGATTCTTAAACCCCATTATCCTGACAGAACTAATTAAGATGAGAAAATATCAAATGCAATGTTTAGATACATTTAAAACCAGTTTCCCACTAACCATCAGCCAAAACTTACTTGTTTCTGAGTTAACTTTCAAGATAATCAGCAAGTTTCACAACATTAGGTGAGATTTGCAAAAGGACTTTTAGCAAACCTTGTTTTGAACCTGTTAAGGTCAAGAAAACATTGAGAAAATGTTATTCATAGGTAGCTGTAAAATGATATGGCTATGGAGAGCAAATGAGCATATTCTGTATGTGTAGACATACCCGCTTTTGTGTGTATAGATTTGGAAGGTATAAAACATTCTCTCAGCAAGTCCAAAACACTTTCTCCTTCTCTGTGCAACAGATGAGAAGATCCAACCAGCTATTTCTACCAAACACCACAAAGAAACTCTGCAGGTATCTGCTCAGGCTTTAAGAAAATCACTCCCTCCATTTCATCTTTCCCCCTTATGACAAAACCCCATCCCAATGCACTGCTGCAGTGGGGCACTGCAGAAGCTCCTTATTCCCCTGCAGACCAGCCCATTTGCCTCCAAGAATCTAGACTTGATCACAAATGTATTTTTAATGCACTAGTGAAAAGCATTTACTCAAAATTATCTCATTTTCCCGGAGGGAAGTTTCAATTAAACAAACACATAATAATTATTTCCTTTAATTACTCATCTCTGCTTACCTGGAGCTAGGGCACCTTTGCCCTGTTACTCATCTGAAAGCTGTCAGATTGATTCATTAGTATTTATTTGTTTCTTATTTTCGAAACATATCAATGTACTTGGGACATTTAATGAAATGCTGCCGATGTCAAAGCGAATTTTTTCCCTAGATGTTGACAGCATAGGCTCAGTACTTGGCAGCCTTTTCTAACGCAGAAAACAAGCCAGCTGGAGCAGTTATGGGGAGCTACCAGGACCTAGAGGTGGTGCTTTGTCTCCAAGGTTTTCCTTCATTGTACCACACTTAGCAAATATCAAACCCACCCTTGTACTGTGTGTCTGCGAGTCTTGCCCCAGCTGGGGGATATGGAAGATGGGGTGATGTCATTTTTTAGAATCACAGAATCATGTAATAGAATCATAGAATCATTTTGATTGGGAGACATCCTCAAGATCATAGAGTCCAACCATCGACCTAAATCTGGTGCTAAACCAGGCCCCTGAGAACATCATCTACGTGTCTTCTAAAAACTTCCAGGGATGGTGACTTCACCACTGCCCTGGGCAGCCTGTTCCAATGCCTGACAACCTTTTCCATGAAGAAATTTTTCCTATTATTCAATCTAAACCTCCCCTGGCACAACTCGAGGCCATTTAATCTCATCCTATTGCTTGTTTCTTGGGAGAAAAGACCAACACCCTCCATGCTACAACTCCACTCCTCAAAACAACCCAGTAGCAATTCTCATTCACATCTATCCTGCTCGGTGTCTCTGCTGAGCCCACCTCCAGCAATGGGATGGAAGAATACCTTTCTCTTGAGCATCCAGCACTAGAGACGTGCAATTCTGCTCTCAGGCTCTACAGCCAGCTGTCCCCATGCCTCTGCCAACCTGTAGAGTTCTCATTAGTGCAGGAGCTCTTACAAATACCTCTGTGCCCGAACAGTCTAGTGGTAGAGCCTCTGCATTGTCTCATCTCAAAATACTGATGGCAGAGACAAGCACAGCAAGGATTATGAGAGAAAAAAGGAGGAAGAATGTGGTCCTGAACCCACCACCTGAAGCATCTGTCAGCCCAGGACCCTGCAAGCAACAGTCACACCCAGCCCTGTCAAAACATGACTGAAGTTTTGGTGTTTTTATCCTTGTTCACATCCCCACAAAGCTTCCTGCAGTGCCTGAAACCTGCTGGTTTTGCCTTAGAGAGCAGCACACAGACAGTCAGCTGGGATGCAAACAAGAAAGGGCTGGACAATACCTCTTAAGGCAGTATTAACTTGATGGATAAATTAAATTAGTTTTAATGAAACCATGAATTTCAAACTGGATCTCCCGCTCCCAGCCCTACCCACTGTCCCTTCAAGCCTTGCCAGGTCTCACCTGCATCTTTCCAAGCTCCCACCCAGACCCTGTTATGCTCTTCTTGTAAAATTGCATATTGATGCCCTAAGGAGTAGGGCAAATAAAATCGATCTTCCTTACACTGCTGAGCAGCCTCAGGCACTGGTGAATCACGGCAAGACTCTGTGGCTTTTACCTCCCACAGAATCCCCTTGGGCAGGAAGGAGTCCAGGTTGAGCTGTTTGTTCTTTAAATCTCTGTTTCAGGCGGTGCAGTCATGTAGAGAGAGCTTTCTTGTACCAAAGGAAACAGAAAATATTTTACATCTCCTAAATATTTCCAGGCCTTCAATCATGTCCTAAAATACTCCATATTTGCTTCCTGGGAAATGCAGCCCTGAAACAATTTTTCTGAGGCAGCCAGATGACCTGGTAAAGGAGCTGCAATGTCACCATGGGGCAAAAAGCACCTTCCCATACCAGTATAGTAGCTGAGAACTTTCTAGAGATGTCTTGTTAGAATTCAGTCCCAACTTAGGTTTGCAGAAGTGTGTCTTTTACAAATAACCAACCTTTTAAAAACAATCCCACCACTGAAAAGGATCAAAATCAGTCTCTGCAGAAAGTTTAGTGAGTTTATTTTTTTTTTCCAAGATACTTGGGTGTCTTCTCTTTAAAACAATATCCTCAGCCTTCATTAATGTTCCTGAAGACGTTCTTCCAGTGGAAGGCACCATGCAAGTCTGTATGTGAACAGAAAATACTGGCAAAGGACAGAAAAAGATCAGCATCATCTGGAACAACCAGCCATCACTTTGCAAGTGTTCTTCTAAGAAAAAGGAAATATGCCATGAACACCGGATTTTGAAGGTTTTACATGTCAGCCTTCGGTAACCATGACCGAACTGCTCATATGTGTGCAGCCAGTCATGTACACATGCATTTGCAGGATCAGGGCTTACAGAACCAGGACACAGGGGGAGTTAGAAGATAATTATCCAGAGAGACCTACAATAAATATCTGTGGGCCAAACAGCACCATATGTACTGTATATTGATTTGCTAGTAAAGGGATTACTTGAGTGATAGTGTCTATTCTGTATATTATTCAAATACAACAGATGGGAAATTGGCATGCCCTGTAAAATACAAAATTCAATATTCACCCAAGTGGGCTGATAAATTATCATAAACCATTTATGAATATCCCTCAACCATGAAGCCTAATAATAAACTAAAATTTAAAAAATGGATCTCTCAGCCCTGCTTTCTCAAATGGCAGACATGGAGGCATACTCTGGAATAATGGCCTTGTTCTACTATCCAAACTGATCCTAGGCTGTGTCATCTTCTGCAGACAGTCCCATCAGACCCAAGAGAAGGTACTTTACTACTGATGACAGAAAGAGGAGGCTTGATTCCACCTTGAAGAGGAATATTCATCATGAGAGAGGTTGGCATGAACTGGGAGGTTTAAAAGAAATAAAGCTGAAGGTATGTGACAGTAGTACATACTTTATTACACTGTTTTTCCTGAGCAGTGAGTAAAATAGGAAAGTCAGAACCATTTGATTGAATGAGAGTGGGAAGAAGATTCAATAGTCCTAGACAAAGACATCAGCATATTGAAAGCACCATGACTACAGGATTCATGCAGAATATTTCACCTAAGGCAGCCAACACAACGCAGTGCTCTCTGATCACTCCTCAGCCTGTTGAAAAGACTACTAAACAGAGACTTCAAAAAATAATCTCTAGTAGGGGACAGCATCAGCTTTAACCATCTTTCCAAGTAGAATGCTGTTTTACATTGGCTATGAAGTGGACAACAGCAGTCACTGAGGTGTATGGACATTGAGTATATTGTGAATATCAGAAGCAAAAGTCAGATTAGAAACAAGTCTCCAGTCCCCAGTGACCTACTGGGTTTTTCACATTCCTATAGACAAGGGGGATTCCTGACCCTCCCAGAAACCAGTTGCGGCCCAGTTTGAGCCCCACAAGCATGCATCATACAAATAGTAATAATTCAAGGCAACAAAAATATTTGGAAGCCCTAAGGAGGTAGTTTTCTGATCAAAGAAAAATTTGTTCTGGACTGCATGGGGATGTTTTTTCCTCAAAGAGGATAAATTTGGGATTGGGGGCATTGATGGGGAGAGAAGGGAGGCTTGAGGGTTGCAGTTTCATTTCTGCAGGAATCAACCTCAGCAATTTTGGCTGGAAAATAGGGGGAAACAAAGTCTCTACACAGAGGGTAGAGTTCAGCATAGTCTAATAATAAGCAATTTCTGTCTCACAGCAAACAGCTCATACCAGGTCTTAAGTGCGCAGCCAAACTGACACATGAAAATTAAGAATATCCTCTGTCTTCCTTCTGTTAGTTTAGATACTTGATAGACTCTTTTGTCTAGACTGAGTTATTGCACGTTTCTGATAAACCTATCTGTAAGCTGTTAAGAGTATTGACAGGAAGTTAGCCAACGTGGTACCATCTGGACCAGGTCTAGCCAGTCTCAATGACCATGGCTAGTGGTGACCGTGTCTGTCATTTTCAAGCTTATTAATTAGAAAAGGAAAAATCACCCCCTAGACACACTTTTTTTAATCAATGAGTCATTCTAGAAATGATAATAAAACTGCAGATTTCTAAAGATCTTGTTCTCCAGAAGATAAGTCCTTCAGAAGTGCTGCATGTTTATTCTGCAGCATGTATAGTTGTACCAAAAAAATGTATCTAGACAAAAGAATCCTTATTGCGAGTAGGTCTGCTGAGAAAAAAAATTAAAGGTTTGCTTTCACCCGTAGACAAGATTTTCAGAATGAAGCGGAAATAATTCAGAAGGAATTTATACTTAGGGGATTAATCTTCAAACGACACACAAAAAAAAAAATTACCTGATTTTTAGTATTTTTTACCATCCAACAGACTCGTTCAGCTTTCTCCTTGAAAGAAAGGCCACCTGTTAGAGCACCACAATATGGATTTATCTCTCGGTCTTTGGAAAAAACCCCACAACGCTCTTTTCTGCTCTCCAGAAATCAATTCAATGTTGTACATCTTTCATTTAACTCTGCTCTATCTGCAAACTGGCACATCTAGAAAGAGTCTCACTTGCATGAATATTGTTCCTCTGCTAAACTCACTGTATTCCTATGGTATAATCACCTTTGTTAATTAATTCCAATAAATTAGGTGGTGACTAGACTAGAAGGCTAGAATTGCCTCCCTGGTTTTATCACTTATCTGCTCTGGGACACTTCATCTCTCAGGCTTTCTATTTAATTCCCTATACTTTGTCTGTCTTGCCTATGAAGACCACATAGTCCTTGAGTGTGCCCCAGGCTTCACTGAGGCCAAAAGTCGCTGTTCATGAGATAAACAGTAATTGCACACTCATTATCAGTACCTGTGCTAGCTCCTTCAGAGGAGAGACAGGAAAGGAAAAGAAAGAAAGGTGCATATGTTCTTCTGTGGTTGTGTACAAGGAAACAGGTGAAAAGATATCCAGAGTCATCTCTTGAATCCAGCCCTCAGGACAATAGAGCTGGACAGACCAGTGATTTGGAGCATTTCATTTGAACTCAGATACTTTACAGACATTAACCAGCCTTCACAGCACCTTCTCGCAATGGTCAGTCTTGGGGAGGAGATCTGATTCATGTCCGCAAAACATTTTCTCTAGCAATCACATACAGAAATTCTTTGGGATTTCATCCTTTTCAAGCCATTGACATCTCTTTCCTCCTTAGACTTTTCTTCTTTGCCCAGCACATAAGAATCACCAGATTATCAACACAGAACACCTCAAGAGACCCTCTTAAATCATGGTAAATTAGTGTCCTGACTTTCAAGACCCTGCAGCTGTCCCTGTTGATCCTGCTTAGTCTAAGGCAAAGAGGTCCATGAAGATCCTCTGCTCCCCTTTTTATACATTGTCTTGAACTTTGGGACCATTGGGCCATAGGCTGACAATATGTCTTTGTTCTTGGAAACGTGGTCATGGTGTGTAGACAAGAGTAGCTGCTGGCACACTGCTAATCTCAGTTTCACATCTTGTGCCTGTGAGAAAGAGAACCCGGCCCATTCTCTGTCTTTTTTGAGATAATGCCGTCTCAAAGCCATGCTTTGGCTACTGGTTCCCCTGATATACTTTTTTTTTTACAAATAAAGATTTCAGGCTGTGATCTTCTACAATCTTAGTTTCCATGCAAACTGGGTCCTTTTCATCCTCCCAAGAACAGTAACTCCTACCTGTAGCATTCAATTTGCATTCAGATGTTTGATCACATAAATACAGGCTTTTTTTTACATCCCTATTACTTTAACATTTGATTTACAAGTGACAAGTAACATCACTTTTGTAGTTGTGTAGGTTTTTGCACCCCAAGGTAGCAGTACACTAATGTGTCATTACTATAATTAAGAAATATAGGACGATTCAGTAGCAAAGAGATAAAAAAGAAAGAAAGAGAAGCCCCCTGCAACATAATTGGTCACTGCTATGAATCTTTACTCAGGGGACAGATAGCACGACCAGAGGTAATAGCTTACACACGTATTCTTGAGCTGTGCAATAGATGGAAAAGTGTCCCAGATGGATTGGGCAGGGGCTTAGTTCCGGGATTATGATGAGACAGTGGGTAATTATTGAGTGGCATTGCCTCAGCGCTGATTATATCTGCAAGCTTGTTCCTTTCCTTCAGAGGAAAGCATTGATAAAGATAAACCATGCTGCTCTATGTCCTTCATGTAGCACAAAACAACACATTTCAATCTAACAGGATCAGGTCTCCACTTTGATCACAATCTGTTACCTAGATGTCTTTGCAAATTAATCAGCCCTGCTTGTTTAGCTCCAGTCAGTTTGTACCGCTAAATTAATAAATGTACTAGGAGCAACAGAATACATAATTAAATTCTACAGTTTAATCTCCACATAATAATTTTGACCTTAGTCTGGGGCCTCTGTTATAGCCAGCAACACGTTGAATAGACACAGACCTTGCAATGCAGCTTACACTAACAATTTACCTTGAACGATTATTCAGGGGCACCATAATCACAAGCTACTAAAATCAGAGAAAGCAGGATGCACAATTAGGAAAATAAAATCATAGCCACAGCTTCTGGCTATATAAAATAAAAGGGAGCTAATGCAGCATAGATGTACATCTACCTCAAAAACTATAGAAAGTTACTCTGCCTTGGTTCAGGCAGAGTCATTTTGTATTTCCAATATCTGTATCAAACGCAACCCAGAAGAGCGGGGGACAGCTAATGTTCCCAGCAACACTTTGGAGAGAATGGGCCATGCCATGAAAGAATTTTCTGTGCCAGCCTTGTCAAAGGCAATACCATTGAATTATTATAGCTGTTTCATATATTTGTATATAATGGATGCTTTTTTCCTATATCACATGCAACTAACATCCAAATCTGTTACCTTCCCAACAGCAAATAAATGCCTTCCCCTGTGGAAATTCAGTATCTTGTTGCAGGAGCTGTCAAGGGCTTTGTTTCATGCATTTACACACCTGCATCAGCTGCAGATTACCCAAAAAAGATCGAAGATGTCTAGTGTTGCAGTAATGCGAAGGGAGAGGTAATTCGAACATGCTTCTCACAGAACTCCATGAGGAAGGGGTAAGGTGACCATAGGGAGCTTTCACCTTTAACTTGCAGTCTGCAGAGGATATATTCTAGGAGACTCACAGAACCACCCCAAAAAAAAGGGAGCCAAAGGCTAAATGTCAGTGTTTAAGGCTCTGCACCTCCACTGCACCTTTGTGGGATTCCATACTCACTGATTGAGCAGATAAGAGAAAGACAAGAAGGTAAAGTCTCCTTCAGAGTTTCCATGCACCTCTGACTTCTCTATAGACATGGCAGTTCATGGGTACATGTGCATCCTCACTACTGACAGCCAGCACATCTGGACAGAAATCCCAGATACTTGGTTCATCTGTGAACCTAGGACATTTCTGTGAGGGTTCTGAACTCCCCAAAAGTCTGTGTCTTATTAATATACAAGGAGGTACAGATCTACAAAGACACCTTGGAACATAAGTCTTACTTTGTTGCACAAATGCCGGTTTAGATCTTAGCTTTGTATTGTCATGCTTTGCCATGAGTGTCCTCTAGTTGCAGAACTGTTGGTTTAACTCCAGGCTCTTCAGGTCAGGAATGGCATCTTCTTGCCTTTGCCAAGTCTCTGCCAAATAGCTCTCTGGACTGCAGCTAAGGGCTCTCATCACTGTTTTAGTAAAACACCAATAATAAATGTATGATGAGGCTACTCTCTAACCCTCCCCCCAGATGTTTTGTTGCAGAACACATGAAACACCTTGGTGGCCACTAAACAGGAGACAGAGCAAGTAAGACAGACTTTCAAAGCTTACCAGTGATTTCAGCGCTCAGCTTGATACACCTCCCTGAACACTCGGCGAGAGCTGACAGCTTGCTGTAGGTAGTCTCTGAAGCTGTTTCTACATAGGAATGTACGATACAAAGTTACCAGGTGTTCTGAGAACCCGGAACTCAATTCTCATTTTACAGACATCAGGCATCTAGATTCTCCTGTATCCACACACCAAAACCTAGCTGATTATTTCCAAAGAGATTACCTACTACGAATCTCTTCTTTCCACTTGCATCTTTGGGACGTTTCTTAACTGAATAATTAAATGAGTCCCAGACAATGCCTCAATGTGTTGATAGGATCAGCTCAGACATTTCGTTGACTTTTTGTTTGGTGCACTAAGGCTGCAACATGCAGCACCGTTGCCTGGGGGATATGCACAGAGCAATAGTGAGACACACTGGATTAAGCTCCAAGATGAACCCCCCCCATCCCCATGCCTAACTTCACCCTTGCTTGACTTGAGGAGAAAGCTCAGGGTCCCCACGGTAAAGAGGAATTGCTGGCTGCCACATGTCCAGCCTTATTAGATTCTAACATAAAAAGGCAGTGGTGAAGAATGCTGTAACTTGTTTCAAAATTAGCCTAATTCATCTGGACCAATTGGTTTTGACTGGTTGTTTTGAGGTCAGCAGACGGAAGAAACCAATGATGCCATGCTACTGTGGTTAAGCCAGATCCTCAATCGGTACATAATGGGTTACTAGAACTTGTTCTGTTGTAAGCAGCCCCGTTGTAAATAATAAACTAAAATACTTGCTTTAAAAATCAACACATTTGAAGAAATAAAAGCGGAACAACAATGAAAATATCTGGCAATAATCGTATTTATGCATTTCCTTTAAAATATTTAGATTAAAAACCAGCTAGCTGTCTTAATGCTTAGTGATTTGAGATAGTATCACAAGCTTAAAAACAGTTTGGCAGCCAACATTTGGTAGACCACATAGGCAGTAAAACATACTGATGGAGCTTGGCCTCTTTGTCTAAGACCTCAACTGTTGTAGCTGGCACTGGAATCCTCTAAAGAACTGAAGGTAAATGATAATATTATTCACATATCTATAAACTAATTCAGTGTTACTGGTCCGAGTGTGAGCAACACTTGAAGAATTCAAAATAATTTAACATCAGTGGTCAAACCCTCAAATTATGCGCAGTAATGGCACGGGATGGCATAGAATTACATCTGGCAGTGCATGCTTAGATTTTCAAGTTCTCTCACCTCTGCTGTCAACGTGTAAAGTCTCTGTGAGCTCACACTAAAAAAGCCTGTGGCCAAAGACCATGTATTACAGGCATGTATTTTGATTCACAGTCTATGGTGCAAGCTTGTTTGCTATTTACCTCATTGTTCTTCTCCATTACCTACCAAGGTTTAGATGCAGCTCACTGCAGAATGGGGTAAATGGGTGAACTGGAAACTCACTGAGTCAGATAAAATGTTTCTAGAAGCAGTTCCCAGCCCATAACAATGTCTTGATCTGATGGGAACACAGCAGAGATGCAGTAGCAAGTGTAGGGGGCAGATTCTTGATGCTAATCATCTACAAAAGCAAAGGCATCACAATGCATGAGAGATGGCAACACAACCTACTGAAAGGTAACTCAATACCAGAGCAAATCACGACCAGTGGCATCTACTGCAAAGCTTGCCCACGCCTGTGTAGGACAGAGGGAACAATCGTCCAGCCCTGCAGTTCTTGAGAAGTGTTTTGGGTGGATAGATGGATGGACAAGTGGATGGACCAAGTTCTGGCATAGCACAATGGGACTCATGAGGAAACACATGTTCAACATGGAGTAGTCTCTCTCTGAGCTGTTCGTCTGCAACTACTGTTAACAAATGGACTGGAACTGGGACTTCTAGTCTCTGATTCCTCTGATGTCTATCTTGGTCACCTAGGCTTAGATGATTTTAATGTTTTTGGGCTGAGCTGTGTTCTTCTTGCCTGCAAACTGCACACTCTTCCTTGTGACAACTCTCCCAGGCCACTGTCCCCAGGTGCCGCATGCTGGGTAGATAGCAAAGAAGGACTCCATGTTTGGAGAACCAAACTGATCCTCTGCACAGAGAACCATTCACAGCAGGGTTGTGTGGTGGCTCATGCGCTCACCCTGGTCACACAGACTAACCCCCCACATCTCTTCAAAAACTTCCCTCCTGCACTCTGTTTCTTCTACATCCATCAAGGCTGAGCATTGGGAGTGATAAATGAGGCCTAAAGTGGTATCACTGAATCACAGGATGTCAGGGATTGGAAGGGACCTCGAAAGTTCATCCAGTGCAATCCCCCCACCGGAGCAGGAACACCCAGATGAGGTTACACAGGAAGGTGTCCAGGCGGGTTGGAATGTCTGCACAGAAGGAGACTCCACAACCTCCCTGGGCAGCCTGGTCCAGTGTTCTGTCACCCTCACTGGGAAGAAACTTCTCATATTTAAGTGGAACCTCCTGTGTTCCAGTTTGAACCCATTACCCCTTGTCCTATCACTGGTTGTCACCAAGAAGAGCCTGGCTCCATCCTCCTGACACTCCCCCTTTCCGTATTGATCCCCATGAATGAGTCACCCCTCAGTCTCCTCTTGTCCAGCTCCAGAGCCCCAGCTCCCTCAGCCTTTCCTCACACGGGAGATGCTCCACTCCCTTCAGCATCTTGGTGGCTGCGCTGGACTCTCTCCAGCAGTTCCCTGTCCTGCTGGAACTGAGGGGCCACAACTGGACACAATATTCCAGGTGTGGTCTCACCAGGGCAGAGCAGAGGGGCAGGAGAACCTCTCTGACCTACTGACCACCCCCTTCTAATCCACCCCAGGTACCATTGGCCTTCCTGGCCACAAGGGCCCAGTGCTGGCTCATGGTCACCCTGCTGTCCCCAGGACCCCCAGGTTCCTTTCCGCTACACTGTTCTCCATACTAAATTAATATGTCTTACAGCCTTTCATACTACAGAGAAGTGTAGAGCACCTTACCGCATCCAAGGCTCAGGTCTTTTGGCAGATGCTTGTATCACAATCAAGTACAGTGCTTAATATACTTGTGCTACTTTTCATATGTGCTCCGTGTAAAACGATCCAAACCACCTTCCTCTTTACCCTGTGTGCATGCAATATTTATTTTCTTTACTAAAACAACATTATACATTATGGAAGAGCAACCAGACATTCTTTGTTTTAAACATTTATAAAAACTACATTCTTCTAATTAATTTATTAATAATTTATTGTATCGTTGGTTTATATTAACTATTAATATTATTACTAATAACAAGACACAATCAATTTCAATTTACATATTTATAAAAAAAGGGAGAAGAACTGCAAAAACAGGCAGAAGAACTGCAAAAACAGAGTTAGGAAGAAAATTTATGATTCTTAAAGAAGAGTAAATGGACAGACTTTTTATACTGAAAGGACAATTCAGGCAATCAGCCCTGCTCACCATTTATATCAATTATAAATTTAAAGATTGACTGGAATATGGAAATTTCTGGAGGCCAGACGTATTAAAAATATTATGCAGAATTGTCATGCACTGCTCTTAAAATATAAACTCCAAACCTGTGCATAATGTTGGAGGAGATAAGCATTTGCAGTCAAGTTGTTGATCCAAAGAGAGTAATTAAAGAAGGTGAGGTCTAAACTTGTCAAAGTCATTTTGCCCTACTTTCCTATTTATAGGTTTCAAAATGGAAAAAGCCTTCAAAAGGATTTGCATCCTAGCTTCCCTCTGTAAAATCCTTCTGCAAGAGATTTGAGAATTAGCTGCTGTGCCTGCAGTATATTAAAATCTTTGACAGCCATCCACTTGGGGAATCCCTGGGAAAAAAGAAACAACAATAAAATAACCACCTCACTTTGCTTCAAAAGCTTCACAGTCTCGCTTGAAAGTGGAGAATAAACCACCGTTCTTCCTAATTGTTCTCAAGGCTTATCCATTCTGTGGGGTCCATCGGTTGGAAGAGACATGTGGCTGGGCTGGTGGTGCAGCATCTCCTGTAAATCCCATGGTTTGCTTGGAGGAGGAGTAGGTTTGGTCATCTTTTCACCCAAAAAATCAGAGCAGGCACTATGTGAATGCTACAGACAAGCAGCTTGAAACACCTCTTGCAGAAACTTGCTTGAAAAGACAAGTCGAGAGGGACATTTGGGTTTTGCCACCTTTAAAGAAACAACATAAAATGGTTTGGGTGAAATTTTCTCTACTTTTTTCCTGCGTTAGTAATTTTTGACCTTCTTTAAACTCGGTAGAAATATGTTGATAGAAATGTTTTGCATGAAAAAGAAAACGAGTTTTTAACTTTAAAAGCTGAAAAACTCTACATTTTTGTTATTCAATATTTTTAACAAAACCCAGAAAAACCCATCTTGAAAAAAATTTAAATTGCAACCCTGATGGAAAAAAAAAGAAAAAAAAAAATAATAAAAAGAAAACAAATACATTACTTCAGTGCAAATTGTTCAACTGCTACATTCTCAGCTACAAAAAAATATCTTTTGCACGGACACTTTCAACATCAAGTTTTCCATTTATCACAAAAAATAAGAAGCTTTCTTTGAACAGTTCTCCAATAGACCAGACCTGTGCTTTTTAAAAGCCACAATTGAGCCCCGCTTTGCTGTGTGACAGTGCAGTTAAATGTGACTTCTGGCTCAATGTATATTCTTATGTCCCACAGGCATTCCGTGAGTAGACAGGTATGTGCTGTCAGGGACACTGCATTATCTGACAATAAAACTTTTAACTTCCACTTATCTTAGCTTCCTTGTGCTAGGCTATGAAAAGGCAGGGAGTTATCTAACCCAAATATCATACCTGTGTAAGCAGATAAGATTAAAAGGACAGCTAAAGTGATGAAAATTAACATATTTTGGGCAAGCTAAGCAAAATGCTGACTCATTTTCTAAACTGTTGAGATTATTTGGAAACACAAGTCAGTGAACAGGTTGGTTTCTCATTCAAATGTCCAAGCCATCATTAGGAAGTTTAAATGTTCCCCATCACAAGAATTAAAAGTGAGCTGACATGGGCATATATCATAAAATAAATTACTTCTTCTACCCTGGCACTTTACAATCCTGAGGGATGAGTAAGGCATGAGGAAATGTGGGGTTTTATGCCCACAATGATCTTGCTGAAAGAAAACATGAAAAGTGTCATTTAGATAATTAAAAATGAGAACTAACAGAAACAACATCCAGAGACAATTAAAACTTGCCCAGGGACAAGAAGATAGGCTGGATGCTTCCCTTCTGTTATACTGCTCCTGACTTTGCAGACCAGATTTTTAGCTGTGTAACATGATGCAAGTCCACCCACAGCCAAGAGTAAGCTGGTTTGCAACAGCTGAATGTTTAGTCCACCAGCATTATGTCTTTCTAAAATCCTCATTTTAATTCTCCCCATTTTTCCATTGCTATCACCCTTCCAAAAGAGCATCCATCCCACAACACCTTATCTACAAAGGGCTCTGCAGAAGATATGACCCTGCAGCTACTTGAGTGTCCTGGGAGGAAAGGCTGGCTTGCTTGCTTGCTACTGTCAAACCGGTTTAGTTATTTTTTTTCATCCTTAAATCATAGCCTAAATTACCTGGAAGTGAAAAGCAATGTTTTAGAACAGGAAAACCCACTCTCCACTATGTATTGATGTCTCTAACAGGAAATACC
Organism: Columba livia; assembly: GCF_036013475.1. Lineage (NCBI taxonomy): Eukaryota > Metazoa > Chordata > Aves > Columbiformes > Columbidae > Columba > Columba livia. The sequence continues at coordinate 3,642,521 of NC_088606.1, forward strand.
CTCTGACCCAGTTTTTCCACCTTCAGTTTTAAATGAGTCTTCAAATAACATCCTTATTTGCCTCTTCTGCATTGCTCCCACCACCTCCTCACCTGGTTTGCAGAGATGCAGAGCTATAGACTTCCTTAACATGTATGTCACATCTCAAAATCTGACCCTTAAACACCAAACTTTTTACCCCAAATATCACAGGTATCCTGACTCAGGAGCCAAAAGCTCTTGCAAGACCATATAGTGACATACCAGCGGTAATTGTTCTGACAAGTACCCTCTGAGCAGTGTCATTGGAGGCGACAGTCACCGGCAGCCTCCAGCTTAGCAGCAAGGTCACTGGGGAAAGGCAGTTTCCACTAATGCTGTCAGGCAGCGGCCGTGCACGGTGCAAATGTGGAAAAAATCCTTCTGTCCATGAGCAATTCCTGAGCGATCACCATCCTAGGGGGCAAAAAATAGCAAGAAGAATGACAGATAAAGCACAACACTGAAAAATGCCTATACTTGTCCTCCTCAAATGAAAAAAATATGCATATATATATAGCACAAAGGAAAGAGAAAGGGTTTGTTTTCATTTCTACAAAGTATCTCTCTAAGGAACTAGCAAATCCATGGTTCTGGAGGACACCTATAGAGAAAAGGAGTCTAGGATGGAGACCTTCTTCTATTTTCATGGCTTGCCCTTGTCCCCCAGCAGTGTGGTTCACCGCTGCTAATCTTTGCAAGTGAATATCTGGGGAAAATGGCCTGTTTTCTGCTCAGGGAACTGAGCACAACTCCATTGCTCATGGCAGAGGTATTCAGCTCTCTGCGCACTCAGGAACCTCCTATTCCAAGGGCTGTAGGGGTGTCAATGCCAAAGAGACATTCAGTTGGAAAGAGGATGCTCTGCAAACTGATATGCAAATAAAAGCCATCAGCGAGGAGATGCAGCAGACACAGACATTGTGCTCTGGGTAAGTTCAGCATTGTACTGACCCAGCCTTCCCTGGAGGTACCACTTGCCCAACAGGTGATGCTTGACTCAGTGGTCATGAGGTGACAATGTGCTAGAAATAGGAAATTCATATCATTTGTATTCCTTTTCCTCTGCTATTCTAAGGGTTGAAAGGGCCACCATTTTAAATTTAATTTACAGGGTATACCGTCTATCTGTTGGAAACACGAGGAAGCAGACCTTGTCCTAGTATTTATCAGACACATGCCGCCCATCTGCTTGAGCTGGGTCGAGGAGGATTTGCTGTTAATCCTTCAGACCCATCTGCAGGGGGTTCAAAATGCTGACCAGAAAGCTAGACAAGATGAGGTTTATTTAATTAAAAAAACTGCTCCAGAGGTTACTGGAAATCACTCTGAAGAAGAAATAGCTTTTGATCATGTCACTTCTAGGGAAGGCAGGAGGGGAAGGGGGGTAGGGGGAGGCAGGCAGAGTTTTGCATCAAAATAAGACTGTGGCTATCTGTAAACAAATAAAATGACAGAGCTGCACCAAATAAAACTGTTCCCATGGGGAAACATTTCTATCTACCTGTTACATCAAATACAGAAAAAAACGAAGCCTCCACTCCAGCTTGGATGATTTGCCACCACATTGCAGGGCTTGGCCTCTAATCTGGGCCAAGTATGAAAGGCAGAAATTGGGTTACTCCTGCACACACACACATGAACACTAATCTGCAGGTTTGTTTGCATGGATCTGGAAAGGAGGCAGACAAAACCTAGAAAACAACTCCCAAATTGCAGCAGGTTAGCACTTTAAAACCTGGCATTTATGTTTGCCTGCTTTTTGGAAGAAACACAAGTTTCTGGGGAAGATGGCTCACCTGAGCTTTATTACTTTAACATATAATTGCAGCTTTTCACAATCAGGGCTACGACCATTCGAGATCCATTTATGTGGAAGTGAGAAACAATAAAATCCCATCTACATTTGCTCTGCTGAAAAATGGACATCTGTTAGTAACGATATTATTTCTAATGAAATATTATGTACACAACTGGTTTAATGCAGCGCTGCTGTTTGGGAGAAGTGGCTTTTTTGTGGGAATAATCCTTGTTCTTCCAGCTCCTCACTGTTATTATTTGTATTTAATGCATGACAATTTTCAAAGTAACTTGTACAACAATTTACCTTTACCTCTCCCAAGGTTCTTTGAAACGATGTGCCTGTTCTTAATGGAATTCCTGTACTGGGGGTTACACAATAATTTTGTTATTCTTTTCTGCTTGTTTTTAAGCACAAGCATCCTTAGGAAAGCAGAGGCAGAGCTGAGCATTAGGGAGAACAACAGGCAGCAAATAGTAATATTCCTGACAATAATAAGCTGTGAAACACAGAGTCTGGCATCGCTGGTCCTATACCCGGCACACGGGTGAAATACAGCTCCATCTAGGGACGAGGTACATCCATCCTGCAGGAAAGATGGATTTTGGAAAGCATGACCAGGAACAACAAGGAGATCTTATTCTCCTGCAGAGTGGCAAGTAAAGATTCATGCTGCCTGGGATCAGATAGCAAGCCTTCTGCTTTGTGGCTTAAAGATAAAACTCTGAGCAAAGTAACTTTATCTACAGCAAATTATTCCTTAGCTTCCCATTGCAGGATTTGCTTCACCTTAGTCTGAGGCAAGTGGCACTGGCTACTATCAGAGCGAGGTCTGATTTAATTTAATAGGGAAATTCTCATGGAAAGCGATTGGGCAAAGTAAGAAAATATTATCCAAAGATTGTGGAGAGAGAAATTCACTCAACCTCTTTTATGATGACCAGGTTAACCAATTATGCGGAGGTTTGACCATGTAGCTTTAAGTTCTCTGATATTTAGCAGGCCACTAAAACAGATGTTTTCTCCTCTGGATGTACAGCTTCAAGTCATCTGTGAACCTCTTGATCCCCTGAGCCTCCCAATCCACATCTTTTACTTTTTACTGAGTAAACTGGGCATTTCCCGTAGTTGTTTCTTCTCAGTCATGTAAATGTGACATTAACCCTTCATAACTGTCCATCTCAGCCCAAGGCCGTATGAGGGATCTGGCACCCAGCCCTGGTCCTTGCTGCACAAACAGAAGACTTTAATTCATCTTAATATTTTTGCGGCAGTTACTTCATCCATTGCAGTGTTGACACATAGAAACATGCACCCCTACTTGCCAAGGCAAAGCTTTGGATTTAAGGTACTGCTGAATTTATATTTCTAAAATGCAGTACTGAGAATCAAAACCACTCAGGGTGACAACATGTTTCCTTCTGCAGTCTCCTTCTGCCTGAGCTGCAGCAGAGCCCACCAGATCCTCTTTAACAAGTTTCAAATCTCTGTGTGGCCTGAACATCACAAGGCAAAGCATCTATTTCAGAAACCTCGCAGGAGTTAAAGGGAATTGTCAAGGAAAGTATTTAAAAAGTAGCAAAGCCCAATTTCCCAGTACAGATACTTAAACCGCACGCAGATCCTGTATTTACACATGCAAAGTGGAATTTGCACATGCAATTAAGTTGATTGACATTTTCTCGCTGTGTAGATACTTTCATCAGCAAACATTTGTGCAAGCAATCAAGTGAGCTATATTTTTAAATGCCCAACCTGGCATGCAGAAGGAAACGTCCCAGCCAGGCAAGGAAACAGCGAGGACGCAACTTAGATGAATTCATCTGAGCGCTTGTCAACAAAGGTAATGAACAGGAAACCAGAGGAGCAAATGACAAAAGCCATTGGTTCTGGGAAAAGTGCCTAAGAGATGGTGTTAAAAGTGTCTCAGGAACAAGCGAAGATCACCTGGTATGTCATTTTTGTCATAATTAGTTGTCAAAGAAAACAGCGAAGTCAAAATCACAGTGGTGCACCACAGCCCTCCTGTTAACAGAGCGAGGCTATCGATCCCATCACTCATTTATTTAGGAGATAGAATTTTAAACAGGAATGAGAACATAGTTACCATCAAATCAGCTGTCAGCTGGATGTCACCCTAGGCAATTAGCATGCTCCTAATGTGCTACAAATTTTAAGCCCAAATTATGTCCTCAGATGCCTGTGTTCAGCTCACACTGACTTTGCAGAACACACGGTTTAGAGCACAGAAACAAGAGAAGATCTGCAGGTGGATATTGCAGAGGCTTTAGACAAACAGCCTTGGCTGGGAGAAAAGGAACAGGAAAGGAGATCTACCATGGATGCTGCTAACAGCAGAAAGTGTGGAAAACCCTTCCTGCCAAAGTGAGCAAGCAAGCCTGCAAATGTGCTGTTTTCTGCCCAAAGCAGCACTGGAAATGGACTATAAATACATTTGTACACACTACAGGTAGTTAGATATTAATGTTTCTGGGGCTGATCCTCGGCAGGTATAAGTCACCCAGATTCCGCTGATTTCCTTTGTTCATAGCAGCTGTGGCTCCATCTCTAATAATAATCTTTAATAATAATTAAAGACAATAAGTCTCTTCTTTGGGCCAAATTTAGTCCTAGCTGTGTCACTGTGACTGGATTAGCTCCACTAAAACTAACGGGGGAAAGTCTGAGCTCACGTGTTAGAAACGAGAACAGAACGTGGCTGCAGCATTTGTTCAAGAAGAAGAGAAGCACCTTCATACATACACATACTTACGTGATCGTATTAGTTGCATGTTGGATTCATTGAAGGTTTTTCCTTAGAAAAAAGGGGAATCAAACTACTTTTCCTTCAAAACATGAGATTTCACACAAACCAAGATTGTCTACATGGGGAAAAATGTTTCCCAAAAATGTTCCAGTCAGAAATCTGATTGTTCTTGTTTCATTCTACATCTGCTTGAGCCAGCACACTCCATGCTGGAAGTCTCGTGATTCCTCCAAGTAACTCAACTGCTGGAAGGAATAGGGGCACGTTATGGTAGATACAGTTTAGCCAGTGGTGGGTTTCCCTGGGATCGCAGGAAATGTAGAACTACAGCTATTATTAATATAAGCAAGAGGCTGTTCAGGCAGAAGCAAATGATGACCCGATTCAAGCAAAAATATTTCATTTTAGCTCAAAATGTCAACATGAAACACTCTGACATTTGCAAATCAACTCTTTTTAGGAACTATGTGTTCCAATTTGAGATTAAAACAAATATGAAAATACCAGAATTTCCCATGGGACAGAAATTCTATTTTTCAATGAGCAGGAGGAGTTATCTTTATTGAGAGGTCATTTCTCCGTTACAAAGCCACTGTTTTCTGCCACTGTGACTAAACTTAAATAAAAGACAGTTTCATCAAACACTTGTCTCAAAGCTGGGGTGGCCAACTGGTTTCCATAGTGCACATGGAGATCCCACAACTTCCTGATCCAGCGTATCCTCATGTGGATAATTTTTTCTTAATACCTAACTGGAATTTTCCGTGATGCAATTTGTGGCTGTTGCCTCTTGTGCCTCCAGGAACAGTCTGTGTCTGTCTCCTCTGTGACCATTAACTCTGTGGACTTCAAAATGGAGCCATGTGGATTTATACCCATTCTGGCTGAATCTGGCTGGCTCTTGGAGAACTCCATTACCATTCCCATTCAGACAGATGAAGTCATCATTGTTAATCATCTACCTGCCTATTTCAATCAGCAAAATCCCCAATAACACAACAAATGTTCCTGTGGAGAACAACCCAGCTACGGAATTAATAAACTCACAATGTGGGAGCTGTAGATTGTGTGTGTTGCGGGGGGGAGGCAGATCCCAGCATATGAGCAGAGAGAAATGGAAAAGTAAACATTCAAGAAGAGCAACATGTAATGCTTTGCACCAAAGCACAGGGTAGTCATGCTACAAAGCTGACGGAAAGGAAAATGCTATATGTATTTTCAAGCTGTTTTCATCATCTTTTAATGCTGGAAACAAAAGAGGGAAGCCAGCTTCCCGCACCCCTCCAGCCAGTGCTCTGTGGAGAAACAGGGACATCAGGAAAAACAATCTCAGCCCACACGCCACCAGGGAGTGCCCCACGCATCCAATGTGAATAACCACCACTACAGTGGCTGCTTTCTCTTGAGACCTCGATCGTGAGTCTGGGCACCAACTGCTTTTCCCCATTGCACAAACCATCCCTCACAACACAGACACCCTGCACGGGAACACCTGCTCTTTTGGTTGCCATTAACATTGTATTTCCAAGGGATGCTCCTGCTTTCTTGCCAGAGGATGAGGTCCCCTGTATCTTTGGTAGTCCCCTGTTTTCTGTGCCTTGTTACCAGGGGGCTGCATTTGACCAAGGGAGGACTTTGCTCCCCAGATACTGTGGAAAGGGTTTCCCCAATATAGCTTTGGTGAGACACTAAAATCCCCAGAAGACAAAGCCCTTTCCCAGTTATTTATCCTATAGTCTTCTCTTCTGGTCTCTCGTCTGTTCCAAAATATTTAGGCTTTACATTTCAGCCACACAAACTAGGCACTGTGGACTAAACTTAGGCTTCCACATTATCACAGCAATTACACATCTCCCGTCTCCAACTTCCTTAAATTGAGCTGATTAATATTCAGACTTCGCAACCCCTTGATTAAACAAGACACCCACAAGGAAGACACTAGTAGAAACCAGTTGCCAAACTGGAAACTGCCTGTCAAAAATTATAAAAGAAAAATAGGAAAAAAAAACCCAGCTCTTTCATCTGCCTCCTATGAAGTCTCAGCTGTGTCTGTGTCACTGTGCAGAAGGCAATAAGAGACAATGTCGACAGATGGGGAGCTGAGGACACAATTCACCCAGCCTTCAAGAAAGCTTACAGTCCCGTACTATACATTAATCCACAAGGTCAGTAATGGGGAGGGGGGGAGACACTAACCGTGTAAGCAGATAAAGAATTAAGATGGAGGTAGCAGACAAAGCGGGCATGTCTGCAGTATTTAGCGTGGATGGGGGAATCTGGAGGAATGTCACAGGGGGCATTTCAGCTACGGGGCCCTTTGCCAAAGGCATGACCAAGGGGGAAGGAAAAAGAGCAGAAGGAAAGAAAAGGTGCAGGAGACACTCATCCAAGTGACAGTCAGTGCTGAACAGGGAGTAAATTAATCCAGGATGACACTAACAGACTAGGATTAAGTAGCTCACCCCTGTCGTTAGGTTGCATGCACATATAGATGAGCTAACAAAGATAGGGACAATGCTTACCCCAAATAATTGAAGGCACAAGGAAAAAAAGGGTCAGGAGAAGGTTATAAAAATAGTAGGTTAGGAAGCTTCCAGAGAAGGCTTTCAAATCAGCCCATTCCTCACTCTCTTACTAAAATACCTGTTTCTGTTCTGATCACCTTACATGCCACCTACCTGACTTCCTTTTCATTCTAATTCCTCTCCTTCTCTTCTACCCTATCCAAAATACCATTTTCTTTCCCTGATTTACCTCACATGTCACCCTGCATTCCAACCACTACATTACCTCCTAGCCTTCCAATGCAATCCTATCAAGCTCGTTTCTTTCATAGAAGCCATCAGTATGGTTAAGCTGGTGAGGAGTAACTTGCTAAGAAATGTTAACTCAATCTTTTGCCATCATGAGTCCAGAGCAGATACAATGCACATCACTTTTTTAAATGTTTAAAACTTTTAGGATACAGTCACTGAACTGAGACTAAAGAGAGGGCTCAGGTTCTCTCTTACCCGCACCACTGACTTGGTGCACGAGTCGATGCATCGTCTCAGTTCTGTACTTTAATTTCTCCTGCTCTTTGCCAAGCCTCCAACTCCTTCATCTGAAATCCACCCAGGGAGCTCCTCTTGCTTTGGCGGTGTGAAGCATACACAGCACAGTGTCTCAGGTGTGGTACCAGGACTGATTTAAACCAATCTACAACAGCACAGCTGCCATTAAAGGACACGGCTGCATTTCCCCCTCTTCTGCCTTCTTATCTGTCGATATGGTCAAATTTTGGTTATTTCTGAGCTTGAGTTGCAATTCACTGCAGAGCTACAAGAACTCTGGAGTAGGCACAAGGGAGGAGGTGGACATGCATATGTGGGGATGGAGGCAGCAAGTGGCTTCAGCCTCCACCTCCAAGCTCTCCTGGTGTACGAATAGCACTGACAATAAGAGAGCAGGGCCTTGACTGTAGCTCTGCTCCATCTATGGGTTTGCCTGACCTGTACTTGGAGTTTCTTACAGTGCTTGTCTGTTCAGGGTCCTCAGTGCTCTCTGCCAGCAAACTTTCACTCTTCCACACTGGAATAATGAAAGCTGAAGGGTGGTAATGTTCACATCAATGTGAAAGTGGGTTAAATCACGTTTGGTAAATTAAAAAATGATCAATCTCACTCAGAGCTGGCAATGAGATAAGACTTAACTATGTATCAGCCAAGTGGGAAAAAGGAAAGAGCTGTTTACCCTCTAAGGCCTCTGTTAATGGCATCTGCCCAGAGAAGGGACATTCATCAAAGACATGTGGCTATCCTTTTGTTTCAGTTTTCCTTCCTCAAGACTGTTGCAATTAGCATTTCTTAATGCAGCTCAGCTGAAACTGCCACTAATACAATCCGAAGTTGCTAACTACAATGTCATTGTGCACCGTAACGAATGTTTGCTTAAAGATCAATAGGTGAGGCCAGTGTTAATTGTTAAATTAAACATAAACATTGTCAAAACACATCCATCGTTATTCTTCCACCTGATGACATGAACCTGGAGATCCCTTGGTGACCTTAGATTCAGGCTGTGTGACCTTCAGGTGGTTTGCATCAGATTATCCTTACCTTATGCAAACTTAGTGTTTTAATTGATCATTTTAGAATACAGCAGATTGCAAAACTCACACAGTCTCAGGAGGTTTTTCTTTGAGAAACATTCTCTGAGGGGGTAAAAACATCTGTAGGTCACCTGGGAACATTTGTAGGGTACAGGGAAACCTGGAGTTAAATATGTCATGCCTTTTATGACAGCATCCATTTCTAACCTGCCTTGATTATCTGCTGGACTCGCCAGAGCCAAGAAGGTGTTGCAGAACAGGGTGTTTCAGGTGACAATTTTCAGGTGCTTTGTTGACTGGTAAGATTCAGTTCCTACTATTTAAGTATGGGAAGAGTCCTGCCCTGCTCCATCTTCTTACTGTGCTGCTCCTGTCAGGCAAGCAGAGCTTGCTGGAGGCTGCACAGAGCCTAAAATAATTACTTCAACATGCATTATCTGTCATATGCATCTTAGGATGTTAAACTCATTGAAGAATTTGAAGGGCTGCTCTGAGTCATCGAGTTTGGTTCTTCATATTATGAGGAACAAAACTGCATAGGTTTAATTTGTTTATCAAACACCATCTTAAAACTATTGAATTTTTTTTTGGTCCCAAACACGCTGGTGGGGTCTGTTGTAGAGCCCCTTTCCTCTCTGAGTTAAAAGATTCCCTCTAATTTCCAGCCTTGATTTATTCAGAGCCAGTTCCTGCCTATTTGTTCTTGTGCCAGCATTTCAGCTTATATAGCTCTTATCCCTCCCTAGTGCTTACCCCCCCGATGCATTTCTGGAGAGCAGGCCTATCTCTTCCCAGCCTTCATGTTATTAGGCTGAACAAGCCCTGCTCTTTCAGTCTTCTTTCATAAAATAGGTTCTCCATTCTCCCCAGTCACCCCAGTAACCGCGTCAGTCTGAATCTTAAACATGGGTAACCACAACTCTCCCACTTAAGTTTTCCTTCATGCCTCCTGCAACAATATTAACATTACTATAGTTCTGCAATAAAATGGATATATTCTAGGATTGTGGTCCTTCTGTTCACAGACAGGTTGCATAGTGGCCCATCTTCATTCCCTAAGCTTTTAACAGAGTCTTTCACTATGTCTGTCTTTCAAGCTGAAGAGTCCATGGTTTAAGGCAGAAACTTCTGTTATTGGTCCCAATGTGCATTGACTTTGTATTTCACAGTACCCAAACTGTGTAAGTTGATCCGAATCAACAACGTTCCCAAATTTTCTATCAGCATCATGTTTCTTTAGTTCAAGCAACTGCATAACCACCTTCCAGTGCTCATTTCTTCCTCCCAAGTCACCTTCCATCCTTGTTCCTTTGCCCACTCTTTGCCCCATGACAGACCACTAGTTCTAATCCTCATCTTCTCCATTGTCATCACAAATTCCCTTTACAGAAAAATGCAGTCAATTCTTTGGAGGAACCCAGGTAGCTGGGGCATCACACTGTTCTTGACTTTTGCTCAGTGAAAGCTCTCCAAGGAGCTCAGCACAATCCCTCTCTCACAAACCCATCTTGCATTTATCCCATTTTTCACATGCCTTCACGTGTTCAGTTATTTTAAAAGCTGCTCTAAAGCACTACACAGTGTTGAGGTACAGCCAGGAGTTTCCCTAATCACTTTTCAACAGCTGCTCCATCCTGTATTACAGGTACCGTGTTTGCTACTTTCCAGTCAAATGCTCAGGGCAGAGTACTCAGGCTTTGAACAGTTTATTGAGAATCTCTGCTACAGGGATGGTGATTTCATGTGTCAGTTCCTTCTCTCCCCTGGGGCCGATCTGATCCTTACAGGCTTGAACACATGAAGCACTTGGAGTTCTGCATATTGCACATGACCCTCTCCAGTTCTATCCACTCATTCCCATGAACCATCTCCATCCCTAGGGAAAGACGAGGCAGTGTCCCTTCAATGTCTGGATGACACGTACTAATCCCTAACCCATGTTTATTGTGCAGGAGTCTCAGTCATTCTTTTTCTTCTCATTTCTATGGCTAGTGAGCTTTTTATTGTCTCTTTTCCTTACTGTACAAGGTCCTCTCAGTTTCATGCTCCAACTTAAGGCCTTCATCTCCTAACCTTTAAGACAAGGTGACTTTACCTGAACTACTCCTTCTTCCATTGCTACCATATTCTGTTTCAGGGGAGATTTAGATTTGCTATCAGGAAAAATTTCTTCCTGGAAAGGGTTGTCAGGCATTGGAACAGGCTGCCCAGGGCAGTGGTGGAGTCACCATCCCTGGAGGTGTTTAGAAGACATGTAGATGAGGTTCTTAGGGACACGGGTTAGTGCCGGTATTGGGTTAATGGCTGGACTCAATGATCTTGAGGGTGTCTTCCAACCAAAATGATTCTATGGTTCTGTTTCACTCCATATACCCTTTTCAAAACTGTTATTTATCTGCTCAGGTCTAAATCCCTGCCTGACAAGTTTTTCTCTCTGCTGAACAATGCAAATTTCAGAGAACTTCTATACTTTATTTTAAAGAATTCCTCAGCATTTCAATGTCCAAACCCTTGAGTTGTCCTGCCCTACTAATTTCACCTGCTCTAGACACCAGCATGAGTTACTGCTGGCCATGAAAAACAGTTTGGGGACCCTCTCTTTGCCTTTCTCACAGGAGGGCTGAAACCATTAATAGTGTTAATGTTTGCTAATTAGCTGCTTGGTTAAGGGCAAGATGAATCCTGAATGGTTTTACACACAAGCTGTCTTCCCAGCTCTAGGCAGCTTTGCAGTAACAGGGAATGTGTGAAGCTTTGTCCATCCAAGATCTGATATACAGCCTGCTGCTTTTTATAGTCACTGGTTGAAGCCTAGAGAACATGCCAAGCGCTGGTTGAGATTTTGAACCCAGGTTAACAGGTAACAACTCTTCTGCGCCGTGATCATCCCATAGATCAAATTGTCTGCCTGTATGATTGACGCTACACATGTCTCTCTCTAAGTCTGCGCTGGCACGACTGAACTGTTATCGGCGTTACACAGAAATAAGTTGCCTTCTGATGGGATTCTTGAGTGGAGCACTGCGTAAACCCTGCAGTTTTAATTTGCTGGAAGGAAGAATACCACTTTGATATTCACCCTCACTTCTGTCAAACAAGATCTGTACTCTGATCTGCCATGACTGCAATTTTATGACTTCAGAAATACACGGTCACACAGCAGCGAGGACGTGTTTTTGCTAAAGTCAACAAACCCAACATGATACTGTTTACGATTTCCTGTTATTTTTCACTGTGTTGTGAAGGCTGTTTGGTCCTCTCTTAATAAATACATGTATTCACATTACACAGATTCGAGATTTGATAATTACGTAGACACATGCAAGTCTCAAGTATAGCAGAATCCACAATAAAACAGTATTAATAAACAGTGAAATTCCATCAAGATATGAAGGACATGCTGAGCTAGAATTAAGAGGACAGTGCTAAAAAATTAAAACAGCCTTCTTACATCCTGTTCTTCCTGAAAAACCTAACAACAAAGCAAGGGATGGAAAGAGATAGAAATCTACACAATTCAGCTTCTCCATACCATTAATTATGGCAGTTAGAAGAATCAAGCGCTTTGGACAGATTTTGTCCGGATTCAGGAAAGCGCTTTAACTTGGGTTTAAGTTTACCCTCTGTTTGGAAAGTACTTAAGTATAGGCTTAACTTTGAGCAGACGTTTAAGTCCCCTTGACTTTAACATGTGCTCAAGTGGTACCTACAAAGGAAACATTTTCCTGAAGCGGGAGACCATCTTGGCTTAGGCACGGGATTAGCCGTCAAGAGATGGGGATTTGTTCCCGGCTCTACCCTTGGCCATTGAAGGGGTGAGCTCGGGCAAACTACATCCCTTTTCTGGGCTTCAGCTTCACCACCTGTAAAATGGAACTAACTGTACTGCCCTTTGCAAAATTCTCCAATGTTGGTGCATGAAAAGTACTTTATTTAAGAAGTAGACATTTGTATCACTATGCTCAGGGCTTTTTTGCACCATCCTTTCAAACAACTGGTGCTGGCAACTGCTGGACAATGAGGGACCAAGGCTGCACATCTTGCTTATCCTTCCCTGTTAATTTAGAATAAAGGCTGACTATATTGGCTGATTTCCACTTTTTATGCACCTCTTAGAGACACCTACCTTTCTTTTTTTTGTTGTTTTAGCATTAAAAAAATCCATTGAAGTTAATGGGTTATTAAGTTGTTGGATGCATTTTACACCTTCATATGTGAAGTGAGTTTGGATTTTCATTAGTTAGAGCTAACACCAATTTTCAATAAAATATTAACCAAACACACACAGAAATAGTTCATGTGGATCTATCCACTACTTCAATAAAATTAATAGACTTAGATATTTACTCTTGCCCCAGCAGTAATATTTTCCTACATTACATTTCAAACAATGAAATGACACTAAATTCATTTAAAACAAATTTATATTATTGTTATTTTAAACAATTCTTAATTCAATTTCAGTGTTTGGCATGCAAAGTTTGAAAATATCAATATTATTGTTTAATGTAAAAAAATAATAATAATTCAGCTACAAATTATTAGCATATGCAAGCTTCCCAAATGACTTCCAGGGCTGGTATTTACACTAAACTGAAAATGAGCAAAACCAGCCAGATGTAACTGGTGCCATACAGAGAATGGGGCTGCTGAGATTCAAGGAACAACAAAAAAAGGGCATTCAGCCCCAATTTCAGTCCTTTCACCTGCGCTTGGTGGTAGCTCATCCAGGGAAGTGTCACCATGGGTTTGCTGTGGCTGAACTGAAGAGAAAAGAGAGGGACATGAAGATGAAGAGACATGGGGAAACGACCCATACATTGCTCAGTGTGCAGCTTTTGGGGGTATATTTGTCGCCTCTAAATACGTGGCAAATAGCACCATTTCCCTCACAGATGGGGAAACCGAGGCACCGCAGCTCTTCAGACCATGGAGGACATGAAATATGGCCATGTGGGTGGGGGACATGAGCCCCCGCCATTGCAACTTGTCCTTCCAGGCACAGCCCAGCCCTCACCACCCTGTCCCCGCCAAGGTCAGCATAGCTTCTTGGACAACAAGGTCTGTCCCTGGTGAGGAAAAGCCCCAGCCAAGGGTCCATCCTCCACCATACAGCTGTGGTGAAGCCTCCCCACAGGGCCAGGGGGCGGCAGCAGCCATTTTGTGTGTGCTGCTCCCTGCTGTGTCTTCCCATCATGGCAGGCCCTGAAGGGACAGTACCTGGAGGGCAGCAGTATTATTACTTAGTAATAGAATCATAGAATCATTCTGGTTGGAAGATACCCTCAAGATCATCGAGTCCAACCGTAACCTAAATGTAGCACTAGACCATGTCCCTAAGAAGTTTGTCTACACACCTTTTAAACCCCTCCAGGGTTGGTGACTCCACCACTGCCCTGGGCAGCCTGTTCCAATGCCCGACAACCCTTTCCATGAAGAAATATTTCCTAATATCCAATCTGAACCTTCTCTGGCATGTATATATTGTATATTATAATATAATAGCCTACATTGTTATACCTCTAATATATTATTCTAATATTTAGATTAGCACATATGCTGCAGAGGGACCATGGTTGTCCAACACTTCAGAGGGGTGGCCTCTACCCAGCCGTATCCTTAAAGGAAATCAGATGCCTGGTGGTATCTTAGCCTCCCCGTGGTCTTGTTGGGAAAAAAGGCTATTTTGATCCTTTGGGCCAACTATTTTGGCTGAAGAAGAGGAAGCGGAATGTAAGTTAGAGGAGGATAAAATAACCCCTGGTTCATTTGAGCTGCTGGGAGGATGGTGACATTTGCAGAAATGTGGGGCTGATTTCTAGCACTTTCACCTCATGCATGACTGGTTGGGTTAGCCGGCCAGCATCACCCCCTAACACGGGTGTTGCTGAACCATGTGCTTGCTGTCCCATGGCCAGCACAATCTGTGGGGTCCAACCTCTCCACACATGGGGTTCAATGCCACCTCATGGGGAAGCAGTGTTAACACCATAAAGGTGAATCCCACTTTGGACAAACTGCCTTTGAAACAACAGATGTTTCAAAGCTTGTAAGCCATGTGGAGAGTCAAGGTGCTCACAACGTGTCCCTGAACACTCCACCAAGAGGAAGAAGATGCTCTATCACTTGAAATCAAGCTGCTCCCTGAAAATTGCCAGGACGGCTCTTGCCAGGCTCTCCTGCTAGCAACAAAACATTGATGGAGCCTGGGGATGCCTGCAGCAAACCAGTGATCCAAGGCAACCTTTGTGGAAATCACAAAGTATATTTAGATTTGTTCTTTACCTGCTAACACGGTCCTTTAAAGCCTTTTTAAAAGAGAAGAAGCTGCCATTTGAGGATGCGTTCCCCACGTTCAGTGCACAGAGGAGCTTTGATTCAGAGTAAAACAAGCAGCTAGAAGAGTGTGGGGGTATTTAACTAATTATATGTTTGTTAAATTTGTGTTTTAAAACAATGCTGCTTGTCTCCTCCCTTCGCAGAGTGCCAGTTCACTGGAGTGTTTCCCATGGGTTGGCAATTAGGTGTAATTAGGTCTTGCGATTTCCACATTTGTCTTCATGTCACAAAGTTCTCGACTAAAAATGCTCATTTTGATGGTGGGCGTTTTCTAATTGCTTACAGCCTGCAGCAGTAATAGAAACCATTGGCAGCTGCAGCACCTGAGCTTACTGTTGGATCCAGGCATTACTCTCTGCTCAACTTTTCAGGAGGATTTTGCAGCTCCAGAAGTCTCAGCCAGTACTTTATCTGGTGAAGATTTATTGAAATCAGGGACAGGGGACTTGGACCTGCCTGCTGGCTGACACGGCAAATAATCTAGTAATTTGGGAGGTGGGTAGGAAATTAAAGCCCAAGTTTAATAGCTGCTAAAAATTTAGAGAGGAGAAATTGAGCTATTTTTTTTTTCCCCCCAGAAAGACATGTCAGTGTTAAAATGCTATTTTACAAACCTTTTAGAATTCAGGTCTGTTACTGATATTACCTCAGTCCTGCACAAGGCATTTTTGTGCAGTTTTGTAGAAAGCACCAGTCTGCTGTGAATTTCCAAGCTGCATAGGACAAGAAGAAATAGGATTAGGATGCAAAGGAAAATCTCTGCAGAGTGAGAACTGTGAAGTGGTGAACTAGGCTGGTGGTGGTACAATTTCTTCTAAGCTGGAGATCTTTAAGAACAGGTTAAGTGACATAAATAGCAGGAGTGATTTTGGTTTTGTTGGGTACTGGATTGGGAGATGGACTAAATAGTTTTCTAAAGGCCATTCGAGCTTTATTCTTTGGTTTTATGAGTAACACGGGTCTTTCTCAACGCACCATTGTAGATATTGTCTCACTGTGTGTGCATTTGTCACGTAAGTCTTACGGGCACCAGTTCCCTCTCCTGGCTGGGTCTTCTAAGCTCTTAAATGCATTCCCCTGAAGAGTGCACAGCAGAAGGGTGCATTTGACAAGCACAATTGAAGATAAGCAGCCCTGAGGAGTTTTAGGACATTGAAGAAAGAAAATAATCTTCTGGTTTCTTCTTTGCACAAAAAAAAGATTTAAAATAACCCCATCCCCTCTGGACTGCAGGAAGAGACACTCTAAACCAGATAATCTCCAGCTCTTAGACTGAACATTTTCTCTGTTGATCTCAAAGATCTTCGCTAAGGAGGTCGGCAGTGCGGTCCCGTTTTGTTGATGCACACAGATGTGCAGATCTGAGTTGTGGCCACACTTCCAGGTAAGCAGAGGTGGGAGCTGGTTTATTTTTTCTGCAAATGCAGGCTGTGCTCACCCCTTCTTGCGGATGGAGAGCACGGCACCTCCAGCCTGGGCATCTGTGTGGCCAGACCAGCTGGGCCCCAGCAGAGCTAAGCTTGCCATGTCTAAGTCCATCAGCAGACGCCATAAGACCAGCTCTTTCTGAGCACACTGCAGATGCTTTGTGCCTCGCCGACTGCTTGGCAACACAGACAAGAAGCATGCGTGAGTCACAAGATATAATTGTTACTCTCCTTCCTCTTCCTCACCGTGCTGTACAGATGTAGTCCTAGCAACTGGCTTATGTTCACCCCACAGGTCATAGGGTGGAGTAGAAGTAGAGCTAAAGGCACCATTCAGTTGTTCTGATGCATTCCAGGTGTGTGTCTTTGCCTGGAGCAAGCACATTTATGGATGACACATGTGGTTGTGCAAATTCCACCTGCAGAGACTGCAGCTCTTTGTCTTGTCAATGCTGCTGTGACAAAGCTGTTCCCTATCATGCCCTTTTATTACAAATTTGCTCCAACACTGGCTCTGTGCTTTTCGGAAACTCCACAGTCTTGGATTTAGAACTGACAACAGAGAAGAAGCACAGAAAAACTGTATTTATGCACAGGGATAACACCTAAAAATTCAAAGTCTGGTGGTCCTGATATCACATGAGACTTAATTTGTTTCTTCAGTCAAGCTTTGGGAAAAACAAACAAACAAACTAAAAACTACCTAGTTTATTTTTGTCTGGAACCGCAGGGCAGATGAGTTTTCCAGAAGGAATAGAAGGCTGCCATCGATTTTATTATTGAGTCAGTTTTAATGAGTCACAGTATTTTTGGAAGGCTTTTAAGATTACTGTAAAGTGCTTAGTTACAGTGTCTACAGGTGCCAAGGCAGGAAAGGAAATAACAAAGAAATGCACAGCAGCTGTATTGCTACGCTTCCCCTCAGAACTGGGATCAGCGGAACAACACACATGGAAAAAGCAGAAGAAAATAGGAGAAGATGTAAGAGATGACAGAAGTCAGCATGGTCATCTGCTAAAGCAAAATGCATTTTATTTAAGGAACTGTCCAATGCTCCTTAGCTGCAAGTTGGAAAGGGCCGCTGACAGACTCTGCATTGCCAGACGTTCGGTGAATCGCGTGTTTTGCCTTTCAAGCTGTCCTTTGGTTGTAAGTCATTTGCTCCCATAGCTGCCAAGCTCTGCCACTGCCATCCTGTGTTGAATGAAACTGTGGAAACATCTCATTTAGCAGATAAGAGAAGGGAAGGCAGAGAAGAGGGAAAAGAGGTGTTAGGAAGAGAATATTTATTTTATTGTGACTTGAACAGACTCAGCTGTACCATTCTGAAATACACAGGGTACAATTTGCAGAGAGCTCACAGAGGTGCTCTGTGTTACGCGGCAAAAAAATACTCAGTGTTTTCTACCAAAAAGTACATTCTAAAGATCTGGGAATGGAAAAAAAAAACCCAACCAACCAAACAAACAAAAAACAGCCTCAAAAATACAGAGCTAGAGAAAAAGCTTCCAGTTACCCTATAATGCAGCAACTAGATTTTCAGATACTTCCCATGATGATTGGACTCAGAGTTAGGTAGAAGGAGCAACCATGATTTCAGCGAGCGAGCTCTGAGCAGGATCCATTACACATGCACCCGCCTGCCTTTGCTTCGGCATAGCGAGTGACTGCACAGCTGGAGACTTGCATATGCAAATACCAGTTTGTACATGCAGATAGCTGCGCACAGCCCAGAAATCAATTCTGACTTCGGAGACCCATTTTCACCCTCCTCCTGTCGTTCCCCACCCCCTTCACCAGCTGAGGACAGGCAGAATGTTCTCCAGGCTGCATCAGCATCGCAAAGGGTCATCGCCAACTTCACAGCATCTTCTGGCGTCCTCAGCGCCTGCATCGCTCACCCTGGAGATGCCACATAGCAACCTGGGCACCAGCCACCCCCATGTTTCCACACAAACACGTATGAGAGAGGCAGGGAGAGCAAAGGAAACCGTTTATTGTCTGTGGTGGAGTGGAGTCGCAGCGGATCCAGTCTTGTGTCTGCTCTTCATGCGTGACTGGCATGAGTCCCACCGCTAAGTCCTTGGCTGCCGGCCAAGCATGGAGTGGCAGGCACCTGTCCCTGCTGGGCGACCTGGCGACCCCGACTTGCCCTAACGGTTAGTTCTTTTCTAACATCACGTCTACTCGAATTTACCTCAGGATTTCCCCCCTCCGGGTGCCAAGGAGCTTGGCTGATGCCAACTGCTTCACCATGGATAAAGCAAGGAGCGTTCCCAAGCTGCACCCAGGCACCCTTGAAGCATTCAGCTGTACCCTCCTCGCTGAAACAGATGGGGCCCATCAAGGTGTTAGTGCCCTCCACCACATCAGCAAAACACCCCAGCACTGGGACAAAGTAAAGAGAGAAAAACAGACCTCAGCGGGTGCTCCCTCTTGGCTGTGTTTAAAATGCAGTTTGAGATGTGCTGAGGATCAGGCCTGGCTATGTGCTCCCACGTTGAGGGTGACAATGGGCCTGAGATGTCCCCTCAAATCCTTCACACAAGACCATAATCTCCGTACCCAGGGAATTTCAACTCCCAGTGCTTTGAGCTGCAGTTTGGTTCACTTTCTTTGGGAAGCCCATTCCAGCATTCCCTGCCTTCTCTTCTATGCTTGCAGCAGCACCTTGCGCATACAGATCAAAAAGGTTTCACAAGAGGCTCTGCTGCAAAGGAGGACAAGGAATTTCATTTCACAAGAGAGGCAACAGAGACCAGCAAGGAAGGTGTGGGTTGGTTTGCATTTTCCCGAAGTTTAGGGTAGAGATAAGACTAGGACATAGATGTCCTTATTCTGCTGCCTGTTTCTTACATAAAACTCTACTCTCTTCAGCGTTACAAATGCAAGTGGAAATATTTTGAAACCGTGGAGAATTTTTGAGTGATCTTCCATTATTTCAGCTTCGTTTATAGTCTCTTGTCCCAATATAGGCACATTTCGCATATCCTTCTGAAGAAAAAGAACAGAAGCTTTTGCTTTCTGACAAATGATCTGCACTGGAAATTGGCAAGTTCTGTGCGCCTTGTTCTCAATTTTAATGACATGAAGTTCCGGAGGTAGAAAGAATGACAAATGGGGTTGAAGAGACCTTATTTTATACGGTTAGCCTTTGCCAATAAACATGGAGCTATATTGTGTGCAAGAGAAGCTGCCTGCTCTGGGATGAAGAAGAGAAGGTGGCTGAAGGCAAAGCATCCCAGATCTACCTCCTCGTGCCAGGCACTTGGTGGCTCTGCAGCCGCCTTTCTCCTCAAGCAACCAGGGCCTGCAGGTTTCTTCTGTCTGTCCTGTTTCCCCTGACCACAGATCTTCATGGCCCAAACAGTAGCTACAGGCTGGAAGCTTCACCTCAGCAGGCTCCGCCAAAAAAGAAATAACATGGGGAAAACTAAAGATGCAAATCCTCTCTCTTAGAAATCAATGCTCATTTTGTATTTAAGTTCAAAGAGGTGCAGAAGGCAGCAAAACCAAGGCTGGAAAATAGAAAGAACTGAGCAAAAAGTTCTTTGTGTTAGAACCACAGACCAAGACTGAGGTCAGTAATATTCTCAGGTCTGCTCATCTGTAAAAACAGGCTAAAACCAGCCTCACAGCAGCGAGATGAAGGAAAAGCCATCATTTAGGGCAGTGGCAACTCGTTAACCCAAATGACCTGCATCTCTGGCGAGCACTGAACCAAGCACTTGTGAATTTACCTCCACTGCCCAATAAACTGTCGCTGCCCAGCTTCTCTAATTAAAATAGTCCTGGATTTGCAGGACCTACCCAGAGAATAAACTGGAATTTATCAGATTAGCTAAGCCAGATCATACGTAGAGCATACAGCCTGGCCAACAGCCTACTTTGGACCAGATTAACCAGCTAAAATAATTGGGGATTTTTGCAAAGTCTGCCCCTAAAGGCTAGCATTAAAGAAATGCACCAAAGGCTGAGCGTATATTGCAGCCCATTTCTTTTTACCCTATTTAGTCCTTAGCTTGATGTTCTTCAGCAATTGCTGGGAATCAGCTTTTTGTCTTTAACCAGCTAGTGAGAAAAATCCTCTTTCTGCAGCTCCTTCAGGTGAGCTGTGTCGGTGGGAACTGGTGGATCTCTATCTAAAAGGGTATTTAATGTTTTTAATGTATTCCTACATCAAAAATCTGTTGTTCCCCTTATTCCTGTGCTTTGGTGCCTGCTTTGTCAACCTTGTGTAACGGGGAATGATTAGTGGGGAGTTTGTGGGCTGATGTCTGAGCCAGAGCAGAGCTGCATCTTGTCCTGATCAAGTCAAATGTACTTGCTGGGAAAGGATGAGGAGATAAGTGAGTCTTGCAGCCTGAAAAGGACAGAGGCCAGGGGGATGCAGAATGCCCTGGGGCCTACATGTAAAACAGGGTCTTTCTCTTGCTCTCAAGGAAAATGTGCATCTCTTCACCTGCTCTCACCGAGTTATGTGCATGGGAGCCGGCAGTGACATTCTGGCAGATGTTTCGAGTAACACGGACTTCATCACCCTCAGGCAAAAAGGGTTTCGCTGCCAGCGCCAAAGAACTGCAGCCATGGGGAGGAGCAGGAGGAGGAGCAGAGCCAGGAGACACCTGAGAGCTGGATTTCCCACTCCTGTTCTCTGTTCTCACCCTCCCCCAGCAGCCTCTGCCCAAGCCAAGCAGACCTCAGAGCCATGGACATCTTGTTCCCCTCTGTGGGAGCAAACACCCACTTGGCTCATGCCTGGAGCTGGCCTTGGGCATCCTCAGTGCTGCTCTGGACATATACACAGCCACTTCAGAGGGGAATCAAGCCTGAAATCTTTTAGGACACTTCTGTGAGGCTCTGCTTTTCAGCACCACTGGTTTCAACCTTTTCTTTTTTCCTTAGACATTTACTGGGGTTTTTTTACTACACAGAAGCCGTTTTTAACAAAATGTGTAAAACATCCTAAACCCAGGAATGTCATATTCTACTGACATCAGCTGTAAGATGTACCAGCATCTGCTCACCTCGGCACACCCAACACGGGAATATAAAATAGCAGGTGCCAAGTGGGGAAATACGGTTCTGCTGTCCTGAGCCAGTGCTGGTCTGGAGTCCGTGTCCCTGAACAGTGAGACTATAGAAAAAAGGATAAGTCATTAAAGGACAGAAGAATACCTTCTCCCCCTAGTTTTGAATTGGTCGAGGACGCTAGGAGCTTTCTGTTTTGTTATAATTTGCAAAGAGGAAAAGAAACCTGACAGTCTTTTCACACAAGAGAACTGCAGCTTCATCACAGCTGTGACTGGTTTGATCAGTGGCTCATATCTCCACATCTTTGCCTGTCCCATAATTCACTCCTACTTCTCTTAATACTCTGGACTGTACTGGTTTGAACCAAAAAACAAGGAAAATCCCTCTCTAACCAACTGAAAGCAAATTTCCTTTCTCACAAGCCCACATCCATCCTAGCTCAAAGCAGCAGGCTTCTTTCAGCCACTGCATTTGCAAAACCCAGCCCTGCATGCACAAGCCATCTCCTCTTCTGCACCCGTAATAACCACCCACAACAATTCTACACTTCCAGGGTAAGGTAAAGGAATCCATTGCTTACTGCTGGATAGAGGAGGTGACCACAGGATTACCACGAGGCGAGCAAACCAAATGCTAACCAACCTCCAAATGAACCTTTACATACCCCAAACCAGGGCGTGCATCTGTTTTTTGGGCAGAGGAACAGCTGCCACAGCAGGAGAGAACAGCTCAGACCCAGCATTCAGTCTTGGCTGCAACAACCTGGCTCTTGGATTTCCACATGTGAAATTCCTACTCATGTAAATGAGGGAGCTCCATATACCGAATAACGGCAAAACACGGTACAAATCCGAGCAGTGAGGTGTTTCTCCTGGGTGCTCAGAGCACACTCAGTTTTATTTGTGCTCTTACTAAGGAGTATTCAGAGGGCTCGTTAATTTTTCACCAAAGTTAGCGTTTCACCCTTTTTTTCTAGAAGCATGTCCAGAAGCTGACCTAAGACACCTGCACAGGGGATATTACATAACAATGGATATTGTGTGTATAGTTTATGTAAAAACACTTAATCGTACAGCTGCTTCCCTCCCCTACACCCTCGGCAAAATTTTCCTTCCATCTCGTATTTAAATACCTGGTATTTGATCATTTCACAGGCTTGGCAAAACAAGCACAATGGAGGCAATGTTTGCTCAGATCTATTTTTGTGTGTTATGTGTGCGCGTGAATTTTTGGCAGAATCAGTGTTTGCAAGAAGCAGATAAAACTTTTCTGTTCAAGAACCACTGACAGCCAGGAATTGCTGCCTGCCAGCAAATCTCTGCTTACCGAGGGAGATCATGTCATTGTTAGCCAGGTAGAGGGGCTGGAGACAGAGATCTAGAGAGCTTCCTTGTTAGGCTATAAATGAAACAGTTGTTTAGCAATTGAAGACAGTTTTCTCTGTGTGTGAGCCCACTTTAAGATAAAATCCAAACTTGGTTTGCCCTGCTTATACAGCACAGATGCATCCTGGAAGCTGCATAACCCCAGTGATATTTTATTCACATCACACTCCAAGGAGCTCACTGACTGGAATTCAATAGAAACTGTTCTCTGTGTGAAAGTAATTTCAGAAAGTAATCTAGTTTATGGAAATGAAAGGCATCAAAACACAAAAAACACTGTTTCTGTACAAGTGCTTTGCTTCAAATATTTGACATGGAAATTTATATAATCCCTCTGGGGCACATGGGTTTCACGAGTGTTAACATCTTTTGAAATGAATTTCACAAATGTTTATTTGGAATACCAGGCATACAAATAATTTAGAATATCAAGGCATCTTGTTGAATCAGTCTTAATGATACAGATCTCAGATGGCTGCGAAGGTTAAAAGGTATGAATTTTAATTGGGTGTATGGAAGATGTCATTTTCAATCATTGCACTGCATTGCCAAAGCTATCACTTTCCAATTCTAAGCTTCCCGCTACCTCCTCCTTGACTCCTTCTGTTACTTAAAGACCAAAATGAAACATTTTTCACATTTTATTTGTGTTCTGGGCATGTATTAAATACAGAGTCTCATTGCCTATCTTGGTTTATACAGGACCCCATCACTGATGTATTGCAGCGCTTCTCAAGCAATAAACAGATTGACTTTTTCCAGACAGATAGTGGTATATTGTCAATCCAGTTCTATAAAAAGTTAAATGATTAAAGGCAAACAGTGTCAAGGCCATCTACAGCACAAACGGTTGCCAAGACTCTGGTCAAAGTCAGATTTTATGGCTGCATTTTCTCTCCCCTGTTCCCATGATGGGAACAACATGGTATAAATCAGAAGTGAAATTATTTTGCCATTTAAAATCTATCTTTTAGTTAGTAGATCCATATTGTTTTCTGGCTTTGGATAGTGTGATGGATAAGCATGAAAAGAAAAAGTAACTGGGCACCTGTTGAGAGATCTTTGTCCACCCTGTGTGGCAAAGAAGAGAGGATCCTCTGGGAAAAGATATTGTGTGATTGGGTAATTAAAAATAATCATAAGCCATAGGCAGTAGGAAGGCAAATTAAGCCTGTAAAGGCAGCATACGTTCTGAGAGCTCCTCAGCTACCGAGTGCTTAATATTGCACCATTAACACTCATTTTATTTGTAAGCTAGATTTGTAATCAGCCAGATTTTATCCAAGATACTGGTTTTCTGTGTATTACCAAGAAACAGAAATTTTGGAGGGAAAACGGAAGAGCAGTTCACATAGAACAAAGTGTTTGGGCCCTTTGGTGGTTCACTCACTGGCTAACCTTACATGTGCTTAATCAACTTGAAGTGGTTAATTAGGGCACCTTCTGGAAAAAAGTAATAGTCCCTCTCCCATTCAGGCCAGTGCAGGTCGTGCCTTCAGAGAAATGAAGCAACTAAATTCCTACAAACCTCTAAAGAACATGCATACTGCTATCACTTGGCCAAACACGGGTGGATTTCAAGAAGGGCGTGAAAAGCACTTTGTTCACGGGCAGCATTCAGCCAATTTCCTCTCTGCTCCCGAGTGTGATGATAAAAGCCGAGCAAATGGCTCTGAGAGGGTTTTTTTATTCCAAGAAATAGTCATTGTTTTCTGTGAAATGTCCATTGTCAGCAGCAGGAGCAAAACAAGCGTGAGGAAAACATCCAACCCACACAACTCCAAACCACTGGGAGAAAAACAACATGAGTCTTCTAGCAGGACACATTAAAAATGCCCTGCTATAGACTGAACTGACAGGTCTACCTACACTCAGAGTCATTCTGATTTCAAACATTTTTGTTTGCTAGGATGTATGGCTTTAACTATTTAATAACAACCATTCTGGGTCAGACAACTGACAGTCAGACCAACAACTTTGGATGCTATTCAGAACAAGAAGAGAATAATATGTGATTGTCCTTCCTGAGAATAACCCTCTGGCAAACGCAACTTTGGGGTTTATGGGCATTCTGGCCATGAATAACTAAGATCTAAGGGGACTGACTCCTTTTGAGGAACAAATGTGTTTAAAGCCTCCCTTGGAGATGCTGCACAGAACCTCTGATGAAAGGGGAATCCATGAGCCTTTGGGGCTGGCTCAGGGTTTCAAGACCTCCACGAGCAGCAAATATTTCCTAATATCATCTCTAAGAAACTCCTGTTTTGGTGGGTGCAGGTTGGCCACAAAATTCCCTTTTCGGTTTTGCCCTCAGTTTCCC
This sequence comes from Columba livia, assembly GCF_036013475.1. Classification (NCBI taxonomy): domain Eukaryota; kingdom Metazoa; phylum Chordata; class Aves; order Columbiformes; family Columbidae; genus Columba; species Columba livia. The sequence goes on from NC_088606.1 coordinate 3,667,702, forward strand.
AGGTGTCCCTGCCCTGGCTGGTCACCGGACCCCGATGCTGCAGGTGGGTGGTGCAGGTCTCCTGTCCATGGTGTGTGAGCACACGGTCCCCACCACCAGCCCGAAACTCCCCCCTCGTTAAGGCTGGCTGGGAGGAACACAAAGCCCTCTGTTTTGCTTGACCCTCTCCTGTGAATAGGCGGAACGAACGATAAGCACAGAAAGCAAGAAGAAAAGTTATCCAAACGGGGCAGCAGTTTCCCTGAGGGAAAAGGTTTCCAAGCCTTCCTGTTCACCTCTGCCCTGCTCGGATGGGACTGAGCCTTCTGCTGAACAACTGGACATCAGCTTCCTCCATCCCTCCACTCGTGTCAACTGTCTTTCTCCCTTCCATTACATTCCATCCCCTCTAACTCTGTAACACACTCAGGCTGTGTCTGGCCATGAGTGATGACAAGTGATTAGGACGAGAGGAAACGGCCTCAAGTTGCACCAGGGGAGATTCAGATTGGATATTGGGAAGAATTTCTTCCCAGAAAGGGCTGTTGAGCATTGCAACAGGCTGCCCAGGGCAGTGGTGGAGTCACCACCCCTGGAAGTGTTTAAAAGTTGAGTAGAAGAGGTTCTTAGGGACATGATTTAGTGCCAGAGTTAGGTTATAGTTGGACTTGATGATCTTGAGGGTCTCTTCCAACCAAAATGATTCTATGACAAGGTGGCTGGTCTGGCTTCCAAAATTCCTCTGTTAGCAGAGCAGTGGCAAAAACATCCCTTGTAAGAAAAGGTTGTGGAGTCTCCTTCTCTGGAGACATTCAAAATCCACTTGGACACCTTCCTGTGTAGCCTCATCTGGGTGTTCCTGCTCCGGCGGGGAAATTGCACTGGATGAGCTTTCCAGGTCCCTTCCAATCCCTGACATTCTGTGAAAAGCACCAGCAGGGCATCCTCAGGTTGTTTTCTGAGAGATGCTTGTGAGTTGTGATGTCTTTTCTGTGCTACAAGCCACCGTTTCAAAACAGCAGAGCAGGGAAGAAAAGGGGGGTTTGGGCAGTATCTGCCCCAGAGCTGCTGGCTGTGCTGGAGAAGAAGTTCCAGTTGCAGGCTGGAGGGAGGAAAAGAATTCCGTTGCTGGAAATGAGGCAGCAAAATGGATCCCCTGCAATGAAATTGCTTTGCTGTCCGTCCCTGGGGAAGTGAATCACCTGGTGGTGCTGCTGGTTTTCAGTGACAGTTGGCTGCATTTGCTGTCAGTAACACAGGCAAGATCAGTCCTAAGGACATGGAAGGCTTTGGGGTGCAAAGGGGTCCCTGCCATAGAGCAGAGCCAATGCGAGACGCAAAGCAGGGCAGAGGCAGCCTGATCCTGCAGTGGCTGTCAACAGTGTGTCCCTCAAACTGTGCGCTTGGGGTATGGAGCATCCTTTTTGTTCCCAAGAACGTACTTATTTGTTAATATGCAGGGGAAAAACATCTTTGTACGAGTTCTTGGAGGGGGTTTTACCGTTTCAGAGATGCGTTCAATCCTGAGTTTTAATTGCAGGCAAACAGCAGTGCCATTCCAAAGGTCAAATCTACTTTGCTCAAGTCTTCACTGCGCTGCAACTGCATCTACTTGAGCATCTGCTGGATTTACAGCTGTGTTGAGGACTGCTCAAACTCATCCCATGGGTACAGCTGAGTTCCCCCTGAGTCCTCCTCTTCAACAAACCAATTAAGAACCAAGCAGCATCTGGAAACTGAACACTTACACAATGCTCACTGGTCCGGAAGGTATGCTCAAGTAGTAGTACTATCATATGTGATTGAAGTGTCCAGCACTGATTGATGCATTATTTCTTCTACTGATGGCTGTGTGAACAACACCCTGATTATACACATATCTAAAGAACAGGGAAGCCAGCTCAGAAAGACATTCTTCAGGCTCAGGGCATATATGTGTCCGTATATAGTACACTGTAGGATATAAGCCTTTGGGAAAATTTGGAGCCTTTTGGAAGCAAAAGATGTGCAAGATACTACCAGAGTGTAGCTTAGGAGGAGCTGAGAAGCTAACAGGTATAGGAAGAAGGAATGAGTATTTTCCAACAAGCCTGCAGCAGAAAATGAGCATCAGGCAGGGGGGTATCTTTTGAGATATAAAATCCAAACTCCTGTTTGCAGTTACATCATATGGTCCTTTAACTAAACCAAGTGCTAAAATGACAGTTTGTATTACAGAAAGAATAGCCAGCCACTGGACTGGCTACTTCAAAGTAAAAATTTGAGATGTTGGAAGTGCTAAAAAATGTCTTTTAGAAAGCATGTGTTGTTACATTAGAGACCATAGTCCAAGGAAGGAGCTCAAACAAATGGGTGCCAGTTTTGTGTCTGTCAAGGGTAGGAAAGCAATGCAGACCACCAAGAGGTCAAGACAGAACATTTGATTATACCAAAGCCATAGCTTTTCATCTCACTGTGTGACAACACATCCAGGGCACACACTTCAGCCAGGGCACACACACACTTCACATGTGTTTGCTAGAATATGCCAGAAGCCTGAAAAGTGGTGCAAATTGCCATGGTTGTCAAAACATGACAGCAGCTCTGGGACTTTCTGGGAAGCACCTCCAGCACCAAACAGGAAACTAAAACATCCTAAAACCCATTTGAGGACAAGAAGTGCCCCCTTTAATCACCAAGTCCTTCCCATCACATTCTCCGGCAACCAAGTCATACAATCCCATTTCACAGGCTGAACAATCATCAACTTCAAATGAGCTGGCGCATTCGCCCCAAGGCCATTCCCAAATCTCTGTTGTCTGAGAGTCTCAAACTCTCTTCTGACATCCAGCCTGAATATATTCTTCATCAGTCATGTCTCTCTGTATTTGCAGCATCACGGTCCATTAAGGCTGGGCAGCTTCACCCCTCTCACAATCAGTCTACATACAACCAGCAGCCACATCTCCTTCAGCTCGTGTCAAGCCAGAATAAATCATCCTGGGTGTGCCCATCTCCTCTCTTCATTCCTGCCCCAAGTTCAAAAGAGTGCCCTGTTTCTCTTCCCACCTGATGTCCCCAATCTCAAACCCAGACAGGGCACCAAAGGAACTCATGCAAGGATCTATCTCAAAAAGCAAAGAGTGCTGAAAAAGAACATTTTGTCTTTCACTGCAGAGATCATGGAATCATAGAATAGTGTGGGTTGGAAGGGACGTTCCCAGCTCCCCCAGTGGCACCCCTGCCATGAGCAGGGACATCTTCACCAGCTCAGGTTGCTCAGAGCCCCGTCCAGCCTGGCCTGGGATGTCTCCAGGGATGGTTCATCCACCACCTCTCTGGGTACCTGGGCCAGGCTCTCACCACCCTCAGGGCAACAATTTCTTCCTCATGTCCAGCCTGAATCTCCCCTCTTTCAGTTTCAAACCATCATTCCTTGTCCTGTTGCACCGGGCCCTGCTAAAAAGGGGTGGGCAGATGTCTGCAAAGCCTCCAAACACAGGGACAGTTATACCAGCTGAATACAACTTCAAAGATGTTCATCCTTTGCAGAATGCTGCTGCTTCACACAGTGTAGGTAATTTTGGGAAACACTCTTAAGCTGGGCCAGGTGATTGGTGCTCTCACTGCAAGTGTTTTGGAAATGAGTTTCACAAGCAGTCTGCATCTGGGTTGCTCGCCTGGCAATTGGGGCACAGGGTTTTTTTCCACTTGGTACAAAGCCCCAAATAAGCCAGCTGTGCAGGTCAGCAGGAATTAGCGTTTCTTCTTTTCTTCTCTCCTCCTCTTTTGTTGTAGTATTGGAGGCACTGGCTAAAAATAACTATGTAAACCTACTGTAGGAAGTGAATGTGTCTCATTCAGCACTTCCAGGCAGGCCTCTAGCAGGTTCTATCCAAAAGTGTTCACCAAGGCTACACACACTTTCCAGTCAACCTGCTGTTCTGGGTGTAGTTTAGTCTCCTTAGGTGGTTGCTAACCCAGGTGAACACCCTGAGTCCCCCCGATGAGTTCCCAAGGTTGGAGAGTATAGAAACCAAGGTGGGCTTTCCAGGACCTAGAAGGTCACCCAAAGTACCTTTTCCCTTCTGTGACGGATGCACCAATGGTCAATCAGCCAAACTACCCAGTGGGAGGAAGCTGGTCCTCAGGGCTTCACCCTTGGGACAACTCATGGAGGAGAAGAACAGGACCCCTAGAAATACAATTAAGACCATGAGAAAGAATGGCCAAATTCCTTCCTAGACATTTGCTTTATTTCACTGTTGCTTGAAGTAACTTTGGGAGGAATTTCAAACCCATTTCAGCATTCAGGTCTTTTTGATCACACTCAACGCAATCAGTATTTGAATGAAGATTGTTGTGAATGGTGATTAGGAAAGATCACATCTACAGGTTGTCATCTTGCTCATAGAAAAATAAGTTTAAAAAATCTACTATCAGCATCAAGTGGATTGCTTTGGAAATTATTTTCATTCCAAAATCTAATCATCTATATTGGATACAGCATTTATTTGTTAAAAAAGAAAATAAAAATGGAGTTTTGGAGCTCTTCATGTCTATAAAAAGACTACTTTTCCTGGCATTTATAAATATTAATATGGAACACTAGTGAAGAACAATACATAACAATAATGAGAATCACCAAATCCCATCATTTTTGACATTGTCGTATGAACAGCTTAAGGATTAGCAGGTGAACTTTAAACATATTGCTTCCAAATAATAATAATAACAGTAATGATAATAACATCAGAATGAAAAAAAAACCTTTACTGCATTATATATTCTTGATGGCTTTCTTCTTCTAATAACGTTTACAGGATCACTGCTTTGAACATTTGGATGACATGCTTAAAAAATTAACCTGAAGAAGGGGGAGGTCTTCTTATCTCTTTCCATTCTTGCAAAGCTTCGTTTAGCCTCATCTTTGTTTCCCACTCACCCCTGACATTGACAGAGTCAAAGGCCTATCAACTAATACCCTAATTTCAGAAGGATTTTATATATACATATATCTATGCGCGTCTGCAAATGTTTTTGTGCACGTGTGTACGTATATGCATAAAATGAAGCAGTGTTTTAAAAGATAAAGTCGCACCAGGTGTCAATTTTCACACCTCTTACTAAATACACATGGTAAAAAATGATGCCACAATTTCATTGAAAATCCAAGCTACTGAGATCTAATCGCTGCTTAAGCTGTGGCTTTATTCAAATCTGGATCACCAATAGGGCTCAGGATGTAAATGAAGTGCAAAGAGAAATAAAGAAAAGGCATGAAAAATATCTATGATAGCCCTTTCCTTCAGCCATTTGATTCCCAGGTCCTTATCAGTCAATTAATGCGTACTAAAACTTTAGTGGCAGCCTCAGTTTAACAGACCTAAGAGCTACAGCGAGTCCCAAGCATTAGCCAAACAAAACACACTTTCAGCAGCCTTAATATGAGACTGAAAAAAGGTCAAAATAGACAGGCTTTACAGAATAAATCCTGAAGATCCATTCTAATTTCCACTCAAGGATCTTTTAAGCAGTTCTTGGATGCTCTTTATGGTACTTTGATCCAAGCATAGTTTCATTAAAACTTTGTGGCTTGGTATTTTTAAACCTGATAGCTTCACTAAACTAGTTCTCAAAATGTTAGCTAAGCCGCTATGCATAAAACTACTTTACTGTCATGGTGTCTTCTAATATCACCTAAGTACAGGCTGTTGCAATTCTGAAAATGAACCTTTTCTACATTCACTAGATCTCAGCTTGGGAATTTTTGCTTTCGCACTTGAAGGCTGTCTCGCAGTATAAAGGGAAGGTGCTGCCTTACCCCCTTCCTCTCCCCCTCCTTGAAACCTAAAACTAAAATTAGCTGCTGTACCTTATTTGTTCTGGAAGCAAGTTACACAGTACTTTTATCCACTGTGGTTTCCAATTGCAGGATTAACACTGGATGCTAAAAAAAAAAAAAACACCCTGGAAAAAATAACAAAACATTAAATGGTGGTTTAAAATCCAGTTTAATGACGGCAGGATAAATTCCCTAAAGACCCAGGAAAACAAATGTTACTTCCCACCTTCATAACGTGGCATGTTAATAAATCTGATTTAACTGCCACAGATAAAAACCCTCTGTCTCCAGAGATTGTCCTTTGCTCCCCTGAAAATGAGGATGGTTGAAAGGTTAGGCGACAATTTTCTTCCTTTCGCCTGGCGTTCACAAAAGCCTTGATTTCTTGAGGAGCTTTTGTGGTGAGTTTGCATTACAGTAGTTAAGAGAATTACAGAAAGGTGGCTTCAGAAGAGGCTGGGCAGAGTTTTGAAGAGAAAATAGAAGTGAAGGATTATTTTTAAAAAATAACAATAAAACCAAGGAGATGGGATTCGCATAGGTACCCCTCCGGTCTGAGCCAGGGGCCAAACTCCCACCAACTTACACGGGAGCAATTTGGCCAGTGTTGGCAAAATCAACAAGAAACACCAGCAAAACTTGCACGATAGCCCAGAAAACTTACCTTGGCTGTCAAGTGAAAGACTACTTGCATGCATGGTGGGCTTTTAAGGCCAAGGTGGACATTTAAGGCCAAAAGAGGAGCTTACTTGCATAAACAAACATGGAAGTATAACTTCTGTTATCTGTCTGTCCCTTTGTGTCCTGCATGGGTACAAAACATCACACTGAAATGAATCTGATTCTGGTTTTAACCACAACCCGGTGGCTCTCTAGGGCTGCCCCATCCCTAGTTTGAGCCCAGAATCCCATCCTCCAACCTCACCTCTGGTCCCAATGCCACCAACAAAGGAGGCAGAAGTGAGCATGAAACCCTTTGGCTTCTGAAAACTCACGAGATATTCATGGATTTGGGAAAAAAAAATGCCCCATCAACCACTTCTTGCACAAGGGTTGCTTCAGACCATCTTAGGGAATAGGCCACCAAATCTTTGCTCTTTAATCCCTCAGATGCCCTCTCGAAAACCCATGAATTTACGAGCAGCTGCTCTTGGTGGGTTGGGATGAGAGTGTCCCACTCCTGCCTGGATCCCCATCACCTGGCAGAAACAGTTTGGTTGTTTTCACTGCTTCACACACCTTCCACAGGTCAGCAGAAAATCCTGTCAACTCAATGTCTGACAAAAGCATCCTGATGTCAGGTATAAAGAATGCCACCTACAGCTTAATGTCTGCAAAAAAACCCACCGACTTCGGGCAAACAATGAACGCTTTTGTCTTCTTAATGCCCGGTATGCAATCGAGTGGAAATGCTACTTCCATCCTTAATCTACAAATGAAATTAAAGTTGTTGAAAGACGCATGATAAACCAGGATCCTTTGTTTCTTGCAGAAGAAGGGAAAAAATTGAAACCACTAAATATTTTAGCAGATTTACTAAATTTCCAATTAAATCTGGAATTACGGCAGAGCCTGTATCTCCCTCTCACTCCACCACACACATTTTCTATTTGAATAAAGTAGGTTAGATGCAGCGCTCCCTCCCACCCACCCACCCGAGCAGGAATATTAATTAATGAAGCAGATCCATCGCCCGAGTGCTGGGCCAGCGGGGATGCTCGGGCATCCCTGGGCCTGAGCATGAGAGAAAAGCTGGTTTATAGGGGAACGGCCTCGGCTATCTGGAGGGAGAGGGATATGCTAGGCAAGAGCACCCTCTGCCCGCTGGCAGGAGGGTCTGGCTCTATTAACATGCCCCCCCATCCCTCCCCCTTCTTCCCTTTGCCGAGGAAAGGTCACAGGAAGCAGCTTACACCAGCCAGATGAGGTGGAAACCAAATCAGAACCAAGATTATATGCCAGGGACTTAAAGGCAGGAGCGGGAGAGCAGTGTGCAGCGCTAAGGTGTATTTTCTGCCCATTTCCAGCCCTCACGCTCATCCTGCAGAGTGCTGGTCAAGTCAAAGTAAGGATAATGGGTATCTCCTCGATCCAGGGTTTCCAGTGCATGTGGTCAAGTTGTGTCGGACTTGGCCAAAAAGGTTTGAAAGACACGGATGTGTATACAGCTCTTCCAGTATGGTCCAGTCCTATTTGAAATTGAAGGGAAAAGGGATGTGGTGGTTGGCCCTTGTGGGAGACACAACTTCACTGTCTCCTCATCTGCCTGGGAAAAGGTGAGGATTTCTCCCTGTGCCACGAATCAAACAAGGGACAGGCAAGACCCACAGTGAATCTCTGACCCTGAAGCCTAGACTAAAAAAAGGTAACACCAGCTGTAAGAACAGGGTCAGGTCTGTACTGGCTCAGGTGTTGGGTCCAGGTAGTGTGTTGTCCCACCTCCAACACCAGCCACACTTGGGAAATGCGGTGAAGCACTGAGCAGTCTTTCCCAGCTGTGTCCCATAGCTTCCAGCAACTAGTGCTTTAGAGATGCCTTGAGCTGGGCTTTTGTGTTTCAGACCATGCCCTCTATGTTTTGGATCCATGTAATTTCTGACACCTGTGGGGTGTCAACTCAGAGATGTACAAACACCGAAGAGGCCAGGGAGACTCTTACCATGAGCGCTGCCTGCAGCAAGTAGGACCAGCCACAGGAACGTGCTGTATGAGCAGCTGCACAAACAATGTGTGTGTCATGATGTCCACCTACACAAAGGCCAAGACAGATCTCCCAGTGTGGCTCTTGATGTGGTTTATCCTTGCAACCATTTTGTCACCCATGGGTGACACCCACTGCATGGGTACCATTCACATGCACAAAGCTCTGCTCCACCCCTTCATCCTTGGACGTCTCTTCTCAGCTGCAGGGGTAGCTGAGAAATTTCCTCCAGGCTAATGCTACAGCAACACACCTTAATGGAACACAACATGTGATTTTGGAAAATGTTTCCTGTTACCTGGTGAAACCTCAGCTCCAGAGGAGACCAAAGGAGCACTTACACCCCCACTCCTGAGGAGTGTGTACTCCCAAGTAACAAGCAATAGCATGGGAGGAAATGGCCTCAAGTTGCGCCAGAGAAGGTTTAGATTGGATACTGGGAAAAATTTCTTCCCAGAAAGGGTTGTGGGGCATTGGAACAAGGTGCACATGGAAGTGGTGGAGTCACCATCCCTGGAGGGGTTTGAAAACACGTAGAAGAGACTCCTAGGGACCTGATTTAGTGGTGGACTTGGCAGTGCTGGGTTAATGGTTGGACTTAATGATCTTGAGGGTCTCTTATGATTCAATGAGTTCCTCCTCTGTTTCTTGGCCATCAGGATGAACCAGGACACACCACTCACTTCTCCCAGATATTCACACCTGGTTTGCGTGGCTGCCTGCTCAACACACACCTTCACCATAACCCTGGGCAGCTCTCAGCACATCGAGCCTTCCTCAGAGGGACCGGGAGGCAGTTATGTAGACACAAAGGACTCACAGAAATTGCTTTTGCCTCACTATTGACCAAATATCCCTTAGTGTTCTTATGCATTAGCCAATGCTTTCCCTCCTCGGATCCTTTGTGCATCACTCCCTGCCACTCTGTCTCCACTCTGGATGCTTGTCACAGTGCTCAGGACAGTCATGTTCCTCTTTTTCTACTCTTGGGCACCATCTTGTAGAGGACAAGGTAGTTTTTTGGTGCCACTAACACAAAAAAAACCCAGGAGGATTTTGGTTTTGCCTTATGCAGCAGCCAAACCTATGCAAAGTTAGTATAAGGCTTTGCCATGGCACAGAGCAGCTGAGAATAAAGCCAAAGAAATCAGTAATTGTGCTTATTTTCTCCTCTTAAAAACAGCTCAATTTGTCCATTGCAACCTATTCCTGCTGTCTCTATTCATATCTTTTCTTCTAGGCAGCTGCCAATGGATGCTGCACTTTTGCTTTGAGTGGAATATAGCAGCAGGCCTCAGCTCCAAAATGTTGTTTCAGTCATATTTCAATATTTAGCTTATACACGTGTTGGTATAAGGCCTGATTTTTTACAACCTTGTATACCAAGAGAGCTAAACAGTGTTATTTGATTGTAGTTAGAAAATGCAAATTGCAGCTCTAGAAGGGTTTGCCACCTTGTGTGGGATTTCCTACACTGCGGATGCCCACGCCTGAGTTCTCCATCTGAACATGAGGAGAAACTTGTTTGCTGGGAGGTGCCAGAGCCTGGCCCAGGCTGCCCAGAGCGGGTGTGGAGTCTCCTGCTCTGAGACATTCAAACCCCCTGGACCCACCTGTGTGATCTGCTCTGTGACCCTGCGGGAGCAGGGGGGTTGCACTGGGGGATCTACAGAGATCCCTTCAACCCCAACCAGTCTGTCATTCTGTGATTCTGTGACTTGGCGACTGGGGTCCCTCCAGTGCTGACCAAGAGAAGGGGACCCCCGACCACGCAATATCCCCCTGATCTCCTGGGATTGCTGTGTTGGGATGGGATGAATCATCCCATGCTGTGCTGGGCTGGGATGCATCCTGGTCCCCTTCCAGGAGAGGCTTCCCTGGGCTGCAAGGAATAAAGGAAGCTGAGCTGCAAAGGGGAAAATGTGGGGGGGATTTGGAGAGGAGCAGAACAGTGATTTGGGAGAGTATTGGCCAGCAATGACAGCTCGGAGACAAGCCGTGTTAGCAAAATCCCCATCCTCTTCATCATCTCCCAGCATGATGCTTGTGACCCTGGAGAAGACCATGAGGCAAAAATGTCTAAAAAAACCGCAATGAAACATTAAATTATTGTGATTTTATATTTTCAGAATTTAGGTCTGAAAATTCAGGGGTTTTTTTGTTTGTTTGTTTCGGTTTTATTTTAAAGGTATGACTTCTTATTCTGAACACAGAAAGTTTCCATTTTCAAATGGACCTACAAGGACCTACAAGGCTGTGAAACCAAAAGACTCAAACAATCCTCCCAATGAGGCAAATCATTTCACTGCTGACTGAATGGAACACCACAAGGAAATGTCTCAACAACAGAAAAGAAGACCTAGTCTAATCTAAACTAACTGTCCCCCGAAACAAATAATTTCCGGAATTCCCGGTGAGAATTCCTCCTTGTCATTCACATGTGAATGACAGAACTATTATCAGCCTGACCTGGGTACCTCAGTGGGAGGTGGACACCTCAGACACCAGGACATTGACCTTGGCTAATGCTGGAGGAAGAGCTACAGAGGGAAGGTCTCTGATGGACGATCAGAGAATCATAGAACAGTTTGGATTGAAGGGACCTTCCCAGCTCATCCAGTGCCACCCCTGCCATGAGCAGGGACATCTTCACCAGCTCAGGTTGCTCAGAGCCCTGTCCAGCCTGGCCTGGGATGTCTCCAGGGACGGTTCATCCACCACCTCTCTGGGCAACCTGGGCCAGTGTTTCACCACCCAATAATGGGTGGACAGGCTAATGAGAAATCTTTGCTGGAGCAAGGGCCCTGGTGCTGCAGATTGGTGGAGGGCAAACAGCATCTTCTCACCAAAGGAAGTGGGCACAAAATGTCCTTGGTATGGGTTCAGTCAATCCCCATGGGTTTTACTCCTTCTAAGGGGAAAAGGATCTACCTGTCAGCAGGTTTACAGGGGAGGGAGGCACTGTTGCAAATTTCCAACATATTGGGAGAAATTCCACCAAAGGGAAGGGCGAGAGCAGCCTTCCCTCCTTCTTGGACCTTGCACCTCCAGTTTTGGGGTTCTTAGGTCAGTCATAACGGAATAGCAGCACCCATTGCTTTGCTGCCTCTCAAGCTTGGTAGAAGGCGTGGGACACATTTCAGGTCCAAGGGACAACCTTGCCAACCCAACAACAGCTGCACTAGGGCTTGGGATTGCAAGAGTTCTTGGCTGCTTTCTCCTTGCAGAGATCTACAAGTAGATCTGGGACCCCACCAGCCTGGATTCGGGGAGAGGCAACAGAGGTCTGGGACAACTTGCTCCTGCAGGTCTTATATGCGCTACTACGAGTTATGTGATTACACAGCAGCACTGACTTTGCAAAGCTGTCAATCCCATACCTTTCACCACCACAAAAAATAGTGCCACACCAGCCCTTAAAAGCTTTGGAGCTGCATTTCTCATGGCTGCAATAATACTTACAATATGGACTCTAGCTGCTTTTTATGTTACTGCTGCTCTTAATCAGCTCAGTATTAGCAGCTTTAACCTGCTCTTGCTTGATTTATTTTATTTTACTTCTAAAACAAACACAGATTTACAATCTCTCTGATTTCCCAGTTTTTATGCCGCTCTACTGAGGTGCTCTAAACATCTCATTTATCTCCCATACGTTGGGAAATCACAACCCCCTCCTCTCTAAAACGAACAAGCAAGCAAAAAACCTCCAGCTAAAATATACACGGTTGGCAAGTGTTGATTTAAACAATAACCCTGAAACAAGATAGGGAGAGACTAGAACATGAAAACAGACCTTGCACAGATTGAGCTCTGAGGTTCTTTGCATCAAATGTTGACTCGTTCCAAGGCAGCATCTATTTATTTGTGGGGAAACTAGAAGGAAGCAGCATGAAATATATTTTTCAGTTGTTTGAGGAAGAATGCACTGTTGTGTTTGTTCTAGTACACGTTTTCCTTCCCTCCCTGCCCGCTTCATCTGTACTTCTGCAAAGAGGGTGGACATAGAGGGAATAATTTGAAGTATTGGGCTGTCTGAACAAGGTTTGGGCAGAAAGCACTTGTTAATAATTTTTTTTCTGATCTGTATAATTTCTGAAAATAATTGTTCCATAATAAGACTGATGATTTAAGGGTTATGCTTGTTCCTGTTTGATGTATTTGACAAATAAAAAGGACTGTACTTAAGAAAAATATCTATCCATTTTGCACTAGCAAAAAGCAATGCTTTGAACCAATATCCTCTTCTGCTTTGCTAATTTCATTATTTATTCAATGCGAATAATGGTGGATTTTAAAATAAATTTGTTGTTTTAGACTCCTCTTATTTCTTTTCCCCATCTTTCTCCTGCCTAATGCAATGCAATCATAGATTCTTTATGCTATAGCATGTGAAACTAAGGAGAAACTTTCTCTTCCCCATTACTATTTTGTTATATGTAAATAACTCACATTTTTCCATAAATAGAGACAATATTCCCATTCTTAGCGTTATTTTTTTCCACTCCATGATGACATTTGTATTTACCCACAGAAAGCTGCATAAAGATACTGCTGGAAGAACATGATACTACAAGAAGCATCGCCTCCATATTAGCAGTCAAGCTTTGAATTCTTAATTCAAGATATCATCCAAACACTGAACTAGTTGACTGTACTTTAATGAGCAAACCCAGCAATTTAACAAAACATAAAGCAGGAAAACCACTAAAGTCTCCTATGTATTGATGCGGGGGGGTGGGGAGCAATAGTTATAAATCTAAACCCTCCATTCCAGACCACATCCCCAAATGTAAATAAGCACACAAGCATGTTGCTACATATTTTGACAGAAATAATTACAAACAGCCTTATCAGCGGCAGCGAATTCGGCAACGCGCGCATCATTCATCCGTTGTGCCCTCTGCTGGGTAGAGCACTCAAGGCAAGCAATATTATTTCCAATTAATTTTTGGCATCATCGCTTGGCATCTGCTTTAGGAATGCAAAGCGTGAAATTTGTAGTAGCAGGTTTAATATTTGATCCAGCCAAAAATATTTTTGCTACAAGGACTTACCTTTGGTAGCGTTCTCCTCCCCGCTCCCCCCTCCTCCGCTCCGTGTTGTTTCGTTGCCACCGAGCCTTGTTTATGGTCCAAACGAAAAGATCTGCCACCGAACGCCATACGTGGCAGGAATAATTTCATGCTGTGCAAAATTTGTTTCATTTCACATCCTGTAAGAATAATTACTTAGCATAATGCCACTTAAGCTGTATTTCTAGCTGCAAACATTAAGGAAATGGTAAAAAAAGCTAGATCCCGGTTGGGAGAAAAAAGGGTATTTAGGGGTCACTGGGGTTTCTTAAAACTAGTCGCTTTTAACACCAGGGACAATAAGTAGAATTAAATGTTATAAATGATGTTGCTGAATTTAAAAACACAATAAAACCCAATATTTTCAATGATACTTGAGGTCACCCATGTGCTGCAGCACCTTGATAGGACGCTGCCTTCAGAAATACAGGACAAAATCCCTGGCCCGTGTTGCCCACAATTCTCATGTTTCTGCTGTGCTCTGTAATTAAGTTTATTTGAAGGTGACAATTACCCAAACAGCCCTAAATAAAATAGCAACTGAAGAAGCTGCATCTTCCTTATGTCACGTCATAGACTCTGATTTTTACATGATGGATAATAGCACTCAGTAGGTTTGGAGAAGAGCTGAAGTGATGGATGAGCAGGGTGTATAGAACAAATCTTAGCACAAGTTGTGTAAAAAGTAACTTAGCACATTGGGGCAGTGTGATACCCCAAACCAGAGGGGTCCCCGATCTCCCTCCTGAGCCCCCACAAGAGAGAAAAATGCTCTTTCATATCTAGTCAGAATTATTCATGGGTCACTCTTACCCTCTAGCAAAACCAAACTGCAGTCTTTGATCAAATGCAAGACTGGCATCATCTAATTTAATTAGTTCAATCAAGTTTAAGGATCAAAATTATGATTGCGGATTTAAAAAAAAGTCCAGTTTTCTCTGTGCCAAATCACAGCTTTCAACCAAGTTGCAAATTCTTACTTTTTCTGTCCCAAATGTTGGCAGGAAATAATCCCTTATGGAGAACTTCTCTTGAGAAGCTGCTTATCCCCTTCATTTTTAACAAGCAATGCTCATGTACACCAAGGCTGACCTTCATCTTCCTCAAGGCCATCGTGTCTCTTCCTCACTCACCAGAAAATCCCACTTTTCCTCTAGTTTGACTGACAAGGATCTACAAATGCGAATTCACTGATAACCAGTATGTCTGTGTTGGGTTTGTTCAACTCAACAAAAAGTAAAACCTCGGATTTGTTAGAAGCAGGCTGAGAAGGATCGCTGGATGGGTGGATGGATGGATGGATGGATGGATGGATGGATGGATGGATGGATGGATGGAGGCTGTCAATCACAGCGCAACATCTCCAACCAGCGCTCCGCCAGCACAAATTCCCCCAGCTCCACTCATCTGAATAAAGCTATTCCAATTTATACTCATTCCTTGTTTTCATTCTGTTCGGAACAAGCCTTTATTGAAATGTCAAGTTTGAATGTAACAAGAGTGTCAAGAGGCGGCAAGGGAGAAATAATAAATTTTAGTTAAAAAATGGCAACAAATTGCATTTGCAAGTACTTCTGGCCTGAAACAGATCTTCCCTCTGGAGGCTCTATGAGTAGCGGCATTCTTCACTTGCCATTATTTTAAGTGGCTTTGCTGCTAAATCAAAGGCCATGATATAAATGTCCTCCAAACCATCCAAAACCTTGCTCATCTTATGAATTTTTTCCTCAAAGTTCAGCAAGCTGCTGCTGTACCTGACCAGTTAGAACTCTTAAATACCCAAGAGCACTCAAATGGTCCCATGGAAAGGCCAACGCATGGAGGACATGGTGCCACCAGCTCCCTCCATCCTCACTGTGGGAGATGCTGACCTTAATGTGGGTAACTTGTTTCATGAGTCAACCAAATGCAGAGGCTGGGGAATACATCTATAGGATTTTGTGCTCTAAAGTCCCTGGATTGATGTCTTCTAGGCTGAGGTGGCCCATGTTGTCACTCATCACATATTAGATGATTTCATAACCTAGGAGACACGGGAAAAGAGGGCAATAAGTACATTCAAATTAATGCAGCATTTACTAAAATCAACATTAATAAACAATTCACGTGAGAACATCCAAGTGCCTCCAAGCTGAAATATTTCCCGCCCATAAATCCCATCACCAGACCCAGGGATGTCTCCAGGGCAGCCAGAATTTTCCCCAGGCATACGGAAATCTCAGCATCGCTCTGCTCGACCCTTAGGCAGTTGCAAACTGTCAAGAACGATGGTGCCACCTTAGAGATCATCTCCCACGCTGCTCTTGGGAAGCCTGGCCCATGAGCAGGTTTGCTAACGCATCAGCACACATGTGGATTTCAACCATGTTTCAGGGTGGATCACCCCGTGCCACATCTGGCTCCATACCTCTCTCTTACAAACCAAACACAAGATGCCAACATCCTCAGGAAGGACAAGCCCAACAATTCAGCCATTACCTCTATTTTTTCTTTTTCCCCTAATTTTTTTTTAAACACCGCATTGAATCCCAACGGGATTTTGGGGTTTTGTTTTAATGGCGAGGCAAGAATTTGCTGATCCTCCCTGTGGCGAAGTTACTTTCAAGTCAGTGAAAGTTCTTGGCCCGCGATGAAAAGTCTTTGCCAATTAGCGCTCAACAACTCCAATTCATCCCTCCTGGTTCAAGATGAGTAGGAACCTAATAAGGCTGCGATAAAAGGGCAAAAGGCACCGAGTACCCCAAAGGGGATTAATGGGCTCTTCCATTTATTTGTCTTCCTAACAGCTGAACTGTTACAAGTATTGACGGTCTTCAAACGGCCGGGCGCCGGGGTCTCCAATGGCCATCTCCAGCGAGGGCTTCCCCCTGGGCGATGCCAAAACCAACAAAGCCCCGGGGATCAGGTAATGAAACTTCAGCTTTTCGCCCCCCCCCTCTGCTCCCCACCTCCCTTCTCTTTGAGATTTATTTACTGGCAGCTGACAAGGGGCAAATTCAGCTGGAATTGTGTAGTCAAGGCCCTGTCAAGCCTTCAGAGGCACCCTTATGTCGAACCACCTTCCTGACTGGCATGTCGCTGAAAAGCCCTCGGCGCTGGTCCTTAACAGCTCCCGACAGCACAAAGGACACTCCAGACAGATGCCTACATGGCATCCTGCAGCATTTTAAAAGAGAATTAGTGGTTTTAATTATGGTCGTCGTATGAAAGGAAACCATGCAAGCTCGGCAGGAGACCTTTGATCAAACCCTTTTGCTAGCACAATGCCGCGGAACTGTGACTATTCCTAGCAAGGGGCCTTTTCTCGCTGAATGACTCACCAGTGATCTTTGAATGCAGACAAGTTCCTTGCCCTCCCTCTTCATTAGCGAGCATTTCTATACAGGCCCCTATATAGTGCGCGGAGTCTCGGAGCTATACAATGGGGGGGAAAAAAGAATCCCTACAGATTCTGGCCCCTACTTAGGAAGTGCTGAAGGACTCTGAGTGACTTTATTCATTAAAACAGGTTGCTATTAATTAACTGTCATAATAAAATAAAGAACTATTATTTGCATTTCTTAGTGCACTGCCTTTAGTAATATGTATAAAAGATGCTTGTAACAAAAATGAATTTATAAGGGAGAAAAAACCCTCAGAAGTCTTTTTTTCCTCTGCCCCCAACCCCCCCTTTTTTTTAAGGTCTAGGCAGCAGGAGTCTGACTAATTATTAGGACCAGTTTTGCAAGAGAACAAATAGAGGTAAAACACAAATATGAAAGTAATTAGGAAAATGCAAAATCCTGTTTACTTGGCAACCGATTCATGCAACTGAGACTAACGAAGAGCAAATCAGCTTTGCTTGTTTGATAAACTTAAGGGTGCCACCTAAGAGGAGCTGATAAAAATTAAACTTCTGCCAGCATCCCTCAGCGCTGCCTTTTAGCGAACAGGCTCAGGAACATCCACACAACCGCTTCGTCTACAAGCACTGGCAAATCTCATTTGAACGGATACAGGGGGAGGAATTTTGTATCTCCCATCGTTATTTGATATTTTCCCCTTTGCAATGTGCCATCGGGGATATCTTGGGGCTGAACACCCAGCACAGACACCGGTATCCCAGCCACACCACATGTGAATGACACAGTTGCAACCAATTCTGCTTTGCTCCCTAAAAAAGCATCAAGTTTCCAGTGCTCTTCACACCTGGGAAAGCTTTGAAAATGGGAAAGTTTTCCTGCTAGTTTGCATCGCTGCTTATTACAATATATGATGATATGTTACTCGACGCGGGCTGCAGGCTGGGACACCTTTGTCCAGCTCCTCTTTTCTCCCAAGTAGATAGTGGGATCCACTACAGCTTCCAATTATTTCAAGACTAGGCAGCTAAGGAGGGGCATCTAATCAAGATAAAGAAAACCCTCAGCTCACTATATTTGCTTGAATGGATTTTCAATAATGCAGGTAACAAAAGCACTCAAAAATTGGATTCTTAATGCTTTTCTGGTAGGCTGAAGGACTGATTTTGAGAAGGCAGAAGAAAGCCAGCCCTGAGAAAGCTGCAAGGAGGAATGTATGATATTCCCCTGCTCTGTACAAACACTTCTGTGGGGACTGAGGAAAGAAAAAGAGAGATTTAAGTGAGACACGGTTGACCTGAAATGTAGTCAATTACAACACAAAGAGTTAAAATGACACCTCTGAACTGCTCCTCTTCCTCTCTCCCCTCTGCTTCCTGGCTTTGCAACTCAGAAGCCTTAGTTTTCTTTCTTTATATTGCTCATTTCTCATCTGCTGTTTATATAGGAATCGTGCATAGAAGCAACAGGGGGAATTGCTATGGAAATCACACTATGAAGATAAATCAGAATAAGAGGGAGAAAAATAAAGGATGTTACTTTGTAACTGGAGTAAAAGATTCCTAGATGGCAGCTTGATCTTACACAGGCAGCATGCAATGAAAGTCCATCTTGGAAAATCAGCACTTGGAGAGAATGGAAGTAGTCCAGTTTTAAAAGGTCTATTAGGATTAATAGCCACACAAGCATAGATCTGCACCTACATGTACCTCAGCTTACAGACAAGCAGCATCCATGTGCAACAGCCCTCGCTCTTGCACACATCCCGATCTGCTCCTCCAAGCCCCTGAGAAGCTTCCAGAGGTGCTACTTGATAACATGATCTTTATAGAATTACTTCTTTCCTCTCGGAAAATTTTACTGGTTACAGATGAAACCCCAGCAGCAATTTGTCTCCTCTAAAACACTGGGCTGGGACCCCACAGAACCAAGTATGAAAATTCAGGTGAACACAACTTTCCAGTAATGGTACCATAGTTCTGGTTCTGTTTTAAGCACTTGAAGTACATGTTAATTGACAATATTTTGAAACACATGCTATTTTAAGTATTTTTTTTTCTTGAAAACAAGCAGCTGAGCTTTTGTTAACCAAGTTCCTTGGCTTTTGGGGTAGATTGAAAACCAGGATGGATTCACATCCTATTCTTTTGGCTGAAGACCTTGACATCTCTAAAATCACAGTTCTGGCACTCCCAGTACCTGCAAGGACGTGACAGGGTGGATGAGCGTTACGGGCTCGCACAGAAAGAGGCCACGGATAGCAGAAGCTATGGGGAGGGCAGGGTCCCGGGGGAGCTGCTCTTGTGCCCCCATGCAGGGTCTCAGCACCACGGTCCCTCCAGCCCAGACAGAGCGGGAGGTGCCACACTGCTGCTTCCACTCATAGAACCACAAAATCATAAAATCCTTTCGGTTGAAACAGACATTTAAGATCATCGAGTTCCACACTGACCTAACACTGCCAACTCCTCCAATAACCATGTACCTAAGAATCTCATCTCCACATCTGTCCAACCCCTCCAGGGATGGCGACCCCAGCACTGCCCTGGGCAGCCTGTTCCAATGCCCCACAGCCCTTTGGGGAATAAATTGTTGCCCAGATCTAACCTTAACCTTCCCTGGTGCAACTTGAGGCCATTTCCTCTCATCCTGTCGCTTGTTCCTGGGGAGCAGAGCCCGACCCCCCCTGGCTCCAAGCTCCTTTCAGGCAGTTCAGAGATCAGAAGGTCTCCCCTCAGCTCCTGTTCTCCAGCTGAACCCCCCAGGTCCCTCAGCCGCTCCATCACACTTGTGCTCCAGCCCCTCGCCAGCTCCGTTCCCTTCTCTCAACTCGCTCCAGCACCTCAAGAGCTTTCCTGCAGTGAGGGACCCAGTCATAGAATAGAACCATAGAATCATGGTTGGTTGGAAGAGACCTTCACAATCACAGAGTTCAGCTTTGGAGGGGAAAATACACAGGTTCCTTGCTCACTCTTGGAGAACTAGAGCAATAAACTCTATCCCAGCATAAAATCACAGTGTAATGAAAGTAACTATCCTTGCAAGGCAAGGGAGGCAAAAAGAGCTGGGTTGGTCCCATCATCCCACACCAGGAGAACATCGTGTCTGCAGCACCCCAGGGCAGGGGCACAGCCAAGCAGCAGCAAACCACCAGGCTCTTGCAAAGGGCACCGTTCCACATGTTTGTCCTGACGGAAACCCACCCAACCACGCTGCCTCGTGACCATAAAAATCACACAGACACACCACAGCTAAAGAAAAGTGGCTGTAGAAAAGCTCTTGGCTCAGTAACAGAAAGAATATTTAAAGGCTAAACACATTTTTTTCATCTATAAAAGATGCTGCATTCATTAAAAAAAAAATGTACAATCTTCACAGTGCAACAGAAACACAGGTTTCTTTTAAAGGAAAACTCTCATTTTCAAAACCCAGTATTTTATTTAGTGATGAGTTTCTTTTTCCCCACACAAACCAGCACAAACAGTTCATTTGGCAACAGCCAGGACCAAACAACAGTACATTCCTGCAGAGACAATCTCACTGGATTTCCTCTCCGCTGCCACTTCTGTTGCCTTTTCGAACTATGCTCACACTGTCAAGGACTAATTCAGATTTTAAGTCCCGACTTCAACATTTCAGCACTTCAGCAAGCGAGTGGAGGACCAAGTGCTACCCGGCTCCCCATTTCAGACCTTCTCTCATTTTCCTCAGCCCCTGCAGCTCTTTCTTCAGGTGCTTCACAGCCTGTAGAATATCCTTACGTTGGGGATCGTCCTCTGCTTTCTGGGCGTACAGAAGGAAATGTTTCACCGTTTCGGAGAGCAACACTTCAGGATCCACATCCACCCGCTGGAGACGCAACATCCTCTCACAGGCGATGGCGTAATTTTTGTGCCAGTTCACCGGGTGATTTGGATACGAGTTGACAATTTCTTTGTACGACTATTGAAGGGACAAGAAAAAAAAAGAGACAAGTTAATTGAATGAAGGGACAAACAGCCCTTAACAGTGCTTCAAAACCACCCGTAAAGGAACAGATGCTACTTAGACGTCCAAGCCCAGAGTTGGAGCATTTCTGTAACTCATTGCGTGTTTGCCATGTGATGCGCAATAGTGGGGATCAGAAATCCAAGGGGGGGGGTGAAAAGTTTCCCTTGCTACAGCAGCTGTTTGCTTAGAAACGTTACAGATGATGGTGATAACCCCACCGCACATTATGTGCTTCCCCAGGAATGGTGTTACACCACGCTGGGGAAAAAAAAAAAAAAATATATATATATTTAACCGCTGCACCTGGGAAGACTTTTACTCAATATTTCACAGAACCACAGAATATGAGCGATTGGAAGGGCCCTGGAAAGCCCATCCAGTGCAATCCCCCCATGGAGCAGGAACACCCAGATGAGGTTACACAGGAAGGTGTCCAGGCGGGTTGGAATGTCTGCACAGAAGGAGACTCCACAACCCCCTGGGCAGCCTGGGCCAGGCTCTGCCACCCTCACCAGGAACAAGTTTCTTCTCAAATTTAAGTGCAACCTCCTGTGTTCCAGTTTGTACCCATTGCCCCTTGTCCTATCACTGGTTGTCACCGAGAAGAGCCTGGCTCCATCCTCCTGACACTCTCCCTTTATACATCTGTAAACATGAATGAGGTCACCCCTCAGTCTCCTCTTGTCCAGCTCCAGAGCCCCAGCTCCCTCAGCCTTTCCTCACACGGGAGATGCTCCACTCCCTTCAGCATCTTGGTGGCTGCGCTGGACTCTCTGCAGCAGTTCCCTGTCCTGCTGGAACTGAGGGGCCACAGCTGGACACAATATTCCAGGTGTGGTCTCCCCAGGGCAGAGCAGAGGGGCAGGAGAACCTCTCTGACCTACTGACCACCCCCTTCTAACCCACCCCAGGTACCATTGGCTTCCTGGCCACAAGGGCCCAGTGCTGGCTCATGGTCACCCTGCTGTCCCCAGGGCCCTCAGGTCCCTTTCCCCCACACTGCTCTCAGGAGATCAGGATGTATTCCATAGGACTTAAACAGTCTGTTGACTTGAGTGGGAATATTTATAAGCTCAGTAGCACGCAGGCACCTGAGAACTTTGCAGAACAGCAAAAATCACAGCAAAATGGGCAAGAGTTGCAAGGAAACTATTTGTTTACTCTTTGTTGAAATATAAAACTCTCTGCTGACACACACTGATTGTTCTGTTATGTCTCTTGGCATCTCGGGCCATCCAGTATTTCCAGAGATACCTACAGCAGCTTACGGGTGTTATTCTTCGCAGTGAAATGCTGCAGAATTAATTTGCAGTGAGAAGACTGTCGGATTTTAGACTTGCTGGCTCAGATGCACAATTGTGCCATGAAAGAGGGGACAAGGGCATAGAGGGGACTTCAGGACAAGCAATCTCTTGGCATGGGTTTGAAGCCCAGTATAGACAACATAATTATAGAAAAGCAGGGAGTCGACTGGTTGGCTTTTTGCATCCTCCGTGACTGCGAGGGCAAGTAGGAATGGATAAAATCCCCGAATTAATCTCTTTGAATCTGCTATGCTCCCAATTTGGGTGAACGAAGGAGAATGCAGATTACAGGATTGCCAACCTCTATGGGAACAACATATTTCTACGGAATCAAGAAATTTTTTTAAAAAAGAAGAGATAAAAAGGACGGACACTGCAGGGAGGGATCATTCATAACCAAAATATACGACTTACGGTATATGCAAAGGTGTAAAGTTGTGATTTAATTTCTGCAGTCACACTGGCAGTTTCTGCAAGTTCAAATATAAAGAAAGCTGTTTTCATCCTAGAAGACAAGGAAATCTTCCATATAATAACTGCTTAACGTAACCAGCTCACATCACATGGTTATACACATCTTCAACACACCCATACAGCTTTTTAACTGCATAAGACAGTACACCAGTGATAAAAATGTCTCTCCTAGATCTGTTTTCTCACCCTATGTCCAAACTACCCTCTGCTCCTTCGAGATACTGTGAGCTGAACCTTTTGCTGAACAAAGCCACCACTTTCCTGAAGGATTTGCAGGAGGCCGTGCACCCTTCATCTCATTCTGCCAAGCTTTTCCTTCCAAAGCTTGGCACATTTAGATCCAGTAAGGCCGTGCACCATCGAGCTGCCCGCTTTGGTGTGTATTTCCAGGCCAGTGAGTTGGCTTTTTGCCCACCGGCTGTTGGAAGGGAGCAAAGGAGCATCACCTGGCTTGCCACATCTCCTCGTTGGCAACGGCTTCCCAGGACGAGGGCTTGAAACTAAATGGGAACGAGAGTAAAATTCAGCCGTCAGATTCATGTCACTGTGTTTTACCCATCACGCAATCAACCCTTCTAACCCCAGCAGGTACAGACCTCCCAGGCAGGAGAAAACCCATTATGAAGCCTATAGCTCTGACAGCAGGAATTCAGCTGATCCTCAGTCATTCCTAAAACTCCTCTCTCTCCATAGAAGGAGCCTCTGGTGTTTCAGGTGTTTCACAGTACCCTGGCTATCCTCAAAGTTAGAGCTGCTTCTTACCATTCATCACAGTTCAATTTACAGCATTTAAAGCTTTGGATGTCCCAAGTCCTCAGTGTTTTTTGGCTCCTGACCAAGTTTTAAGATCAGAATTGGACCTGATATTTGACTAGAAACATTCTCTCTATTTTTAACACTAATAAAAATACCACATTTGGATTTGTTATACAGGGTGTTTCAAAAAGATGGACCCAATTGGCCAAGATACTGCTTCGAAGTTGGGTCCGCCTTTTTAAAACACCCTGTATGTTCCAGAACACATAACATCATGATTACGGCTCACGTTTAATTTCTCTAACAGCACAATGGATGTAGTTATGCTGCTGGCAGAGGAATGATGAGCAGGAAGGAGCCGAGTTGCCTCTGCCTCATACCTGCCATAATCTTCAGTCCAGTTATAGAGATTTCTTGTCAGACGAATCCACTCTCCTGGGTCAAACACAACGTCGGAAGGAACCAACTTTTCACATGTACCCCACGGCCAGAGCGAATAGCTCCTTCTCCAGGTCGAGTCCCCTTCATGAAGACCTATGCAGACAAACACTTCCTTACTGCCAAAAAGCAAACACAAAGAGCAATGGTGAAGCCACGGCAGAGACCCTGGGTCACCTCGCGAGCCTGAGCAAACCACCCACACCACACCAGTGCAGTGGACAGGTCTTCAACAGCACATTTTCTGTGGCACAGACACCTGTTTGGAGCATTTCACATCAGAAAGGGTCTGTCTCCAGGTCAGTTTGCAAAGTGTCTCTCCTGCTGCAAGCGAATACCCCACCTGGCATTGCACATCTGGCGCAGCCTGCACAGGAGAGACGTCCTCTCCACACCTGGAAAACTGCATCCAGCTCTGGGTCCTCAGCACAGGACACACATGGACCCGCTGGAGAGGGGCCAGAGGAGCCACAGAAATGATCTGAGGCTGAAACAGCTCTGCTGGGGACAGGCTGAGAGAGTTGGGGCCTTTCTGGACTTAAAAGGAGCCAATAATAAAGATGGGGACAGACTATTTAGCAGGGCCTGTTGTGAAAGGACAAGGGGTGATGGTTTTAAACTAAAGGAGGGAGATTCAGGCTGGACATGAGGAAGAAATTGTTGTCCCTGAGGGTGGTGAGAGCCTGGCCCAGGTTGGCCAGAGAGGTGGTGGCTGAACCATCCCTGGAGACATCCCAGGCCAGGCTGGACGGGGCTCTGAGCAACCTGAGCTGGTGAAGATGTCCCTGCTCATGGCAGGGGGGGCACTGGGGGAGCTGGGAACGTCCCTTCAATCCAAACTGTTCTGTGATTCTATGTTGGACCTTGCAAAGGTCCCAGAAGCTACAGGAGAAGCACATTTCTTCCTGACAGCGCCTGGCCATGCTCTTCTACCTCCCCATGCTCACAAGCCTCACCCTGGCTGATCTAGAAGCAGATGCTATTCTTATTCATGTATCTAATCCTTTCTCCACTCTTACTAAGCTATTTTTATATGATGATTATTCCTGGAATACATTCATTCTATGCTAATCAGTTAGCCACAATGTTCACGAAGGAGATACAGCAGCAATTTGCTCTCCTACCATCGTCATTCTGAGTACACGAGAATGTTCCTTTTTTTTGTGATGAATTGTATCAACAACAACAAAAATAATCAGTTAATACCCTCTGCTGATCACCTTCTTATTTTTCCTTCCTAAAAACCAAACCAAACCTCAAAACAACAAGCAACATTATATCCAGATGGAATTACTTCTGCACAGATATTTGCTTTAATTGCAAAAATAATCTCACCACCAGGGAGGAAGTCAGTGGAGGAAATTGGTCTTTTGGATGCAGTACCAAGCTGTTCCATAAACAATTTCAAGAGAAAAAGGTCGAAGATTTTAGGAAAGCTGTTACATATGAAAGAAATGCTTACTGTTTATTTACTTGGAGGAAACGATGGAGATTAAAAGCAAGTGTCCCATCGGGTAATACTCCTTCCACGGGATCCCACCGGTTCCCAGGAAAATAAACACCAGGTAAATGCTTTGCCAGCTTGGGTAAATACCATTCATAAGTCATCATCTATCAACAAAAATATTAGCATAACTAAAACAAGAATGAAATATTTCATCCATTTTACACACAGAACAAATGGTTTCTGCAGGAGGAATGACTCCATCTGCTCGGTGAAGTCAAAACTCTCAGAAAACACAAAATAGCTACAGCTAGTAAGAAACACAACAGGGATTTGTTCTGGTTACATATGAGGCGTTGGGTTTTGGGTTTCCCAACAAGTCACAAACGCCTGTTGCAAAGCCAAGTGCAAGGACTGATGTGGCAGCAGAAGTGCAGGTGGCCTATTCTGTAAACGAGTTTTCTTCTCCTGTTTCTCAGGAAAGAAATGACGGAGTGTAACCACCGCTTGTGGACACACAACACCTCTGTTTTATTGTGAAAAATAGAGGCAGAAGTCTGCAAAGCCACCTTTGGAGGACCAAGGTAAGAGAAGGGATGCAAGGAATGAGCCTCAGCAAGGTAAAACCCTTGGGAGAAACCCCAAAGCTGCATCACCCCTGGGGCAGCTGCTGACCTGCTGCCCTCCAGGAGGCTCCTAGGAGCCTTCTGCTGCCACAACATCTGTATTTTGAGGCAACTGCAGAGAACAGAAGGGACAAAGCATCATTAGCCAGGCAAACATCAGCCCTGAGCCACATCTGGATATTTGCCATGATGAAGGACTTGGGCTTCCCCTTCTCTCCAACAACCACTCCAGGAGAGAAAGGAACAACTGAACTTTTGCTTCCTATTTTTAAATCTGCCTATTGCCTCTTCTAACACTACTTTTTGAGCTTACCTCCTGGTCCACTAAGGTGATATCTGGCCTCATCCCTTCGCAATAATGAAGGTAACGAAGAGCATTCCCAGGTAAGTCTCCTCTTAGCAAGATCACTGCACCCATGGGCACAGAGGACAGCAGGTTCCTTGCAAACTTATCAACAACGTAGTTGTTGCTCTGGTCACAAGTACTTAAAGAGAACAGATAAAAAACAGTGTCTTAAAATGGATATTTGCATGGCTTTGCATATCTTTGGAACAGGTTTATGCATTAGGCATCCACAGGTGAAGTCCATCCTGGTCAGATCTTGCATCATGTCCATTTGCAGATAAACTGAGATACAGAAATGAAGCATTTAGACTACAGCCTCCCAGAAACCAGCACCAGAGACATGAGCCACTGTAGTATTCCCAAAATACACACTCATTGCAAGCCTTCACTTAAATTCTGATGTTTGCTTGGGCTAAAGCTAAAGAGTTACTAGTTGGAGCTCAAGTGCCAGTACGATGCTTCTGTAAAGTATGTGAAATCCTTTCCATCCTTTTAGTGCTTTTAATTAAGTATTAAAAAGCCAAGTTCTTGTAGCATCAGGCAGAAGTAGATTTACATTTCCTGAGACTAGATCCTTTTTGTTACAGAGTTGTGTGAGCACACACTCCAGGTATGGACACTCCATGACACGGCTCAGGACGTGAGCTATGACTGGCTTCACCTATGGACCAGCCTTTGGGAAAAGATGTGTGTGAAGAAAGGATTCCTGGGTATGAAATGATTCTTCATTGGTCAACCTCCACTGAGCATCCCTACTATTACACTGATCCCTGCTCAAGCCACTGCAGACTCTTTGCTGTGGTTTTGGGATAAGGAAGCCCTACACTACAGATCTAACTCTTCAAAGCTCGTGCCCAGTTCTGGGCTCCCCAGTTTAAGAAGGACAAGGAATTACTGGAGAGAGTCCATTGGAGGGACACAAAGATGCTGAGGGGTCTGGAGCATCTTTGTGATGAGGAGACACTGAGAGAGCTGGGGCTGTTCAGCTGGAGAAGAGAAGCTGAGAGGGATCTGATCAATGCTGATCAATATCTCAGGGTGGATGTCAGAGGATGGACCAGACTCTGTTCAGTGGTGACCAACGACAGGGTGAGGGGCAACGGGCACAGACTGAAACACAGGAGGGTCCATTCGAACATGAGGAGAAACTTGTTTGCTGTGAGGTGCCAGAGCCTGGCCCAGGCTGCCCAGAGCGGGTGTGGAGTCTCCTTCTCTGAGACATTCAAACCCGCATGGACATGACTCTGTGCAATCATTAGAAGTTTACACATGTACAGAGTTTTCTTCCCCCAACCTACACGACACCCCATCTACAGCCTGGAGTTGGTGTTTGATTTTTAGGGAGATGAAACAAGGCAGTCCCGCAGGCAGCGGCCACACAAGCTTAGGTGGGATGTGAAAAGTGCCTTTCCCATTTCAACACAAGGACAAGAAACCCCAGGAGCAGCGTGGCGGGTTTACAGCAGCACCCCAACCTCACAGCACCCCGCAGCCCTGCGACATCGCACCAACACACATTCTCTGGTGTTTGTTTTTACCTGTAATTTGCCCAAACTTGAGAAACGACGAGAGCGAGAGCAGGAATCCACTCCAACCACGGCAGCGCCCGGCTGCCCTCCAGCACGGCGCTTCCCAGTGAGACCAGTGCGGCCAGTCCCAGCCCCGCCAGCACGGCCACCACGGCGCTGCTCTGCAGCCAGAACCGCTCCACCTGCGAAAAACACCCCGGAGACCTTGTTTCTATTTCCCCAGCTATAAGGGAATACAATAAGTAGCTCTACTTTTTAATCTTACGCAGCTTCAAGGCAACTACCTGCTCCTGATTAGGTGGTTTTAAGGTTTGTCCCAAAAATTAATGCCTCAGAACAATCTTTGGAGTGCAACTTACCACGCCCAGAAACAGAGGTTTTGTGATATCCAAATTTGCTCTCCAAGCAAAGAAAATGGAATAAAGACAGAGCATTCCAGCGAAGAGCCAGATCACAGGTGATTTCTGCTGCTTTGTCCTATTAATGAAAAAAAAAGTAGGACTGTAGTGGCATAATGAAAAAGGAGATAAGTTACATGTGCTTGACAACCAGTCTCTCTGCATACCTAAATGCATTTAACACAAGGAGCCAATGAGCCTTTCTTTACCTTTGCCATTTATGCAACTTCTGTTTTCAGAGCACAAAACCGTCAGGATTTCTAGATTTTTAAGCCTGCCATCTACAAAGCCATAGCGTTACCAGAAGCAGGGATATTTTGCTCTTAATTAATAAATGAGCACAGCCAATTGCTGAACTTCTTTGCAGCAGCAAGCAGAAGGCAAAGCAAGTTGCCCATGCAGCCAGTAGAAGTGCATGTTGAAGCAAATATTACAGAATCCCAGAATGTCAGGGGTTGGAAGGGACCTGGAAAGCTCATCCAGTGCAATCCCCCCCATGGAGCAGGAACACCCAGATGAGGTTACACAGGAAGGTGTCCAGGCGGGTTGGAATGTCTGCACAGAAGGAGACTCCACAACCTCCCTGGGCAGCCTGGGCCAGGCTCTGCCACCCTCACCAGGAAGAACTTTCTTCTCAAATTTAAGTGGAACCTCCTGTGTTTCAGTTTGTACCCATTGCCCCTTGTCCTACCATTGGTTGTCACCGAGAAGAGCCTGGCTTCATCCTCCTGACACTCACCCTTTATATATCTGTAAACATTAATGAGTCACCCTCAGTCTCCTCTTGTCCAGCTCCAGAGCCCCAGCTCCCTCAGCCTTTCCTCACACGGGAGATGCTCCACTCCCTTCAGCATCTTGGTGGCTGCGCTGGACTCTCTCCAGCAGTTCCCTGTCCTGCTGGAACTGAGGGGCCACAACTGGACACAATATTCCAGATGTGGTCTCAACTTGAGACCTCTTTGAACTTACGGCAGCGCTGTGCTCACACAGGCCACGAGTGCCAGGACGAGGACGGGAAGGGAGAGCTCCGACTTCATCTGCGCCAGCTGAAAACTGTGGAGAAATTAGTGCGTCATCCCCAAATCACCACCTGCACTCAATTAAAGTGTCAAGAGAAGCAGGGAATAAGCACAACATAACATATTCCCATTTTGCTGGGAGGAAGGCTACTAGAAATGGGAACAAGCTTGGTTTACATGTCAGAATTTTGAATGAAAAATCACTGGGGAGGGGAATCCAGCATTTTTCTTTCAATGGGGGAGACAGACAGACAAACATCCACGCTGTCCCTGTGCTGGGCACACATGACCCCAGCTCTGGACCAAGGCAGGACAAGAGCCACTTTGGCCAAAATGAGAGCAGCAGAAACATGTCTCTCTCCACTAAAAAGCACAGTCAGGATCTTACTCACACCAGCATCTCTCGCATACTGGATCCTGTCTCAGACTTGGCCTAGATTAAAAAGAAAGAAAAGCCATGTGAAACCCACACGCTGGTCGCCGTATCACTGGGGCAAGGAAAAGTATTTTTGTTTTCTGTTCACAGTATCACAGTATGTTTGGGATTGGAAGGGACCTCAAACAATCATCTAGTCCAATCCCCCTGCTGGAGCAGGAACACCCAGATGAGGTCGCACAGGAACATGTCCAGGAGGGTTTGAATGTCTCCAGGGAAGGAGACTCCACAACCCCCCTGGGCAGCCTGGGCCAGGCTCTGCCACCCTCACTGAGAAGAAGTTTTTTCTCAAATTTAAGTGGAACCTCTTCTGTTCCAGCTGGATCCCATTACCCCTTGTCCTATCATTGTTTGTCACCAAGAAGAGCCTGGCTCCGTCCTCGTGGCACTCACCCTTTAGATATTTATAAACATTAATAAGGTCACCCCTCAGTCTCCTCTTCTCCAAACTAAAGAGCCCCAGCTCCCTCAGCCTTTCTTCATAAGGGAGATGCTCCACTCCCTTAATCATCTTCGTTGCCCTACGCTGGACCCTCTCCAGCAGTTCCTTGTCCTTCTGGAACTGAGGGGCCCAGAACTGGACACAATATTCTAGATGGGGTCTCACCAGGGCGGAGTAGAGAGGAAGGAGAACCTCTCTGACCTACTGACCACCCCCCTTCTAATCCACCCCAGGTACCATTGGCCTTCCTGGCCACAAGGGCCCAGTGCTGGCTCATAGTCATCCTGTTGTCCACCAGGACCCCCAGGTCCCTTTCCCCTACGCTGCTCTCTAATATGTAATTTCCCAACCTATACTGGAACATGGGGCTGTTTGCAGGGCCCTGAGCACATGAGGCTCCTCAAAACCCCAGAAGTCCCATGGCTGCAGGGAACAGGAATTGCTTAAACAACAAAAAGACAGCAAACTCTACTCAAATCTTCATTGCAAGATTTTTTCCATATTATTCCTTTACATTATGCCAGTCTTTACCACCTGGATAAGTATTTTTTCAAGGTGATACCAACCCACCACCCCACGACTTGAGCACATCATATGGTTTAGCTATGATCTCTGCTATATCCGCATGGTGCATTTATTTTCTGGGACATTTTCCCCCCCAGTCCTACTGATTCCCATTCTGTCTACCCTGATGGGGCAGAGCTGTATAGATATATTAAATGTTTTATTGCAGAGACTTGCAAACCAAGTCTGGAAAACAAGACATGGTCAGTGGAGGTGTGGAATTACCTTCATGGGTCAAAAGGTGGCGGCTACCAGATAAAAGATAAAGGGATCCAGGAATATTTAATCTCCATGAAAATGGAATAGTTAATTGCATTCAAGATTTAATCAAAAAATAAAAGTGTTAGAGGATGGAGAGTATGTCCATCCAGGCAGGGCTCTGGCATTAACTCAACTGGCGTAGGCACAAAACGCTTACATTTTTGCTGCGTTATTGCTCCTGCTTCAGACAAGTTGATCGTAAATGTGATTTGTGGTTCAGGATTACACACAGTCCATCCTTAAGCCTCCTGAACATCTACTTGAATTCATCACATTTGATGGAGAAAGGAGTTAAGGGATTTGCATGCCTTGGTATTGCTCTGCCCAACTGAGTCTCATTCTCAGGAGACAGCTGGGAACAGGACAACAGGGGATATCTCAGAAGTCCTTCAGAGGGTGGATCTTGTCTCTGTAGGAGTTTTGGAAAGATTAAGGAGCAGCAGCAGGAATTATCAAGTCTTTTGCCTCACATCCCACAGCCAGCCAGCTCTAATGGAATGACAATGGCGGTTGCTGCATCATGTTAGCTGGATGCGGGGGCTTAATTTCATAGAATCGTTTAGGTTGGAAAGGACCTTTAAGATCGTTGAGTTCAACCATTAACCTAACACTGCCAAATCCACCACTACCCCATGTCCCTGAGAACCTCATCTCTGTCTGTCCAACCCTCCAGGGATGGTGACTCCACCACTGCCCTGGGCAGCCTGTTCCAATGCCCAACAGCCCTTTGGGGAAGAAATTGTTCCCAAGATCCAACCTCAACCTCCCCTGGCGCAACTTGAGGCCATTTCCTCTCATCCTATCACTTGCTACTTGGGAGAAGAGACCAAGACCCCCTTCTCTACAATGTCCTTTCTGGCAGTTCAGAGATCAGAAGGTCTCCCCTCAGCTCCTGTTCTCCAGCTGAACCCCCCAGGTCCCTCAGCTGCTCCATGACACTTGTGCTCCAGCCCCTCACCAGCTCTGTTCCCTTCTCTCAACTCGCTCCAGCACCTCAAGGGCTTTCTTGGTATGAGGGACCCAAAACTGCCCCCAGGATTGGAGGCTGGGTCTCCTCAGTGCCCAGCACATGGGGATAATCACTGCCCTCAGCTTCAAGACCCCAAGGAGTGACTCAATACACACTTTTTTCTGTTTTCCACCCCAGTGGTGTGATTTCTCTGCACTGAAATCTCTGGGCACTTGCTTTCCTTAGGTGGCCAGAGCCAAACGCCGAAGTCAGGGCTGAAGGAAGCAGATGCAAACCGTGCTCTCTGAAAGCATCCGTGTGACACCCCTGTCCCTTGGCAAGGGCACAGACCTGGCAACAGCTCAAACCAGAGGGTTCTGGGACCCCTCAAACTCACCATTCATTTAAATTCAATATTAGTAATTATTAGGGGAATCTTTTTTAAGGGTACAGCAATGAAAACTGCTTGCGACCTCTTTAAACAGTTGAGTTTACAATTAAAAAATTAAGACAATTATTTGCCTTAAATAAGAAAACCACAAAACTGATGTGATAATCTCCCTCTAGCACAGTTTGCTCTTTGGGCTCTTACATACATGGGACACCTGTACAGCTTCCAGTGAATAATATGGCTCACCCCATAAAGGCAAAGCGAATTATTTCTTTGCTTTCCCAGCCTTGTGATCCATTCTCAGAAAACCTGACAGATCAGAACGTCAAAATCAGAAATACATTTTTAAGAAAGAAAACATTTTCAATTTCTTCCCCTGCAAGACATTAATCATCACAAATAGAGAGGTTCTGCTATTGCGTAAGTTAAAAGAAATTTAGAAAACGACCCATTTACCAGATTGAATGTCCCATATTCTTCCCTGAGAAAGTGGGTCAAAAATCCTTGAAAAGTCGTCTGGTCTCCCCATGTCCAACGGGCTCGATTGAGGTAGGATGAAGCCGGGAGATAGAGATAAGGCAGCAAACCAGCCAAGAAGCATAAACCCAACTTCAGCAAATGGCCTAGGGACAATTCCTGCACCAAAATATGTCATATTGCATAACAATGTTTATTTTAGTTTAATCACGCTGGAACTTCAAGAACAGATAAAGAAAAAACATCAAATATATTTACACAGAGCTGATCTCTCAATTTATAGTAAGTCCCTACAAAATGTTATGTTAAACCTTACGATTTTGTGGATTACTAGGAAACTGCATCAAACTGATCTCCTTTGCATGGCAGGGTGAAATTTAAGTGAAGCAAATAATATTAGCTAGGACTCACGAGTATCATACTCATTGCATCTTTCACATTTAAATCATGGCATGACATGCATAGATGGCTGAAGCACTGCAAGGCTGAGATAACCCACTTTGCAGCGATTAAGAGTTGGCTGGTATTCCATCTGGCAAAAAAGAAATAAATAAAAATTAGGCTGCTCTTGTACAACTATGCACATCATCACCATCATCAGGAGTCAGTTTTGCCATTTACTTTATCGTGATTCCACTGGCTAAATTGGATAGGCCAACTTTTTGGGGTGGGATTTTCAAGAACTGCCTAAGGGGTCAGGAAGACAAGACTTTCAAAGGGACTTGTGTGCCTAACTCCTTTAAGTGCTTTGGAAAATCCCACCCTAGAATATTGCACGCTTGCTTTATCATGAGCCACTGTCAATCAAAGCACTTCTTCAGCAGTTGGGGTTATAGGGAAGGGGCGCCATTCGGAGCCATGATCTACGGAGCAGAAAAAGTAGCTTGGTGACAGTGGTGGCCACACTTCCTTCAGGAGACAGCTTTTTGACTTAAAAATGTGTCTTTTTCCCATCAAATATCCCTCTTATGAGGTGGTTTTCTGCAGCAGGCACTACAGGAATACTAGCCAGAAATATTATAGTGGAATTGGATTGTCCTCACTGGAAATCAGAGATTGGAAGAAAAAAAACCTCTGTTTGAAGAACACAAATATATTGCAGAAGTGCGTCTTCATTGTGTTAATGGCAATATAATACATTGCAGAACTGTGTCTTCATTGTGTTAATGGAAATATATTGCAGAAGTGCATCTTCATTGTGTTAATGGAAATATATAGTCAGAAAGGGGTTTGCTGGAGATGCTGAAGAGATTTTGGATCAAGCTTGTCCGAGCTGCATCTTATCTCTTGCAGCTCATGCTTTTGCTCTCAGCTTAGTTATACCCTGTGCCATTACTCGGAACCACACTTGATTTATCAAGTTGAGGGTGGAAAAATACAGGCAGGACAGGCCCAGCAGAAACCTGCCCAACTGTCACCTGCATGGGGGCAAGAGAGAGCTGGAGAGTAGATGGAGGTTTCTCAGGGCCACTTGCAAAGTTAGCAGAGCATCTGCATCACTGAGATGTGCAGCTGTTTTCAGGGCAAAGCAGACTTTCTACAACACGTCTACATCCAGCCTGATGCATTGACTCCCACATCACCTACAGAAGACAGGAGCTTGAAGAGAGCCTGAACGTCACCCAGGAGCCTCATCCACACGGATGTGTGTCACCTTCACAAGCCAGGCATGCAGCAAGGTGTTTTCACCTTCTTACACAATGAGCAAGTTTAATAAAGAGGTGTAGAAGACAAGACATGTTGAGAATGAGATATCTGGTAGGAGATGAAAGGGATATATTTGACCAGAACTGGGGCTTGCGGTTTCAACAAAAGACAGCCTTAGAATCAAAGAATCACAGAATAGTTTGGGTTGGAAGGGACCTTCCAAGCTCATCCATTGCCACCCCTGCCATGAGCAGGGACATCTTCACCAGCTCAGGTTGCTCAGAGCCCCGTCCAGCCTGGCCTGGGATGTCTCCAGGGATGGTTCATCCACCACCTCTCCGCTCAACCTGGGCCAGGCTCTCACCACCCTCAGGGCAACAATTTCTTCCTCATGTCCAGCCTGAATCTCCCTCCTTTAGTTTTAAACCATCACCCCTTGTCCTATCACAACAGACCCTGCTCAAAAGTCTGTCCCCAACTTTCTTATCGGCCCCTTTTAAGTCCAGAAAGGCCATAATAAGGTCTCCCCGGAGCTTCTGTTCTCCAGCTGAACACCCCAACTCTCTCAGCCTGTCCTCCCAGCAGAGCTGTTCCAGCCTTGGATCATTTCTGTGGCTGCTCTGGCCCCTCTCCAGCAGGTCCATGTGTGTCCTGTGCTGAGGACCCAGAGCTGGATGCAGTTCTCCTTCCTTTAGTCTTCTCCAGCTGGCATGAGCCAGGTGGTCTTCACCTCAGAGCTGATCTCTTGTAGGATTCACAAGTCCTGGCTGCACCAGAGCTGGAGGCCGCTGAGCCTGGCACATCCCAAGGAGATGCTGAAGAGGACTTCCTTCTAGAGAGAAGCCTCTGCATCCTTCTACTTATCCCAGCTTCACCTTCAACTATCAACAGCAGTCACAAGATGCTCTGCAATGAGCAGACACAGCTTTTGTTTGCTACCACCAGGGAATCAACATACAGGAATTCATCTCCAGATGAGCGGATGGCATGAGAAAGTCAGTGCCACCAGCCAGGAGAAGCAGTGCCCAGACTGCACGTGCCGGTGACTTCTCATCAACAGAGATTTAGCTGCTTTCCTGGTTGGTAGATCATTGAACATGCTCTTATTTCCTACACGCTGAGCAGTTTTTAGCTCTGAGCATTGGTCTCATGGTTGTGTACAGAGTATTTGCTGGGGCAGGTCACAGATTCCTGGTGTGAGCAAAGCCTCTACATCATCATCAGTGGCTCTGGTGTCACACTGATGGGCCATAACTTCAACAGGTTATGACCGACTAGTTTAGACAAACCACCAACTGTCTCTGTCTGTACATCAACATAAAAATGGCCCAATAACTTGGGAAGAAGAATGACTCACAAAAGCAGAGGTCAGAAAAATACGTACCGTCTTTCTGAAAAGCCGGCAGAGAACCCAAGGCACGATACATGCGATATAAAGCACTATGGTGTGCTGATTGCACAGACTGAGCCCGCAGCAAAAGGCACCAAGTTTAGAGATCTGTAAGAGGAAAAAATTAAACAAAACAAAAGAACACATTCACAATTAACTCTTTACAATTTGCAAAAACATCCAGAGACTAAAAGAGCTTCAGTGCAGCCCACGGCATGCAGGAGAAAGGCAATTACATTGGTGAGCACCACTCAAATGTAACACAGGTAACACAGGCTATTTTTGATTATTTACAGCCAGATTTCACTTGTTTAACAGAAAATGTTATTTAAGAAGCATCCAGTGCAACAGCTATGTCCCCATGCATACAGAGAGCATCTGCAGCACCACCATGTCATCACGATGCGACAGGGTCCAAATCCTGACCCCCTGCGGCACAGGAAAGACTGTTGAGCAGTTAAACCCAAATGATGTGAAGTTTTCCGAAGCCATACCCTAAAATAATGCCATTGTGTACAGAGACCTCATTTTATATAACAAGAATGATTTTTTTCCTCTTCTTCAGGCACAGAGGGCTAAAGTCAGGGCTACACAAACTTCCTAAGCAAGGAAATTAAATGCAATATCCCCCGTTAGTCTAAAAGCTCATTTTCAAGTATCTTTGAAAGAGTTTTCTGATAAAGTAGGCAATGTATGTAGACTATGCAGCCCAGTGCAGGGTATTTCTGGTACTCACTGAGGATTATTCACAGGTTTGTTATTGGTACCGTGGCCATCCCTGGCTGATGCTAAGAAAAACCTCTC
Source organism: Columba livia (assembly GCF_036013475.1). NCBI lineage: Eukaryota > Metazoa > Chordata > Aves > Columbiformes > Columbidae > Columba > Columba livia. Next base: position 3,704,304 of record NC_088606.1, read on the forward strand.
GTTATCTCACACTCCTCTGTCCCAACACCATCAGACCAGTGACAAGTCCTCTTCGTTCACTGGGGCAGGACGAGGCTAAAAGAGCAACTACATATTTCAACTTCTCAATTTGCCTCCTCTTCCTCCATCACTGGCCACTTACTCCACGTTACACCCTGAAGTCAAGCCCCGTGGCAGCTCCTCAGTGGGCAAAAAGCCACCTGAGTCCCACAGACATTGTTGGGACAGGAGACGACAACCCATTGTCACCTTCATGGCCAGCCCCAAGGAGGACAGCACATCCAGATATCATCAGAGCATGGTCCCCTGCTTATTTCAGTCCTCAGTGACGATGGCATGTGAGATACAAACACTTGCCTTGTCATGGTGATGGGATCACCTGGTAATTTTTAATTGACTGTCCAGGATTCCAAGTTCATAGAATCATAGAATGGTTTGGGTTGGAAGTGACCTTCAAAGCCCATCTAGTCCAACCCCAACCCTTTGTCATGGAAACACCTGCCCTAACATCAGAAAAACATTTGTGGCCTTCAGAGCAGGACTCAGAACAACATCTGAGTCTGCAGGACTCAGAACAACCTCAGTAATTTTTTGAGTGTACTGATGAACTCCAAACACAGCCCTGAAGAGGTTTGTATGACCATCTGATTTATGAAAAGAGCTGTGAGCCTGCTGTTGGCAGCCTCGTTGCTTCAAGGCATGGGATGCCAGACACCCAAAAACCACCGAAACAAGCTCCTTAACTGCTGCTGAAAATCTCATCTGAAAATCCCATAGGACACTGGGCATATGGAACATGGGAGCAGGTCGGAAAATGCCCAACTCCACCTTCGTGCAGGTCAGGTTGTAGGGATCTTGGGACAGGACTCATCGGAGAAGAAAAAAAGAATCCAATGGTGAAACAAGGTCTCTGTAACCACTGATAAAACATATTATTTGAGAACTTATGAAGCTGAGTAAACTACCACTGCAGACTCCTGAAATTCTAGCCTAGCCTGACAAAAATCCTTTTATTCACACAATTTACAGGAGTCACAGCAGGCAAGTCTGTGACAGGAGAAGAGATCAGATGTTCAGGCAAATAGAAGTACAAAGGACAAGACTGCCAAGTAAAAATACCATTTGGCTGCCTAGTCTGTTTATAAAGTAGACAATATAGCATGAAATTTAAAGTCTCTGTATTTAAAAATGCCATTATTTTAGGGGCACGTTTAATTTCAAAAGAAGAATTGATTGCAAATTCGGTTGTTTCTGTTTTTCAGCAGAAATCTGGGTTTCTGACTCCATGTTTTCTGTAAAATATATCTATTTACCCCAAGGAAAAATATCAGTTCCAAAACCAAAAGCTTGAACACCCACAGCCTAGTTTGAGTCTTTGATGCAAGAAACCGAACTTTGCACTGGAACATTTAAATAAAAATGCTTTTGCTTTTCCTGTTTCCACCCTGCGTGTATGAAACAACCAAACCTCAAACCCATCCAACAGGTCCCAACTCAACCCTCCGGCAAAGCGGACAAGTTTTTCAATGTTTGGCACTTTAGAACACCCAGGCAGGTCAGGGATGGACACCACCCAGCACAGGTGCTGAACCAAGTCCCAAAATTCGGTCTTCTGCATTTAAACAAAACTAAAGCAGCACTAAATGAATAGGAAATTAAACAGAAGTGATAACTAATTTAAAAAAAAAAACAAACAAACTAATGAACTATTCACTTTGCTTGAGATGTTTTACCTTTGATCTCTCTTTTGCAGTGGATGCCTCCTCAAAATGCGCGGTGAGAGCCATCAGCAGCCCCACAAACAGATTGTTTAAGCTGAAAACCTCCGCCGCGATGGACCACTGCCATGTTAGACGAGAAAATGAAAACACCCCCGCAGCAAGGATTCCTCCAGCATATGAGCCAGAAAGCCTGCAAACACAGATAACATGAAATCTTCTTTTCCAACAAAAAAAGCCTACTTTATTGTCCTTCTTATTTTTTTTTTTAAACATACTGTAGCAGCAGAAATGATGACTGCCACCCAGCACCCTGCCAAAACATTATATGGTTAATATCTTTCTAATAATTTCTTGGCACTGAATTGCAATTAGGAAGAGCAGGAGTTAGCCAGCCCATCTATTTGCCAGCCACCCAACACCAAAGAGTCGGCTTCTTCTCGCGAGCGCCATGAAAGCTTCCAGGATTGAATTTCGGTCCAGAAACCCCTGGCGAGCGATGGCCCAGCGGGTCGTGGTACCCAAGCCAGGTAGTCATGGCTCTAATGGGATGCTCTCCCTCGGAGGAGATGCCAGCAAGAGTGCAGCCTTGAATTCATCGAGGCGCTGAATAAAAAGTGGATTAGAGCTATTTGTGATGGACAGCATTAGCAGAGCTTTCCCAGAGGGGAGGTTGGAGCGTCTCAGGGGTGGGTGAGGGTTGTGGTGCCCATTGTCCCGGCAGGGAGAGGCAAATGGGTGTCAGCTCTAGCGCAAGGAGCCCATGAAGTGGGATTTAGCCCAAGAAATCTCTTTTTCTGCAATAGCAGCTCTTCCCACCCAGTTATAGAATCATAGAAAGTCCTGAGTTGGAAGGGACCCACAAGGAACATTGAGTCCAACTCCTGTTGCATCAGGGGAAGCTCTGGCTCTGCCTGTTTGGAAGGTCTCCCATTTGGGAAGTCACCCTGAAAAGATGCCGTGTAGGGCACCAAAACTTGCTCAACCATACCTTATCCAAAGAGAGAAACAGCTGCAACTATGGTCAAAACTCCTCTCCAGAAATTTACCATCTACCTGTGAAAATAAGCCAGGCTCTAAGACAAATGAGGTATTTTTCTCGTCCCACAGCAGGTACATGCACTTCCAGTTTCTTAGCTTAACGTTTTCAACTTTTAAAGAAACAACTTCGTAAATCCCTTTAAAATTCTAGCAGGTAAATAAGGTAAAAAAATGATAATAAACTAGCCAACTTCTTCATCAAGCTACTCATGTAATTTGCTCCTAAATATCAGCCATATCCTCTAGCACAGCCAAAGTCCCCAGGTGGATTGTTCTGCCCATGAGGGAACAGAGAGTGGACAACCACATAGGACTTGCTTATTGGATTCCTCATGTAATTCTGAGATAAATAGAGACCAAAGAAACAAAACCTACAGCCCCCACGAACAGAGATGAGGGAGCTGCTGGCACAGCACTCTCTGACAATGGCTCCTCTCTTTGGTTGGACTTTCTTTCTACCTTCCCAAAATGACTTCAAGTACACTGAAAGGCCAGCCTGTTCTGTAAATGTCAAAGGAGGAGTTGTGCAGTCAGAACGGGTCTTTTAATCCATTAAAAATAGGAAGCAGGGCTCATGGGGAGGAATGAGTGGGATGAGCACTGGAATCAGAGCCTGGCCCAGGCTGCCCAGAGCGAGTGTGGAGTCTCCTTCTCTGAGACATTCAAACCCCCTGGACCCACCTGTGTGATCTGCTCTGTGACCCTGCGTGAGCAGGGGGGTTGGACTGGGGGGGTCTACAGAGGTCCCTTCAAACTAAACCATTCCGTAATTCTTTGAGGGCTTGGGAAGATCCTGCTCCTACCACTGACATCCTGGGTGGACTGGGACAAGCCAGTTCTCTGCTGCTGCCCCAGGTATCTGCAAAATAGGATTAATAATTTTTATCTCCTTTGTAAAGCATTTTGAGATCTGCAGCTGCAGCAGGTAGCTAGAGGACAAGAAGTAAGGCAGTTTAGTTAACATTAGGGAAAAAGAAACTGACTCTCAGGTGTCTGAGGCCAGAGCGAGACAAGCTCAGGGTAACAGAGCTTCAGCATCGAGATCGTAGGAAGGAGTCTTGAAAAATCAGCAGAAGGGGGAAAAAACTTCTGAAAATTCCCAACTGATAGAAGCTTGGACTGTTTCAGGCTAAATCTGTGTCTGTAAAGCGCTCTATAAGCTTTTGAAGAAAGGTGGAACTGCAGGAAATCAGGCAAAGTACTAGTATCTCCTTCCCCATGAGGGTGTTGAGGCACTGGGACAGCACACACTTTTAAAGAAACAACTTCGTGAATCGCTTTAAAAGTCTAGCAGGTAAATAAGGTAAAAAAAGTTAAAACAACCTGCCAAAACCTTCATATGAAAAGCAGCATTTTAGGCAAACGTCCCAATAATTTATCAATTTTCCTTGTCTTTCCCAGAAAAGACTCAAGTGTATCATTACAGTTCAAATGAGATGAAAGAAATGCCGTCTTCTTGATAAACACTCTCAAACCTGCGATTCAAGTTTTATGAAATAAGGCTTAAGCAAAAGCTACTCAACCCAAAGCTTAAAGACTTATGCCAGCTGTGTGGGGTATGGGATACCTCCGCAAACCATCCAGCACAAGGTCAGGATCCAGCGCTGAGCATGGTCCACATGTTGGTTTGTCACAAAGCCAGAGTCATCTTTAGTTTCCCATGAAACTCATGAGAAAGCCAGGCTGCTACACTGACTTTGTGAAAGCAGGTTGCACGCATGGAGCACTAAGCTCCTACAAGTCGTTGGATGGAGGTTGGTTGCTCATGGTAGGGGTTGGACTGGATGAGCTAAGAAGGTCCCTTCAACACAAACTGTTCTGCGATTTTAAATATCCTAGATGCTAAAAAGAAGTCTCACATTCTTGAAGAACATCAAGACAGTCACCTTGGGTAATACAAGCTGGAGACTGAAAGTTTTTCCAGGTTCTGTTACCAGCAATGGAAAAATGGTGGATTTATGAGTTTGCTGATTCAGAAGGGAACACTCTGGGAAGTGCAAGGAATGAGGCCAGGTATCTCCAGATGAGGATGAAGACCACCCGGCAGAAGGAAAAACACGTCCAGCAAGTCTACCCAATGCAACAGTTCATGGTGCAAAGTAGCACCAACCAGCAGGACACGCAGAAATGAATCCCATGCAACTATGTCAGCGTGACTCTGGGACCTAATTACATCAACTCTGCCTCATGGCTGGGCTAACACAGTTATTCTGCTCATTTTGAAGGATGTCCATGCACCACTGCACGCTGCCATCTGGCATCCTCTTGGACTTCTCCAGCATGGTGTGACACTGCATTGAGTCTCTCTTGCCTTAGTACCAAGATGGCCCCCAAGCCCACATACTGTCCAAGGAGGTGACAAAGCAGCTCAGGCACAGACATCACAGGTCAGCCACCTACAGCACTTTGGACCAAAGAACAATTTCAAGGTGGGAAAGACACTGGTGGGTGTTTAGTCGGGTATGGCAGAAAGAGATTGAAGAATGGAACAGGCACAAAAATGTGACTAAAATAGACTGAATAAAATAAAACTGAAAGAGCAAAGGGATGGGACAGAGCTCTGGACTCAAGGTCAAGAAGCTTGAAGCCAAGAAAGAGGATGAAGATTTGCAAAGGAGGACAGTGCAATCTACAGCTGAAGATGCTGTTGGTGACAATACACTGCATATGGAAGCAGGACATTAGGAAGTCAGAAGATAACGGCTGCTTTTATTACAGGCACAGACAGCATTTCTGTGGTTAAGATAGAGTATGTTGTAGAAGAAGGTTAACGCAAGAGCTAAAGGAGACTTCCCATAGCCACAGCAAAAGCTCAGCAACTCAAGTATCAGTGTCAAGATGGAGAGGGAACAAAGCCAAGAAGCCATTTTTTTGTGTGGAAGGTAAGAAGGGGTTTTCTCACGGTACATAGACACATGTCTCCCCAAAATCAAACACCAGGTCTGCAAATAATTCCTGCAGTGAAGCCTTGCTGGACAAGAAGCAAGTACACAGCCTCCAGTCCCTGCCACCCAGGCTGGAGATGTACACTCTTCCATCTACATTGGTTGGAGGCTTGCAGGTGCACTATGGTCAGGAGAAGGAAACAGCTGGGTTTTTTTTCTGAAAACACCTTTTAGTTTCTTAAAGTGGTCTCTCCTTTTGACAACACATCAGGGCTCCAGAGCAGAGAGCGGCAGAGATTTACCCTCACTTGACTCAGACTCACGCTTCTGTCTTCAAACACATTTTTCAAATACAGTTGAGGTGCTACAAAAAACATGGCAATGACCCATGACAGCTGGGTCCTTTACTGGCCTCACGTAAAAGCAACACCTAGGAGGGCTTTCTCCCATTGCTTCCAAATCCAGCGCGTTTCCCCCAGTCTTTGGAACCAGTATGAAAAAGAACAGATGACTGGAACAAGAGGATCAATGGGTTGCCAACAATGAAGCTACAGCAATGCTAACAACCATCCAGTGTCCATCTGTGAAAATGGTGTAGGTATCAAGCTACCTTGCAGTGACTCCCTCAAGAAGAGAAGCTTTACGAAGAGCAAAAGGTGCGCAAAACCCCGCTATAATGTTCTGTACCATGGAGGGGTGATCCTGGGCTTGGGCTATGTAGGGACCATCTCTTGGACAAGAAGGCTGGGTCACCTAGAAGGAAGCATTCATAGTAGGAACACCCTGTCCTCAGAGCAGCCTTGGCACACAGAAATCAGCTCATGAAAGAAGATTTCCAGTCAATGCAACAGTGGGAAAGTCTTCATAGCTTTTCCCAGTAGTATCACAGCTCTACCACCACCCAGCCCACTTCAAGAAGGACTGAAGAAGAGAGTTCAAATAAAAGCTACTTTCTAGCTTACGTGGAGGAACAGTTTGTATTTTTGATTTTGCAAAATAAGCCATTTGGGGCCAGACCTGCCCATAGCACATGGAGCACTTTATAAAAACCAAACAATGGGAAGAAGGCCCCTTCCTATCGCTCAACCAACTGCAACCTTCTGAACACGGGCAGAAATTCCCGCCATCGGAAAATACACTCGGAAGGGACAGAAACAGTCAGCAAAGGAGAGGTCATACAGTCCTTTGTGAGAAATATTTTCCCATGGCATCCCTAAACATAAAAGACTTAAAAATAAATAGTTATTACTTTGTTATCCTTTTCAGGCATCCGAGTGAAAGAATGTGCGGTCGGCCCTCAGCTCCAGGGATGCAGGCAATAGAAACTTGCTTTAATAAGGAATATTTTAGCTGTAGGTTTTTACTAAGAGTTTGCAGGAACAATCAGGAAAACTGGACTTAGGTATTTTAGTCTGTTTTTGCAATTATAGTTTTTAGCTTCACATTTGCTGACAATCACTAAAATGTCAGTTTGCTATTTAAAATTTAGCCCCTCCTCTAATTTTGGTAAAACTGTTGGCCAAGAGCACAGGTTACATCTATACACATTTAACAAAGGACTTGATTGGCATTTTTACTTTTTATTTAGAAATATTGCAGGCATTTTATATTTAATAATCTGCAAAAACTTTGAAATGACTGTTATAAAGCTATATGTGGAGGGGAATTGGAATTTATTAAATTGTTTTCATTAAACGCAATCTTCAGCGCACTGGATTCATAAAGAAGAAAAGTAAGATAATCAGAGCATTTTATATATGAAGCAGATGTATTAAACACTGGAAATACCTATCTGCACCTACTGAAATAAGCTGATTATTTCTGCCTCCTGTTCCCTCCAAAACTTTATAGGTAACAGATCTCAGCCTCACATCTTTTTCTTTTCCTATTTTTTTGGCTCAGTGGAATAAGATAAAACTCTCACACTTTTTAAACTCTCCACTAATAAACTGGTTATTATTATTATTATTATTATTTTAATGCCAGTCTCTCCCTGCACCTGCAGATGATGACCCTGATGTCAGCAGCACATCACCAGCATCTTCTGGCTCTGCACTTCTGCGACTTTGCAGTAGCAAAGATACATCCCTTCAATGTATTTTTATTTCGCAGCATAACAGACCAGTACATGAAATATTAAACATTTCAAATTTAAATTAAGAGGTTGCACTTGTTTAAGTTCTAAAAAAACACTTTTTTTTTTTGATGTAGGCTTAAAAAGAAGGAAGACTGAACAACCAGGCTTTCCACAGATATATTCTAAGCGTGCAGGTGGAGTGGTGCAGAAATAGAAGAACTATTTAAAAAGAAAACAAAAATAAAAATCCAAACATGAGTTTAGGACCTAAGTAACAATAATTATCCCCAAACCCCCCAGTCCCTGTGGGTTTGCCTGCCTCTTACTCACAAACACTCCATGGACAAAAGGCGGTTTCTCTTGCTCTCAGCGCTGAAGAGCCGGCGCAGGTACTACAGGGAATAGCAAACCAGATTTTATTCTTCCTCAAGGACCTGGAGCTGAATAAGCCACTTAAGCCCTGCCTAAAGCTTCTGCTCCCGGTGCTGGAGGAGGAGGTAGGAAAGCGCGGCTTGGCTTCCCCATCCAGGCTGTCTTCATGGCCGCAAGGAGAGGGTAGAAATGATGCAAACGGGCAGGACCACCATAAAAAATCCCACCAAAAAACAAAGAGGGCACTTTGGTTGTAAATGACTGCCATTATTTGCATCAAACGGGGCTTCAGAATCAGGCAACTTCGTGTTCCTGTGATGTCTTGGGGTGGGGGTGAGCAGGCAGCATCTTCACCACCCACCACGTGCACGGACTGCCACTTCTTCTCGATAAGATCCTCACACCCAGCTAGGGGCTGCCACTACTTATTTACCCTTTTTAAAAAATGCTTGTATTGAAACACCGTAAGTTGAAAAGGGGATGCTCCAGCCTGGATAAGGAGTATTGAGCTAGTGAGGATTTTGGCTAAGGGGAGCTGGTCACAGAGTCACCAAATGTCAGGGGTTGGAAGGGACCTGGAAAGCTCATCCAGTGCAATCCCCCCATGGAGCAGGAACACCCAGATGAGGTTACACAGGAAGGTGTCCAGGCGGGTTGGAATGTCTGCACAGAAGGAGACTCCACAACCCCCCTGGGCAGCCTGGGCCAGGCTCTGCCACCCTCACCATGGAGAAGTTTCCTCGCATATTTAAGTGAAACCTCTTGTGTTCCAGTTTGTACCCATTACCCCTTGTCCTACCATTGGTTGTCACCGAGAAGAGCCTGGCTCCATCCTCCTGACACTCACCCTTTCCATATTGATCACCATTAACAATGTCACCCCTCAGTCTCCTCTTGTCCAGCTCCAGAGCCCCAGCTCCCTCAGCCTTTCCTCACACGGGAGATGCTCCACTCCCTTCAGCATCTTGGTGGCTGCGCTGGACTCTCTCCAGCAGTTCCCTGTCCTGCTGGAACTGAGGGGCCACAACTGGACACAATATTCCAGATGGTCTTTGCACCCTCTTGCAAATGTCCTTCTGGACTAGATGTGTTCGGTAAGAGCACCACCTCTCTAGGACAATATTGAGTCTCTGCCTGTCCCCTTGGTAAATACGGGCCCATGAACGTCACCAGCACGTGCAAGAGGCACCTTGCATGTCACCCCTTGTGTCCTGGAGCCACAAGGCCCACCTTGGAACCACCTTGGGTCCTCCAGCTGGGAGGATCAAGCCACCTCTGCAGTGAGGAGCCCCAGGATTGCAGCAGGAATCTTGGTGGGTCTGGACATCAGCGATGGGATGAGTCCATGTGCAAGGACTGCGGAACATGGAGCGTTTCCTTGAAGTGTTCAAGACTAGGTTGGACAGGGCTCTGAGCAACCTGACCTGGGTGAAAATGTCCCTGCCCATGGCAGGTGTTGGACTAGATGATCCTTAAGGTCCCTTCCAAACCAAATAATTCCTATCATCATTCTCCCATCATCATCATCATCATTCTCCCATCCCTGGAGACATCCCAGGCCAGGCTGGACGGGGCTCTGAGCAACCTGAGCTGGTGAAGATGTCCCTGCTCATGGCAGGGATGGCAATGGATGATCCGTAAGGTCCATTCCAACCCAAACCATTCCATGATTGTACAACTTCCAGACCCCAAACCTCACACACTCCCAGACATCCAGCAGATCCCACCTGCAGCAGCCATTTCCCAAGAAAGTTTGGTAATTAAATTCAACACCTCCATGCCAAACTATCCCAGAGCAGCTCAGTGAGCAGCTCAACTCACGACACATCGATAAAATCCACCTACAGGTGCGCTGGTTTAATAAACACCGCCCCCTCCTCACACTTCTCTAATAATGAGTTGTAAAAATGGTGCTTCCAGCCACTAAAAGTGAGAACTTCTCTCCTGGTGTCTTTGCAAGCGGAAAGGGTATATTAGTTAGACCCATTCTTTGATTCACAATCCTTAGAAAATAGGTACGACTTTATCCCAGGCGCCCATAATAACCGGTGTCTACTTCCAGCAGCCAAAAAAACCCCCAACCCTCCATAGGAACCAACATTAGCTATTTAAATAAGGGTTTGTGGGTTTTTTTGTAATTGCAGAAACTTTTCCTAATCTGACATTTGTTAAAACCCCTTATTAGAAATTATGCAGAAAAAAAGAAAAAAAAAAAAAAAGGAGGAAAAAATATGAAATAAAATTAAAAAATGAGCTGGCTTCACAATTACCGAGTCAGCCCATGCAGCCCTTCGCTATTGTAGGGAATGGCATAAAACCCCTCGGCGGCCTATCAGCTCCCTGGCAGGCAGGGGACTGCGCTATTCAAAGCGAGAGATACAAGCTGCAGGGCAAAAACCTGGCAGGTCCCATCTGACCCCCCAATCCCCGGCTGGTGACAGCTCCAAGCTCCATGGCAAATTAGCCCTTCTCACATTACAATTGCAGGAGACAGATTCCATTAGCGGTATCTGAAATTGAGTGGAGAGCTGCTCCGTTATCAGACTTGACTCATAAGCGCCGCTATTAATCAGAGCTATGATAGCATTTATATATTTCAAGCTATCTTGCCGCCGCTGTGATATTCCGCTACAAAGGGTTGATGGGACTTAGGGAAGGGAACAATGGAGCTTTCTGGGAAAAGCAGAGTAAATCAAGAAAGTCTGTGACTTCCGCACATTCTGAAGGGATTGCGGTTTACATAAATTTTCTCCCAATTGGAGATTGAGCTCTTCCTCATCTTACACATGGGATTTAGTTGTCACTCAATGGTAACAGCTGTGAAAAGGTGAAGCGGCCCACCGCTCAGAATATTGCCTCCGCTTTTAAAGCAATTAACCCATGAACAGGAGGATACCTGGTGATATCAAAGGGATTAAGCCAGGCAGTGCATTATTAACATTTCCTTGAACTAATTCTAACTCTGACTAGCTGTCAGAAAAGGCTCTTCAGTCTTTAAAAAAAGGAAAAAAAGTGAGGTTTTTTGCCCTGCTTTCCCCCCCCCCCCCGCCCCGCTTTCAAAATGAAGCAGAGTTTTATTGCAGCCTAATGTGACTACTTTAGAGCAAAATGCAAATGAACAGATTCGGTAATGTCTTCAAACAGACTGAACTCAGTGTTGGTTTATTATAGGGAAAAAGGGGGGGGGGGAATATATATATATATATATATATATGATCAATTAGCCAGAGTTCACGGTAGATACTCTTCTAAAAGCAAAATAACACTCGAGTATCTTCCTTTCTTCTCTTCCCCCCTAAAACTTTGTGACTAGTTACCAAGCATAAAACCTTTTGAAACAGTCGAGATCTTTGCACCGTGCTACAACAGTGATAATCTGCGATAATCTGCAATCTGGAAAAATCCAAACACATCCTGTAAGGAGATTCCTCCTTCCCTAAATATTGCAATATTTTAGTTCCCCATGATGGTCGAGGGGGCACCAGCACATCGGGCAGGAGGGTTAATCTCCCATCCCTCCATCGTCCCCAAACTGTGCCCCAAAAAAACGAGTCAGACTATGCTGGAGCAGGAGTTGTCCCCAGAAACACACATAGACAACTTTTCCCATCACCGGTTAATTTTTGGGGGGCATCAGCCACAAGGTCCCTTTGGAGATGGCCATGAAGGTGACCGACCCTTCTGATGCTCCAACACATCTGGTCTTTATCAGAGACCTTCCCACGAGAGCTCCAAGACACACATCATAGGAGAAAGAAACCTCAGCGCCGTTTCCAAAACACCTTGATGCTTTCTAAACGATCACATCATTTTGATGATTTAATTATTCAACATGCCTACCGATCCTTTTTGTTGGCGACAGGAGTTGGCTCCAGTTTGCACGTACAGCTCAGAAGGTTTGTGGGGCAGAGAATATATATATATATATATATTTATACACATAAGTCCAAAACTTAACATGATACCCAGAACAGCAAACCGAAGAGACATGAACAACTTAATTTAATGCAACATCTTCCCTTTTTTCAAAAACCTGAGTGCAACTCAGCCGGAATAAAGCTGGTAAAAACTTACTAGAAGCACTTGGGCAATGACACTTTCTACGCTGCTACTGCCCCTGCAATAAATTAGCTTTGTATATTTAGATACAGCAAAACAGCCAAGCTATGAAAGGTATATACCAAAAAATAACGCACTTAAAAGCAGGGGAAAGCATCCTATTGCTCTTTGCAACAGCGAATGCAAAAAATGCACCATCTGTGCAAAAAAATGTCACTTTGGCGATCATATTATAAGAAGATAATTGGTTTACTTTGTAAACTTGCTATGCTTTGCCTCCCACAGTAAAACAAATAAAACAGTTGTTTAAAGCAACAATCCTATAGCCGCACTTGCTGCATCCTAAAAACACAAAGCTGCTCCCCCCCTGTTTCAAAGCAAAGATGAATTATTTGAGTTACAAGCAGTCTGAGAAAACTCCTTGTAAATGCCATTTTACGACAATTACAAGCAATTTATTAAGACTGTGCAGAGGGGGGGAAAGACTATATTTGAGAATGAATTCGAAGGGGTAAACGGCTCATTCGGCAATAGTCTGGATTATTGACAAAAGGGTTTTTTGCATCGCTGTGGTTCAACTTTGTTTTAAAGAGCACAATCCAGGCTTAAAAACATATAATAGAATGAGTAATGTAATAAAATGAATAAAGAAACAAGATGCTGGGGTTGCTGCCCATGGACTGCGTGGAGTTATCACCTGGCAGAGGAGAAATCTGTTCGAGGAATAAACTTGATCCTAATCCCGCACAGGCTGTAATATCCCAAAGAGCACCCGGCTGCGGAAGGAACCGCTGGTAAAAGAAATTGTCCTTATCTGCCAAGGAATAAACTTGGGAAATGCTTCTTAAACAAACAAAAAGAAAGAAGAGTCAATGGGAGAGGGGGGGGAAATAAAATAAGGGAGATATTTACTGTATTGGGAGGCACTGAAAATACCCCGCGAGGGTAAACAGCAAAGCCGGTGGGGAGAAAAGAAAAGGTTTTTAGAGGTTAAGTTCAGGTCAGACGACAAATGAAATTGTAACAACCCAACTGACATTGTATAATGTCTTCTTCCCCGCGATCAATAGGGCAGCGTCAGCCCCATTTCCATAGAGATGGGTTCCTCCCGCCGCTGCTCGAGGAGCGAGATTTGCTCCCCACGGATGCCAAACTTCAGCAATTATTTGTCCGCCTAACATCTACATATTCTCATATTAACGGCCACGTTTCGGGCGGCACGAGGAGCGGGGGCTTTATTGTTTTCCACCGGTCACCCCATCGGCTACATTGGAATTAAATCACAAATACCAGGGGGATTTGATAGACCGGTTTAGGTCCTTTGTGAGTAGGGACAAGTCCGGTTAAAACCAAAATGCATCGCCTTTAGATAGTTACGGCTTTCACACACACAGTGCCAATAAACACTTTCCCAATTTTTTAATTTTAAATTAGATGGTAATAATAAGAAAAAGCTTTTTTTTTGCTAAATGAATGTCATAAAAAATAAATCAATTTTAAGGCGCTTAAAAGGAAAAACGTAACACTCTAATTTGGCAATAAAACTGATCCACGCTACCTAACAATTCATTTCCAAAAAATCAATCGCTGCTATGCTGAATAATTGATCCTGTCAGCGCCTTGTATCTACCAAATAATTTTCTGTAAGTCCTAATAGCTTCTATCATCTCTCCGTTCCAGGTTTTCCGTTCTTTCACACAAGTTTTAAATCTGACAGAAGTAACAGTTTCCAAATCCAATTAAACAAAAACAATTTTAAAATATCGAACTTCTAGAAGTGTAATAATAGTTCCCAAATTTCGCCTGCGATTCCTCTCCAGCATCCCTCATTTTCTAAAGTGATGATCGCATTGTTCCGTATGCACAAAACGGGCACATAAGGAAGGGTCAGGTTGGTGTTTAAAAAGCAGGATGGATCTTCATAGTGATTGTAATAACAGGAACAATCATAATTAAAAAAATATAATCAGAACCCAATATATATAATATTTAGCAACTCCTTGCAAGAGTTTTTAATAGAATGAAAAGAAGTTTTGCTCTAAGGCTGCGGCTGGCACTGTGAGGGCAGCGCCGCTTCCAGCTCCCAAATACAGCATAAAATACAGGATATTAAATTAAATAACGCCAGCTTAATTACAGGTATTACCCAACAGTAAAAGCAATCATTTTAAACGCCTATAGGAACATTCAGGAATTACTTAGGCTATTCCAGTGGGTGTGATTTGGAGCTGATGCACTGAAAGGGGATGTAGAAAAAGCGACTCTGCGGCAGAGGGAGATGCAGCCGGACAGACGGACCCCACGGATTGAAGTTTAAGTGATCTCAGGGATCTGGGGCTGTGGTCTGTTCCCCCCCATTTATTTCTCAGAGAACAAGTGAAACTTAGAAGGTTTTCCCAAGTGGCAACGCAGCTCTGGCAACGGGTGGGTGAAAGGGGCTATTGTCACAATAATCTCAGTAAGGAAGAGCCCCATCTCATCCCAAAGCGCTCCGATATCATTTCGGATTTTCACTCTTTACAGCCCAGAACCGTGCCCTATTTTCCCCGCAAAAAAAGAACATCAGAAATTGTTTGTCCGTGTTGCGATAATCCTCTCAAATATGGGTCAGGTTGAGGTTAAGAGCAGCCAGAACTCGCACATCAAAGAGGAGCGGGGTTAACAAACCACCCCCCCCAATAATAAAACCACGCGTGCAAATCCTGATTGTTCCCTTTTCTCCCAAGGTTAGAGGTCTAGAAAAAGCGGATGGGCTCGGGCTGGTGTCCCCCGATGGTGGGGGACGGCACCAACGAGGATGCTCGCCCTGGTCCGTGGGTACCACGGGCAGGCAACTGCCCATCCGCCCCCGCCGGGAGCCGCGATTAAACCGAGTTCACGCTTTCCCGATAAGGTGAAGCTCATCCTGTTAATTTAAACAGACCATCTGCATCTTTCGAGAACGACAAACTTCATTAGTTCTGGTTAGTTAAGCCGAGCGGTGATTTGTGATAATGAGCCCGAACAACCTGTCACGTCTGCGCGAGCGAAAGGGCGCACTTTTTATTATGACTATTATTATTATTTAACAGAAAGAAAAAAATTAAAAGGAGAGAGCTTTTGTGCAGGAAAGAAGGTCAAATTCAGAATAAACTGCTGTTAGGTTAATCAGAGGAACTAATTACAGCTGGAAAGGGAGAAAGGCCAGAGGGGAACAGAGGGAACCGTCGGAAACGTCCCGAGCCGGCGGGGAAAAGCCCGGCCAAGGAGATAACACCCCCCAATGACTTTACCTGAAAACCGTGTAAAAAAGCAAAGAGGCGGCAGCTGCTCCCAAGAAGCCGCAGAGGAGATGGACTCGGCGGGCGGGGGAGCCCAGGGGCAGCAGCCCCAGCGCCAGTTTGGCCAGCAGCGTGAACAGGGGGTAACCGGGAGGGTGCGCGACCTACGGACAGAGCGACAACGGGGCTGAAAAGGGGCGAAATTCTATTAAATCAGGAGAAAAAACATATCAGCCGGGGCGGGGGGGTCTCTGAGGGGCACCTCTCATCCTTTTGTACCAATTCTAACGCTGCAAATATATATATATATATATATTTATTTTCCTTAGTGGATTTGGCTCCACGTCTCGCCCATAATAATGAGGCGGCGAGAAAAGGAGGTGCCACGTTTCATTAGCGCGCCTTAAAGGGCTCCTTGTTTGGGTTCACAGTATATTAGGGTCATTCAAAAGGCTGTTTTTTCCAGCTTCTCGACTATTTTATTGGTTAGCAAGTTGAAAGACCACACTGCTATCGGATTACCACCGCACTGACAGTCCTAAGGTCTTGCCTAAAGGGATCATGCACCATAATAAAGTTTATTAAATAATAAAACTTATTAAAATTGTTAACCCGATTTATTTTATTCTCCCCAGCTTATACAAAATTTGGGTTGATAATAAGCCAGCTACTGTATATACAGTAAAGCCTTTGCTTTATAATTTAGTTTAATTGGATTTAAAACTTGAAGTAAATTGTCGCGTGCTGTACTTATAAGTTAGTAAAAACTGTGGTTTGAAAATAAATTAATCTACTTTACTCCATGCTTAATTAAACTTCCTTAATTCCTAAAACTGTTAATGAGAGCATTGATTAAACAATAAAACTAATACTTACTCCAAGCTCATATGCGGCTGTGATCAGCTCCCCTGTGAAAAAATAATGTAAAACCAATAATTACTATTAGGAAATGACACTCCTCCAAAGTTTTCAAAATCCAAATGCTTGCATTGGGGTTTTGCATTAATTTGACTGGATAAAACTGTAAATCTGTAGAGATTTAACAGCATGAAATTTTCTAAGAATATTTTCTCCCTCTGATGTCATTGCACAAAATATCTTTTGTGTGTTTTCGCGAGACTTTTATGAACAGATAAGTAAAAATATAGGTAGGCTCGGGTAAAGAATGGCCCGAGATGCTCACAATGCAGGCATTTGTGCGTGTGTGTTTTTCATTTAAACCCAATTGACTCAATAACTTTCAAGCACTAGTTTGCAGCGCTTAAGCTGCATTGTCTCTAAAACAACACGGTTGTTTCTCATTAAAAACCCCGCAGCTTTATAGTTTTAATAGAGGGGGGAAAATATAATCACCGATCGTGCAAATCTGCATCTACATATCTGGGAACGCTGCTCTCCAATAACATTCAATTAATTCTTGCAGATTTTGCTTTGCAAGTAACTTTTGTACCTGTCAGCCGCTCCCATTAGAAACACCATTTACATTTTGCGTTTCATTTGCCTTTTATGCCAGGACAAATTACCGCCACAAAAAGATCCACGTTAGCATAATAGTTAATAATACTTGGCATTTTTAGAGCGCTTGACACCGAAGCATTTTGCAACGCTCCTGAGCGGCGTATATTAAACATATTCAATAGGCACAACACATTCGGGGACCAAGGACACAACCAAGGGGGGGACGGAATTAAAAATTATGGCTGATTTTCCTTCTTTCCCTCAAATTTCATGATGCGGTTTTGCAGAGCCTGGTCTTACTAGTCCAGCTCGTTTTACAATGGTCGTGGTAGCTTTGTCCCCTGGTAAAGACACAAAGCGAAGGGTAGTGTTGGCTTTAAACGCTAAATTAATGATATTTTAAACTTCCGCATGTTATTATATCCTTACCATCCAACGCAAAGGAGGAGGATTGTACAAACGGCACCTTTAAATCTCAACACTCAGTAAATAATATATTTTAAAAGTAAAATGCAAGTTTCAACCTATCGCGAGACGGCCCCGAAAAAGCAAATGCAATGGGAAAACCACCCAAGCTGAGCCCTTTAGTGTTCAGAAGCTCCAGGGCTGGGAAGCAACTGATCTCCCCGCATGCAGCAAAACATGATGCTCATAAAGAAAATCCTAATTTGGGGGTTCCCCAGGGGTTAAGGGTGGATGCCCATTGCATCACGGGGATGCTCCCAAGCCATGCATGGCTCCATCTTCATTAAAGTCCCTCTGGGATATAGCAAAAATTGCAACTAAAATGGCTAAAGATTAAGTTCACACACGTTGCTACAATATCGGTTCACATCACGGGCGAGAATAACCGCAAAGCCATACAGACACAAACCAACCAGAAGAAATAATAAAGTACCAGTGGATGCCATTGGGAAGCTTTGAAAGCCAACGGCACAACTATGACATGTAAGGATTAAGGATGAAAAAGTAAGAAAACTTGTAAAAATCAGTTAATGAAACACCCACCACTTCAGGTCAGGTTAATTCTCCATCGCCACCCATATAACCCAAGCATCACTTACAGCCTCTGTGGGCAATATATAAGTGACAATATGGGCTATATAAGTGCTGAGCACTATTATTAAGTGACAAAACACACGGAGGAAGACTACTGCACCCACAGACTTGATTTCAATATATTTCTCACAAGAGAAAACGACCTTCAGAGTCTTCAGACACCGGCTCAAATTGAGGAGTTTATTCCTGCATCATCTTGGTCTAAATAAGGTTCTGACCATCCAGTTTGATTCCCCACTAAAGGTGTTTGGGCAACAGGCCTCAAAATGGATTTATCCCCAGCAAAGTTGGGAGCTGATGTCTGGAACATCAGTGGGAAGGTTTGGGGTTTCTTTTTAACTTGAGTTTATTTGATCTTTTTTTAAGTTCCTTTAACATCCGTGGACGTTTCCGAATTAGCTCTAAAATTCATTCTCTCCTTTCTTTATTATAACACTTAGTAACACGGGAAAGCTGCCGATGAAAGCACCTATTGCCTTTGACATTTTCAGACTACTGCAAACTTCGGGAACAATTAAAAATATATATGGATTGCTAAAAAAATATAAAAAAATATATATAGGCTCCCTGCCTGAAAGCAGATCCAGCAAAGCACCTTTTTACTCACACAAGGTGCTTCAGCGCTTTTGATGGCACAAGTTTGAGCCCCGTTAACCAAGGACATGCAGGGACCGTCCTGGGGACTTTGGGCAGCACTGGAGCATCCCATGGGAATTGGGGAAATAACCCAAAAATAAACCAAACGGGGAGATGGGGAGCAAGGTCATGGGCTAACCAGGGGACACCGTGTTGAGAGGTTTCCTCTAATGTAATTCCCTGTTAAAGCATCCAGCTCCCAATCCACCCACTCCTCAGACACCTCTGCTGCACCCCCGTTTGCAGTATGTGCCCCATTAGTGTCCTTGGTATTATTACATATATGCTTGCATTTCTATACATGCAGCTGCCAGGCTGGAAACAACTAGATGCCTTCAGAAATTAGGGAAAGAGCAATTCCCCCTCCTGCCCCCAAAATGGGATAAAATGAGCATAATAACCCAGGGAAAGCGGGGTGAACCCATTCCCGCGCTGCCTGGACCTACCGGGGTAATTCACATCAAGCAAGGAATGAATCCCAGTGCCGATTCATCACCTCGTTGGGAGAATGCGCATCCACTTTGTCAAGGGTGCTAATGGTTATTTGCATCCTGGAGGCAAAACCCAGGCTCAAATACAATATAAAAACAGGTTGCCGAGGCTTCATGCAGCACAAAAAGCACAGAACGCAGGCACCCTGCATGTTCATAGAGATGCGTTTCCCATTGGGGAGCACTTTAAAAGACAAAACGGCAATAATGGTAAATATATCAATGATCATGTATTAACTAATATGACCAGAAGGAGCAAATCCAGCCTGTTTACACACTTGGGAGCAGAAGCAAAAGCCACTGGGGTGCTAGTCCAGCTGGGACACGCACACCTCATGTGGAGTGGGGGCAGCAAGCTCTATGGAGAAGGGATTTATAAGGTAATTCTTTTAATATAGCTCTGACAACAGGGTCCCTCTGATCTAAACACAGGAACAGGGAAAACGGACAAGTTTGCACCAGGGTCCACCTACGTACCAAAATCCCCGCTCTGAGAGCCAGATAATCAGGATGAGGCTGGTGTCATGAAAACAGCTCTGTCCTGTTAACTTTAAATGGAATAACCCTCACTAGAATCACTGCTCAACGTTACATTTGTGTGTGAAGAGCTACGCTGAATACAAGCTAGACAAAATCATCCTGTTCTTATCAAGCAGCACCGTCTTTCATGTAACTTTAAACAAAATCTAACAGAACATTTTAAAGACTTGGAGTTAAAACACGTATCCCCCTCTCCATGCATTCCAAAGCTATAAAATAAATGCATCTATTAAAAGTCAATTTATTTACAAGGAATTTAAGGCACAGCTTGGATCCCAAACCAGCCATGGCCAAGAGTTGAACAGACCCACTCAGTGCTCATCTGGGATACAAAAGAAGGAAAGCACACTGGGTACCTTCTCCACCAAAAAAACCTAAAATAAATCAAAGCAACCCTTACAAAATCCAAGCCCTCCTATCCCCAAATCACAGCTGTACACATGCTGCAAAAGCAAAGTATTTTTTTAAGCAAGGCCAGAGTAAACCAACAAAACTGCAGAAAGACCAAACAGGAGCATTTTGTCCTGTTTGGGATAGTTCGTCACTTTTGTCAAGTTGCAATTCCAGAGACACAGATCCAGAGATTTCAACGTGGCCACACAGACCAGAGAAAGTGACGGCCCGAAACCCAATCATACAATCATTTAGGCTGGAAAAGACCTTTCAAATCATCCCACACCTGGCAGGACAGCACATCTGCTGCAGGGCCCCGAGGGGGACAAGCGCCCCCGAGGTGTGACTGTGTATGGGGTGGGCACCCTATGGGGGTGGCAGTGCCCCAGCTCTGGGGGCGTGCACTCCGAAATAGGGTGTTGTGGGGAAAGTGCTCTAGGGGGGGTTGCATTGTGCCAGCCCCTATGGGGGTGAGCACCCCATAGAGCGACTGCTGCACAGCAGTGCCTGTGTGGCAAGGAAACCTATGGGGGGACAGCAACACACCGGCACCTATGGAATGAGGAACCCTATGGGGCAACAGCAACCCTATGGTGTGAGCAACCCTATGGGGTGACAGCAATCACAAAGGGTGACTGTAAATACACCAGCCACTATGGAATAAGCAATCCTATAGCGTGGCAACAACCATATGGTGTGACAGCAGCACACGAGCCCATATGGAGTCAGCAACTCTACAGGGTGACAGCAATCCGATGGGGACACAGAAACCCTATGGGGTGACAGCAATGCACCATGGGGTGACAGCAACCCCATGGAATAAGCAACCCTATGGGGTGACAGGAATACCATGGAGTGAAGCAACCCTATGGGGTGATGGCAATGCAAGAGCCCCTATGGGGTGACAACCATATGGGGTGACAGTAATGCAAGAGCCCCTATGGGGTGACAGTAATGCAAGAGCTCCTACGGGGTGACAATAACCATATAGGGTGACAGCAATGTACCAGCCACTACAAAGTGAGCAACCTATGGGGTGACAGCAATGCACCAGTCGCTACAGAGTGAGCAACCTATAGCGACGTACCAGGCGCTACAGAATGAGAATCGCTATATGATGACTGCGATGCACCAGCCCCGAACGGCTCAATCCCCCACCACCCCCCGCGAAGGGTAACCGCGATGCACCAGCCACTACGGAGTGCGGGTGCCAGGGGGGTGTCCCCACGCCCCCGTCCCACAGGGTGCCCCACCGCCCTTCCCCGTCTCTCAGGCGGGCTGGCGGCGCTGGTACGTTACCCGCATCCCCGCCGGGCAGGGCGGGCGGCAGCGTGACCGTGTAGAGAGCGGCCACAGCAGCGCCCAGCGCCCCGGCAGCGCCGCCCGCCCCGGACCCGGACCCGCTCCCGGCCCCCGCGCCCATGTGCGCCTCCGCGTCCGCCACTTCCGGGTTCGGCAGAGCAGCGGGAGGGCCGTACCACTTCTCAGTTCCACGGGGGGACAACGCTCCGCTTCGCCCGCCTTCTCGCTCCTCCCGAGCCGCCTCTCTGGAGCGCCCGTTATTAATAGCGCTCAGATAGGGAATAGGCAGCTGCGGCCGACTTGCTGGGGCGATTAAGCTCAGCCTCCAGCCCTCTTTCTTCCCCCTGCCGAGAGGACTTGGTACAGCCAGAGTGGGCGGGGCGGAGGGGCGCCCCTCGGTGAGAGCGGCCGGGCGGCCGGGCGGCACCACCGCGGGGCGGGGGTGGACACGGGACGGAACCACCGCGCAGCGGCGGGGAGGGGGGGAGGGGGGGGGCGCGGGAGCGGGAGCGGGACGGGAGCGCGGCGGCGTTTGCACCGCAGGGATGTGACTGTGCCTCGGTGCCCGTGGGCCGCGCTGGGCCCGGGGCCTCCTGGAGAACCAACTTTTAAATGTGTTTTAAATACCGCTGTGTGACATTCGTGTACAAACATACAATCACGGAATCGTTTCAGTTGGAAGTGGACCCCTCAAGATCACGGAGTCCAACTGTTAACCCACCCCTGTCACTACCCCATGTCCCTGAGAACCTCATCTCTTCAACCCCCTCCAGGGCTGGTGACTCCAGCACTGCCCTGGGCAGCCTGTTCCAATGCCCCACAGCCCTTTGGGGAAGAAATTGTTACCCAGATCTAATCTAAATCTCCCCTGGTGCAACTTGAGACCATTTCCTTTGGTCCTATTGCTTGTTACTTGGGAAAAGAGATCAATCCCCTGGCTCCAAGCTCCTTTCAGGCACTTCAGAGATCAGAAGGTCTCCCCTCAGCTCCTGTTCTCCAGCTGAACCCCCCAGCTCCCTCAGCCACTCCATCACACTTGTGCTCCAGCCCCTCACCAGCTCCGTTCCCTTCTCTCCACTCTCTCCAGCACCTCAAGGGCTTTCGTGGTGTGAGGGGCCCAAAACTGCCCCCAGGATTGGAGGTTTGGCCTCCCCAGCACCCAGCACAGGGGGACAATCATTTCCCTTGTCCTGCTGGCCACAAGTGTGGCAGTACACCTCACCTGGGTGTTCCTGCTCCAGCAGGGGGATGGGACTAGATGATCTTTTGAGGTCCCTTCCAATCCCAAACATACTGTGATACTGTGATACTGTGATACACGGATAATAAAGATTTACGCCCTGAACAGGGTTACACGAGATGCTGGTGAAGAAAATGATTGAAGGTGTCAGCGTATAGAATATTAAAAGCGGCGATTCCCGCTGCGGGAGTAGTTAAAGAAGGCAAATAGCATCCTGAGACCTATCGATACAAGACTAAAACACATCCGTAGAAATCATTATGGGATTGTACGGAAGAGCGGCGAGGCCGTACCTGGAGAATTGAGACAGATTAAAGAGAGGCTTTTGAATACAAATGAAAAAGGTATAGAAGAGGGTAACTAGGATAATAAACAGCCGCGTGGATTAGATCTAAGTGGAGACGTTGGAAAATTAGGTTTGCACTTATTAAAAAAAAAAAAAAAGAGCAGGATTAAGGGTTGATACGACTGAAAAACCACACATCGTGTTCTGGGGACTGGAGAAGCCGAAGGACCTTCTGAAACCGCCGGCACAAAAACCCCGAAAGGGCACGAGCCGCAACCGAGAAAGACATTAAGGGAATTTAGGAACGGTCTTTTCACACACTCTTCACGCTGGTACACACAGAGACGGCGAAAGGAGCCAAAGTTGCGACCCGCTCAGAAGTTAATGGGCTTGTTTGAAGTATCTGAGGGTATAAACACCAGCTGAGTGACAGCCATGCCCTCGTGGCTGCCTTCCATCCCAGCGCTGTGGTGACCGGGTGAGCCTCAATATACTCAACTCCTTGGCAGGTTTTTGCCGTTATTGGCTGAGGTTCATCGGGGAGAAGAAAAAGATATGTTGCAATCCTCCGCCAGCCATTGTCACTATGGTAATGAGAGGGGTCATTGTTCCCGCACCCGTTGGGGCTGCTAAAATGTAATTTTAGCAGCAAAGTGCGCAGCCTGTGTGTAAAAGCAGGCTGGTGGCGAGGCTCTTTATCCAAAGCGTGGCTTTTTTCTTTGCGGTATTTTTCTTTCTTTTGTATTTAACTTGGAAAAGGCATCCAAAGACAAAGACAAATGTTAACCGTGACTAATTACAATTATATTGATGGGGGAGGTAGCAATTTAAAGGCGAATATCGAAATGTGGAAGAATGGCTGGTAATAATATGGTAAGGCCAAACTATTCTTTAATTGTCCTGGAAGTTGTTTTATATCTTTGTCATGCAGAAACTGGAACTTTTAGGGTGCCAGTGACAAAGTACTTTGGTGTAATATGGTAGGGCAGGCTCACAACAGCCTTTATCTTATTGAATAACCAGCACTGTTTCAAAGGCCAGGATTACAGACACACTTTATGTTGGCACAAATGCTTTGGAGAGTGCATTTACATTTTTCTTCTGTAAGCAGAGATCTATTAATTCGGGCTATTTGACTCCCCCTTCTTCACCAAGCATAACCCAGGGGGCCGAGCAAGACAAGAGGGACATGCAGACCTTCTGTTTTTTGGTTTTGTCAGAGTCAAGGAGATATTTTTTAACTGTTTTCATTCATTCTCTGGAAGTTGAGAGTTGTCCAAACACATGTTAGATTCACCTCGCCGCAGAGCAACACACAGCGACCCTCCAGACTTGCACAAAGACTTGAGGATGGGCTCAACGGTGATAAAAACAAAGTATTGCTCAGAAAAAAACCCAACACACTAGGACAAGTGGAAAGGGTTTGATAGGTAGCCTTGTGCTATACATATTGATTTATTAATATGGAACTTGTAGCACGAGAGCATACTCTAGTGGCAACTGAGCAAAGAAAGTGCTGGTGGTTTGTGCGGTGCCTTGATGGAGAGATGCTTCCCACCTTTCTATGAGAGGTTTATTTTCTCCCATCTCCTCCTGCTTTGTGCTCCGTAGGAAATACCCAAGGCAGACAGAGAAAATAAACGGGAAGTAATTTAAAAACACAGCTTGGGAAGATATCTCCCCAAAATGACTGTGTACTTAGAGACTTGTCTTGTTACCAGGCTCTGTTGCAGATTTTCTGCTGAGAGACACACTTTGGAGGAGGCAGGAGATAGGAAAAGGGAGAATAATACTTAAAGCAAATTCTGCTCACCCATGGAAGTGTCATTACAAACTTGAATGAGCACAGCTATTGCAAATAAATAAAAACAATAGACCAGAACCAGTTTTACATAAGAAAATACTGAAATACTGTTCAATTAGTCCTAAGCTTTAGTTAAACCTTTTCTTTTGCCCCTCAGGTGATAAAGTTAATACAGAAAGCACTCAACTGCTGTACTTGTGTAACAACAGTCAGCATCCATTTAATGAACTTACGTGTATACACATTTAGGAAAGCTTCAATATTGTCAGCGCTGGGCTGGTGCAGAATTTTAATGGCAAAGTAGCCAGCCCGGTTTTCATCATAAACAATGTCCCCACGTAAGGAAATCAGGTCCTCATGGGGACCACTAACAATACAAATAAGCACTGCTTCTATATTTAAACAAGAAGTTTGGCAGGATTTCCACTGATGATGTGTGGCTGCCTGCAGAGCACAGAAAGGAAGATTATGCTACTTTTATTTGTTCTTAAGTGGCTTGAATAAGCTGCATTTTATGACTTCTTGGTGGTGTTTGTTTGCTTGGTTGGTTTTGGGTTTTGGTTGGTTTCATTTGGGCTTTTTTGTGTGTGGGAGGACCAGACTCGTATCCCACATTTACAGCAACGTCGCTGCAGTAGCTAGACATGGTGCAGAGGGAAATTCCAAGTGGAATAAAGTGGAATAAAAGCACATTTGGTCCAGTGAGCATCCCTCTGGCCCTGCTCATGGGATCTCGCGGCCTCATGTTTAATATTGCTGATGTGAGCAGCCTCCATCTGCAGCCAACTGAGTTATCAGTGAGGCCCAGAATGGGTCACCCAGGTCCAGTTTGGATGTGGTGGGTCAACCAGAGCATGTGGGGACATGTGTGCCTGCAGAGGTGGCTCCTTGCGTTCACCCTCGGTGTCTAAGGGACTGAGCTTTGTGTGATCATAGAATCACAGAATAGCTTGGGTTGGAAGGGACTTTCAAAGCTCTCCCAGTGCCACCCCTGCCATGAGCAGGGACATCTTCACCAGCTCAGGTGGCTCAGAGCCCCGTCCAGCCTGGCCTGGGATGTCTCCAGGGATGGTTCAGCCACCACCTCTCTGGCCAACCTGGGCCAGGCTCTCACCACCCTCAGGGACAACAATTTCTTCCTCATGTCCAACCTGAATCTCCCTCCTTTTGTTTAAAACCATCACTCCTTGTCCAATTTCAACAGGCTAATAGGTCTGTCCCCATCTTTCTTATCAGCCCATTTTAAGTACTGAAAGGTGATTGTACTGTACGTTCGCTCTGATACCCCCAGAGCTTGTGAATCCCTCAAAATTCAAAAGAAAGGTAAAGGTGTCCCAGATGTTATTATATTCACGGCCATTTCTTGCAAAGCTGGGCAGAAGCTGGATACCCAAGTCAGACTGTGCAGTGGGAGGAAGGAGGAACATGGCTGTAACCGGGGCAGCTGGCTCACAGGACAGCTTGTTCATTATTTCAAAAATCAGTTTCATTTTCTTGCCCAAATAAGAAAATAGACTGAAGTAATTTCCCTGTGCAGATCTTGTTTCCCATGATTTTGCAACTTAGTAAGACAGGCTTTGTTCTTTTGCAGAAGACCTCCAGTTCCTGCCTCCGCCAGTCTTAGCTGCCTTCCAGCTGGTTTTCTGACACAGTGAGCAGCCACAGATCCCATTTGTCTCAGCTGGTTTTCCCAGAACTCAAGACAATCAGCTCTATGTTTTCACACCTGATTTCCTTAAAGCAATGTTATTTATTTATCCGCATGCCCTGCTGGCAGATCTGGTGTCTGATTGGCACAGTGATCCCACAAATGAAATCAGAGACCATCTTCTCATGAGTATGGCTGATGCACCACATGAGGGCCCTGTTCCCTTCATCCCTGGACCGCTGAATTACCCTGTGATTAGTATTTACCAGAACGTAACTCTTTTTGCCACCGCAAAACACATTTAAATGCTTTTCATCCTTCATTTAGTTACAGGTGTAGGACAACAATTGCCATCCTGTGCCTTGGAGGCCAAACTCGCAGCCTGGCCTGGAGAAATGCTCAAACACAGAAGGTAGCTGAAGACCTGCAAGAGCAAATGGTGCTTCAGGGGTCTCCAGTGGTTCAAGCTGCCTTTTCTTCACCTGTGTTCACCGTTCCAGTAAAATTTATCAGATAACTCATCTGGGTGTCCAGGTCTGGGCTCCCAGGTTTAAGAAGGACAAGGAACTACTGAAGAGAGGCCAGAGGAGGGACACAAAGATGCTGAGGGGTCTGGAGCATCTTTCTGATGAGGAGACACTGAGAGATCTGGGGCTGTTCAGCTGGAGAAGAAAAGCTGAGAGGGATCTTATTGATGCTGATAAACATCTCCAGGGTGGGTGTCAGAGGATGGACCAGACTCTGTTCAGTGGTGCCCAACACCAGGGTGAGGGGCAATGGGCACAGGCTGAAACACAGGAGAGTCCATCTGAACATGAGCAGAAACTTGTTTGCTGGGAGGTGCCAGAGCCTGGCCCAGGCTGCCCAGAGCGGGTGTGGAGTCTCCTTCTCTGAGACATTCAAACCCCCTGGACCCACCTGTGTGATCTGCTCTGTGACCCTGCGGACTGGATGATCTCCAGAGGTCCCTTCCAATCCCAACTATTCTGTGATTCTGTAAGAATTTTTCATGTTACACTCAGTCCTCTTTGTTTTTATCCCATTCATTAAGCTGCGATCAGATTGCATCAACTGAAACTCAGGGAGTTTGCACAAAAGCTGAGTTTCAAGCAGGACAAGAATTTCACCTTTCATCATCACTGTCCTCACTTATGTTTACTGGTGTCTTCCTACACGGCTCTGCCATTTCTTCATTGTGCTCTTACATTGAACAAATCCCTGGTGCTGCTACCGGTGGTTAAGCTACCATGGGTTGCCTTTTATTCTAGTTGGAAGCTGATGGAGCTACAGAGTTTGTTCAAAAAATTTGTGTTCTCCCATAAGGTTGTTGTAAGTCTCACTATGGTGATATAGTAGGAACCTTTTCTCCTCCAAGCCATTCCGTGCAAATGAGGTTACTTACCAGGACTGTGATGCATTGATAAGTGGCCAAAATTAACTTGTGAAGATGCTGAACAACAACAGGTAGTATAGAACAGCAGGAGAGGAGGTGATCCAAGATGCATTTTAACCAAGAACTCCCTTCTTTTTATCAACAAACTGCTCCACAAGGAAGAGGTTCACGTCCCATCACCACACATGTGCCTCCTAGGAGGAAGGCAGTGAGAAGCCTTATATATTATATAGGCAGAGCTAGGGCTGTGCTTATAACCACCCTATATAACCACATATAGCCCTGCCTGCTCCTGCAGTTACAAGTTAGAGCTGCTGCAGCTTTGGACTCTGAGGAGACAATGCTAGAGATGGTATTTTTCTTACACAGGAGCAAAACACAGCAACTTTTAAGCAAAACTCTCCCATAAAATTCAGGCTGGGACAGCGAGATTCTCCATAGCTTCAAAAAACAAGAGTTTACCAAACCTTACTGTTGTTTCCTCCGGTATACTGGTGGCTGAGAGGAGTATGTCCAAGTTCAGCAGATACGTATCTGTGGGTAGCAGCAACATCCCCAGAGCTCAGACAGATCTCTGCCCTCTCTACATGCTCCTGAACATCCTCCATCCACTTGTCTCAAGGTCTATACAGGTCCTGCAGTTGTTCACCTTAGACATCGGGAAGCACAAAAACAAAATCAAGATATTTTGGCTCCATCTCCATTTCCTGTAGAAGGCCAGGCTAGGAAACAGATTAAATGGATTACGTTAAATCCAGATTAAATCCTGGCGTGTACCCAGGCCTGACTTCCCATTCACATCGCCAGTTGCTCAGTGGCCATGTGGCCAGAGCATTGCATGAGCAGGCCATGTGCAAGCAAGTTGCTTTATAGAACATGTTGTAGGAAAGACCCCAAATTCAATTTATCAGCTGGAACGAAGCTGTGGGATGTCACCACAAGGAGCCAGGGCCCAACAACAAAATGCAGGTGAGGGAAGCACACCCTGCCCAAGCTGTCTGCATCACAAGTAAGGGCACAACTGAGCACATTTGAAAATACAACCCAAACCCGGGTCTCTCCTGGTGTGTCCCAAAGCTTGCTCCAAGCTTGCCACCTGAACATCAGCTGGTGACCTCGTAGGATGGTCATTAGGTGATCTGGGGTATGGGACCAGGTTCAAATATAACCTCTATTACAGGTGTTGTCAGAGCTTCTGCTGCTGAGACTGAAGCAAAGGGACGCACCAATTTCTGTATGCCAGGCTCTCAAGAGTTAGAAAATACCAGAACAAAACCTCAATATGTCCGTCTGCAGCATGAGTGTTGCAATACCCTCTACCCAAATGCCTATGGCTGGGTTTGGTTTTGTTTTGTTTTTCTTCCACAGGTCATGCCTCACTTGATGCTTTGGATGGATGGTGATTTGGCAATAAATCATAATGAAGAAGAGCTGATGAAGATGCTAGAGGCTCTAAGGTGGCTGAGACTGTGCGTATGAAAGGGGGACTGAAGGCACAGCCCCAGTAAATTGTCATGGGAATGAGGCTTTCCAGAGGGGTAAGTGGGACAGTTGAACTGGTCCCATTAAGGCAGAAAACTTCCAATCTGACATTACCTAATCTTGGATTTGGGGTAGAGTGATCTTGCCATGAGCGTCTTTTTAACACCAAATAGCTGTTGACAATCACATGAAAACAACATTTAACATAAAGCAAGACACCAAGGTCTTTGCAGAATAGAATGTTTCCTAAAACCGTTGTTTCAAGGGCAGATAAAAAGAAACGATACGTACCTAGGGCAGTTCTTGAGACTTTCAAAACCTTCATGTTACGTTAACTGAAGGGAAACAGCTTCTACAGCGTCCTTCTCTCTCTTGCATCTAAGAGTTCAGGAGAGGGTGACTACAGAGTTATGTGGTCTATAGTCACCACAAAGTCTGCTTTTATGTTAATGTGCCTGATGTGCCAGCGCTTACAATTTACAAGCCTCTGACTTCTCCTCCTCTGTTTTCTGCGGACTGGTATTTTCGGGCTCCTCACAAGCCAAAATGAGAAAAATGCATCTCATTTTTCAAAGGCCAGAACTGCTGGTGCAGAAAATAGCTAAGTGCTGGGGACCGAGCTCTGCTTCTGCCTTCATTGAGATAAATCCAGCATCCCTCACTGCCTTCGGCTGATTTACTCCCCATTCGGTGTAACCAAAAGCAGAATTTGCCTCTTGCTGTTTTTCGTCGGCATTAAGGCCTTTAAAGAAAATCCTACAAAAAGATTTAGGCACAAACAAAATCTCCCGCTTTCCACAAATCTGTCTGAACTTACACCGCGAAAGGAAACGCAGAGGAACCGAAGCCTCTTGCAAGGGACGAGGGATTCTCTAGCACGGTCAGCTGTGCATATATTTACACATGATATTAGCAGAAAAAAAGGCAAAACGCGTGCATCGTGACCCAAAGTGGTCCAAATGTTCTGTGCTATCATTGCTGCTGGGGCCAAAGGCATTGCTGGTCGGTGACTTGATAAGCGTGATGAGCTAACAAGCAACAGCTTAATCAGCACAGATAATTCTTCTGCAATATATGAGATAATTATGCCCTTTTTTCCAATTTTTAGGAACCTTGTGGACTTTTTCTCTTATAAATAGGAGATAATGCCATACAACTTGACCTTCCCAAACAAAGCTTTTGCAGAGAGCAGCGTAATATCCATGGGTTGTTCACGAATACAGCTGCCGGCTTATCTAGGTTGTTTTTTTGTCCACTGCAGCTGGCCGACTGGAAAGAACAGTAGAAAAACTGCAAGAAAACCCTTTAAAATTCATTTAAATTTTGTACACGTGAATAAAACCCATCAGGTTCTGACTTCAGGGGTCGCTCCTGTTATTTTCTGGGAGACACCAAGGGCAGGACGCAGCATCCACGGGGTCTCACCTTTCATTTTTCCAGGGAGGATCCAGCTCCGCTGCGCTTTGGGGAAGGAAACTGTCTGCTAAACACCATAAACCTTGCATAACCCATTGCATCTCCTGGTTTTTCCTTCCCCTGCCCTCAATAATCACACCTCAAGAAGCTGCCAGTAAGGCCCCTCGAAACAGCCATTCTGCCCAAAGGTTGGACACAAAGAGAGGCCGTTCAGGCAGCCTCTCGATGCTAAAAAAGGCCATAGCAGAGCAGGAGGAACACAAGGACGGTCTGCAGACTCCAGGGTGGCCGCCTTGAACCATTGCATTAGTCCTGCGCTCCAGACAAGATGTGTCAGAAGCCCAGATTGGAGGGTGGGGGATATCCTGTCTCCCACCTCCTTTGGCTCGTTTGAATTCCTCCCGTCTTGGGACGGCTGGAATTAAAATAAAGAGTCAGGACCACGCTCTGCCAAATTCCCTCGGTTGCGGTCAAATCGGAACGGCTGCCCATCTCCGCCCCTTGCTCATTTGTGTGTGCCTGTAATAACTGGATTTCCCAGCTGGTTTCCCAGCCCAGGACCTGCTTAACTCCAGCGAGCAAACACGAGTAGGGGAATTTGGTCCAAGCAGGCAGGTGCGGTGGCTGGATAGCTTGTGGATTTCCCTTCTGCCACGAAAAAACAGTTACTGCACATATGTTGCGGAGATAAGTGTTGTTTGCCATCAGTAGAGGAAAAGCCAGAGCCTTGCTGCAATTTGGGAGTCTTGCTGTCAACAAGATGCAGGAGCAAAAGGTGCGTGTGAAATAAGGGAGGATGCTCAAAGGGAGGATGCTCTCTCAGCAGCCGAGGAATAAAAGATGAAGCGTTTTGGCTTCAGTTTCTTGCAAACAGGGAGCGTGTCTGCCCTGGAGATGGTGGGTGTGGAGTTACATCTGCGTCCGGCGCTGATGGGAGCATTTCTGGAGTGTTAGACTCAGGTTAGGCTTCCCAAGGAGACTTGTTAAAACATAGGAGGGGTCTAAAAACTGCTGTAAGCACCAGTAGGGGTGTAAAAAAAACCCAACACTTCACAGTTCCATTTAGCAATCTACAGCTTAGCAGAGAGGAGGGTAGGCTGTAACTTGACTGTGGTCTGTAAAGTACCCCATGAGGAGATTATTTCTGACACTGGAAGGCTGACTAATTGAGCAGACAAAGGTGAAGTGAGCCTGAAGTGCTAAAAGCTGCAATTAGATAAACTACACCTAGGAGTGAGTGGTTCTGAGTGAAGGGAATTAAATGCTGGAGAAGTTCACCTGGGTGGCAGGTCCTGGTTCACTCCTCTGTGTGGTGGTGACCACACACACCTCTTCCGCTTCATGATGCTCCCTGTTTATTTTCTAGCTCCCTTTTGTCTTTTCCAGAGGATGCAGGAGACATTAGGGCTTGAGATGACTTAAGTGTCCCTCGAACCGTGTGTGGAGATTGAGTCAATAACAAACAGCCCAACAGAAGGTCCAGGCCAGCGGGGTTCAGTGTTTACCCACCAGGATACCAGGCCAGCTGGGAAGACTTGGCTTTTCCACTGAAGCATTTGCTTTATGGAAGGAGACTCCAAATTTCTTTCCCTGTCCCGTGTTATGTTTCTGAGGGACTCAAACAGGCAGGGTGGTCCAGCCCCATATGTCCAGCCGCAGATGATCTATACATACCAGCCCTGGCCTTATTCCACCCCGTAAAGCAGCACCCACTCCTGAAGTCCATGGAGTTCCAGGAGGCCAAGGCTGGGAGGAGAATAAGACCTCCTGTTTCTAACAGCCTCTAATCCCTGCCTTCCATAATCAGTTTTAAAATGGCCATCAAATCTTCCCTCTGCCTCTAATTGAAAAAGTGATGTCAGCAGTAATCTGCTGCCCCAATTTCTCCCCATATATTCGGGCAGTTTGGGCTAATGCATTGTTCCATAAACATATGTTTTAACGCAGCCATGCGCACACACTCGCACAAAGAGAAAGCTCCGAATGCGCTGCACTAGTTACGGAGACTAATGCCTTAAATATTACTTTTAGTACTAATGTCAGATTATTAAAAACATAATCCATTCTCCTGATTGGACCTAATGTAAGCAGGAGGATAAGAGGGCTTCTATCCATGCATTAACACATTTCATGGAGTGTAAAGCCACTTTCTTCCTCTTAAAACATAAGGTCAGGAACTAATAGAATCTGTACTTCAAGTGGGTTTTTAAAACATATTACATAGAAAGTTTAGTGAAAGTTAATCTGTCAATAAGTGTTGGCTAGAGCTGCGTGGGTAAACAAGAAATAAATGTAATTCACATGCAATTTTTTTCCTGTTAAAAATCTATCTGTGCACTTTAAAACATTTATGTTTAAATAGAACAGAGACTAGCACTAAGAAGCACTCAGCCCAAAGCAGCTTTATGTAAATGTGTTGTAAGGGACTAAAATAAAGTAAGCTACCCAAATCTCCCAAAGATAAAGGGAGAAGGGTTCTGACCCCACATGAATTTGCCCCCCAACCCATCCATGTGCTGTTCCTGGGCTTCATTCCCATTCCCCCTTGCTCATCTCTATGCAGTGATGTCCCTCATCTCTCTCCAGTCTCCCCCACACATCTACTTTGTGCTCGGGCAACCCCGGGGCTCGGGGATGGCTTGGCAGTGGTGGGTCAATGTTCTTGGCACCCTGGTCCTGACCAGTGGGTCTGTCACCTCTCCATCACCCTCATCCTCTGCCAGCCCGCTCGGTGCCAACCACAGGACCTCCTCAGCCACACATTCCCATTGTAGCGGGTTGTTTCCAAAACCAGCCTCCTTTGTCCATTTCCTTTACCCAGACTCTGGAGAACAATTTGAAAAGCTCAAACTAGGCACTGAAGCAAAATCAATATGCCCAAAGGGCTGATTTTTGCCCAGGATACACAAATTGGGCTGAACCATCATTTTTAAGTGGCCTCAGCTCTGTGATGTTGGTGGGGACCAGGCGGCTGACCCTGCTGCAACTCATTAAATTGCTTATCTGAGGGGCTAGCAGGAGGTTTGGGAAGCAGGCTTTGGAGCGCAGAGCCGGGGTGACTGTGCTCCCTGGGGGAAGGCACGCAGCCAGCTGCCCGGCTCTGCCTCCTCCCAGCTCCGACAGCGCATCTTCTGGGCTGTTCTACCACCACCCTGTTTACAACAGGAACCGTTTGGTTCCCCTAAAATAGAAATAAGAGTCGGTACAGGGGGTGCTGGCTGCCAAGGGAAGAAGACAAGAGGGCGAGCAGGCGAAAAAGGAGGTGGAAGCTCGTGCTGGCAGGCGCCAGGACTTGGCCCTTGTACTCTCAGCCACATGCCAGAGGTTTAAGCTTCATAAACAGGCTCCAGCCACCAGGAAGAGATTGATGACATATGGATTTCATACATTCGGCAAATGAAAGAAAAGCTCTCTATGGCTGCATAGGATTAGCAGAATTATGCTGTTCCTTATCACAAGGGTTCTGGAGGGGAGCTGCATTGCTGAGACGGTGGTGAGGGTGTCCGTTTGAACTTTTGCACCGTTACTGCAAGTCACTTAGGGTCATCATACTTATCTCAGTGGCACTGGAAAGGGCTGACACCATTCAAGAGCCAGGCAGGAGACGTATGGTTGCAGTAAAAAGGATGAAGGTCCTGGCACAGCTTGCTCCATTCAGGGCTTAAATATGGGGCGTAGAGCCTAGAGAAGAAACAGCTGTGCAGGGTATTGGAGGAGTGAAAAAAAGATAGGAGTCAAATTTTGGCTTTTATCTGGTTCCAGGGAAATGCAGAGCAAAGTGATTTGGCATTTCCCACCCTGCTATACAATTTAGGCAACATTTGCTAGTATGGAAGTAAGTTGCTGACGCTGCTTTCAACCCCGCAACCTTGGGCTGCTACAAGTCCTCAACCAATTAATCTAGTACCACCAAATCAAACAGTGGGACCTTCCACTCAAGGGGCTCATTTTCCAGAAAAAAAGCTGTTACCTTCAGATATCCTCAGGAAATGACTGTTTCCTACCACACTTAACCCTGTGAAACATCATGCACCGGCTTGTGAGCGAAGTCACTAAAGAAAGAATTAAAAAAAATTAAATAAAAATCTAGGATGCTACATAGTGACACCCCAGCCATCACCTGCCCGTGTTATATCAGTAAAACAGTAAGACAACACTTTGAAACAAATGAAAATTGGTTGGTGAGTGTGACGGTTGTACAGAGCAGGAGAGAGCTGCTCTCTAAACCCCTTATGTGGCTTGTGTCCTTCACAGAAGCTGAATACGCCTGGGGGGGATCAAAAATCCCTACAAATGGGAATTCCTTGGCCATCTCTAAGGCTATGATTTTGTCATGGCAGCCACACGAGCTGTGAATTTGAATTAACTCCATGAAATCTTGCAAATGGATGGAGAAATACCTCTAATTCGGCAGAGTCTTTCTTTCTTTTCCATAAAGATGGTGTTGTGCCACGAGCTAATGGCAATTCAAATCAGAGGAGATATCAGTCAGAGGGGTTTAGCTCTTGTAGCTGTGCCTGTGTCCAAGACGTGCAGTCGAGTAGGGATGTGGAAGGAGTGGATGAAAATGACTGAGATCAGAATGAGATGTGGAAAATTTGAGCAATTTCAGCAACAGCAGATGAGTGACAGTGCTGGCTCTTAGCACCAGTTAGAGAGAAAACAGATATCAGAGCTCATGAAGGGACAGTGGCTGGTCTGGTATTGCCAGTTGGCCAGTGCCACCGGTCACACCAGTGTGTCCTTTTCTGTATGTGAAAATTCACCATGTTTGGCCAAGTTCAGAGACTTCATGATTACGATTTCAAGTTAAATCATAGAATCACAGAATAGTTTGGGTTGAAGGGACGTTCCCAGCTCCCCCAGTGCCCCCCCCTGCCATGAGCAGGGACATCTTCACCAGCTCAGGTTGGTCAGAGCCCCGTCCAGCCTGGCCTGGGATGTTTCCAGGGATGGTTCATCCACCACCTCTCTGGCCAACCTGGGCCAGGCTCTCACCACCTTCACTGTCAAAAATTTCTTCCCCATGTCCTGCCTGAATCTCCCTCCTTTAGTTTAAAACCATCACCCCTTCTTCTATCGCAACAGGGCCTGCTAAAAAGTCTGTCCCCATCTTTCTTGCTGGCCTCTTTTAAGCATTGAAAGGCCACAGTAACGTTTCCCCGGAACCTTCTCTTCTTCAGGCTGAACAACCCCAACTTTCTCAAATACCTTCAGATACTTGGAACCCTCTTGAACCTTGGTGCCACTGAAGCCATAGCATTCCTGTGGTGGCCACTGCCCTCCGAGACGTTGGTCGGTGACCATCATCAGTGCTGTGGTGAGACGGTGATGGGTATGAACTCACAAGTGACAACCCCAGCTTGGGGTCACACCTGCACCAGCTTCTCCATGGAATAAATTAGCGCCTCATCATGCTGTTAGTGAAAGATGCAGCTGTCTGTGGGTGTGTATGTGGCTGAGCCAGGTGTTCATGACAGGTATTTTAGGGCAACAAAGATGCTGAAGGGAGTGGAGCATCTCTCGTGTGAGGAAAGGCTGAGGGAGCTGGGGCTCTGGAGAAGAGGAGACTGAGGGGTGACTCATTCACGGGGATCAATATGGAAAGGGGCAGTGTCAGGAGGATGGAGCCAGGCTCTTCTCGGTGACAACCAATGGTAGGACAAGGGGCAATGGGTACAAACTGGAACACAGGAGGTTCCACTTAAATTTGAGAAGAAACTTCTTCCTGGTGAGGGTGGCAGAGCCTGGCCCAGGCTGCCCAGGGGGTTGTGGAGTCTCCTTCTGTGCAGACATTCCAGCCCGCCTGGACACCTTCCTGTGTAACCTCATCTGGGTGTTCCTGCTCCATGGGGGGATTGCACTGGATGAGCTTTCCAGGTCCCATCCAACCCCTGACATGCTGGGATTCTGTAAGAATTTTTCATCCCTAACATTCCAATCCCTGACATTCTGTGATTTACCATTTAAAAGCACCTGTAAGCCAAGTGCCTCATTAGGTATCATTCCAGGGACTTTTCCCCCTCCTCTTATCTCCTTCATAACATAAGCTAAATTTTACTGCTCTGAACCTGTAGTCACATCACCTGCTGGAAACTCCCTTCTTCTTTACATTTAAGTGCTTCTTAAGCAGCATCACCAGTGCATCAAGACACTGTGGGTTTTATTTTCAGCTTGCTTCCCTTTTGGGATTCTGCGCATCGGAAACAACATCACAACCTCCGTGT
Source organism: Columba livia (assembly GCF_036013475.1). NCBI lineage: Eukaryota > Metazoa > Chordata > Aves > Columbiformes > Columbidae > Columba > Columba livia. Next base: position 3,741,091 of record NC_088606.1, read on the forward strand.
CCCCTTGATCCTTCAGCGAGATCTCCCCCATTCCCGCACAGCCCAAACAGAATGAAGATTTCCCTAAGGACAGCAGGACAAGGGCAGACAACAGACGTGGCATTAAGGAGCAGTCTGTGCGACCATCACACAACTACGTTATAGCAACGCAGCTGAAGTTTAAAACATTAACAAATTTGGCAATGTCTCTTGTATGGCAGATCAGTGAGTACTGAAACAAAATGGGGCCAGAAGCTAATTATATGGAAATATTTCTATTTGCACATTTCACTGGAAGGCAAAGCGGAGAGTATAACTAATATATCTCCACAACTGACAGGAATATTAAGTTTTCTGTCATTTTGCTACCACAGCTACCTTTCTCAGCATGCATTCTGTCCTAGTTCCTATTAAGGTGAGAGCAGAATCAAACTCATTAATTGTCAGCATTTTAGATATGATAAGAATTTAGTGGTTGGTGTTAATTAAACTACAAAACAACTCCTCTTGCTGCGGTGTGCATTCCAAGTTGGAGCAATTAATTCACTCACTTAAACTGATCAAGATTTAATTACCATCACTCTGTGCAATTACTCCATAATTAAAGTAATTTGGTTCATTCCACTCACTGACAATGTCATTGAACAGCCATTCATAGTACCAAAAGAAGTGATAATTAACTTAAAGAACAGCTCAAGGCAGTTTTACACAGACTTTTAGTTATTTCTAAATATACCTATATGGGAGAAAGAGACCTATCACATAATACAGGTGTTTCCTAGTAAAGGGGTTTAGATATTTTATGTTCTTTTTTTTCAGCCAGCACACTGTAGCAGACCCAATTTTGGGTAAGTTGTCACCAGACACGATGCCATTTCTAAGCACAATAAAACCTGGATCCCTCCAGCAGTATAGACATTCCCTGCCTGTTCCTGGAGACTCTTCATTAGGAAAGAAATAAAACCCTCAATAAAAAGCTCCATCTACCAAGATAACACTGCCAGCTCCTGAGATCTGATCAAGCATCTTGTGACAGAGCAAGTCCCTGGTTGCTGGGACCAAGGGAGTCTCAGGGTTTTCAACCATCAAAGTTCTTGATCCTCAAGTTGATTGACAATAGTACAAAAGCTTGATGTAAACATAGTCTAAAAACTAAGACAAGTTAAAAATAAAAGCATGTGACTGAAGCTAATCTCATGTTTGGAGGTTTGGAAAGTGGTGGAATCTGGCTCTCTCTATATATACTTTTTTTTTAACTTGAAGGGTTGGAGACACTACAAATAAAACCTGATCGTCTTAGAGCTCATCAAGTGCACCTCCATGAAACCCGACCTACTGCTGTTCCCATCTATCATCCATCCCACCTGCTTCCCCCTTGGCTCTGTGCAGCATCTTCACTTCCCATGGGCTGTCAATACTTACAGCAGCTATTATTATTATTAATATATTATATCAACATATAATATATTATATTGTATTCTTAATTAATATATTATTATTAATGGAAACACACGGTGCTGGGGTGCGTCACCAGCTGCCCTTCGTCCTGCCACAGGAACATTGCTGGTGGCCAAAAGGGCTAAATCAGTTGCTCAACAAATTTTCAATGGGAACTACAGCAGACACCTGCCTTACCTTGCGTAAGGTGCTGAATTTAGAACAAATGCAAGGCCAGAGCACTCAGAAATATTTTTGTATATTCTATTGTTAAGTTTAAAATTAAGTTTAATATCTGGTCTTGGTGTTCATGGCACCTTTATTCAGAACTCAATTTTGTGCTTGTTTTATTCTAGAAAATGGTTTTGCTGGTAGAATTATTCCCGGAGAGTTGGAAGTGAATACTGCTGCCTGCTTTCAGAAAAGGGTGTTTGCAGTCACAAGTACAAAGTCGGTACCAGAAAACCCTGTGCTGAGCCACCTTCTAAGAGGTTGGACTTATTAGCCCAGTCTAATCTTTCCCCAGTAACCTTGTAAAATGCCCATGCCAAGCTCTCTGCAGGATAAAGAGGCAGACATATCCATCTGCCTTGGCTTTTGAGGGATGCTGAAGCTGGAGTGGTAAAGACCTTCAGCAGATTGTCCACCCATTTCAAAGTTGAGCCTTCTCAGCCCACACACAGAAATTCAAAACATCACAACCATTTGGACGTGAAGGACGCAATATTTGTGTTGTGATGTTAATCTAAAGGATCATCTCAAACAATTGGAAGAAGCACAGTAGCTATCAAGGGCGCCGTTCCTGAGCATCAAATAAATTGCTGGTATCAGCCGTTGCCAGGATCTCTGCTGTCTCCATCCGGACACAAATGATGTCACTTAATTTGAGCTGCCTGAAAATTAGTGGTCCAGTTTTTGTTAAAATATGTCCTCTCCTGGAAAGAGAACAACACCTCTGGAGAGCAACTCCTGCCATTCTGAGAGGGGCTTAAGGTATCTGGGATGTGTCACCTCCTCAAAGGACCCATCTTTCCTCACCAGCATCATGGGGAAGCCAGGCCAGCTTGAGCTGACCAAGATGAATCCAACCCATGCTTCAACAGGACCATCTGTCCATGCTAATCCTTGTCCTAGAGCAAACACAACATCCTTCTCCTCAGAAAACATCTTATGGGTGCCCTTCACCGGGTTCAGGGATGTGTGCTGAGGTGAATGGTGGTGGTGGCACTACGGGGTGTATGATCTTCCCTCATAGCCTGAGCACATCATCCTGGAGCACCCTTTTCCTTGTGGGGGACATCCAGTGTGTGCACAACCCGCTCCAAGAGCACAAGAGACAGGGAGCAGCATCAGATTTGGAGACTTTGTGAGAGGAGATGAAAGGAGATGGACTTACACAGACCAGGTAAAATGACATCGGGGTCTACAATTGCATCAAACCCAGGTAAACATGAGGTGTCATTGATCTGACGGACCCCAAACACACCAGATTCAGCTGATCGTGAATCATCCTGGAAAAAGGAGTTTTTCTAATTGTCGGAGCTGGATGATTCTGGTCAGAGCAATGGGGGGAAAACGAGGTGGTTTAAGCAGAAGTTGAGCAGCTAATAAAGGGGATTATGGTCCCTGGCTCCATGTGGCATCAGGTGCCACATGGCCGCACAGCCTTGCAACCCACTTTGGAGGTGACGGGGACCCTGCAGTTCCTCTCTTGATGCTTTTCCATCAGCCATTAAAGTCACAATTATCAGCAATGTGAGACCTCGGAAAGCTGAGCTGTGCCATGAATTATTCCTACTCCTGCACCATCCATAAAGTAGAGCTTTTGGTTGGGCTCCCAAACGCTTGTTAGTCTTCTGTGACTCAGCAGTGGCTAAGTTAATGTCAGCTCTACCCAGGGGAAGATCTTCAATATTTCTTTTTACTTAAAAAGAAAGAAAAAAATCCCAAACATTATTTTTAAGCTCCTAAGAGAGCATTACAAAAGAATGAAGAGGAAGAAAAAAGAGACTATGTAAAGATTGCTTACCAGAGTCCTTTTACAGTAGTCAGCCACACAAGAGAAATAGGTGGACATTAATTCATGCTAACCTTGCACACCTAAATACCATTAATTCATCAAAACTAATAACATTAATTCCTTCAAAAATGAGATTAAAGACAGGCACCCCTTGCAGTCATAATCTGTGGCTGATGACACTAAAATGAAACCTCCGGTATACAAAGCTACCAGCAGAGCTTGCAGAATCTCATAAATTGCAGCTGGCACTATGTAAATCCTCAAGACAATATACATTATTTTCCAGGGAGAGGGCATTTGCACACCAAACACCAGGCAAAAAGGAAAGCAAAGCCGTATAACGTCTCTCTGAACACACCAGTTGTTGTTGTGAGAGAAGCTTGATGCTGCTTGGGCCAACGCTTACCTAAATCTGTCAGGTCAGAGCAGGATTTAGGACACACGTCCCAGGAACCACATTTGTTACTAATTTGCAAACCTAGCGAGCAGAAACAGAGCATAAGCCAGAGCTGGAGGTGCCCTGATCTTCTGGCAATGGGTACAGAAGGTTGGGTACACGACCTGCCCTCGCTGGTGGGTATTTGGAGAGGTGGAAAAGGTCCTGCAGGACCTGCTGATGCCTCTGGCAAAGGCGGCTGATGGGTGCTGAGGTGGCATTAGGGTGAACAAGGGCTCAGCTGTACATGTCAGGCTGGACATGAGGAAGAAATTGTTGGCGCTGAGGGTGGTGAGAGCCTGGCCCAGGTTGGCCAGAGAGGTGGTGGCTGAACCATCCCTGGAGACATCCCAGGCCAGGCTGGACGGGGCTCTGAGCAACCTGAGCTGGTGAAGATGTCCCTGCTCATGGCAGGGGTGGCACTGGATGAACTTTGAAAGTCCCTTCCAACCCAAACTGTTCTATGATTCTGTGATTCTTTGCCCCAAGGCTGCGTTTGCCTATGACAGCAACAGGGACGACTGACCGGGGGGACCCCAAAAGCACGTGTTGGACCCACAACCATATGTGTGCTACCTACAGCTGTGTCTGCGCTGGTCTAGGACATTCAGTGACTCCACTTGGAAATAACAGGGATATGGACAGGCCTGGGAGGGCGTTCACAAACTTGTGAATTCACAGATTTCTATCTATTGCACTCAGAGGTCTCGAGCCTACAGCTCGTGGCCAGGTTGAGAACAAGATCACCTACTACTTCTGGTGGCCACAGAGATCCAGGGATGTTCTCAGGAGGTGGTGGGATGCTGCTTGCACCACTGGCTTGCCCAGGGCTTGTGAGGGATGGTGAATGGTACTACCGACCCTGCAAAACACCGGAGGTATTATTGCAGATTAAGCCCAGATTAAACCCATTTAATTTTAACTCAGATTAAGCTCCTATTTAGAACCTGGCCCCGTTTCTGATGCAGCCAGGCTAACCCCCCCCAAGAAGGGGCTCTGAATCACCACCCAGTCCCTCCCCCCATCCTCCTACCACAGACCAGTTAAAACATTAAGTTGCTAAAATAAGGCTTGGCTTGTGAAAACTCATTTAACAGCAGGGCCACACGTGGCTTTTGGGATGGGGTTTAATGCCTCATGGCTTTGGGTGGGATCCCAACGCCTGCCGGAGTCCACGGGGGCTTCGGGGCAGACGTGTGCACCAAGGAACTGTGCTGGTTTAATCTCTAAATAACGATGGAAGTGCAAGTGTGTGTATGACTCCGAATGAATGTATCACCCACACATGCTACGCTCTCTGCATATTTAATTACACAGCGCTTTCTCCCACCCTGCTTTTGAAGAAATACTCCACAACCCGTCAGTGCCTTTCAAAGAAAAACTGATTTCAATGGAATTTAGGGAAAGAACAGTTTTGGACCCATTCAGACTAGCTGGGAAACAGCAGTGGGGAGAACATAATCAGTCTCCTTTTTTATTCCTGTTTGTGTTACCAGGGCATCGGAAAGGTCCAAGTTCAGATCAGACCCAACTGTCTGAGGAGATATACAACCAAAGACAAGAAAAAAATGTCTATGTCTGAGATGTAATGGTGAAGTGCAGAACACGAGGGATGCACATGAGTGTGCAGAGTGAAAGAACAAGATGCTTTTTCTCTGACTGATAGCTTCAATCTACAGGGTTTCTTAAAAACCAGTCACCACAGCAAAGGCAGGCTTTGCAGTGCTTGGGTTTTATTATTTGATGTATTTTTGGAGTAGCACTTATTCTAACTTGCCTTCACCCTCACCCTGCATTGGGCTGTAATATTAGGTGACTGCGTGGCGTGTTTTCATTTCCTATTGATTGGTTGTGTACTTCCCTCCTGCTAATCCCCTGTTAATGGACACTTTCTTTGAGCCAGCTGAGATCTGAGTTGTGTTGTCTTTGTGCTTCTCAGAGATTTTATTACTTGGATATCTTTGTTTTCATTATTTTGAGATTTGGGGATTTTTGTCTCTGTCCCTGGGATTGATTGGCGCGGTTAGAGACGGGCTGGCCTCCCGCGGCTCCTGTTTGCGTTTGATCTGGGAGTGGTGGAGAGCAGCTCCTGGGCTGCAAACAGCGCAGTCCCGCACTTCAGTCACCAGAGCTGAGGGGAGACCCACTCTTGGCTGTTGCTGGAAAGCAACTCTTGCTTGTAAAACACAGGAGAAGGTCCAGAGCAGCCACAGAAATGGTCTGAGGCTGGAACAGCTCTGCTGGGAGGACAGGCTGAGAGAGTTGGGGGGTTCAGCAGGAGAAGAGAAGCTCCAGGGAGACCTTATTGCATCCTTTCCATACTTAAAACGGGCCGATATGAAAGATGGGGACAGACTTTTGAGCAGGGCCTGTTGTGATAGGAGAAGGGGTGATGGGTTTAAACTAAAGGAGGGAGATTCAGGCTGGACATGGGGAAGAAATTTTTGACACTGAGGACAGTGAAATATTGTCCGAGGTTGTCCAGAGAGGTGGTGGCTGAACCATCCCTGGAGACATCCCAGGCCAGGCTGGACGGGGCTCTGAGCAACCTGAGCTGGTGAAGATGTCCCTGCTCATGGCAGGGGGGGCACTGGGGGAGCTTTGAAGGTCCCTTCCAACCCTAACTATTCTACAGTTCTATGATAAAGCAGTTCCACCGCTACCTTCACTGAACTGGGCTGTACTTGTTTTAACTGGGCTCTACTTGCAGATGCATGGCCAGCATGATGGGAAAGCAGGGAGGTGGAGATCCAGCAAAGCCTCCAGCAGAAGGGAAACACACAAAGACTCAGTCTTCCCAATCAACTTTTCTCTTTCTGACACAGCCCTTGGCAAGGAGCAGAGCTATACGACCATTTATTTACATACATATAGTTTAGCCCCATCATCCTTAGGATGGGCACTAATCCGGTCCAAAGAGGAAGGGAAGAACAGTCAGTGTTGGCAGAACTTGTGCTGTCTCTGGAGAGCTGAGGCTGCACTCAGGGACCAGACAGGCCATGAGGGCGGGTGGGAACCCAAGCAATGGTGCATCGGGTTTTCAAGACAAGGTAGGAAGGTGTTTTCTGGTGCAGAAACCAGAAACCTGCCCAGGTCTTCAGGGAATAAGTGCAAAATAAAAAGCCTGAGAGTTCAGCCAAAAGGTAGAGCCTGGTGCTGGTGCCAGCAGAGCTGTAGCCCGATGTCCCTGGAGATGAGGACCTGCTGGTGTGAGACCAGGAGCTGCTTCCAGGCAAATGCCAGAGCCCAGAAAAATCCTGGCATGTTCAACATCCCCACTTTGTCTTCTTAATGCCCTCTCCTCAAAAAATCAAAAACAAATCTGATATTTTGATGCTTCCTGATAAAGTTACATCAGTCAAAATGACCTTTTGGTTAAACAGCAATAGCTGGCGTTAATCCTATTATTTTATCACGATTATTATTCTTTTTTATCAATCCAATGCAGTTGCCATTTCATCTTGCACTAAGTGAATTGAAGTTCTCAGCTGGGGCACGCCACGCTCTAAGATGTGTGAAACGCTGATAGCCATAACATGAATCACCGCTTCTTTTCCCTTCTGGGACCTCACTCTTGAATCCGAGTCTGCATTGTGGTGGTCAGAAAAAGTCAGCTCAGCATCAAGAAAAATAATCCCTTTCCAGGCCATGGATGCATCAGATGAAACTTGTGTTTATCTTTTGTGGTGCCCATGGTTCCTCACAGCTGGGCAACAAGAGGACATTCATTAACTTCTGCAAAAGGAAGAAATACTATAGAATTGCTGATGTCTTAAAAGAAATAACAAATATCAGACAGTCCTATTCCAAGACTGATTTTAAGGCAGATAAAGACGAGGGCTAAGGCATTTCAAATCCAATCCAACAAAGTCCTTAAGCGCATGCTTTAAGGCAAGCATAGGAATAATGCCATCAGCTGGAAGGGTTTGTTTATCTGGTTATATTTATTAGGGCGCTTAAGTGCTTTGCTGGATCACAGTGTCAGGTCCAAGAGGTGAAGCACCCAGCTCGCCTGCCTGTGGTGACCTCGGCACACACGACCACGCTGGTGTGAGCTGCTCACAAGCTTTACAAGGAGACCCACCCAAAGGAAGGTACAGCTGTGGCAGAGTTAATTAAGAGGACAGCAAAGGCTGAGCAGGTGTATGGAGGAGATGGTGGGGTCTTACAGGAGGTCTTTGTCATAGAATCATAAAATAATTGTGGTTGAAAGAGACCCTCAAGATCATCAAGTCCAACCATTAACCCAACGCTAGCACTAACGCATGTCCATAAGAACCTCGTCTACGCATCTGTTCGACCCCTCCAGGCATGGTGACTCCACCACTGCCCCAGACAGCCTATCAATGCCTGACAACCCTTTCTGGGAAGAAATTTTTCTTAATATCTGATCTAAACCTCCCCTGGCACATCATGAGGCTGTTTACTCTCACCCAATCACCTGCTACTTGAGAGAAGAGACCAATCCCTTCCATGCTCCAAGCTCCTTTCAGGCAGTTCAGAGATCAGAAGGTCTCCCCTCAGCTCCTGTTCTCCAGGCTGAACCCCCCAGTTCTCTCAGCTGCTCCCCATCAGACTTGTTCTCTATAGGAGCCAATTAGACAAACATCTGTCTGGTTTAGAGATCGCTGATCCCACCTGGAGTCCAGACATGAATTCAGTGGCCTTTTGAGGCCCCTGTTAGCCTTAGTTTTGGTTTCTGTGCAAGGGAAGGGCTGGACTCACAGGTCCTGCTGAGCCCCGCCTCTCTGCTGCGCTGACCATGGATAGACATGGGCATGGGGATGGGCGTGGGGATGGGGATGAAGATGAAGATGAGCACGGACATGAGCAATAAAGTTAGGTTTGAATCACAATAAGGCCCCTCTGGGACCCACCTGAAAACAGGTGTGTGATGGTGGTGGGAGCCACCCATGCATGGCATGTCCGATCCATTCAGTGAAGAATTGATGGGAGCAATTCCCTCCCTCAGGCCTTCCCAAGGACTCCAGAGAGTTCAGCCAACACAGCAAGTCCCATCTCTTCTCAAAACACTGCACCTGGACTCCAGATGAACCGAGTCTGAAGACTTCTCCAGGACCAGGGCGACACTCCCAGAAGGGGACAAGCCTTAGAGGATCCCTCTGTATTTAGGAGACGGTGTTGGATGGTGTCTACTTCTTCTGCAACTCGTCATTTGTCCTTTACAAGGTTCTGTGATTTAAGAACGTGTGTTAAATCTTCTGCAACAATCAATTCAAATATACAAGTTTGGCTATTCAAATTACTTTTCCAAAAGTACTTTAAAATGCATTAAGTTATTAATTGCCTGCTGGCACTTTAATCAAATGGGAAAATTGACATAGCCAGAGGCATGTATTTTTGTGGAAAGGAAATTTATTTAAGAAGAAACAGCGGCTCTTACTGCTTAATTTAAACTGAGAAAACTGTGGAAAATCAACTGCTATGGAAAATTAATAAAACATTTCCAGCTGCAAACAGTGACTAATTGTACAAGATGAAGACTGCCTGGAATTAATAACTTGCAATCTTCTGTGTGAAGAACCCCCTACCAGTTCAATTTACTGGGAGATTAAATTACTTCTAAGTTTGCCATATTAAAACAGAACATGAATAAAATGTTAGTGAAAGCACATCTATTATTTACTGTCTGTGATATGGATATAATTATTTCCAAACAACCACAATGTGACGTGACTGGCAATATTTAAATTATTTGCTAGCAAATGTAGTTATACCACCTCAGTTCCTATAAAAGCAGCCCAAATGGTTTTTTACAGATGGCGATGGGGAATTATCTCCCCATCCCCTGCTCTGTGGTGGCCACATCCCTGTCTCACTGTTCTTTTAGCACCAACCCCACTCTGCTTTCCCCTCTGCCCCATGCCGTATGAACTCCATGTTTCCTCCACTTTGCTCAATTTTTATTCCCCCCCGCCCCCTTTTAAAAGTTGACTGCACTGAATACCTGGTGCAAACAAGAGCTCTGGTGGTGATAGACAAATGTTCTCCCTGGGTGCAAGGGCCCCTTGCAGAACACAGCACAGAAAGCTCACCTGCGGAGCCGGCGAATTCACACTTGCTTTTTCAAAGTGTGCCAAGTTCACGGGGCGCATAAGCCCATTTCAAGGGAGTAGAAAATAGGAAGGTGAAAAAGGAACAAATCAAGGTGAGAGGGTGTTTGCTAAAACCCAAACAAAATCCAGCAGGATCTTGATGCAACCTGAGGACGAACTGGAGGTGGGACAGGGAGGACAGAGGAGTTGCCAGCCCTGAGAGACACCCATTGGGATGATGTGCTGTGGCCACTGTGTGTCTATGGGTGCTGAGATAAAGCAAATAAACAGGTTGTGCAATGTGTGGTCTAGGTGGAGGAGATTTTCGATGCACCAAGCAGGCTAAGAATGAGGAGGGACTGCTTGGAACATGTTTGAGGATGATGTGGTTGACCACATGGTCACTGCCTTGCCATAAAATTATAGAATCACAGACTTGTTTGGGTTGAAGAGACCTCCAAATCTCATCCAGTGCCACCCCTGCCATGAGCAGGGACATCTTCACCAGCTCAGGTTGCTTAGAGCCCCGTCCAGCCTGGCCTGGGATGTCTCCAGGGATGGTTCAGCCACCACCTCTCTGGCCAACCTGGGAGAGGCTCTCACCACCCTTGGTGTAAAATATTTCTTCCTTCTATCTAGTCTAAATCTCCCTCCTTTAGTTTAAAACCATCACCCCTTGTCCTATCACAACAGGCCCTGCTCAAAAGTCCATCCCCATCTTTCTTATCAGCCCCTTTTAAGTACAGAAACGCCACAATAAGGTCTCCCCAGAGGTTTTCTTCTCCAAAGAGACCCCTAAAAAGACTCTAAAATATAAAGTGTTGCAGAGAGAGGTAATGGGAGGATGTTAATGGGCCATAGGGTGTCAGTCCTTGCCCCTTTGCTTGGAGAACACAGAGAAGGGCTGTGTGGCAGCATCCCTGCTTTAGAGAGGGGAAACTGAGGCACGCAGTGACATGGAACAGCCCATCACTGGATGTCAGGCTGGGTCATTGTGTCAAGGATCTCATAGTCACAGCCCCTGCCAGAGGGCCTCACCCCGTGTCCCTCTCTATCAAGCCAGCCATGGGATGATGCCCAAGCTGTCAGCCTGGACATGTCAAAGTGCTCTCAGAAAGCAATAAAAAGATATGAGAGTAACAGAGCTGGGCAAACCACAGCAGGAATCACTCAACAACTCATTCAAATATAAATAAATGCTTTGCCATTAATTGAGACTCTCTTTAAAGCTTTGCACACACATTATTAACTATGGGTGCAATAAGCCAAAGCTGCCCAGGCAATGGTGTCATAGGAGGACAGGACCAACCGCACCATCCTGCCCCAAAGCCCAACCTCACCCCATGGCCCTTCTCTAGCACCGCCAGTTGCTGCTGCTGGAAACAGAAGAAGTGAGCATCCTTATTTGCTATTTATTAGTCTTAATTAGTCCTCCAATGTCCTTCCCAGCTAGAGGTGAGATGGTCTCTGCCGCTGTCTGCTCGGGAAGGTCTCATCAGGACGATGCTGATCCCAGGCAGAAGGCCGTGGAGACACAAGTCACCTTGCTCCCAGCTCCTCATCCTGGGACTCATGTTCAGAAACAGCCTTTTGCAATGTGCTTTCAAGGCCTGTGTATCATAATGAGCCTAATTATGGGCATCAGGCACTGAAAGATAAGAAGTCCTTCTTCTCCAACCACAAATAAATGAGTTGCAGCTCAGATCTGTATGTTAATATAGAGAACGTGCCGGAATGGAGATGGGGTTTCCCAAACACACTTTCACATCTCAATAATTGAGTATGTCACATTTAATTGCTGTAGGCCTGTCACTGTGCAAACCTGGGGACCTCTCCTCTTGATGTCAGCTTAGACCTGATTGCCTAATTGCATTACCTGGGTAATTAGATAGAAGTATAGCAGCCTTGTGCTGCATGATAGTGAGGATCCACTTCCTAACAGAATTAGCCTGGTTTTAATGTGGAAAAGTTGTACACACACACGGGCACATAGAGGTTAAACCAGCTGTAATCACACAGATTAGACCCAAGGGCTTGTTCCTTTAAATAAATAGTTAAAAATTATACACATGTTGTTGCAAAGAGCTTCCTTTTTGCTGTAACTTGGATCCTTGCAACTGGAGGTATCAGAGTCTATGGGAGCCACCATGCAACACCTTTTCAGGATGGCCGAGGAGCTCACTCCAGGACAGCCTGAGATGCTCCAGACCTTGATGCACCAGCCACAAAGGTGCATTTTAGGCTTTGCGCGAGCACCATGCTGGGAAAAGTCGGGGGTGTTACAGGCTTCTTTGGTGAGTCACACAGGTGCTTGGTGCAGAGTCACAGTAAGGTCCCCTATGGTGGCAGGACCTGGAGAAGATGGAGTGGGTGTCACAAGCAGCAGGACTCATTGCCACCATGACTTGTTGCCGCCGTGCCCTGTTGCCACCACGCCAGCTGCCACTGCGCTTTTTACTCAGCCAGAGAGGAGAATTAGCTTGGCTCTGGAGCAGGTTCAAGAACAAGAAGAAACCACTAATCCCCCCACAGCAGGATACAAGTCTCATAAAAAAAGCGAGAGGCTAGAACGTTCACCTGGAGACGTGGGGAGCTTTCTTTGTCTGCAGTTCCCCTTTCCTCCCCAAAACACACAACTGGGGACATGCCAGCCCATAGCTGCATTTCCACTGACGGGGAATGATCTGCGCCAATGGTGGCCATGGTGTGACCAGTGAGGAGCAAGAGGAAAAAGGCATCTCCATGGAGGTGGTGGCTGGTGTTTAAGGCAAGATCAGCCCCCTTTTCAGCCCTCACACCACCGTTCACACTGTCTGGTACAATCTGGCCTTTCTTTGCTTTGAAGGCCTCATTCCCCATCCCATCTCACCTCTGGTCGCACTTGTCCCTCCCATTCCTACCACCCTCAACCATCACGTTTCCCTCTTGACATGCCACCAACTCTCCCTTTCTCCCCTCCTTTTTTTGCATCCCCCCCCCTTTCTTTTTTCTCTTTTTTCCCCTTAAAGAGCGAACAAAACAAAACAAGAAAAAGCAGCGCCAAGCCTATCCTCTTAACCCAACATTCTTACCCTGGGGAGGGCTCCGGCAGCGCCGAAGCGCACGGCGAAAACCCCCACGCATTTTGTCCTGTTTCTTCATAGCAACTCGAGCAAATTGAAAGCCGCGGAGGGGTGTGCCCCCAGGCACTTGGTAAATCCACTTCCTTTGTCATAACAAGAACAAATCCCACCTTTGAAGTTTTTTCCTTCTTGTTACAAGGGGAATGTCTTTTGTTTAATCCATTTTAGCCTTTAATGCCTGACCTGGATCAATCCTGTTGGGTAGATTACACACTACTCACGCCGACTTTAAACTACCCTACAGGGATTTTTTTTCTCCCCCCCTCTCTCTCCCCACCACATTGGTGGGAGAATCTCAGCAATAATCAGCATTACAACTTTAGACCATCTCGCACTTTGATGGAGAAGACTGTCCTTTAACAAAGGGGAAGGAGGGGGAGGAATCCCCCCTCAAATATCAAACAGATTTAATCAGCTTTGAGGTCTTTCAATCTTATATTCATACTGGATCTTTATTAGTTATGAAAATCAGTGCAGAACTTGGCTGCGCTCTGTGTCTCCATGTCCTCCTCATAGAATCACGGTATAGTTTGGGTTGAAGGGACCTTCCCAGCTCCCCCAGTGCCACCCCTGCAATGAGCAGGGACATCTTCACCAGCTCAGGTTGCTCAGAGCCCCGTCCAGCCTGGCCTGGGATGTCTCCAGGGATGGTTCATCCACCACCTCTCTGGCCAACCTGGGTCAGGCTCTCACCACCCTCATGGACAACAATTTCTTCCTCATGTCCAGCCTGAATCTCCCCTCCTCTAGTTCAAAACCATCACAGGCCCTGCTAAAAATGTTCTTGCTCCATTTGGGACTGTACTTGCCCTCGCAGCCTTCCCACTGCTGATCTGGGGGAAAGCCTGGGAAACACTCACCCAGGACTGCTGCAAACAAATTGTCAGTGTGTCCAGCACCCACAGCACTGCACTGTCCTCCTCCATCTCCTTGCTCATGTCAGTGGAAGAGGCTGAGAACTGCTGCCAGGAGGACCCAGGTGCCCTCCATGATGACCCAAACATGCAAGATGCCGCACAGAGGATAAATCTATACATGGACATGTAACCTCCATCTCATTAAACCCTTCATTAGGACTTGTTGATGTGACCTCAGCTCTTGACAACCCTTTATTTTGCAAAAGAACCTGTAGCACAGGCTTCGTTTGCAGTTATGTCCTGTCTCAAAGCCTTCTCCTGCCTGCAGCATCTTTCTTCTGCTGCAGCACTGAAGCACTGGCTGTGCTGTACATCTCATGGGCATATTAACACCCATTTCCTTGCTTTTTCTTGTGGTTTAAGGTTAATCACCTTGTTCTCGAGAGGGTACAAAGCAACAGGGCTCAGTCACATGCAGGGCTGCAGGGGACCTCCAGAGATGATGGCAAGCAGCATTTCCAAGTCCTCCCCAGTTTCAGCACCAGGATGGAGCTAATAATGCTCCCATAAGCCTTGCTTTGCTCCCGGTGGCCATGTAGACAGTGCTGGGACAGACCTGAATGACCAGGTCCCTCCCCAAGAGCTCCACGTCCTGGAAAGCTCCGAGACAGAGACTCCACAATGGTCCCTTCATCATATCATTGCTCTTCCAACTCAGACCAGTTTTGCCTTGAGTGCAGTGACTGCTGCTTTGACCTTTCCCCAAGGAACAGGAGGCTCAAATCCTGCTTTAGAAGGCCAAGATTCCATCCCCTCTGACGGTCCATGGCCCAGGATCACTTTTGTTTCTCCTCTCTGGACTCTCTCCAAGTTGCTTACAACATTTTGAAGCTCCAGTCCGGACGTGGTCCTCCCCCTTATACCTGGCAGAAGCACATGAGGTGAGAGATCTCCCTACAAGGGCTCACACGTGACTCCCCTTATAATAAATCCCCAAATGAGGCTTGTCTTTAGTGCCACATCAGCCTTAGGCTGTGATTTTTCTGCCCCCAATGATGCTAGTTCCCCATCCCCTCTCAGTTTTACACTCGTGTGTCTGATTTTTTCCCTTCTAACTGTACCCAGAAGCCCTGGTCCTCGAGGAGTCACATCTGCTCATTTCTGACCTCATTCCACCAGGGGCATTTTGGTTTCCTGTACACAAGCTCTAATCTCTCCCCCTCTCCAAGCTCCAGCTTCTACCAGCTCAGTGTCTCATTCAACCAAGGACGAGAAAGCAAATAGAAGAGATTAAACAACCTGAATATGCCAGGAACATCTTGTATTGCAGCCCTTAAAAACCCCTAAACCTTGAAGAGATGATCCTGCTCCATGGGTAGATGACCTGTTGCCCCAGGGCATCTGAGATGAGGCCAAGACAGAATCTGGAACTTCCCCATGAAAGGGGACAAAAGGGGGACTTGCCTTGCTGCTGGCCTCCCAGCTAAGTAATAAGTTGTCACCAGCCTGTGTGTCACTAAGCAGACCCTTTTCAGGAGCTGAGAAGACTGAGGACATGAAGATATTGAGGATGTGGGTGCAAAAGTCAGGCAGTTTTGATGAGATTTTGCCAGGGACTTGGGGACATCTTCCACCCTCCCTCCTCAAGCACCTCATGATCAGCCATGGTCACCCCAAGCACCCATTCCACAAGAGGTGGGAACCATCTGCTCATGCCACCACCAGTGACCCCATTTGGGGACTGGCCAAGAAGAGCCACAAAATGCCCACCAGGACCCTCCGGCATCACCCTGGGGGAAAAAGCAAAGAACCAGATTGTTTTACAGCAAAAACACCCACCTATGCCCATGGGTTAGGGCATGAGACTTTCCATCCCCATTCCTGAAGGCATCATCCTGGGGGACAATGCAGCTTTCCCTCGGCTTTCATAAGGCCAAGCCCCAGCAATGGAAGTGGCAGAGCATTTTCACACGTGGAGCCATCGGCCAGCTCGGGAAGGGACTGTTTAGCCCCCAGACATCCCTCAGGGTAGTCGTGTAAGGAACCATCTTTCACTTTTTATGAGACTGATATGCTTTGAAATTAGTAACCCTCCATTAGCTCTACAAATAGCTCTGAATCATTAGGGTCAGTACGTTTGCGCTCCTCAAAATGAGCTTTTACCTGAATTAGCATCTCAAAGAGGCAGAAGTCCCTTCTCCAGTTTTAATTCCGGCATGTCACTGCACATCAGGATGGTTTTGGTGGCCAATCCAAGCCCCGCATCCCAAATACATTCAGGGGAACCTGCTGGCTTGTTTAAAATGTTCTTTTTCCTTCCCATTCTTTACTAAATGCCTATTATATTAATGTTTAAAATCCATTTAAGTTCATCACGGGTGGCTTTGTGAAAAGACACCGGCTCCGTCATTATAATTAGATGATTTATTGCCCTCTCGTGGTGACACACGCTAACTAGAGAAGCTGTGATTTAAATTGGATGATCCTTCCAAGAGTGTTTGAGTGAGAAATAAAGGGAGAATTATTAATACTATTAGAGAGAAGCAGCGTATACGTGCAAGGGATATACTGTGTGAGGAGACGGATTAGCCAAAACTTGCTGTTTTGCAGCTGAGCTTTGCTTTCACGGGTGTCCAGCCCGATGTGGGACTGACATCTCTCATCAGCTGGAGCTGTAAGAAGGACAAGGTGCTGGCACAGTGACGGGCACATCATAAAACCCAACATGTCAGTCAAAATCACTGGGATTCAAGTGGGTATTCATGGGGAAACCACCACTGCAGGATTTACTGCTCCAGCCCAGCCAAATGTCCTGACTCTGCCCAGTAAAATGGGTCCATCGCTGCCTTCCCTCCATTTCAGAGGCTGAAGGCCATAGGAAGAAGTTAAGGGGTTTTATTTATTTGTTTTAATTGAAGTTTTGGGTTCTCTCTTCTCCCCACTGATTAAGATAAATTAAGCGCTACCTGGATTATAAACGTTCTTCCCATCAAGCATGCAACCCTCCTCGTCCTCAATCTTGGGAAAGCCAGAAGACTCCCAAAGTTAACTCACTATAATTTCCCATCAGTGTAAGTGAATCCATATTAACATTTTTCACTAATTTAATTAAAAAAAATCAACCAACCAAAAAAAAACAGACAGGCCTGAACTGCAATAATTCAGTATAAAAACCAAGTATAGACCTAGCCTGGAGCTGTTATTCAAATGGTTGGGTTAATACAGTGTAAAACCATGAGCACATCCTCTTACGATGGGGCTTAAATCTTTTAAGAGTGGCTTATACCAATCTAGTTTAAGTCAATTCCTCACCGAGTTAAGCTAAATTGAAAGCAGCACTCAGACCCCAAACACAGAGGCGGGATTACCTCGTCTCTTTGCACACAGAAATGGCTTCGGCCAGGTGCCCACTGGCACTGTGGGGCAGGACAAGGTACGAGGGAGCCTTGGCCAAACCCTATTGAGCAGTAGGGTAGAAAGTTTCCCAATTTGAGCCCTGCTGCTTTTTGCAGACACAGCTGCCCCTTCTCAAAGGTCCCTTCCCTGGAGACCACAGTGTGACCGTGTCCTTGCAGAGGACACCCCCATCCCTGGAGACATCCCAGGCCAGGCTGGACAGGGCTCTGAGCAATCTGAGCTGGTGAAGATGTCCCTGCTCATGGTGAGTACTGGATGAGCTGGGAAGATCCCTTCCAACCCAAGTCATTCTGTAATTCTATTCCAATGCCAATAAAACGTTTTGAGCTGTATCGTGTTGTTGATAAAGTGTCTCAGTTCTTCTGGTGCCCCCTGAAATGGCTGATGTGTCAAGGTTAAGGCTTTTGTGTTGTTATAATTCCTCTCTTTGGTGCAGTCTGTTTTTTCTGTGTAGGTGGCCATGCTGTGACTTGATCTCAGCATCACCTCAAGCTCTGTGTCCTGGTTTGTATTCCCACTCTGTCTTTTGAGAACTGCACTACAAGCATTGGCCTGGAGGGGCTGATAGCCGTGAGAATGGGTAAAGGAAAAAGGAATCATAGTCTTGCAGGCTGTGACAATATTTTACTGCTCAAGTCATGCTAGAAATTTCCATTATTTAGATAAGCCATTAGGTTTTAGTTATTCTCAATAATCTGATGGCCGGCTGTCAGAGAAGAGTTACTTGAAGGCTGGTTTGTGCTGCCCTGTGGTACCTGATGGCAAATTCCACATTGTCTTTCCATGTTGTGATAGGACAAGGGGTGATGGTTTTAAACTAAAGGAGGGAGATTCAGGCTGGACATGGGGAAGAAATTGTTGGCCCTGAGGGTGGTGAGAGCCTGGCCCAGGTTGGCCAAAGAGGTGGTGGATGAACCATCCCTGGAGACATCCCAGGCCAGGCTGGACGGGGCTCTGAGCAACCTGAGCTGGTGAAGATGTCCCTGCTCATGGCAGGGGTGGCACTGGATGAGCTCAGAACGTCCCTTCAACCCAAACCATCCAACAATTCCATGACAGGGGTCTCCAGCTCACCATGCCTTTGCAATGAGCCTTTATCCTCCAAATCATCAGCATCTGCTTTTCAAACTTGGGAGAAAACCTCTAACGTTGGGCTGATCCAAAGTGAAGGGCAAGGCTAAATCCAGCAAAAAATGGTTTCCTTGCAGTAGGTAACTGCTACAAAAGAAGTGCCAGAGACAGTTGCTGGATGCCCTGTGACCACCAAATGTGTGTGTGCAGATGGGGAATTTCCAGTAAAGGAAAAATAAAGGAAAAAAAGCTTTTCTCATACCTGACACAAAGCCTGGAGGCCACACATGGTTCCCATGTCCGATCACTTCATCTGGTGGGAGGGCCAGGAGCTCCCATCAGGAGCATCATGACCTGTGCAAACGTGAACTTCTTTGTGGTACCTAAATCAAACCAAATCAATAAATATTCTTTGCTTAAGACATCAAGTTGCAAATTACACTCTGCAAAGTATTAAGGCTGTTATCATTCACCAGTAGCTAGCACTGCTAGAATATGTTTTGGGTAACGGAAAGTCCCATTCATGTACAAAAATTACTGAAAAGCATTTTATGTTGTAAATAAAAAATGCTGATTAGTGTAAAAACTTTACACAATGTTTCAGTAGCATTGTAATAGATATAACTAGAAGAATTAGAGAAGTTAGTTTGTAAAGTACTGATTTGAAATAGACACCTTATATTTTATGAAAAATGGGTGATCAGTTGTTAATATTTTTATAATTAAATCTAGTTAAACAGAAGAATAGAAGTGCTTATGAAAGTAGATTTTCTGGCATAATTGAATCAAATACACTTTTTTTGACAATATAGAGAATAGAAATATTAATATGAGATGAACCTTTCCAAAAGACAGAGGCAACCCCAACCCCAAATGTTATGACCTCCAAACTCTGCCTTTCCTTGTGTCCTGCCCTCCGCATCCCTCACCAACAGTGGGAAGGAAACATAGTCACCATTGGCAAAATCATCAAAAGCCCTTGGAAGACCCTCAGGAGATCAAACAGGCACCGCTTCGAGGGTCTTGTCATTTCTCCCATTCCCAAACTGGAGTTTACTCTTTGGGTAGGACAAGAGCTTTTTTTTTTCAGTCCATTTCAAATACACATTTGGATGAGTGATAAGTTTGAATATAAAGCCATATGGAAAAAATAACCCTTTGCAGAGTGATGCAGAGTAAGAAACCTGCTGCTGAGTAACTTGGAAGATGACTAAATAAATGAAAAGTCATTACAGACAGCAACACCACTAAAATACAGAGATAAATGAACCCATAATATTTGATTAGAATAACTCCCTTGTGCTCCTGCAGACCTTCCGGCCAGCCCATCATCCCAACTACCCAAACATCGACTCCTTTGCCTCTGTGGCAGAAACAGGAGCCGTTTCAGCAGGACCAAAGTCCTGGTCTTGGTGAGCTCGAGGGTGGTTTCTCTGCAAGTTTTGGGTGTGCTCAGCCAGAAGAATCAGCCTGTAACTATAAAGCATCCTGGGCTACCCCGCGGTCCTGCTCGGATGCTGCTGTGTTGTCCGTAATGGTAATTAGAGTCCGTGCTTCGGAAAGGAGCATCACTTACCTGCAGAAACAATATCCTTTAAAGAAAGCGGCCTGTTGTTTTTCTGTTTCAGCTTCCCAAAGTGTCATCTTTTTCATCCCCAGGTGATGTTGTCTCTCTTGGGCAGGAGGGTCTGGCTGGATGGTGCCTGAGCATCCCTGCGCCCTCCGGGCTTGGGCATTAGATGGCAGCAGTACCCAGGGATGGAGCCGCAGCTCAACATCCCCCCCACCCCGCATTTCCCCCCCTTCCCTGCGCCAGCCAAGGACATAATTATCGGGTTGTGGTAATTTCTGCAGACCAGAGGGCTTCGCTCGTATTGTGCATTACAGGGCAGCAGCAAATATTGGACATTGGCAGTGAATATGAAGGTGTTTCGGGAAGCAGCGTTGGGTTGTCAGCGTTATTCCGGGTGTGTTGCTGACCGTGGCCTTTAGACCATCTTTGGGATTGATCCCAAAGCAGCTCTACCCTCATCCTCAGCTGAGGTTCGATGAGAAGCAGCTACTCCAGAAGTAGGGGGGTGGGTGATGGTGCTGAGCACACAGTGGTGGGGGCAACAAGCTGGGGATGGTTCCCACAGATTCTCTGCTGATCCATAAAGAGATGCAAGATCACCTCCTTGCTCCACCCAGAGAAGTTATCTACTGGGAAAAAATACAGGAAAAACATTGCTTTTGGTAGCACAAATTAGGGCCAACTTTAAATTTGGGGTGGTGGGGCTCAAGGTGGGTCATTGAGATACCCTGCCTGACTTTTGGAAGCAATTTGCAGGAGGAAAAGTGATGTTTCAACCTCCGGACGTGATTTTGGGCCAAACAGTCTGTGTCCCACAGGGCCCTGGTGTCACAGGGACTGACACATCACAAGTACCCTCATGCCCAATGGCAGCAAAACACGTAACTCCCTGAATCAAAGTGGCCAAAGAGGGATGCTCTGTTAAATCCCCGGTGTGAGTTGAGAAATCCCCATGGCTTTTTGGTGTCATGGGTGCTGTTCAGGAGATGCTGGGGGCTCCTTTTGTCCCAGGGCCAGCTGCACAGCCTGCGGCAGAGGGGATGTGGCCACCAGCCCAAGGTGTCACTGGGACCATGTGCAGCTGCAGCTCCATCCAGAGCACTGGAGCTGCTGGAAGCTGCTGGGAGATACTGGGAGCTACTGGGAGCTGCAATGGGGTCCTCTGCTAACAAAAACCCTCAGCCCCATGCCCGACCCACTGGGCAGGAGTCAGAGAGCAGCTGTTTAATGGGTATTTTCATAAACAATTCTATTTTCAGCCCTAGCTCGCTAGTTTTGTTCTCATCAGGAACAGATCATTACTGAGTTTAAAAAAAATGGAGAAGGAAAACAGATTTCTTTGCTGTTGCTGCAGCAAATCCATGGAAGCACAAGGCGACTTCTAAGGCACAGTATTTGGTTTTTTATCTGACGCATCCACTCACACAGTCTCACATGGTCTTATCTTCCATCCTGATAACGGCTCCAGAGAAAAACCCAGCAGAGAAATTAGCAATCAAGAGCAATTTTATCAGGTCTGTGTGACAAACGCAGGGGCAGAAAGCAGCATGTCCTTTGGCCCCTCCAAGACAGGAGTGCCTGGAAACCAAAGGGTTGTTTCACAAAACAGGTCAGAATGATGATGTGGCTGTAGGGTTCTTTTCTTCAAATGCCCAAACCCACACCCTGTGGGGAGCAGCAGGTTTTGGCTGAACCCCTCAGCTGGTTTTGCTCTGGAGCCCAAGTAAAGATGCTGATCCCCAACTGCCTACCGTATAATGGTTGGACTCGATGATCTTAAAGGTCGTTTCCAACCAGAATGATTCTATGACAAACAGCACAGCAGTACATAGGGTGATGTAGATGACCCCTGTAAGCAGCATCCCCCCAGTTCTCTTCTCTGCAAATGCAAAGCCCTTATAGAAAAAAGTAAAGTAAAATAGAAAAAAGATTGGATATATTACAGAAAAAAGCACAGACAAGCTGACCACAGTCTCCAAACCTGGGAAACAGCATTTTTCTGGGCCAGGTCAGGGTCTGGCATCATGTGCCCCCCTGCCCAAATATTCCAGCCAGAGCCACGCTGTGCCTTGCAGAGCGAAAAACCAGCAAGCTGCACATAAGCAAGTTAAATAGATCAATATTATCCAAATTTATATTTTAAAAAAACAAACCAAAAAACCCCAACAACAGCAAAAAAAACCCAGATTGCCTATAACCTTGGGCTGTACCCTTTCCTGGTCTCGCTGATGAGATGCAGCAGCTTTCCTGCCAAGAAGGAGTCACAGGACTTGCCAAGCGCTATCGAGCAGCTCTGCCCTCATGACTCAGGGGGATTTCGTGCCTTATCACATGTGCACTGCAGTGATTTCCAACGGCTGGGGGCGGGAGGGGGAAGCAGGAGGTCACATTCACACATATTGTGAAAAAAAGATCCTTAATTACTCCCCCAAGGGCTGTTTCGGAGCTACCGTAGGGCCAAAAGCGAGATTCAAAACGTTCATTAAGGAAGTTGGCAGACAGATGTGCCCGGATCACCGAGTCACAATATGGTCCCTGACCTTCAACAGGGAGTTGGGAACCTGAGCACCGTGTAATGAAAGCGGAGGATGGAAGAAGACGTTTAAAGCAGCCCTGCTCATCGAGCATTGCGAGGGAGGTAAGATGTGGTGGGGAGGACGCTATGGAAATTTTTCTGGCTGGTGAATTTGCTGTGTGCAACATACGGCAGCGCCAAGAGAGGGCAGCCCAAGCCGCCACATCGCTGCCTGGCTCTTCCCAAATCTGTACACTGAGCTACTAGGATGTGTGAGCAAGCAGGAAAATATAAAATAAATAAAAATATAAAATAAATGAAATGAAATGAAATAAAATAAAATAAAATAAAATAAAATAAAATAAAGTAAAGTAAAATAAAATAAACCAAAATAAAATAAAATAAAATAGAATTAAATTAAAAAGAAAATAAAATAAAAATAAAATAAACCAAAATAAAATGTATAATAAAATATAAAATAAATAAAATAATATAAAAAATAAAATAAAATAAAATAAACCAAAATAAAAATAAAATAAAATAAACTTAAAATAAAATAAACCAAAATAAAATAAAATTAAAATAAAATAAACCAAAATAAAATATATAATAAAATAGAAAATAAAATAAACCAAACTAAACTAAACTAAACTAAAATAAATAAAAGAAAAATTAAAAAAGGGGTTTCTAGCCCAAATCCCAGATGCAAAAACACTGGGAGAGGAAATACAGGAGATCCCAGCTTTGAACGGATGGAGAAGCTGAAGCCATGAGTTTGCAAACTGCCTGTGAGCAAGACAATTTTAAAGGATGTGAGGTTAATCTCTACCCTGATAATAAGGGACCGTGGGGGGGAACATGTGCTGAAGTGAGGTGCCCCAGTGCAATGGCCGCGTTTCACCCTGTGCAAGGGAAAACGAACCGAGGGCCCAGGGGCTGAGGTGCTCAGCTGCTTTATTTTCCAAATGTTTTAGGAAAATAAAAAGAAGAAGCTGAGAAAGTTTCCCATCCAGGGTGTAAATCAGGCTCGTGTGCCCATGGCAGTAGATCTCACCCCTGGGAGTGGGGGGGCAGTGATTTTTCATGCTAGTGGCTCTGGTTTTGCTCTCCCCCTGTTCCCCCCCCAGAGCCCATAAAGGTCTTTTCCTTGCAGAAAGAGTCCGTTTTGTACATTTCCTGAGTCTTTAATAAATAGCGACAATAAAACCCGTGGAGATGGGGTAATGGACTGTGTCGATGTGCAAACATGTCTCGAGGGCATTCCCAAGCAAGTGGCTTTAGCTCAGCGGCCCTAATTGTGGGGGAGAAGCAGGTGGGGTGCATTCAAAATGTGCATTATTCCCAGCCCCGGCAGAAACACTGAGCCTCTTTTTTTCCCCATTTCAATGCAGATTTGGGCAGCCTTAGAAAGCAAACACATTTGGCTCAGGGGAAGAGAATAACACCTCCCAAGCTATAGCTCCCCAAGGGTTTGGGGAAGGGTTTTATCCCTGTTTGTGGCACTGGATATTTTCCTTTCTGAAAGAGAACAAAACCACAAGAACACTTGTTTTTTCCCCTCTGACAGTGCCCAGCTAAAGCTGGGTTACATCCAAGAGAGAATTCAGAGATGGCATTGGGGAAAATCCAGGACATCAGGATGAGGATCTGCCCCTGAAGTGTCTGAATTTTACCCGGGGAAAAATTAATTAATCAGGAAGATAAAAAAAAATTACCCAGCAAATTCCCTCAATGTGTTGTACAAATTGAAAGCAATGTTAATGTTGATTTATTGATCTGGAAAGGTACTTACATGTATAAAAGCAGCAAGGGTTCGTCTATAGCATCAATAACGTAACAGACCTGCTGTCTCTAAGCTTGTGAGCCTTTTATCAGTGAGTAAAATTCATCATGCAAGAGGGACACAGAAGGAAAAAGAAAAAGCAAAACCAAAAAACAGCAACAAAAAAAACCCAGGAAACTTTACTTTTCCTTAAAAAAATATATAAATAAAAAGAGGAGAAGCTGTATAACGAGCCAATTATCCCACAGAGAGCCAAGGAGTCAACTAGTTTGGGAATCAAAGCAGTGATGGGATGGAGCAGCGAGATCACAGGCACATCTGTGGCTCAGGGAGCAGTTACTTGAACAACTCTATAAATCCCTCAAATAGCCCCAGAAGCCAAAGAGAGTTTCCCCAGGGACTCACCCGAGCAGCTGAAAATAGAGAGTATTTCCCAGACATTCCCAACAGGAACAGTGGGAGCAAGGAGCAGTTTATAGGGGCAAGGGATGATGCTTTAGGGCTGGCTGAATAAAAGCATGGAGGACCTGGGAATAAACTTGGAACGGCCTTCCCCAAATCCAGGGGTTTGATGTGTGTGTTTCATGGCAGAATTTGGTTTCTGGAAAGCCCTGCAGGTCTTAGGTCAGAGTTGCTCAGCAAAAGAAGATCCTTATCAGTAAGAAGAGCTTTTTTGGGCACTGGTTTAACTTTGGCAAAGCGTGATGCCAAGTGAAAAAGGGTTTCAGGAAGAAAAAGATTGAAAGATGTGGTCTAGACAATAGAGTAGTGAGGTGTGTTGCAAACTGGCTTAGAGAGAAGCCAG
This sequence comes from Columba livia, assembly GCF_036013475.1. NCBI lineage: Eukaryota > Metazoa > Chordata > Aves > Columbiformes > Columbidae > Columba > Columba livia. The sequence goes on from NC_088606.1 coordinate 3,766,162, forward strand.
AGAGTGGTAGTCAATGGTGCAGAGTCCAGTTGGAGGCCAGTATCTAGTGCAGTGCCTCAGGGGGCAGTACTGGGGGCAATATTATTCAATATATTCATTAACGATTTGGACGAGGGAATAGAGTGTACTATCAGCAGGTTTGCTGATGACACCAAGCTGGGAGGGGTGGCTGACACACCAGAGGCTGTGCTGCCATCAGAGACCTGGACAGGCTGGAGAGTTGGGTGGGGAATAACCTGATGAAATTTAACAAGGGAAAGTGTGGAGTCCTGCATCTGGGCAGGAACAACCCCAGGTTCCAGTATAGGTTGGCAAATTACATATTAGAGAGCAGTGTAGAGGAAAGGGACCTGGGGGTCCTGGTGGACAACAGGATGACCATGAGCCAGCACTGTGCCCTTGTGGCCAGGAAGGCCAATGGTACCTGGGGTGTATTACAAGGGGGGTGGTCAGTAGATCGAGAGAGGTTCTCCTTCCCCTCTACTCCGCCCTGGTGAGACCACACCTGGAATATTGTGTACAGTTCTGGGCCTCTCAGTTTAAGAAGGACAGGGAACTGCTGGAGAGAGTCCAGCGCAGGGCAACAAAGATGATTAAGGGAGTGGAGCATCTCCCTTATGAAGAAAGGCTGAGGGAGCTGGGTCCCTTTAGTTTGGAGAAGAGGAGACTGAAGGTTGACTCAGTCATGGTTATAAATATATAAAGGGTGAGTGCCATGAGGACTGAGCCAGGCTCTTCTTGGTGACAAACAATAATAGGACAAGGAGTAATGGGTTTAAGCTGGAACACAAGAGGTTCCACTTAAATTTGAGAAGAAACTTGTTCCTGGTGAGGGTGGCAGAGCCTGGCCCAGGCTGCCCAGGAAGGTTGTTTCTCTGCAGACATTCCAACCCGCCTGGACACCTTCCTGTGTAACCTCATCTGGGTGTTCCTGCTCCATGGGGGGATTGCACTGGATGAGCTTTCCAGGTCCCTTTCAACCCCTGACATACTGTGATACTGTGAAATATGCTGGATACCAAGCGCCTGGGTGGACATCCCTGGGGACAACATGGGACAGGGCTGGCCACAGTTTTTTCCCAGGTCACTGCAGCTTCTGCTTGGTGCCTTGTCCAGAAAAGATTCATCAATGGGTCAGAGGCAGGAGAAAATCCCCTTCCACGGCAAAGGCAAACCAATAACTCCAAGGCTTGCTGTTCAGAGAGATGTGGGAATAAAGACATTTTTCAAAATAAGAAGCAGAAAATAAATAATGTTTTGTGGATCTAGCACAACCCAGGTCAAATAGTCAGGGTAGAAAGGACTTACTTGTCCAAGAAAATCTGTATAAGTTGGATCAAACTTCTCACCAGTTTTTCAAAGGGGAAAACTTCGCTTCTTGTGCAAATTCTACCCCTGAAATTATTTCAGGCTGAAGCAAACCAGAGACAAAAGAAAAGCAAGAACACCAGTCCATTTTCTCAGCCTGGACACCCCTCCTCTGCATCCCATGGACCTCCTGGATGGAGCCCCTGTGCCCCCCGAAATACACCTCTGAAGGATGGGGTGCCCCATCTGCAGTGGGGAAGAGGGACATTGCCCTCTCAGCTGACAAATTATCCACAAGTTGTACAAGCCACAGAGGTTGTTTCAGTTACTAAATGATTAAAGCGTCTAAACTCTGGAGCAATGAGGATGAATATGGTTTGAAAAATGGGATATTTGGAGAGGCCTCCCCCAGCATCTCTCTGAGCCATAGGAACCCTCCGAAAGAGCCCCAGATAAGTAAGACATCATTAATAAATCAATGACAGGGAAATGAAAATGGAAGTAAATGAATCAGCGAGCTGATCGGGTCACAGATGAAAAATAGCACATCTGCTGCCGCTTTCAGTGCATTAACAAATAAGGCCACTGGCTCAGACACACTAATGCTTGGAATAATGAAGCTTCAAGACCGATTAGAGCATAAATCACATATTTTAAAGCATAGCTGGTCCCTCCCCAACCATCGGGAGACATATTTGCTGCATCCCACGTGTTCCCGGCAGCTGCGGGCAACACCGCTGCTACATTCTGCTCCCGGTTTCTATGGGGCTGAATCCCACCAGCTGAATGCACCAAGCTGCAGCTAATCCATATGTTAAATCCACACCAGCAAATGCCTGCGACCTCCTACACAGAACCACTTGCCAGCTGGATGGGACCCAAGTGCCTTTCCCTCTTCTTTGCCCACTTGCACTGATTTGGGGTTTTATTTGGGTTGAAGATTGCAGCGACCGCAGGCTGCAAAATCATCTGCTCCATTTTATCTGCATGGATTTCGGGAAGGGAGATGGAGAGGCTTTTCCTTGGTAACATAAAAATGTGGAGAACAGGGAACAACCCCAGCATCTGGAGTATCTGTGTCCAGGTCTGGGCTCCCCACTTTAAGAAGGACAAGGAATTATTGGAGAGAGTCCATGGGAGGGACACAAAGATGCTGAGGGGTCTGGAACATCTTTCTGATGAGGAGACACTGAGAGAGCTGGGGCTGTTCAGCTGGAGAAGAGAAGCTGAGAGGGATCTGATCAATGGATCAGTATCTCCAGGGTGGGTGTCAGAGGATGGACCAGACTCTGTTCAGTGGTGCCCAACGCCAGGGTGAGGGGCAACGGGCACAGACTGAAACACAGGAGGGTCCATCTGAACATGAGGAGAAACTTGTTTGCTGGGAGGTGCCAGAGCCTGGCCCAGGCTGCCCAGAGCGGGTGTGGAGACTCCTTCTCTGAGACATTCAAACCCCCTGGACCCACCTGTGTGATCTGCTCTGTGACCCTGTGTGAGCAGCGGGGTTGGACTGGGGGTTCTCCAGACGTCCCTTCAACCCCAAACACTCTGTGATTCTGTGATTAACCCACACGGTGTCCCTGGGGACCTCAGATTTGTGTGCAGGGATACAGGGGTGTCCTCGCAGGTGGACCCACATCACGTATCACACATCGCGAGCTGACACCAAACAGCCACAGCTCACAGACTCCTGCATTTTTCATCGTTCTCCCTGTTCATATATCTCCATCCCTCCGCTATGGATCACGGTGCACAGCCCAGTGCAGAGCTGCAAAGCCTCTTGCTATCCATCAGCTCCATGCTGGCTGCCCCACTGAAAACCAGCCTCTTATGGTGTTTTGGGGACACAGACCTGGAGATGTCAACACCATCCAGACACCCACAGAGGTGACCAGGAGGTCTCCCCTCCAATTGGCTCCCCAGTTTCTCCCTGTGCATCCCCATATCCTCCATCCCCTTTCCTGGACACCGTGGTCACTCACGTGTAAATGAGGAGATCTATAAGCTAATCAAGATGCTTCCCCTCCAGGCTTGATAGAGAGACAGATCGTTACTGGTGTTTCTATTTTTAAATAGATGAGAATTGCCTGGATATTACAGCAATAGGGTCATCTGTGTCCCCAGCTTCAGAGTCATGACCCCAGTTTTCAATGATCAAGGTGTGTGAAGAGAGGCACAGCCTGTACGTGGAAATTCGGCACCCAGAATATCAGTGGGAAGAGGCAGTTTTTCAGCCCATGATTGAAACCGGTCTGGACAACCACCTGGGCTGTTAAAAGATAAAAAGGGGATAAGAGAAAAAGATAAGCTCCAGGCTCCTGGCAATAGGGACTATGGCATGGACCACCCTCCATCACAGAATCATTTTGGTTAGAAGATACTCTCAAAGTCATCGAGTCCTACCATTAACCCAACACTGGTATTAATCCATGTTCCTAAGAACCTCATCTACGTGTCTTTCAAACCCCTGTGGTGACTCCACCACTGCCTGGGCAGCCTGTTCCAATGCCCAACAGCCCTTTGGGGAAGAAAGTTTTTCCTAATATCCAATCTAATCCTGCCCTGGTGCAACTTGAGGCTATTTCTTCTCATCTTAAACTTGCTACTTGCGAGACCAGCACTCTCCATGCTATAACCTCCTTTCAGATAGTTGTAGAGAGCAATGAGGTCTCCCCTCAGCCTCCTTTTCTCCAGGCTAAAGGGACTAAAACATCCCATTTGGGGACACGCTGGGGCTGACCTCGGGTCTTATCCTGACACCGACCTCCTCCGCTCAGCCCCAGGGCCAAGGAGACAGAGCATTTTTCCCAAAAATTATCATTATTCCGCAGCGGTGGCCATGCCACCTGCCCATTAAACCCAGAGCAATCAGAGCTTGTTCTTCCAGCCCCATTAAATCACATTTAAATGAGGGCAACGCTCTGTCTGGGGTCGGGGCTCCGCAGCCACACACAGGATTATTGTATGACAAGACTCCAGAGCCATTTATGATTTCCTGCGCCGCCGCTATCCAATTACTTCAGTACAAATGCCTCTCCCGCACACTGAATTGCAACCCTTGCTCCTACCGGCAAATAATGATTCTGCAGCCTGATTGCTGCGGGCTGAAAGCAAACGGGAATTATCAATTTGCAGGAAAGCCTGGAAGGGCCAATATCGCTGTTGGATGGCATAAGGATGTTGGGCTCGGGGTTTGCAAGGGGATGGTTTAAGATGTGGCGGTGGCAAAGAGCTGCTGGGGAATATCAGGGAGTTTCTGACCCTGGATGAAGAGGTCTGCTCTGGCTGTGAGATGCTCCATTTATTCCGGTGGCAGCTGCCTCTGTATTCACACCAAAAGGCAAAGGATCAGCCAGCTACATTCATTCATTACAAAAAAGCGTCACGAATGAGCCTGCTCGGACCGAGATTACCTGTTTGCAAGTGATATTAATCACTGAAGCAAAAACTAATTATGTGGTTCACTAGTTTTCCGTTTCCCTTTGACGGCTCCGCCATGAAACCCCCGGATCTGACGGGCAGGGAGACGCGCTGTGGCATCGCCATGGCACGAAATGCCTCCTCCTTCCAAAAAGGAAAGGTCAACGTGATTTAAGACTTTTAAGACTTAAAAGGGGCCTACATGCATTTTTGGAGGAGAATAAGTAAAATTCATGGGGTTTTAAAGGTCACGCATCTGCCAGGGTAATGTGGATGCACTTTCACTTTGGGAAGTGATTAAAAACACAAATTTTGACCTAAAAAGAGCACTTTGGATGTGCTTTCAAAACACATCCATCCTTTGTGTCCAGAAGACTCCCCTGCTTGGCTGGTGTGGCAGGACAGGGTGCTCATGGCAGAGCAGGGGCTGCTGGAATGGAGCCCCAGCAAAGCATTGGGAAAGGGGAGAAAGGGGAAAAGGGGAAAAGGAAAAGCGAAAAAAAGGAAGGGAGAAGAAGAGGGAAGGGAAAAGAAGAGGGAAGGGAGAAATGGGGGGGGGGGAGAAGGAAAAAAGGAAAAGGAGAAAAGGGAAAGAAAGAAGGAAGGGAAGGAAGGGAGGGAAGGAAGGGAGGGAAGGAAGGGAGGGAAGGAAGGGAGGGAAGGAAGGGAGGGAGGGAAGGGAGGGAGGGAAGGGAGGGAAGGAAGGGAGGGAAGGAGGTTCAAACATTTTGCAATCCTGGAAACAAGGCAAGGATAGGAGCAGTGAAGGGACTGTGGGCCTGAGCAGGAGCAGCACAGCACCTCAAGTCACTGCCGAGCATTCACCGAGGAGGAGCAAACCCAGAGCACCACTGATTAAGTGGGTTAATTCCCACCCCTAAATGATTATTTTATCGCTGAAGCATCTCGGCGAGGCACCGGCCCTGCCTGCTCCCCAGCCCGCCTGTGCCAGCGACAGCCTTCCCTGAAGAGCTCCCAATCTAGGTCAGAGCTGCGCTTTAAACGCCATTCAATATTAAACAAAGCTAAGGCGTCACAAATAACACATCTGGGGGGGGGTGGATCCTGCCTCTGTCCATCAGCTTTGTGGGAAAGACAGCCTTGAAAACACATGGATAAAAGGTTCTAATGCTGCCTGGGTCTCCAGTCTGGCAGAACCCAAAGCAATAATGATCTGCCCTGAAAATATCTGATCTATTACGCAACCTCATGCCCTATGATGGTGGCTTTGTGTCAATGCTGGAAAAACCCAAGAGTTTGTTTTGTGCTTGAGCTTCACGGGTTGAACAAGGGGCCAGGCTGGATGGGACTCTGAGCAACCTGAACTGGTGAAGATGTCCCTGCTCATGGCAGGGGTGGCACTGGGGGAGCTGGGAACGTCCCTTCAACCCAAACCTTTCTATGATTCTATGATTCGTTAACACCAGTGCGATGGGTCTGGCTCTGCCAAACCTCCAGGCATCTCAGGCGGGATGAACCCCCGTGTCTGCAGGCAGCCCATGGATTTTGGAGGTAATGTCCATGGGGAAAAGCAGCAGTGCCCTGTATCCACAAGCAATTGCTCTGAAATAGCCATGGAGGGGTTGCTGGTGGGTGCAATCGGGGTCTCTGAGGTTGGGGTTTGCGAAGGAGACGGCGTTTGTTTCAGCTTCGCCGCTCCCTGCCCGCTCTCTTCCATCCCAGCTGCGGCAGTGCCTGTTGAAAGGGGTTTCAGACCCGATAAATCCAACCTCAATTTAGTGCCTGTTACACTCTGCAGGGAGAAGGATGCCCCTGTCCAGAAAAATGCAGTCACTGATTTTCATCCTTTTGATTTATAGACCTTCTAGTTGAAGAGATGTTCCTCTCCTCTCCAAACGAAGCAGACGCTGACAGCTCCATCCATCACCTGGGCTGTCAGAGGCCCAATGCTTTAAATAAGCTATTAAAGTGAGATCTAGCTGGTTAACAGTCATAACAGATCAGAAATCAGAGAGTTTACTTACTTCAGTGCCCAGTAAAATTAATTTCCTTTTAATGACCTGGGGCTGGAGGGAGAGATCGCTTCGGTCTGGGAGATGCAAAGATATTTCTGACCCCAGGGCTGGCTGGTGCATCGGCTTTCAGGGGAATGTGTCTTCGATACTGATGGCAAAGCCTAATTAATGGCCTCAAATGCCAACGTGCTTAGTCAGGTGAAGGAGGCGGCAGCACTTTTCCGAGTAGCCCTTGGGGACCCCTCTGTGACACATCGGGGATGCGCTGGGATGAGAAACAGGGTTAAATTGAAATGAAACTCACACAACTTCACTTTAAATAATGTCTGTTATTTGTTACCATCACTTATTCGGCTTTTTGTTTCCCCAAAGCAGATGTTTGTTACTTATAAAATGAGCATTGCAACAGATGTTGAAGATGAAAGTTGTCTTGTATAATTAACCCGTGAACTTGTTTTGGTGAGCCTTAAAATTATAGTGGTGAAAGAATTAGTGCTGTTATCCAAAGTTTATTGCATATGTACAACTAAAGAAATAAGCAGGATCTAGGTGTGATTATCTAAGAAAAAGTCCTACAGAAGATGAAAATTGAGGGTAGTAATTAATTATCTAAAAATAAATCTATTACTGTATGATAAAACCATCAAAATAATAATGCAGAAGATCAATAAAGCTAATCCTATGTCATAGCTTGAGAATTTAGAAATTGTATTATTTTGACCCTAGTGTACAATGGAGCCATTCAAAACATGTTTAATTAATGAGTTATAGTACTTCTTAATTAAAAAGTAATACTATTCCTGCTGGGCTGGAACGATGGCGGGGCCAGGTCCTGCACTGCTCTGCACAGCAAAGCCCATCGCATCCTCAAAGCAAACAACAGCGGCGGCAACATAACACGTTCCTCAGCGCTTTGTTTTTCTCCCAGCAGGAATATCCCAGCACTTTGTCTTTTTTAGTGCGCCCGGCGTCCTTGTCATCTTTTCCCTTTCGATTTCCACCAGCCCATTTCATCCCTTCCCACCCCACCATCTGTCTTGTCCACCTTCGCTCCTTAATCCAATCTCCCCACTCCTATCACCTTGCTCTGCGCCGCCGCTGATTTATTTTGGAGCAGCCGGTTTCTGCACCAGGTGGGTCAGAACACCTGCAAATTGGCTCCAATTTAATTTCTAGACATGAAAGGGGAGCTGGGGCAGGAGTTTACTGGAGATGTCCAGCAGGAATGTCTCCATGGGCCTCACTGAGACAGACCATGAGAGGGAAATTGGAACCCCGAATATGTCCCCATGCTTTTGCTTCTGGATAAATAGCGGCCACTATGCCCTGGGGGAAAACCTTTTCTAAAACCCCTGCTTGGCTTTAAGCTGACCACCAAAACAACCTGCTTGGTCTTTACAGCACTTTTTCCCCAAGCTGGCTGGTAAGCATTGGTTTCCAGCAATCAAAAAGCTGCTTTTTAGCAGCAGAGAAAGCCTGCTTGCTGCTCAGTGAATATTTAGTTCCTCCAGAACAGCAAAACGCCATCTGAGCTGGTCCATCAGCCACAGCTACGTCAGTATGTCAGGACAGGGTTGCCACCACCCAACAGCTAAATGCACGAGTGGAGCAGAGACCTCCAAAAGCACTTACCTTTCTATCCACATAGATTTGGTTCCACGGGCTCCGTTCCCAGCCCAGCAGAAGGTGGAGGGAATGGTGCTGTAAGGTGCTGCCTCCTCCTTGGAGCACACATGGGAGAAAGCCCTCATGTCTTCTCCCTTGGGACCTGCTATGCTGATGCAGGGATGCAGGAACACACCAGGCTGCAGAGGTGATGCTAATAATTTATTAAGCTGGGACGGGGCTATTTTGACAACTGGTAAAGGCTGAATCATCTCCCAGTTGCTCGCTTGCATTGTCATCGGGGCACAGCTGTGCTCCTGCTCCTCCCCACACTCAAGGGGACAAGGCCATGGTGACCACAGGTGGTGGCTGAACTTTACTTTGGGTGGGATTTCTGCCTTCAGATGAATCTATAAAGCATCACTGCAGTGAGTAGAGACCCTGGGGAAGGACACGGCCAAGGGACCACACACTGACCCCATGGGACAAAGTACAGCCATGCCACGGCCAGGGACCATCTCTCACCCTCAAGGCAGCCTCCATCTTCATGAAACCAACTGCGACAAAAGGCATCCAGGGCTGACACCATCAAGTGCACCAAAATCCGTTCAGCCCGGAGAACAGAAGGCTCTGGGGAGACCTTATTATGGCCTTTCAATACTTGAAAGGGGCTGGTAAGAAAAATGGGGACAGACTTTTGAGCAGGGCCTGTTGTGATAGGACAAGGGGTGATGGGTTTCAACTAAAGGAGGGAGGTTCAGGCCAGACATGGGGAAGAAATTGTTGGCCCTGAGGGTGGTGAGAGCCTGGCCCAGGTTGGCCAGAGAGGTGGTGCATGAACCATCCCTGGAGACATCCCAGGCCAGGCTGGACGGGGCTCTGAGCAACCTGAGCTGGTGAAGATGTCCCTGCTCATGGCAGGGGGGCACTGGGGGAGCTGGGAAGATCCCTTCCAACCTGAACTGTTCTATGATTCTAAAAGCAGAGCCCCCGTGGAGCTTCTCACCTCCAAGGGTTGTCCCTCCATGGAGAACAGGCTGGAACAGCAGCCGCTTCATGATGAATTGGTGTTAAACGCATAAATCATTCCTTGTGATTCTCCCTCTCGTGCAGGCAGGAGTGGTCTCGGCTCCTGCAATCCCACCAGTTTGGCCAAAGCTCACCACCATGGTCCCTGCAAAAACAGGTGGTGAAACCAAGCACTAGGAAGAATTTAGGAGGAAGGACATGGCCAGGTCTGCAGTGGTATATTCACCCTCCCTTTGCCCCTGTCAGGAAACAACATTTGTTAATACATGAATTGGCTCCCCCTCAGCATTAATTACTCCGTCACTCGCTGCGTGTTGTCTCGGCAGTTGGTTTTGCAGCGAGCAAGGGAAGTCGCATCCTTGCCAGAATTAAACGAGACATGGGGCCCTTGCCCGCCTTGAAATGAGTTTGTAAACAGGGATATTTGCTGCCATTTGCTCTCATCCAGGTAATGCTTCTGGGCAAAGAGTCAAGCCTAGACCTGCTGTTGCACAACTTTGGTCCCTTTTTAATACCTAAAAAAGCAGCTTTCCTCCATTTGCTTCCACCACTGCTTATTCCCCTCCTTCACAGGACCAATGCCATCCTCCAGATACACACAGACAGACCAAGGAGCTTGTCAGGATTATAACCAGCCTGCAAATAAAAGAGAAAAAGGTTAATTTAATTCAGATCAGTTCCCAGATCATGTTTACAGTGCAGCCCCGGGAAGTTTCGCACCGGCACGGGGAGGTGGATGTTGGGCAGCAGCACAGGACAAAGCCAGCGCTGCCAGGCTTAGTTCAAAGCAATTGCAAAAATACAGCTTGATTTACCCTAGCGCTAAATCTCACTAAAGACTCGGGAACAAATAAGATGTGAGGATAATCCAAGTCTACCAATATTTCTTATTATAACTATGGAAATCTAATTATAGGTGAGCAGAAGCATCACAGGCACCTGGACCACAGCCTTGGACCTTCTGCCAGGGGAGATGCGGAGCGAGCTGTTCTCAGGGGCTCCTTCTTGCTCTTCTGTTTGCTCTGTCAAAAAAGAAGATAACAATAATAATAATAATAATAAATAATCAAGGTCACAATGTGAGGGCAAACGGCTCCTTTTGGGCAAGGAGACAGGGCAAAGAGAGGGGTCATGTTTGGTGATGAGGAGAGCGCCCAGCACCGAGGGAAGCTCAGCTAGGCAGTGATGAATGGGCAAGGCAATGAAAATATACAGCCGTATTTATTACCACTGGTCATTTCTGACAGCAGAATGTTAATAAGAATACTAATAGTCAATATTTCTTCGGGAGAGGCTTCATCCATTTTTAGCAGCTTGCTGGAGCACAGTAGATGAGTTTCTTATGGGCTGTTTCTTGCGGCTGCCGACATGATGTGATGAAATCTGAGCTCCTCGAGCTACGGTACAGTGCGGCGGCACAACTTTATTGGGCTTTCAGAAATCCAATTTTACTGTGTCCAATATTGTGAGTTGATTAAACCTGATTTGAATCGACAAACGTCCAGGAGGGTGGGTGGCAGCTTGCTGTGAAAGAAGGGAAGAGAGTTTAATAAACAGGCTTGGAGATAAAAATCTACTTTTATTCCAATAAAAACTCCTGTGTCAGAAAGCTGACGGTAGCGTGAAGGATAAGAGAGGGAAAGAAATGAAAAAAAAATCAGACTTCTCCAAGCCAGTGAAGACTCGAAGATACGTTTCCTTCCACCTGCGAAAGCGCAGCTGGGCTCGAGAATAGGCTGGTTTTTGGTTTAAGGTGATGGACCACAAGTCACCACCAATACTGTAGAAGACCCTGGGATGGAAAGAGGGAAGTGTAATTGCTCTCTGCCCCACGTCCTGCACCTTCACCCAGCCTTGCCCAGGGTTTGGATGCAGCTCTTGGGGTGCTGAGCATCAAATTTCACCTCCCAAAACCCAACTCATCTCTCACCTCCTTCCTGATGTAGCTGTCTGGCATCATAAAATTGTTCATCCCCCCACCTCAAACGTTGCCCCCCTAGTCCCCAGGAGAGGACAGGGTGCCTGGCCATCCCTCAGCAACCCCTGTACCTTCGCATCAGCCTTGAAAATCTCCAGTCAATGAATCGCAGAACAGTTTGGGTTGAAGGACCTTCCCAGCTCCCCCAGTGCCCCCCCTGCCATGAGCAGGGACATCTTCACCAGCTCAGGTTGCTCAGAGCCCCGTCCAGCCTGGCCTGGGATGTCTCCAGGGATGGTTCATCCACCACCTCTCTGGCCAACCTGGGCCAGGCTCTCACCACCCTCAGGGACAACAATTTCTTCCCCATGTCCAGCCTGAATCTCCCTCCTTTAGTTTAAAACCATCACCCCTTGTCTTATCACAACAGGCCCTGCTAAAAAGTCTGTCCCCATCTTTCTTATTAGCCCCTTTTAAGTACAGAAAGGCCACAATAAGGTCTCCCAGGAGCTTCTCTTCTCCAGCTGAACACCCCAGCTCTCTCAGCCTGTCCTCCCAGCAGAGCTGTTCCAGCCTCGGATCATTTCTGTGGCTCCTCTGGCCCCTCTCCAGCAGGTCCATGTGTGTCCTGTGCTGAGGACCCAGAGCTGGACCAGCACTGCAGGGGGTCTCACCAGAGCGGGGCAGAGGGGCAGAATCACCTCCCTCCACCTGCTGCCCGTGGGGCTGGGGGTGCAGCCCAAGATACGATTGGCTTCTGGGCTGCAAGCACACGTTGTCGGCTCATGTCCAACCTTTCATCCCCTGGCATCCCCAGGTTAAACCACCTGAGCTGGGCAGATCCCCATTTGTCCTCCCCTTCCCATAAACCCAGAAATCCATCACTGCTCTGAGCATCGCCTGCATATTAACCCACAGCAGTCACTGCGCTATGAATTCCCCGTTTCCCTCTCCGGTAGACCTGTTCAGCACTGTCAGAGCCGTATATAAAACCTTCTCCCATGATTTAGATTGTGTAAGGGGGAGATTAAACAGAAATGGAGTGCTCTGTGATAGAGTCTATTTTAACAGCTGCCCAAAAACTGCGGGGTCCAGGCAAGCCCCTGCTCCGCATCACCTTGAAAACCACTGCAAGGATGGAATATCGGGAATATGCTGTGTCGAGCCGATTGGAACCACAGAATGCCATACCTGGAGGTGAGGATGGAGCAGATCAGAGCCCCGGCTCCTGCCAGACCCTGGCATCGAGCGGGTTTTACTGCCCTGCAAAAAATATATTGTCCTGTTCTCTGCAAGCATGAGAGTCCTTATTATTCAGGCTGCATCCGTGCCGATGGCTCTCTCCCAGGCAGCTAAAGATCACAGCCAGGGCTGCTCCAGACGGTCACTGTGACTTTTTTCATAAGGTGTATGTTGTCAAAACCTACGGGCTTTTCGCAGGAGGTTTAAAAGAATTTTACAGCCAGGGAGTGCAGATATAAACTGTTATTCCCGGTCATCCTAAAGAGACGATGGGCAGATACTGAGTCATTCTCCAAGATGATGCTCACGGCTGTTCGAACAAAAGCAGAGTGCAAACTTCAACCAGCGCCTCCCATCAGGTCACCAAACATTTAACTTTCCCTAGACATCTGTTTTGACATCTGGTTTGAACAGAGAGGAGGCATTTGAATGTCCCCCCCTGAGTTTCCATGATTTGGGCATCCTACACAAATCCCCCCCAGTGCATTTGCTAAGGAGGCATTTTGTGGGTATGTGGGTGTCCTGTGCCCCCGACACGTGGCAGATGGACACATCTGCCTCCACCCAGCATACCCCAGCCCGGCTGCTTGCCATCCCACCTCTGCCCAGACTTTAATTAAATATAAATACTAAGTACTTCGCATCAACCAGAAAAACCCTGGTTATGTTTGGTTTCGGTCTCTTTTGGAAAAAATATTGCTGCTTTAGCACAAGCAGATAAGGCAAAGCTCAGTATTTGCTACAAAACTTGCTTTTTGAGCGGCAGCCAGCCCTCACCATTGGCTCCCACCATCGCTGGCTCCTCTCCAGCTGCATCTGGGCAGCTACCAAGGAGGCCAGGGCAGCATTGTGCTGCAGCTTCCCATTTCAGAAATGTTAGGTTATCACATGTATAAGCCTCCCAAACATCCATCTGGACAGCAGGTGACACCCATCACCTTTATCACCTCTGGCCGGTGAACTCACATGTTGGGTGAGGACAGGAATGCAGAGGCACAGGGACAGCTTTGCTCAGCATCCTTGGTCCCTTCCTAGCCGTAGCTTTTTAAATGTTTTGCCCTTGACAGCCAAAGCAAACTTGTGACATTATTCTGGGAGCTGGGGATCATTTATGCAGCCGTGACTCTGCGTTTGGAGAGATGTGATCCATGCATGTGTTTTCAGTGCCCCCTCCCCACCTTTCCCCTTGGCTGGATAGGACCACACACCCAAATGGGTGGAAAAACCTCTGGGGAAAGAGATTACAGACATGGGCTCCATCCCAACCTCAGGCTTGTTTTATTGCCCTCATGGCTATCATAACTTAAACATACCACAGGATCAGCCTGCCCGTCTTTTTCCATCCTCCCCCACCCATTTCCCTCAACATCACATTTTCCCTCCATCACTTCCAGCTCTCTCCCCTTCTCCCACAAAACCTGGAGCATTTCCAAAGCATCAGCCCAAGAGGTTGCCCCGATGGGTTTTGATGTGCGGGGTATTGATAAGTATCTCATTGCAACCCCTGTGAACGCAAATCCACATCTGGGGTTCAGGGCAGTTATTGCCAGGACTTAAACCCCACAGCCCTGGCAGGGTTCACTGTACATGTTCAAACCCTCCCTGTCCCGATGGGGCTGTGAAATAGGGGTAACATCCCTGTAGGCCAGAAGTATTCAAACAAACCCCAACTACTCTACAATCAAAGACAAGCCCACTAGCCCAATCAAAGACTTTTCCCACTACATTATCTGGCTATTAATAAGACATTTGCAAAATCATCTGAGGAGTGTGGGGCAATAAAGGAGGAAAAAATAATCCCAAGACTTGGAAGTTGTAGCAAACAGGTGATTCAAGTTGGTCTTAATAATGGACTAGAGGCAAAATTTGGGGGTTTGATAGTGAATTAGAAATCGTTGGCTGTTAAAGTCCTTCTCATTTGAGAACCAGCTCCCATCCAAACACACACAGGTTTTCCTGGGAAAGCTGCATCGTTCTACCTACCAGCGGCTCCTGGTCCTTCACAGCAACCCCAGATCCCTGCAGAAAACAGAACTTTTGCTCTATCAAAGAGAATAAAGAGAGAAAAGAGACAACTAACTCTTCTGTTGAGAAGGAGGAACTGAAAGCATCCTTGGATCCAGCACGGGTGCAGGACCGTGTGGCCAAAATCCCTACCCCGGTCAGCAGCATCCCCTTGCCCCATCATCCCCTTTCCCTCCAGCATCTGACCCCCTGCCAAGTCCTGCCTGCACAGGACTTTTTAGTTTATTCCCTTATTCCATTTTCCTGTCCCCAAACCCCTCAGGATTTTTAAGCCAAACCAAAACCCTGTTTTGGGGTTGTTTTATTTTTAATTACTCGTAATTAAGTGATTCTTGGCAGGGAAGACCATGGAAACAGCATTATCCCACAGACAGGAATTCAGCTAGGAATTTCCTCTTAGCCTCCTAGCACTAAATACATCTGGAAAAACGTATAATCACTTTATTTATTACTGCAAATATTTCTTTGGAAATACATCCCTCTCGCAGCACCCCGGGGCCTTTACCACAACAGCCTCCAGCAAGACCTTGAGCTGCACCTTTGGTTCATTTTTGTTTCATTGAGCTCTACTTTTCCTCCTGCCAAAGTCACTGAGAAAAACCCTCTGGATTTCATTGTGGTTTATTTTTTTGGGGGGAGCCTATTTTTCAGGGCATTGGCTGGTAGCTAGACAGCAAGAAAATAGCCTGTGTTCACACAGGGCTGTATATTGCAGGAGCTCAACATCTGCTGAAAGCTCATGGTTTTGGGCACCATCTCCATGGTGCTGCTGCTCTCCTGTGAGTTACAGTGCGGCCGCGACAAAGCTCCATCAGCCCTCGCTGTAAAAGCGAAGTGGCTTTGCCAGGGGGAGGAAAGCAATAAATCTCCAGTGAAAATATCTTCCAACCCGGGGACCTGCTGAGCTGGGTTTGCTCGGGTGCTGCGTCTGAGTTTTGCTTCTGAGCATTGCGGTGGCTCTGGCTGAGCAACACTGCTTGACCATAGAATCGCTTTGGTTGGAAGAGACCCTCAAGATCATGGAGCCCAACCATTAACCCAACCCTGGCACTAACCCATGTCCCTGAGAACCTCACCTATGTGTGTTCTAGACTCGTCCAGGGATGGTGACTCCACCACTGTCCCGGGCAGCCTGTTCCAATGCCTGACAGCCCTTTCCAGGAAGAAATTGTTCCCGAGATCCAACCTCAACCTCCCCAGTGCAACTTGAGGCTGTTTCCTCTTGTCTTTTTGCTTGTCACTTGGGAAAAGAGACCAACAACCCCCTGGCTCCAAGCTCCTTTCAGGCAGTTCAGAGATCAGAAGGTCTCCCCTCAGCTCCTGTTCTCCAGCTGAACCCCCCAGGTCCCTCAGCCGCTCCCATCACACTTTTTCTCTAGACCCTTGATGGTCTTGTAGCTTCTCATATTCCTCTGCACAGGGTCTGGGGCTGCCTCTGAGGCTGGGTTCTCTCTAGGTGGGTGCAGTGATATTTGGTAACAGCATTATGATGGGGTGCATTGAAGGGAACCAACAGCATGGGCTAGCAGCAGGTGCATCAGTCACACAACCTAAGGGCTGGTCCCTCATGGTGACTCGACCGTGCTGTGCCCCTGTAGCTCACAGGGACACTTAAACATGCCCCACTAGGAGCTTTGCAAACCAGCACAGGACACCAAGAGGGGGGAAACACAAAATCACTGGTATCCCATGCACAAACCTACAAGTCCCCATGGACTCAAACAGCCACAAGCTCTCTCACACACTTACATCCACCTGTGGCCCCATCTGGCCTCTACACACACTACATGTTCAGCCTTAAAAATGAAAAATAACTCTAAACGTTCACCAGCAGTTCTTTTAACTGTATTCCTACCAGCAGCTTAGTTCTGGTGGAGTTTACATGACAAGTATCATGCACATCAATGACAGCCACAACTGCATCCCACACCAGTCCCAGGACACGTGCCAGACCCAAAGGCTGGAGATGTGCAAGGAAATGGGGAAATCCAAGCTGTTCATCAGGAATCTCCTCCTGCCCTTCCTTTTTATTAAGACCTGCCTTCAGCCTTGGGTCTCCAAAGCACCAAACCCTTTGGAAGAAGCAGCATCATTTCCCCATGCTCCAAAGGGGAAATAACCCCCAAGATCACTCTTTTCTCACATCTCACAGCATTTTAGGAAGACCACATGGGTCTCCTGGGGCAGGTAAGAATGCAACCAGGGCTAAAACAGCCTCAACGTCCCCTTTCCACACTCAGGACTGTCACTCGGAGATGCTCAAAGGATGGATGGAGCAGGTTGAATAGCGTGGGCTGCTTCCCAAAACTTCAGCGCATCTCAGGAAAGCATCACCCTCCTGCCAAACCCACAAAATCAAAGAAACTGTGCTCACTTAACTCCAACATATCCCGCCAGGCTGGGTTCCTTTGAGCTCATCACACTCACAGCTTTGCACCAGAGTTGAGCTCCACTTTTCCAAATAAGCTCAAGGAAAAGCCTGTATCCAGGATTGTCAGATCTAAATATTCATAAGTCATGAGACTGGCTTCAAAGAAGTCGGCAGATTTTTTAGAAGCTCACTCATACATTGCTATTATTTGAAATTGTCCTATATTTGGCTTTCTTTTGATGTATCTTCTCTTTGGGTTTGTGTTTCTCCCTGCAACCATATGGGCTTAAAAAAAAAAGATAGCAGCAATTCTGATGCATTCACACAGCTCCAGATGTTAATCCTTAAAACAAAGCAGATAAGGAGAGTGGAAATAAGGAAAAGAAAAATCAGGGTGAAGCCACAATAGCTGGTGAGAAGCTCCAGGAATCCTCCTCTGCACCCAAAATCTTGTTCTGGTACCTGGAGCATCTTGGAAATCCCCACCCTACGCTCAGGATTGGTGGCAGGGACAAAGATGTCATATGCGTCAGGTATCTTATAGCTCTCCTGGATTTGCTTTTTGATTTGTTAGAAAAGCAGGAGATGGCCATAAATCTTTGCAGCGCTCCCCAAATGGGAGCAATGATGGAGAGAATCCCAGCCCCTGTGCCAGGTGTCTGCCTCATCCTGCCGTTGCATAGGAAAATGCTTTGCATAATCCGGTTAAATAAAATTGATGTGTTGCTCTGCGCGGGGCCGGTGGGAGCACCCAGCTAATCACCGGGGAACAAAAGCTGCTGGGACTTTGATCGCTGCTGTAATATTCTCCAAGGAGCAGCTTTACCTTGTAAATCCTGGAGTACATCGGTTTGATGTTATCGCTGGGGAGGAGGGAAAGAAGAAAAGAGAAAAACTGAGAAATAAAAGGCAAATAGCTGGGTGCAGAGTGCTTGTGCATTAACAGACTAGGTGAAAAAGGACATTTCTTACTGGTACCAGTTGAAGGAGCAATCAGGCATCCCTGCACATCACAGCTTCATTCCCATAAGAACTGGAAGTGAAAAACCTCCTGGAGCCAAGTGGCAGCCGACACGGTGCTGGTAATAACGTCTAATTAATTGCAGATAGCAAGGAAATTCCAGACAAATAGAAAGATGGTTTAGTGTAGATCCAGGCTCAAATAAGGCAAGGTGAGTAACCATCAGGTGCCTGTTCCAGGTAGAAAACCACATGCGTTTGTACAGGATTCTACACATAGAATAAAGAAATGCAAAAACAACTGGTTCCGCTGAGCGGCTGTGTAGGAAATAAGCAACAAAAAAAAAAGCGTTGTCATTCTTAATGACATAATGTTCAGGTTTACTAACACTGTAGGGAATGCGAGAGACCTCCAGGAGGCTTTTGACTTCGAACACCCTGACATTTGAAAGCAGAAACCTCAAAATATCGATAAACACAGGCGGAGTGGCTTGCGGAGCGGTCAATAGCAGACTTGGGATTGGGGGAGCTCCCCGGGGCTCAGTGTGGAGCCACTGCCTGGGGACCTGCTGGTAATGAGCTGGAATCCATCAGGGCATCTCTGCTGCATGCATCTGTGTCAAGTAATGAGGAAAGCAGAAGGATTATTAGAGCAAATGGGTTTGTTTGTCAGGCTGAGTGCAGTCCTGGGCATGTGGCTGATGGCAAGGGGGGAATTTGGAGTGGGGGTCTGCAGCCAGGAGAACCCCAATCCCACTTGAGGAAATGACAGAGAGATGTGTCAGGGAAGGTGTAGGTTGGACATGAGGAAAAGGTTCTTCACCCAGAGGTGCTGGACACTGGAGCAGGCTCCCCAGGGAGGTGTCACGGCCCCAAGCCTGACAGTGTTCAAGAAGAGACTGGACAACACCCTCAGACACATGGTGTGAACTGTGGGGTGTTCTGTGCAGGGACAGGAGTTGGACTTGATGATCTGGAATATTGTGTCCAGTTGTGGCCCCTCAGTTCCAGCAGGACAGGGAACTGCTGGAGAGAGTCCAGCGCAGCCACCAAGATGCTGAAGGGAGTGGAGCATCTCCCGTGTGAGGAAAGGCTGAGGGAGCTGGGGCTCTGGAGCTGGACAAGAGGAGACTGAGGGGGGACTCATTCACGGGGATCAATATGAAAAGGGTGAGTGCCAGGAGGATGGAGCCAGGCTCTTCTGGTGACAACCAGTGATAGGACAAGGGGTAATGGGTTCAAACTGGAACACAAGAGGTTCCATTTAAATTTGAGAAGAAACTTGTTCCTAGTGAGGGTGGCAGAGCCTGGCCCAGGCTGCCCAGGGGGTTGTGGAGTCTCCTTCTGTGCAGACATTCCAACCCGCCTGGACACCTTCCTGTGTAACCTCATCTGGGTGTTCCTGCTCCATGGGGGGATTGCACTGGATGAGCTTTCCAGGTCCCTTCCAACCTCTGACATTCTGGGATTCTGTGATTCTGGTGGGTCCCTTCCAACTCAGGACATTCTATGATTCTATGGTTGAGTTCATGTCAGCAAAACCAGTAACCCTCATTACTTAGCAGCTGCTCGGAGCCTTGCGGGTAGGAACAGGGTGGTTGCAGGGATGGGATGTGATCTTACATCTCTGTATCCCACTGAGGAGCTCAGCAGGAAAGTACATGCACAGATCCAATAATGACAATTGAAAAAGCGCAGAAAAGCACAAAAATAGCTTTAAGGCCAGAGAAAAATACCATGTAGAAAGGCTCATAAGGATCTAACCAGAGCTCGTAAACAAAGACGAGGTGTGATCTTGTGGGAGATGCATTGGTGAGACACAAGCTCAAAGCAGGCTGACATCTCAGACCCATGGACCGACAGTGTCCCCTAAGCCCCAAGTCCTCCTGGGCCGAGCTCACAAGTGGTGCCCCAAGAAGGGAGATTTGGGGATCACCATTGCCACAGGAGTGGGCAGCATTGTAGGTAGCACAGGCTTTCAGCCCCTATCTCCTCCTCCACCTCCTTTTGGACAAAACAGCAAGGCATTGTCTAAGTGTGCTCAGCCCTTCAAGCCTCTAGAGCCACCAGAAACCTGATGGAAGTGGCTCATCCCACCTGGTTTCCCACCCGTGTGTCCATCTCCACTCACTCCCTCCACCCGCAGCATCCCATGGTGCCCGGCCCCCATTGCTGCCACACTTACTGCCCTTTGCTTCACACACCGCCCTTCAACACAACCCGCACGCTGGTTTTTGGGGTGAAACTGGTAGATCACCAGAAATCAACAGAGCAATTGCTTCAGGGTGGTGATGCTTTGGGTTTTTTTACCATGCAGGGGCTCAGGATAAGAGGCAGCTCAGCGTTGGTGCATAATCTTGTCAAAAAGAACAGAAACCCAGTGGAAACTGCTGATTCTAGTAAAAAAAGAAAATCAAACCACCAAACAGAAACAAACCCAAAAAACCCCAACAAGCAAAAAGAACCACCTTAAATCTCAACCTTTGAGACACATGAGCCACCCTGTAATACCCCAGTGCAGCTTCAGCAGCAGGTGAAGACGTGAGAGTTCAACCCTCATCACCTCCCTCTTGAAAGAAGAAGAGTTTTTACAAGCCCTGGGGCTGGAAAACGCTGGTTAGTGCTGCTCGATGCTCTGCAGATCGGGGTCCCAAAGGCAAATTGTGCATCGGACGAGGCTGCTGGAGCAAAGCCTGGGCTACAGCATCCATCAGCTGTTCGTGTTTCCCACTGTGAATTTATTCTTTGCTTCACAACATTTGAGAAATCCATCAATACGAGCATGTCTGCAGTTCAGAAGGGCAGGACCCGGCTGCTTTCATCCTTGCTTGCAGAACACAGGAGATCCAGAGGAATGGGGCTGCCGTACACAAAGGGACATTAAGGGTGCTTTATCCTCCCAGCCACGCTTCAGAGAACTCCCGCCAAATCCCCACATACCTGTTTGCAAAAGCTTCCCTTAAAAAACAAAAACTGAACAAAAACATCCCAAAAAGCAGATCCAGAGAAGCGTAGCACAGTGTTTTTACCAACCTCTGCAGAGGGACATTGATCTACATTTGCTGAGATGAGGAGCCAGGGCCCTATTTCCTCAAAGGCTCTGTGTTTATTAATTGCAGACCTTGAATACAAAGTATGCCAAGTCTTTCCAATCTGCAAGCAGTGTCTGGGTTCTCTTCCCAGCCAGCCTGGCATCGTGAATCACTTAAAAATCTTCAGGCTTTCGAGGAAATTCGTGTTGTATTTGCTGGCATAGGTGATGTTTCCAGTAAGCACAACCAGAATGGAGTCAGTGACCTGAACCTTTGAATCTTTCTGGAAATATCGCCTTAAAGATGTTTTCAGTATTTTAATTTATTTGGCTGTTTGAGATAAAGTTTAAAATGCAGAGTTTCTGCAGAACAAACCGTCCCCATCGCTTCTGTTTGGAAGTTGATGGAAGAGCAATGGTGCACATTGCAGTTTACCCGATCAAACTGGTTGAAGTTTTCTGAGTGGAGAAAACTTCATCCAGACCAGGTGTATCTCTATTCAAAGTAACTACAGCAGCAGAACCTTGCATTTGTGAGCAAGGTTCCACCTTTCCTGGAAATTAAATGAGACAATGCTTAGGATGAAGACAAGAAAGTTGTTTATCTTAAATACAATACACCTCCACTGAGACTATAGTTGCTGCCTCTTGACTATAGGGCTATGAATTATTAAAATTTTAATAAAAAAAAAAATCTCCTCTGCCTGCAAATTCTATCCATGTGAAAAAGCAAAGGGGTTTGGATATTTGTGCTCTTCCATATGCTGGAAGTCTCTGCAGAGAGCTGATGTTGTGCTCTTTGTGGCCTGATGGCTTGCAGCGAGTCCACCCTATGTGGGACACACCAGAGCTCCTGCTGCTGAGCGGCACCACGCACAGACAGACCAAACCTGAAGTTTCTCAGCTTCCCTGGATGTTCCTTGCCTGTCCTGACACGTCCAAGTCAGACTGCACATGAGGAAGAAATGGTGAGAGCCTGGCCTAGGTTGGCCTGAGAGGTGGTGGATGAACCATCCCTGGAGACATCCCAGGCCAGGCTGGACGGGGCTCTGAGCAACCTGAGCTGGTGGAGATGTCCCTGCTCATGGTGAGCACTGGGGGAGCTGGGAAGATCCCTTCCAACCCAAACTATTCTGTGATTCCATGAAGTCCGTGAAGCATTTGCCACACACATGCCGGTCCCTGCCTGGGGAACCTCACCTTGGGTAGGAGAACAGGCACCCACCTTCGCTGATGCTGTCCACACAGCTCAGGAGCCTGCAGATCACCACAGCAAAGAACATCTGGCCAACATGTGTGTTGGGAAGGACAGAATTCTCCTTGTACATCGGGTACAGCCTGTAAAACTCACCATTTTCTTCACTGGAGGCTCCTGGCTGTCTAGACATGTTCGATTACACACACTCAAATCCCCAGCTGCTCCTGATCTGGCTTGAAGTCGCCCTCCTGGCTCTTTTCCCACAGAGGGGGTGACTGTCCCCAGCCAAGGGAAAGGCTGGATGATCTGGACATGTAGGGTCTGGCCAGGGACTGGGGTGGTGTATCCTGATGGGAACAGAGGGTGGAAACAAATCTTACCAGGGGGACGGGACTCCTGGGAGCTCACAAAGGGTGAAGGAATAAGAGAGACATGAAGGAAGGTGAGCATTTATTTTCTGCTTGCAGGGAGAGGGGATAAAACCCTCTAGTCAAAAGCCAAATTTTTGTCAGAAAACTCTCAAATCTTTGTTTCAACCCCCCCATGCAGGGCTGGGTAGCCCTGTAATGCCTATTCGTTAGATAGGAAAGGGGAAATGAAATATGTCCAACCCAAGGGTAGAGCAGAGGAAAGCCTCAAGTCAGACCTGTTGACTTGCTGCCTTCCCCCAGGCTGCTCACTTTGATTAAACAGACAGGAATAAAGAGGAGAGGGGATGCACCACAGACCTGAGATTAGCCAGATGTTCCTCATTGCTGAGCTGGATTTGTGGTCTTTGCTCAACAGGCAATTGGCCCAAATCCCACCTCACCCCTGAAGCTGAGGCCAAACCCCTGCTCCTCCCCTTGCTGACACACCTGGCTGTGCAGCTGTTC
The DNA here is from genome assembly GCF_036013475.1 of Columba livia. NCBI lineage: Eukaryota > Metazoa > Chordata > Aves > Columbiformes > Columbidae > Columba > Columba livia. Next base: position 3,789,120 of record NC_088606.1, read on the forward strand.
TGCAGAGCCACAGCTGGATTCCAGCTGCCTGGGGCACACCTCCCTCACCTTCACAAGGTGATGCACACAAGAACCACAGAGAAACCATCTGTGATGAAACTCACCAGCATAGACCCTCTCCCTCTCTACAACTGCATGAAAGGAGGTTGGAGCCAGTGGGGGTCGGGCTCTGCTCCCAAGGAACAAGTGACAAGATAAAAGGAAACAGAATCACACAGAATCACAGAATGTCAGGGATTGGAAGGGACCTGGAAAGCTCATCCAGTGCAATCCCCCCATGGAGCAGGAACACCCAGATGAGGTTACACAGGAAGGTGTCCAGGCGGGTTGGAATGTCTGCACAGAAGGAGACTCCACAACCTCCTGGGCAGCCTGGGCCAGGCTCTGCCACCCTCACCAGGAACAAGTTTCTTCTCAAATTTAAGTGGAACCTCTTGTGTTCCAGTTTGCATCCCTTGCCCCTTGTCCTGTCATTGGTTGTCACCAAGAAGAGCCTGGCTCTATCCTCCTGACACTCACCCTTTTCATATTGATCACCATGAATGAGGTTACTCCTCGGTCTCCTCTTCTCCAAGCTCCAGAGCCCCAGCTCCCTCAGCCTTTCCTCACACGGGAGATGCTCCACTCCCTTCAGCATCTTTGTTGCCTCAAATTGCGCCAGGGGAGGTTTAGATTGGATCTTGAGAACAATTTCTTCCCCAAAGGGCTGTCGGGCATTGGAACAGGCTGCCCAGGGCAGTGGTGGAGTCACCATCCCTGGAGGGGTTGAAGAGACGAGGTTCTTAGGACACAGGTTAGATTTGGACTTGGCAGTGCTGGGTTAACAGTTGGACTCTACCATCTTAAAGGTCGTTTCCAACCGATTCCAGGATTCCACACCAGGCAGCACCAGCCCTTCTCTGATCTGTGGGCTCCACCTGCCCCACACCAGCACAGCCCCATCCACCCTCTGCCATTCAACCGAGGAGTTGGGGTCACTCCTTTGGAAGGGGCAGCACCAGTCTCCAGAGCATCACTGGATTCCAAGTTTAGTTTGAGACCAAAGTACAGGATTCTTCCCTTCTCTGCCTCCCACTACTGCCCTTGCAGGAGACAATTTCCAGCAGAAGCAGCAAATTTCCCCCTCAGTTCAAAGGCCGGGGCCCTGCAATCTGCTGTAGGTAGAGCTTTAAGAATACAGCATCTAAGGCAAATACTCCACAAAATGTATTTCTATACATACATGATTACATACATGCCTGTACATAATTTTAAGCAACTGGGGGTTCTACTGAATTCCTTTCTGCTCTTAAGCGTTTCCTCATTTCCAGCTTGTCTCCAGACAAGGGTTTTCAGTTAAAAGAAACATCAGGCTCAGACACTCCTTTGTCAAACTTGTGTCTGCCTTAGTTTTACATGAAAGAGATTTCTTAAGTTCCTCCTAAAAATACGCATCCATACCTTGAAAACGGAAGAGAAAAAACGTGGGAACCTCTCGCAAAGATCATTTTCCAGCAGTACCAGCTGCAGTAACTAAGAAGTGAAGTTTTGCAGCCAGGTAACAGAGGCAGGAACACATAGACCCACTATGCAAAACCCACACCAAAAATACCCCAAACAACCACCACCAAAAAACCACTTGTGGAGCATCTTCCCTGTAAGGTGTTTAACACTCTTCAATTAGAAGGACACCCGATAACCAGCTGGCAGACAATCACATCTAGAAAAAGTTGCAGATATCCTCATTTCCCTTCCCTATGCTCATGCAAACATGTTTTTTCCCTACTTAACGTTCATTTAGACAATTCATTTTAGCTTTTTCTTATAAAAACCTAAGCTTATGTACTCCCAGGAGCTGCATACAAAAAGGGCTGAATACACAGATGCAAACTAAACACTGAATTACCATTATGGAAATTAATTGTAAGAGTCACAAAGTGTATTATTCCTGGAAATTGCTTTTATTTAGCAATTATGTTAACACCGCAAGAAGGCAGCTGGCACCAAAAACAAGCAGTTGCATTTAGAAATCGGAGTGAATTAACCGGAGTTGAATACACCTGAATACACTCGACTACCTTGAATCCTCAAAGACTTGGGGTTTTGTTTGCCGAGTAAAAGAAAGGAGATAAAAGTATAGGAGAAACCGCTTATTTTTGAAGTTATTTATATGTTGTTGCAAATCAAAGTTAAATCCTGACAACCAACCAGCATGTAAAAAAACCTGAAGGAGTCAGTGACAATACTGAGATAATATTTTAATTTTTTTAAGGTTTTTTTTCCTGTAAAATGGCTTGTACTTCCACAGGTACAACAGCAAAGAAACTATTTCAGTCCATTTCACACGGTGAATATAGCCAGAAGTTTTATACCAACAGCTGCTAACACTGTTTGAAGGTAAACATGACTTTGTCATACTCGCTGCTCCTATGGTTGTGTCACAATCAGCAGCTTTCCTGGGGCTCTGCGTTCTGTATTGAATCCAAGAGGAACGCGATACGTGTCCCTCGGCACCGCGACACAAACACAAGGGACCTCAGGTGACTCGAAGACTTGTTTGCCCACCAGGAAACAAAAACGCCTCATCCCACGGAAATCTCGACAGCCACCGGTTTGAGCTGTAGTTCGGTTGTTCCGAGCAACTTGTGGTTTTGTTCTGCTGCCAATAAATGGAAACTCAAGACAGAAGGTGAAGTTCTGTGTTTGCCACCTGCTGCGGTCGACTCTGCTGTTCTGGCAAGACCAAAGGTTGTGCTGCGGGCGCTGGGATGAGGTTTGCACAGAACTGCTATGATTTCAGCCTAGAAATAACCCCCCTCCACCCTTCATCCCCCCCAAAATCAGCCTTAGCTTAAGTTTTTCCTTTTAATTCACAACACCAAGTACGAAGACTCATGAGGAGTGCTCATTAAAAAATAAACAGTATGAGAAACACCTGTAGAAGACATTTGCAACTCTGATTTATATTTTCCTTGAAGAGATAAGCAAGCCTGAAGGTTTAATTCTTTTCCTTGCTTTCATTCCGAGTTATGCTTACTTGTTTACCTGCAGCTACGTGGATCAATAGAAAATGAGGGGAGCCAAGAGCTCACAAGAGGCTGAAAACTGAGCGGAGGAGGTGGAGGAATCCTTGGCCAGATGCTGCAGAATCGCTGGGCTGTCCACACCGATCCAGCTCGAGAGCTGAACTGATTTCTGTTCCTACCCATTCCCATCAACAGCTCTACCTGTCGACTCCACTTCGCATCCAAAAGGCAGCACGTTAACAACAGTCTTGGGGAAAAACAAGACACAACCACCCGTGACAGAACGTTCCTTTACAGAGAACAGACAAGCACAGTTTGTTTCTACAGCGTATTTGCAGCTTGACTTTAAGCAACAGCAAAGCCAGGTCAGTTTTCCTACCGCACTAAAACCCATATTTAAGTGCCTCTATCGGTTCTCACAACAGCCAGATCACCACCAACAGTTCTCCGACCCCAGAAAAGTGTCAAGACTATGAGCTGGATGGACAGAAACACGACCATCTTGGAGAAGCTTCCTCCACTTCTAGAAGAATAAAACATAAAATAAAATAGTGAGCAAAACCAGCTACTGCAACAGCCCTGAAGGCAGCGTCACCACAGTTGAAACCCACAGTTTCGTTTGGGTGGTGCATGGAGTTGACAAATAAATCACATTTCTGAAATGTAGGATTAAAATGCAGCATCACGCCAACTCTTTCATACAACTTGGACCACGATTCAAAAGAAGAGCAACACTCAGTCATCTATTGAGACCTCAGCACTCTGTCATAGAAGCTGCTAGAAGAACGGAAAGTGTTACAGCTCCTGTGTGCATGGATACAATCAGAGTCAAAAACGCTTGTAGCTCTGAGCTGGTTTTGAAGCATTCAAATAGAATCAATAGTAACAGGTGAAAACAAGAATCCTTACAGAATGCAGTGCCAGCATTTGAAATGGTGTGCAAAATATATCACAGCACTGAAATAATGAGAGAAGCTTTCAAAGCAAAGTTTGAGGGTGGTTCTCAAGTTTACTTGCTCCGAGCAGAACCAATCTTATTTATCCAGAAAGTACTTTCTCCTACTGAGTTACCAGATACGTGTTTACGATGAGGGGAGGAAAAAAGGGCTAAGCAACCAAATGGTCCATTATTTCATAAAAAGCAGCATATACGGCAGTAACAATTGAGAAAAATCATGCTAGAAACATTTCAGCCTTCCCAGTAAATCCAGCTCTGAGGGACTCGCCATCGATTTGAACAGCAGTTAATGGCAAAGTACCTGGATTCATGCAAAGAACCTGTGGAAGTTTGTTTCCCAGATAAGAGTTTTCCTCCCTGCGGTATTTCTTGTGTTATACAGAATTGCCAACAGTGAAACAACAACAACAATCTCTCTTAAAGCCCCATATTTTCAAATAATTCAGCCTGAATTCACCAAGGAACGTTTCCTGGAAGAGCGTTTTCACGGCACCTCTTGTGAGAAACAACGCGGAGTATCTCACCGAGTCCAATGAGAGCGAGGTGGAGGCGAGAACGCCTCTCGCTGATGAGGTATATGCTAAATAGAAGTAACGCTGTGGTATGTATAATATACGGGACCTGAGGAGCTCGTACTGAACATCGACAAGGAAGAGGCACCGTCGCGTTCACCACAAAAACCAGGACAAGGAAGCGAAGGCCAAGGGCGTTTCTTCCCAATCCGGTTGGGCCGCCGTTCTTGGTGAAGATGAACCACAAAGTCGTCTTGTGGGAGGACTTAGAATATGGAATGACAAGAGGATCTCATTGCAAAGGCACTAGGAAGAAGCATATAGGTTTAGGTTAACAAGATTCATCCTACTTCCGATCACTGAGTGGGAGAAAAAACTGCAAAGGTTGGGATTTTCTGAGAAAATGCTGCAGTTTTCTTTTAAGCAGCAAAATAAAGCTATTTTCAAATTATTAAAATGCTGAACATCCATACAGCAGAATTATATTAAAAACAGCAGCAGACAAAAGTACATCCCATCACCATTGGCAAGGGACATGTAAAATGTTTATAAGGTTAACTATAAAACAATTTTACAACCAAAATATGAACAGGCCAATTCAAGTATATATATACAGAATATATTAAAATCATATAAATTATATATTTATACAAAGGGCACAAATATAGCAAAAAAGCTATAGTTGATTCAACAGAACTGAGCTTGAATGATCAAATTCATCTAGAGATGTTATGAGTTTCTCCCAAATTCCTTCTTTTTCAACCTGGACAGATTGATACCTCAGATACCAAGAGCACAGGAAGCAAAATAACAAAACACACAACCCATAAATCAAAGAGTTATTTTGTATGAAATGAAACTAACAGTGGGCAGGGCACATCTCATGTGAAATTCTGATTTAATTATTTCCATCGTAAACATGGATCAGCTCTCTTAGAAAGTCAGGAATTTCAAGTGATCCGCTTCAGATCTACCACCCTGGCGCATATATTTGATTACATTTGAATGTTGTTTGATTTGCAAACATTTAGGAAAAAAAAATATGGATACAAACACATCTCAATCTGCAAAAAAAAAAGGTGACAGATGGCAGCAAGTTGAAAACTGAACAAAAACACTCGTCTGAACTAGAAATGATGCTCTCCTTACAGCATTTTGGCTAGTAAGTGAGCTTAATAACTTATTTTAAATGCTTTTTTATTTCAAAATATAACAGCATATAACCACAAGCTGCTGAAGTACTTGAGAATCTACATAGTCCCATCCATAGGCTTATATTTAAACCCGACCTAAGTGCTTGCCTGAATTCAGGTCTATGTTAATAAGTTCTGTATAAGTTGTACCTAAACCTTCCCTCTTGCTGCGGGACCACCCCTTCATTAATGAGGTTTTTAAAGGCTCATTACATCTCAATTAACCCAATGGTCCTGGGCGTGCAAGGAGCGGTTATGGCAAGCTAAGTTAAGCAGAAATTAAAAGGCCAGACTACACATATACAGAACACTGGCTTAAAAACCAGAGCCAAGGATGTGAAAAAGTAAAGCAGTTTGAACAGATGCAGGTTAAATGGGGGAAAAAAGTAAAGAAAGAAAAAAAATCAGCCATATACCATACATAATGAACAGTGGATATCTGTTACACTGAAAGGAAATCAATGCAAACAGGATTTCCTCAGTTTCAAGTAATCCTTGATGCCTTTTTGGCCAGCTATGTTATACTATAATAGATATTTTAATAGCTTTTATACTCTACAATTTAGGCAGCTAATTTTTCTCTTACATATCCAATTATCTCTAGTGAACATTCACCTATAGTTCTCCACGTATTCTATATTAGCTCCTTGAAAAACTATTCAAGTTCAATTATATTGCAAATTAAAGACAGTTACATTCTGTATGTTCCTTCTAGATTTGAAAAATAGGTTTTAAAGGCTTGTCAAAGTTTAGAAGAAAAAACCTTTCCATTAAAAAATCTTAGCTTAAAAAAAGCATTAAGACACCTTTTTTTCTGATCCAGGGTACTAATAAAAAGATTACAAATATACTACAATTTGACCAAGAAGACTTCATGAATATGCTGCTTTTGAGCATGCAACACCGATATCTGTCAAGTTCCAGGTATCAATGTATCCCAATTCCACCACAGTCCATCACCATTTCCTCGTGAGATGTGTCCCCCATCCCCACCCTACCACCCTATCAATAACCATTATAAAAAAGGGAAAATCTAGAGTTAGTGGCAGAATCTTCACAGTAAATCATGAAAGAAAATGTTGTTGTGATCGTCAGTCAATCGGCCCCTGAAAAATCAGCTTGATGCAGTTGTGTTCCCCGGACAGTTGCGTTGCACAAAAAGGGCAGGCGGCGTGAAACGCATGAGTACCGTGGGGCAGCGGGATCTGAGACCAGTATTTCGCAGATTTCTCCGAGCACACGTGTCCGCAGGGGGTGAAAGCGTGAGTGGGAGGCCCAGCATCCACGTAAAAACCCGCTTCACAACCCAGCCACAGAGGCACGTAGGGGCCAACGGTTCTGCACATGGGACATTCCCGCTCGTTGGCTTCCGTGTCGCTGCGGTGTCCCCAGTTGTGGTAGCCGTGGACGTGGCCGCAGCTGAGGTACGCCCAAGGCTGCTTCTCTTCCACCACATCTTTACGGTTGATGCTGGGAAAAGCTAAAGTGTTTAAGCCGACGGGACACTGCGGCCTGGCGGCGTTTATCTCCTGTCGCAGGGCTTCGATGTGTTTCTGAGTCGGGGCGTGGAACAGTCCGTCCGCCGTTCTCCACAGGAGGGTGGCTCCGCACAGGTCGATGAGAGAACCATCCTGGAGGACATTGGTCTCATTTTCTACCTGTTGGTGGAACGCAGAAGGAGTTAAGCCTGAGAGCTTTTACAGACAACTGAGTTAGTTCTGTGAACCTGTCACCTGCCTCACCAAACTGTTACCCTCCATAGCACGCTACCGACTTTTCACAGAATCACAGAATGTCAGGGGTTGGAAGGGACCTGGAAAGCTCATCCAGTGCAATCCCAGCAGACTCCTAATCACAGATTAATCGTGGATCATCCTTGCTTGAAACACCTAGATGGTACAATACAGACCACAGGTAAGAGGTCACCAGTGTTAAGTGCTTCCAGCAGAAAAATCCAGCGGTTGAAGAACAGATGAGAAAAGCTGTGATTTGATGCACTTTTCAGATAATTCCTTCAAAAACAGCAAAGCAGAAGCCATCTCGTATGCAATGTGTTCAATTCATTATACAGCGTGCATTTGGTTTTATGAACCCAATCAACGAATACTGATCACATCACACCAGTGTGCCATGTAATTTTATTTAAATGAGAATTCGAGTCATTTTGGAGGCAGAGAAGGGAATTTATTTGTTTTAGCGTTGCCTTTCTTTAGCAGCACTACGAAGGTGCTTTACTAACCACGTACAAAGGGCGCGATTGCAACATCATCTGTCCCATCCCTGGGGCGATGTTTGCCTGCCTCCATTAAAGTGAGAAAGCAATTTCTGTACTGAGAGCAAAACAAAACAATCCAACTCCATTTTCCCAACTCCTTTAAATGCTCAGTTTTCTGCCGCTTCAGTGCGAGCGTGTGGGATTCCTCTAACAACCAACCAAGCTAATGGGCATTCAGTTTTGGCACTGAGAGGACGTTCCCCTCACCGTGCACACTTTCTTAGTCTTCAACCTCTAGCAGATGTATGATAAAGTTATAAAAGAGGCACCTTCAGCTCCTGTGAACATCCTCTACTTTCCTGAACCCTAACAAAGAAGGAAGAGGTGAACCATGAAGGGTTTTCCAGGCAGGAGAGCGTTCTAACCTACCCAGGGGCAAGGAGGACTTCTGACTGGAAATATGGTTGTCTCTATATTTCGCTGGGCTATTTCTATATGTTCGTGCTAGATTTTTTTCCTTTGAAGGCAGAGGAAAACAAAGGATGAGCAACAATAGCTTTCTCCTTCCTTGGTACCACAGAACTTGGGAAGGGGAAAGAACAAGTGCTCTAGGGGAATTCTCTCAAGGAACCTCTCTCCTGCCACAGGTCTCTTTTGGTAAAGGCAAAGCCCATCCTGCTCCACAGGAGAAAACAGAAATATACTTAGCAGGGCACCTCTTCTCTTCATAGTGGCCGGTAAATGGGACAGAAGCTGCTTTATCCAAACTGGTGGACTCTTAGAAAAGTACTACAAAAGCCCTACGCGCCAACTCCAACATGTCCCCATGTCCCAGGAGAACATTCCAGAGATGGAGTGTATTGTGTTTCTATATCCTGTGCTGTTTCAGTTGGAAAAGTGACATTAGCAGAAAACGTAAGTGCTGTCCTCTCTAAGCAGAAACAGAATAGCAGCACAGAATTCATCGGAACACACAGGTATTTAGATTATTTCAGTGCCTGCTATTTAGGGACCACGCTATTACCCCACAGCCACTCCACAACAGCATTCCTTCAGGCCAGGAAAACAAGCACCCGTTCACAGAGCCACAGAATGTCAGGGACTGGAAGGGACCTGGAAAGCTGATCCAGTGCAATCCCCCCATGGAGCAGGAACACCCAGATGAGGTTACACAGGAAGGTGTCCAGGCGGGTTGGAATGTCTGCACAGAAGGAGACTCCACAACCTCCCTGGGCAGCCTGGGCCAGGCTCTGCCACCCTCACCAGGAAGAAGTTTCTTCTCACATTTAAACGGAACCTCCTGTGTTCCAGTTTGAAACCATTACCCCTTGTCCCATCATTGGTTGTCACCAAGAGCCTGGCTCATTCCTCCTGACACTCCCCCTTTCCATATTGATCCCCATGAATGAGTCCCCCCTCAGTCTCCTCTTGTCCAGCTCCAGAGCCCCAGCTCCCTCAGCCTTTCCTCACACGGGAGATGCTCCACTCCCTTCAGCATCTTGGTGGCTGCGCTGGACTCTCTCCAGCAGTTCCCTGTCCTGCTGGAACTGAGGGGCCACAACTGGACACAATATTCCAGGTGTGGTCTCCCCAGGGCAGAGCAGAGGGGCAGGAGAACCTCTCTGACCTACTGACCACCCCCTTCTAACCCACCCCAGGTACCATTGGCTTCCTGGCCACAAGGGCCCAGTGCTGGCTCATGGTCACCCTGCTGTCCCCAGGACCTCCAGGTCCCTTTCCCCTACGCTGCTCCCTAACAGGTCATTCCCCAACTTATACTGGAACCTGGGGTTGTTCCTGCCCAGATTCAAGACTCTACACTTTCCCTTGTTATATTTCATTAAATTTTTCCCCACCCAACTCCCCAGCCATCCCTTGTTTTCTTTTAATTACCAGCTCCTTCCAACTCACCAGTTTCCCCCTTTGTTGAGCAGATCTGGTTTCCCGGAGCGTGTACACATCACCACAGACCGAGATCTCCCGCCAGACTCCAGGTTTGGACTCCTCGGTGAAGCCTCCTTTCGGATGCATGACCAGCACCCCATTAGTTGTCAATCCATCCATGTGGCCATCAGGATTTTTCCATTTTGCTGCTTTTTCCTGCATGTGACAACCACCCCAGGAAAGAAAGAGTTTGTCTAGAAGTACACGGGCTAAGGTTTTACACACTCAAGTTTTACTAGTGTTGTCTAAACCATATTCCGTCACTGGCTGGCACTGCTTAGACATAGATTTACAAAAAACCAACATTTTTAAGAATACCTTGTGCCAGGGTGGTAACATCTTTTGCTCATGCATCTTTAATTACTACTCAATCTTTAATATTATTATTTTTAACTCAGTTGAGTGCCTTTAACTGCAGGTTAAGGGCTCAGAGGTGAGGCACATACTCCTAAACACCACACTGGAATGTCATAACAACAGGCACATCTTATTCCATAATGCTGCTCCATGGTCTTCAGCAGAACAGCAACAGCAGCTTATTCACAAGGAGTGTGACGAACACACCAAACAAACCTAAAGAAGATCCACTAACAGTTACTAGAGTAGAGCTGCATTGTTAAAGGCAATTACGACCATGAGTCATGCTGGTAATAAATCAGGCACATAAAACTACTTAACACTGCAGCTGGTACGCTGGAGCAATAAAAGTCTAATGACAGTATAAGGTACCAACTAGTGGAAGGAAATTTTGGGGCTTGAAAATAGTGGAGAGTAAAAAAGAGTTTGCTCAGACATAATTATTAGTAGTACTTACACCAAGAAATATATTTTTAGACGAGTCAAATCCAGCTGCAAAAATCCTTGCGGTATATGGTGGGCTCCTGTCACAAACAATCCTGCACGCAAAACGGGAAATGGTGCTTTGCGTAATCTGGGTTTCATCGTTATTTTGAGTTCCAGAAATCGTATCTGTTACTACAAAGTCTATGGGGCTTTCTGTCGACCTCCCAACCTGCAAAAACATAAAAAGATAATGGCATAATTAGAGAAAGCCATAGAAATATCAAGCATTAAGGACACGATTTTACCAAGGCAATGTCAATGGCGTCGGTAAAATACTACCTATTGAATTTTTGGATGGCAAGATGCAACTAGAGACTGGTCTGTATTTTCACATTTGTCCTCGGCAGAAACACATCACTGACACTGCAAGGTAAGTTTTCACTTACTACAACTGCTGTATATGCTGCAATGAATTGTTTGCTGGAGTACTGTCAACAGTATGAAACTATTAATACTATCACCTTCGTTATTTCATAATCCAACCACAGCAAATTACTTCCCACTATATTCCATCAACTAAAAAAATCCTAGCTTGAAATGCCAAGTTTTATTCACATTTCTAGTTCCAAGTTAATTTGCCGTGGAAATAAAGGACTTTTTTTAGAACCAGAACTGGGTTGTTTTGGTACATCTTAACAAAAAGCTGCCCACCTTCCTGCTTGCAGAATTTGTAGTTCCAGAACAGAACAGTTATCAGGTAAAATCCACAATATGATGGAATTTATTCCTAATCATGCACATGCATAACTAAATAAAAAGGTTAAAACTTTCTTCAGCAGAAATAAGACACAGCTGGACAGTAGGCAAGAATATTTTTCTGTATAGACATCTGTACATTTTGATCTGAAAACTGGAAACATCTAGGCATCTGGAACAGAAAAGCTCATTGCAAACATTAGTTTTATAGACACACTGATCAAACAGAAGAAAATTAAGAATATTCTTCACATGCAACTACCTTGAATATCAAGAATCTACACTTATAGTAATAATCTCCTTGCTAAACATCAGCTAATCGTCCTCCAAGAAGTTACACTCTGCTTTGCTTCTTGCTCTTCAAAACCATTTGTGGTTCCATCATGAACAAACATTTCTGCAAACTGAATTTGCTGTGAAGAAACGTTATTCAAGAGTTGGAAAGTGACATTTTTAATACTTAACTCTTGTCACAACTGTAGTGATAGCAACAGTGCAGGGATCTCTCCCGTACCTCTCTTCTGCTTTCAGTTCTACTTTGCAGCATTAAACTCAACCATATGCCAAAATTCATGTATTCAGAGACACATCCACTTATTTTCTCCATCTCATGGCTCTCAACCCCTGGATGGAACAGGATGAACTTGCCACAGAAGCAGCATCAAGGAAATACTGAAAAAGCACTTCAATTTTTCATAGAAAGTAAAGTGACTACTAGAACACCCAAGAGACTGAGTTCAGAAACTATTTAACATGGGATATTTCTGATTTATATAACTTGACAAGCTGAAGCTAAAGCTTAGAAAGCTACATTACTCTTCTTTTTACAGTTTATTTCTAACAGGCTTCTATGTCCCACCCAATACAAGTCCTGCTGACAGCACCAACCAGCATCAGGGACCTGATTCATAACTTTGGACCATTCTCCATCTGCACGTGAAGTCTCTTAAAGGATAATCAATAATGAACACGAAAGAAATCTGTTCACAATCAGTTTCTGCCTGTTGCAGTCTCTCAAACAGACCATTCTCAAAGCTTTTAGATGCAATTAAGAGATAAACCTGCCGTATTTTCCCTCAATGGATGAAAAAACACACGAGTGTTTGCTCACAATCGTCTGCACATCATAGCAATCAGTCAACATGAAATACAAATATGTCTGGATATAAGCATGAAAAGCACAGAATCCCAGAATATCAGGGGTCGGAAGGGACCTGGAAAGCTCATCCAGTGCAATCCCCCCATGGAGCAGGAACACCCAGATGAGGTTACACAGGAAGGTGTCCAGGCGGGTTGGAATGTCTGCAGAGAAGGAGACTTCACAACCCCCTGGGCAGCCTGGGCCAGGCTCTGCCACCCTCACCAGGAACAAGTTTCTTCTCATATTTAAGTGGAACCTCCTGTGTTCCAGTTTGAGCCCATTGCCCCTTGTCCTATCACTGGCTGTCACCGAGAAGAGCCTGGCTCCATCCTCCTGACACTCCCCCTTTCCATATTGATCCCCATGAATGAGTCCCCCCTCAGTCTCCTCTTGTCCAGCTCCAGAGCCCCAGCTCCCTCAGCCTTTCCTCACACAGGAGATGCTCCACTCCCTCCAGCATCTTGGTGGCTGCGCTGGACTCTCTCCAGCAGTTCCCTGTCCTGCTGGAACTGAGGGGCCACAACTGGACACAATATTCCAGGTGTGGTCTCCCCAGGGCAGAGTAGAGGGGCAGGAGAACCTCTCTGACCTACTGACCACCCCCTTCTAACCCACCCCAGGTACCATTGGCCTTCCTGGTCACAAGGGCCCAGTGCTGGCTCATGGTCACCCTGCTGTCCCCAGGACCCCCAGGTCCCTTTCCCCTACACTGCTCTCTAATAGGCCGTTCCCCAACTTATACTGGAACCTGGGGTTGTTCCTGCCCAGATTCAAGACTCTACACTTGCCCTTGTTATATTTCATTAAGTCTTTTCCCCACCCAGCTCTCCAGCCTGTCCAGGTCTCTGATGGCAGCACAGCTTCCAGTGTCAGCCACTCCTCCCAGCTTGGTGTCACCAGCAAACCTGCTGATAGTACACTCCATTCCCTCATCCAAATCATTGAGGAGGGAATCATCAAGCCATATACTAAGCTTTTATTTGGTTTTAAAGTCTCTGAACCTGCATATGATATTTTAAGCAATTATTTATATATGTAATTTTGTAATTTGTGTTACAAGTATTTCTACACACTATCAATTCTTTTAAGTATTCGGTTTTCCTTTTTCTCTGCCTCTTGAAAAAGCCTTTTAGAGGACCAGACTCATGTATTGTGCTACATTTCAACACTGGAAATTCTTCGAAGAAGTGGCCTTGAAAACATGGCAAATTCCTCGTGCTCTGTAGCAATTAAAATGTTGGGTTTGAGATCACCAGAAAAGAAAAGTCCCTCATGAAAGAACTTTCTACTATCATATCTGTGTCATATTCTACGTCATTTCACTAAGTTGCTTCCAATAGCAAACCATAAATCTTCCAACTGATTAGTAAGACAGGTTCTGCTGTCTACACTAGAGGTTATTGTTAAAGGCTGTGTAGAAGCCGGGCAGTCAATCCATTTGCTGGTGTGTACTGTCAATCTAAGAAATGCTATCAAAAATGCTCACTCCTGAGACAAAGCAAAACCCAGACAACCTGCCAGCAGATAATTTAACAGCTGCAGATCCTTAAACTTCAACACAATTTCACTCTGATGGTAGGGAGGATTGGACCATGGTGTTCTTTAGAAATGCGCCTGCTTCTCGTATAAACTGGTATTGATTTAGGGTATTTAGGGTTCCTTGTTGCGGTACAAAAAGGTATAATCAAGCCATTCCCATCTAATCAAACCACGAAGGAACAGTTCTACTCCAACGGATGCAGCATCAACACAATAGTTACAATACTCTGAAGAAAATCATTTTGAACAGCATTTAGATTTTGGGAGATGCCATATAGAACACATTAGTACATTGTTTTTGTTATTGCATGAAGAAAACTGATGTGGGTGTCACTAAGACAAATGTACATTTTTAAACAAATTTCACTATAGAATTACATTTAAAAACTCAAAAACCAAACCGCACACAATGCAGTAGAAGTACAGACCCTCAAGATTGAGTCCAGCCATAACCTCAACTCTAGCACTAAACTTGTTACTAGCCAAACCAGTCACGTATCTACAAACATATGGCAGAGAATTGCCTGAACCATACATAGCCTCCCACAGGTGAATTAGCATATGGGCCAAAACTGGGGCTTTTGTGACATTTCACCTGACATCTGAGAGCTGCTGGGGGAGAAAAGGAACGGTCGGTGCTTGTACAGCAGCACAAGAGGTTAGGCTGGATATCAGAAAGCAATTATTTGCAGAGGGAGTGTCAGGCATTGGAATGGCTGCCCAGGGAGGTGCTGGACTCACCGGCCCTGGAGGTTTTTAAACTGAGACTGAACATGGCACTTAGTGCCATGATCTAGTCAATGGACTGGAGTTGGACCAAGGGCTGGACTTGATGATCTCTGAGGTCTTTTCCAGCCCAGTCAATTCTGTGATGTGCAGCCCAGCACCAGCAGGTCTCTGTACTACCTGGTGCAAATTCCTCCTCTCTTGAGCATCACTGGATCTCTAAGGGGAGCAGGGGAAGATCTGCTCTTAGCTGGGCTGTGCTAAGCTTAACCAGCTCATTCCTCACTGAGCCAAACCCCTGCTTTAGATCCAAAGCATGTTTAATTAGCTCCCTTAACCTACTGCCTTAGACAATGGTCACCTGAAGCTTGGTCTGTGTAAAACTGCTTTAAAACTGCTTTGCCTGTGCTAGATCTCTTCACCCTGGGCTGCTAGATTTCACTATAGTGACAGCTAAGCACTCCAGCGTACCTAATTCTTCATCAATACCCTCCGAAATAAAAGCTGTAACCACCACTAGCACATTATGCAATCAAGAAAAGAGCTGTCTATACAATACGACCAAAGCAGCAGCTGTTCTGCTTTATTCATTTTTCAGTGTATACAAGAAGTGGAAAAATTCCAGCTTTCAGATTTTTTCCCCCCCAAATTTACATACAGAAGCGGCTTCACTAGAGCTACTCAAGGCACAAAAGCATCTTGCAGAGAGAAACAAGTATCACGCAGTAACTCAAAAGGATGGGTTATATTTTTTCCTTTTACTAGTTAACATAGAAAAACCTCTTTCAATTCACTCTGGCTGTGTGCTCCCTTTCTAATTATCTATTCACACAGCATCACATGAACCAGACTGCTTTTAATCAATTCCTATTTGGACCTAAACTGTTCCAAAGTCACACCAGGAAAAATTGTATATAGAGCAAAAAAACCCAGAATCTACATGAGGCAACAACATTTTCATTTTGACAGAGCCATTTCCTCTTCTGTCAACACCACTCAACTGCTGACCCTTCTAAATATGAACGGAGGGTAACAACTCATTATAAGATGCTCTAATTACAGAGGTCGCTGACAAGACAGACCCAATTAGTCTAGACTGGAAAAGGTTGTGTGCGTTTGTTTTGCTCTGAGCTTGAGGTTTAAGATAGTACAGAATTTTTGTTCTCTTATTACATATATATAAAAATAACCATCGCACAAGAAAACAACTTAAGTTGCCAGAACATTTGATGATACGGAAAAACACAAATGTATAAATGGGAGAGTGAAAACACATTGGATAGAAGGTAGCTTAAAGAAACCCGGCACAATCCCCTACACCATTCGATATATTTGCACACTCTTCAGGATCAGTTTTATCGTTCTGTCACCAGTTTGTCCCCTTCAGTGCACAGTTCCCTTCCCCATCCCATGTCCTACTCCCATCCACTTCCTTTTGACTCCAGCTACTTGATTAACTGGAGGATGGGGGTATATTCTTGTGCTTATTCATGAATTCAAACAGACCACACATCTTTTTCTGGTACTATTAGTACAGTTGCTACACTGTCCTTGCAGAAAAAGCAGAGTACAGTGAAAGCAATAAGGTAGGAAGGATATTAACAGACACTGGTTTGAAAAGAGCAAACGATGCAAAATATCAAAGTGTTCCCATATTAATGAAACAGAGTTCAACCACGAGAATTCCACAGATCACAGAGAACATCCAGAAGAATATAAGGCAGAACTGTGGTTCCATATGCTGCTTTAAAAACACAATAATTTTTAAAAGCATGTATTGCATTGAGCCTTACCTGAAACATGTCTGTATCTTTATCATGAGTGTACTCCACTACAACAGTCTGATTTCTGGATAATGTGTAAGAGATACTGTGCTGACCTTTACAGCTGATCGCCTGTTGAATAAAAAAATATGACTATTATACACAAAAATATTATAATCAAATTCATTTTACTCTATAAACACCTTTACTATGATCAGGAAAAGCAGTGTATTGTAACATTTTATTACAAGGCTGGCTGAACACATACAATATGATTTTTTGGTTTCAGTGGAAAACCCCATGCTCTTTCTAGTTTAGAAGCACTCAATACCAACCATTTTCATAGCTTTAGACTAAAAACACATGGTTTTCTCTCTGAAATTATATTAAATTCCTAACCCTCATTGGGACACCTATGTCGCGAAAGACTTGGGGTTTAGGGTTCTTTGGTTTTTTTACTTGTTTTTAAAGCAAGTGAGCAGTACAACTGAATTACAGTTGAAAGTGCCAGGATTTCAGGGGTATCGTTAAAGCAGATTTCATCAGAAAGAGCCCAGCAATTTGACATAAATCATGATGAAAAACCAACACTTTCAACTTTACATTACAGGGTAATTCTTACTACCTATCCCAGAAAACTGATCTCTATAGATATGGATATAGCATCAAACGGTCCCAACACAGAAAGAAACAGTGAGAAACCTTTTTCCTTGATGAATAAACACAAAGAACAGTTGCCACAGCAAAGAGCTGTAAAAAGAGGCAAGACCCAGCGGTCCCCTCAGAACCCCCAAGGCTCAACGCACAAATTCTTCATGGTACCGATGATCCTTTCTTAAGCTTAGACTTAACACTCACTTTGAATGAATAAGCGATGTCAAAGTTAAATTGTGTTGTCTATACAATGGAAATGCACTTGTAAAAGCTTCAAGACAGAGGGGAACAAGCTGAAAAACTCAATCTATTGGCTAACAGGGAAAGAGATGTAAATATGAGATCCACATAGCCACACACAATTATGAAACGTAATGACGGTTATTGCTCAGAGAACACTTCACAGACACTGAAGTGTTGAATTAATAAGTTAATTAAAGCTTTCTCCAGTTTTCTGCTAAGGCGGGTAATTTTATAGAAAAGGTTCTCAGAAGCTCCATTCCAAAATCCACAGAAAGGGATGATTAAACTAAGCAACTAAATCTTTTCTACTCATTCGTCTCTCACAGAAGTCTAAATGATCCCAAAGCTACAGATCAACTGTTTAACAAATCACTAAAAGTCTTACTAAATGTTGGAGGTATTAGAAACATCTACACACATACTAAAAGCCGACCAAGTGTTCACAAAAGTATTCCACACAGAATTATTGATAATAACATGATGGAAAAGTTGTTTTTAGTAAACCTCGTGCATTTATAGCAAAAGATTAGAGACCATTGCTGAAAGCTTTTAGCAGCTCCAACACCTGCTGAAGATTTAGGCTTAGGTGATAATACCTGGAGGCAAAGGCTTGGGCAAGATGACCTTTCCCAGTTCTTTTCACAAAACTTTAAGCTATTAAGTCTAGTTTCCCTGATTTTGTTCCAACTGTTGTAACAACAGTTGAGAATTGAGATATAAATGTATTTGTGAATCATCGGTACACAGATACTATATTTCCCAGTTTGAATTTATACGTTAATGTGACAGCACCAACCACCAGCAAACGGGTAAAACTTCCCAGCATGGATACATGCCCTAAGCTCTGCTCTTGTCAGACAAGATACTGGAGCAAATAGAAGCTTTGGGGAGGCCAAAAAATGAGAATTTTAAGGTCCGATGGAAAAAACAAGAGAGGAAATGTAGGAGCTTCCAGAGTTACTTAATGAGGTCATGTCCTACACCTACAGAACTCAGGAATTATTATATTAACATATCTAACCCTATCAGGCTGACCAAGGTCAGAATCTCCTCTGAAATATTAGGGTAGGACAATCTTTTTCTGTGCCCATCCTATTCCCTTCCCCATCCTATTCCCTTCCCCATCCTATTCCCTTCCCCATCCTATTCCCTTCCCCATCCTATTCCCTTCCCCATCCTATTCCCTTCCCCATCCTATTCCCTTCCTCTTTGTTTTCCACTGTTCAAATCCAGTTATTTACAGTGTGAAATGCCTCATTTAATTTCCTGGAACTGTGTAATCATTTTTTTCAAAAAGCTAAGAACAATGAGAAGTGTTTCAACTTGTGTGGTTTCACAGTCTATTCATCACCAACACAGTTGCTCTGAATCGAAGACATTTTACAGGCATTTTAATTGCCGGTCTCCAAGCAATTGGGCAATTCCAAGTTAAAAAAAAGAAGTAGAAGTATTTCAGGAACTATGCAAAACAGAAGAACTATGAACTATTCACAATGAATCCCAGAATGTCAGGGGTTGGAAGGGACCTCGAAAGCCCATCCAGTGCAATCCCCCCATGGAGCAGGAACACCCAGATGAGGTTACACAGGAAGGTGTCCAGGCGGGTTGGAATGTCTGCAGAGAAGGAGACTCCACAACCCCCCTGGGCAGCCTGGGCCAGGCTCTGCCACCCTCACCAGGAACAAGTTTCTTCTCATACTTAAGTGGAACCTCTTGTGTTCCTGTTTGAAACCATTACCCCTTGTTCTATCATTGGTTGTCACCGAGAAGAGCCTGGCTCCATCCTCCTGACACTCACCCTTTATATATCTGTAAACATTAATGAGGTCACCCCTCAGTCTCCTCTTGTCCAGCTCCAGAGCCCCAGCTCCCTCAGCCTTTCCTCACACGGGAGATGCTCCACTCCCTTCAGCATCTTGGTGGCTGCGCTGGACTCTCTGCAGCAGTTCCCTGTCCTGCTGGAACTGAGGGGCCACAACTGGACACAATATTCCAGGTGTGGTCTCCCCAGGGCAGAGCAGAGGGGCAGGAGAACCTCTCTGACCTACTGACCACCCCCTTCTAACCCACCCCAGGTACCATTGGCCTTCCTGGCCACAAGGGCCCAGTGCTGGCTCATGGTCACCCTGCTGTCCCCAGGACCCCCAGGTCCCTTTCCCCTACACTGCTCTCTAATGGATCATTCCCCAACTTATACTGGAACCTGGGATGGCAAAAGGTAAATATCTTAATAAACACTGTTGTAAGTGGAATGCAGCCAAAGGCAAAAATCATGAAGGACTTGACAGCTTAAGGTGCTACAGAACCTTATTACTACAAATCCCAAAAAGGTCTGGAGATCGATTGCCCCAACCCCATTCTAATTCTCATTGGTTTGTAGCAATTAAAATAATGAGGTTGCCTTTTTACTATTTTTAGCATTCAGATTTCTAGACTTTGTTTTCTGCCAGGAAGCTTTCCCCCCCTCAGAAAACACTGATGCTGTCACACAATGGCACTGGCTCTCACACGACGCACAGCAGCACCACGAGTTCTAATGGATGGCTTCAGAATTTCAGGCTGGACACCACAAATTCCACCTTCCAAGCAGGAATTAAAACATGAAAGAACAAAAATTGGCCACCAAAACTTACCTGTATCTCCCCACCAAGGCTGACAAGACCCACCAGAGCAATAATGAGCATTTTCAAAGCTCAGAGTCCACTAAAGATTTGAGTGTGTGGGTCAACATCAGTTTAATTTGAGAGCAGTTTTCGCATGACTTTTCCATTTTTACAAGTTTAATAAAAATCAGCAATTGAACACGGGGGAAAAAAAGCCTAAATTAGTTCCCAACAGAAACAAATGCTGGAAAAACCTCTCTAATGTATATAGCTTGAGCCTGCCAAACAAACAGGAAACATGTGGCTCCAGCCCGTCCATAGCATATGGCATCTCTTGGCCAGTCGGAATGCTGGTGGGAGATACAGGCTGGATTCATCCAGCAGTTCGTTTTATATGGTTAACTGGCTCAAGCTGTGGAAGCCAAGTAATTCCCTTTGGAGGAAACAGATAGCAAAGTGGAGACCGAGAAAAACCCTGTGGAGGAATAGAGAGAACAAACAACAGCAGGAAGAAATATCTCCAGAATAATTCCACTGCTAGTTACTCTGTGTCTGCATTGGGGCTGAGGGATTTTTAGAAGTCCCAATGCCAAATGAAAGCAACAAGGGAAGCCTGAGGTACCATATTCCCCTTGGCATGAAGGGAAACATTTCCCCAGCATCTTTCCATGACAGAGCTCATGTTTGCACAGTAATCCATCCATCTCCAAAGGTTGACCATGAGCCAGCACTGGGCCCTTGTGGCCAGGAAGGCCAATGGTACCTGGGGTGGGTTAGAAGAGTAGGTCAGAGAGGTTCTCCTGCCCCTCTACTCTGCCCTGGGGAGACCACACCTGGAATATTGTGTCCAGTTGTGGCCCCTCAGTTCCAGCAGGACAGGGAACTGCTGCAGAGAGTCCAGCGCAGCCACCAAGATGCTGAAGCGAGTGGAGCATCTCCCGTGTGAGGAAAGGCTGAGGGAGCTGGGGCTCTGGAGCTGGACAAGAGGAGACTGAGGGGTGACTCACCCATGGGGATCAATATGGAAAGGGGGAGTGTCAGGAGGATGGAGCCAGGCTCTTCTGGTGACAACCAGTGACAGGACAAGGGGTAATGGGTTCAAACTGGAACACAGGAGGTTCCACTTAAATTTGAGAAGAAACTTGTTTGGGGTGAGGGTGGCAGAACCCGGCCCAGGCTGCCCAGGGAGGTTGTGGAGTCTCCTTCTGTGCAGACATTCCAACCCATCTGGACACCTTCCTGTGTAACCTCATCTGGGTGTTCCTGCTCCATGGGGGGATTGCACTGGATGAGCTTTCCAGGTCCCTTCCAGCCCCTGACATTCTGGGATTCTGTGACTTTCAAGTCACAGGACAGTATGCACGCTCCAAGCCTCACTACAGGTTGAACCAGTTGACCTTAGCGGGAAGGCTCCTCTCCTCTCCTCCCCGGCACTCAAAGTAAATACTACAGCTCCCCACCTCCAGCCTTGAAATTTGCGTTCCAGTGATTTAGGATCATCAAAACTGCCATATGTTCTCAGGGACTGCAAGGAGCTGCATCTGAGAAGCCCCACTATACCATCCCCACACCAACAAGGCCTAAGCAATGTGTTGATTTTTTTAAAAACTTTGCTAGTAGCTCACTTCCAGTTCCATCCTTCCTGCTGGCTGGAATTACACACAGCCTTGGTTTTCCCCCTGCCTTCTTACACACACTTTTCATTCTTGCTCCTTTCTCTCCGTTTTGAGAACAACTCATTCCAGCATTCTGCACTCACAATCAAAGCAGCAGCTGAAGGCTACAGCTTATAAATCCGGCGGGTCTCAGAGGAACAAAAATTAAACAGAACCTGCTTTCCCAGCAGCAATGCTGCAACTCGTCAGCCCCTGGAACAGCCCTGCCCACCTGAATTATTTGCTCTGGAAACTGACATCAGTTTTACCACCGTTTCAAGAAGTGGCAAAGTAGAATTCCCTCACTCCACATATAAAAACACCTTGCAGGTAAGGGGAATAAGAATGAAAAGTGTGTGTAAGAAGGCAGGGGAAAAACCATGCTCAACAGATGCTCTGGATCTAAAGCCTGGGTTTGGCTCAGTGAGGAATGAGCTGGTTAAGCTTAGCACAGCCCAGCTAAGAGCAGATCTTCTCCTGCTCCCCTCTGAGATCCAGTGATGCTCAAGAGAGGAGGAATTTGCACCAGGTAGTACAGAGACCTGCTGGTGCTGGGCTGCACATCTCTTGTGCTGCTGTACAAGCACCAACCGTTCCTTTTCCCCCAGCAGCTCTCAGGTGTCTGGGGAAATGCCACTAAAGCCCTAATTTTGGGCCATGTGCTAATTCACCTGTGAGAGGCTGCATATGGTTTCAGCAATTCTCTGCCATACATTTGTAGATACGTAACTGGTTTGGCTTGTAACAGGTTTAATGCTAGAGTGAGGTTATGGTTGGACTCAACCTTGAGGGTGTCTTCCAACTGAAATGATTCTGTGGTCAAACTAGATGGTTTCTGAGACACGCAGACTTTAGCGAGAGATCACAGAATCCCAGAATGTCAGGGGTTGGAAGGGACCTGGAAAGCTCATCCAGTGCAATCCCCCCATGGAGCAGGAACACCCAGATGAGGTTACACAGGAAGGTGTCCAGGCGGGTTGGAATGTCTGCAGAGAAGGAGACTCCACAGCCTCCCTGGGCAGCTTGGGCCAGGCTCTGCCACCCTCACCAGGAAGAAGTTTCTTCTCATATTTAAGTGGAACCTCTTGTGTTTCAGTTTGTACCCATTACCCCTTGTCCTACCATTGGTTGTCACCGAGAAGAGCCTGGCTCCATCCTCCTGACACTCACCCTTTATATGTCTGTAAACATTAATGAGGTCACCCCTCAGTCTCCTCTTGTCCAGCTCCAGAGCCCCAGCTCCCTCAGCCTTTCCTCACACGGGAGATGCTCCACTCCCTTCAGCATCTTGGTGGCTGCGCTGGACTCTCTGCAGCAGTTCCCTGTCCTGCTGGAACTGAGGGGCCACAACTGGACACAATATTCCAGATGTGGTCTCCCCAGGGCAGAGCAGAGGGGCAGGAGAACCTCTCTGACCTACTGACCACCCCCTTCTAACCCACCCCAGGTTCCATTGGCCTTCCTGGCCACAAGGGCCCAGTGCTGGCTCATGGTCACCCTGCTGTCCCCAGGACCCCCAGGTCCCTTTCCCTACACTGCTCTCTAGTAGGTCATTCCTCAACTTATACTGAAACCCAGGGTTGTTCCTGCCCAGATACAAGACTCTACACTTGTCCTTGTTGTATTTCATTAAATTTCTCCCCACCCAACTCTCCAGCCTGTCCAGGTCTCTGGATGGCAGCACAGCCTCTGGTATGTCAACCATTCTTCCAAACATTTCTGCCATGGGTCACTCTCTGGGAATGTCTCAGTCTCTTCACCTCTGAGAAGAGTCTGATATGATTCATCTCCATGGCTGCCTCACCCTGACTGGGCACATCTTGTACAATTATTGCCCCTGAGGCTGGTGAGAGCCCGGCCCAGGTTGGCCAGAGAGGTGGTTGATAAGAATACAGAACACTTTCATTAAAAAAACCCAAAACAAACAAACAAACAAAAAAACAACAACAATGATTCTTAGCACTCTGCTTTTTTAGCAAAGATGCAGAAAAAGAACAGCACGAAAAACTTTAAAAAATGCCACACCTTCAGCAGACTGGACATGGACAGCACGGGCAGCTCTGGCCTGGAAACCAGCAGAAAGGTCAGTACAGCTGAAATATTGGAACACTTTCCTCTTGCACAATGACAGATTTGTGTCAAGTATCTCCAGAAAAGCCTTTTTATCAACCAATAAACCACAAGGAGGCAAAACAGCAGCAGACCACCCCTTCTGCAGGAACATACGAAGTCTGTAAAATAACCCAACCTAAGATGGTTACACCAGTGCTGGATTTCTCCAAGTGCAACAAGAAAACCCACGTTTTCCTTGCACTACTTTTTTATGGGCTATTCTTTAAGATCTCTAAAAGCTCCTGGACATACTGATGAACTAGTGGATATTCTTCAAATTTGTCTTCTCTAATAGGCATGCCACTGTTTCAACCAACAACAGACACAACAGCACAGCAAACATTCTGACTTAAGGATCAAACCCAAAGAAAGGCTTGCAAAGCACATGTTGTTTCTTTTTCCCCTCCCCCAAAATTCTACTAATTGTTTTAGTAAGAGATTCTCCATTTATCTACCGCACAGATTCACATCGACCCTCAGCCAGATGTTTCCTATGGAGAAGCATCCTTTGCGCTCTCCCGCACAAAGTTGCTCATTTCCCCAGTCATCTTCAGCCCAAGAGTTCAAGAACAGGGCACAACTACATTAACTTAACACTATGAGGTCAAACCTTCCATGTAGGAGCATGTCAATGAACTGGAGCAGCAGATCCCCAAATTCGCACAGCCCTTAGGCTGCCGCTTCCAAGGCTTGCAGGTTTAATCCACTTCTAGAAATTGAGATTTAGCTGCTTTCTTCTGGTGCGCAATGTTTCCAAGAAAAAGAAAGCTCTGCATTTGGAAATCTAAGCTTCACAGTTCACTTGTGCCTAGCTAGCTCCCCAAAGATCCTGAGATGGATTAAACATTATTATGGTACCAACTCTCCTGCCCTATAGCACAAGTAAAGACTAAAATGCATTAAGAAAAAGAGGCAGATGTCTCACAGGAAGGGCTGCTCCTAGAATCAGAGTTTTAGTTTAGTTAATTAGGTTGGATTAGGACAATAAAATGATTTATGGGAACACTTTGGTTTTCTTTGTCGGTAGTCAGGCTGACCGACACCGCGCTGACGTGCTAAAAATTAATGACAGCAGTGCCTTCATGAGTTAAATGCTTTTCTTACTTGGCTGCCGGCCTTCCATTTCTTTTACAAAAAGAGAACACAAGCAACACTCAGGGACGTCAGACAAAAGATCTTGCAACTTAAGAGAAAAAGGGAGCTTGAGCTAGCAAGGAAGGAATACTTTTGAAGCAAAGAACACATCACATTTCCACAGGATTTTTGGCCTGACCGCCAGAGCCAGCAGACATGAGGTTACTGTGAGAAAACACACCAAAAGCTCATGATCATGACACCAATGTTTTGCCCACATCAGAAAAATATGCCCACTTAGCAAGTTTCCCCATGAAATTATGACAAATGTCAATTCATATAATGTTAACTAAATGCTGTTTGCAATTTCACTCTGCCTCCACTTAAACTCAACAGTAATCGTCCGGAATTACTGCTTCTGTAACACTAGATTTCAATAACACTGAAAATTCACACTGACCTCTGGCTACCAATACCGCTATTATATATAATTTTCCTCTAGCCTGTTGCAAAGAAAATAAAGAGGCATTATCAATGGGTTTTACGTGCCTGCAGGAGGGGCTGAAATAACCGTACCAACCAGAATCACAGGCCCAGCTGTTGAAAACATCTGCATCTGCTTCCTGCCCCGCTCCCTACGAGCCCAGTGTTCTTCCTTCCTTTCCTTACAAACAAGTGGAACATTAGAGCTGCAACACCATCTCTGCATGCATCTTTTGAATACCAATGCTAAGACCTTGTCCGTCTCTAATATTTCAGCTGTCATTGTCGTCTCAACAACTAAACGAGTGTTAGGAAATGGCCAAAAAAGGCCAAAGTTGGCAAACACAGATAAAAGAATATGCCACCGTAAATAAATTAAGTTTTGTACACAGCACTTGGTATATGTGACAAAAAAAATTGATGCATATACTGAACTGCCCACAGGCAAATGATTTCTTCTTCTCCAGTGCATGGTAAACAGAATAGAACAACGCTTGCCTTCTGAAAAAACACCAATTAACTGCAAAAACACTACAAATTCCTTACTGGCTTCACGTAGTTTTGTTCATTCGTTAAATGACGCAAGCACTAAGACTGGGAGAAAGTTAAAAACCCACAGTATTTGGACAATAGATACCTGACAGTTAAAGAAACAGTTTAAAACTCTGTATGTGTGGCACCGCCTGCAATCCCAGTCCCAACAATTGAGTTTGTGTGTGAAACCTGCAATCCACCTTTCTTCAATCTGCCAGCTGCAAATCACCTCCCTTGAAACTCATGGTACCTGGGCTCTATACAGAAGAATAACATCAGCAAATAGCCTGATTAATTTACACTTCAAACTTTTATGGCTTTCAAGGCATTCATGAGTTTGTTCTTATGTTCCCTTTCATGCTGGGCTTGGAGATTTGAGGGGGAAGGGACAGAAGGGACACCACATTTGTCTCTCGCGTACATCAAAGCCATCTGCTCCAAGCGCACACATGGGTTGTGTGCTACTACTACAGCAATTTGCCATTTATCAACTCAATAGGCAGATGTTAAACGATTTTCTCCATTTGCTGGATTGGTGATGCTGTGCAATTTTAGACAGACGGCCAATGCAGCGCACGCCGCCCTTTCTGCACAAGACGCCTCCAAACACGCCATCCCCATCATTGTTTTCGTTCCTGCAACAAGTAAGGAGGCAACAATTTAAAATATTTCTAGATAAGCTACTGTAAAGCTGGGTCAGGACTGACAGACACTTGACTACATGCTGTTATTCCAGGGAATAACATAGAGTTACTCCTACAAAAGCAAATATTCAAAACACATCTTCAAAACGCATAATGGGTGTTGACTGAATTGCACTGATTCAAGCTAGGGGGCCCAAACCAGCAATGTTGCAGCCACTAGACTCAAGTCCTACCTTATACTCAGGACTCCTGACCAGCTCTGATAAAGAAACCCATGTTGTTGCATTTCATAATTCAAGGTGTTAAAAGCAGCTTGAAATACATGGCAGTTTATACTAATATTGGACAGCTAATATGATACAGTAGCTTGGGAACTGCTTTGTAAATCACAAACTTTTGGTGGTTGTGAATCGCATTCTGTGATTCTGTGAACACTTTACCTCCCTAACCAGTGAATCATTTTCCTCCCAATCTCACCTTCTAGCTTTTCTAACCCTTTAAACCTTTGTTTTCTGTTTCCATTTTCTTCCATCCGCATTCAGTAATGTTACGCTTTCGTCCACCTTTGAATTTAAGTCTGTAGCTTTCCTCTTACAGTCAGCTTGCTGAATTTCTTGCTAAAGCCAGAGACAGCTCAGAGGCATCACACAAAACTGCAGCAGATCATCAACCCTTTACCCCAAAATCCAGAATGTTCCTCTGGGCAAATTACTGCTGGCACATCACTGCTGCACTTTCTATTGCAACTGTGCTGAGGACACATTTCACCTGCTTTGGAAGCCCCGGAGACATTTATGTTTATCACTGTCCTGTACTGAGTTTCATCTGTTTGATCCATAACATTAACTGGGTTTTGAACGATTGTTTCAGACTGCCGGTACATTCACATTCCTCTCAGTTTTGCAGTTTGTGTATTGGTAGCCAACAATAATCTATTCAGACTTCAAAGTCGTATACAATTTCTCATTTACTCCACCAGTCTTCCCTTGTCATTATCTCAAATGATCACTACAGAGTGTAGACAGATCCACCCACTGGTATTACAGCTTAGATTTCCATGTACCTGTCAATACCGATTACAACCGAATGATTAAGATACTTTTTGGAAGACACATCTGTTCCTGTTTCAGCATCAACCCACCACGCACTCATATCACCATCTAACAGAAAAACGCATATGGGCATGAATTTTTGCAGAGTATTTTATATTTTCTATATGAAAAGGAAGCAAAACAGCCCAGAAAAGGAGGACCATAAAGTTGAACACATTCCTGCCAGGATGCTGATTTGGAACAAGACCTCTTGCAATCCACTGAGCATTCAAGATCCTCTATGTGCAACAAGCAGAGAAGAAAATAAGAGATAAGCAGTTGAGCTCTGCTGGTCCTGGTCACACTGCTAGGACTTAATACCTTCATATAATAGAGCTGGTTCTCCCCATCTCTGCAGTAAGGAAGCCTAATAAACCTCCTCGATAAAAGCAAGAGAAGCTGAAGAGACTAGCAGGCTACTAAAAGAGACTTTGCACAAACTTCTGACCCCAAAACTCCTGGCATTAGTTCCCTAAGGGTAGGATTTCTCTGGAAGATGACAAGCCCATACATTTAAACATAAAGGTATAAATACCATTTTGCCACTGCAGCTGGAGCACACCCCCAAAAACTCTTGATACACCCACAAAAATATCAGTAATTAGTGAAGGATGCAACAGCGTTTGTAGCTGAATGCTGTCGCGCCAACAGTCTACGATTCATTTATATACATCAGGAACAAAAGCAGCAGATGCCTGGCTACACTTGTGTACTTGGACATGCCAAGCACACAAAATAGCCATGAATTAGAATCCTTAACTAAAAACCAGACCAAAAAATACAGTGATAAAGTCCCCTCAAGGGCTTCTATCAATACAGAGACTGAAAGATTTGTACACTTGGCGCGTCAGCAGCGAACGCTTCTGTGAATCAAAGCACCCGGGAGCACCAATCCACGCCGCCTGCCAAAGGAGAGCACGTAATAACAAGATGAGAAGCTGCATATCATTCAGTAGCTTCCAGAAGCCATAAACTCAATCTGACACAAATCAATTTTACATTAAGACAGTCAAAGACTCTCCAGACATTTACCTTAACAGACCTGTTAAGAAGCTGCACAAAAATCGCTGAAGAGCAAAGAAATAAAAGATGTGAACTTCCTCTTGCCAAAAAGCTGTTTAGTGCTTATAGGAAGCAGATACATTTTTATAAAGCCCAACAAAGGGCAGAAGTTGCTTTCTAGACTGCACAACATACAGCATCGTCCTGCTAGAAAGCACACTTCGACAGATTCTTTTCTTATTCTTTTGTATTCTTTTCTATTGATCTGAGATTCCTACAGAAATCCCAACAAGTCACCACAACAAACTGGACTGGGTGGTATTTTCCTTCATGGAGATTACCAACAAAAATAATTCCTGCAGAATAGCTCAACGGGTTCTTGAACCAAGTTAGACAAACATTACTAACAGTAGGTCTCAGAGGAAAAGCAAGTTAAGCCCAGCTTTTGAATAAGCATCATTTTGGGGGCAGAAGGCCCAGCAGGGTAAGTCTGTAGGATCTGTGTTCTCGATGGATAAAGGTGGTAAGTGACCAGCAGACTCTTTGTACGCTCATACTCAAGTAGAGGGAATAGCATGCAAGTTAACAGCACACTTCTCACATGTGGAAAATGATCACTTTTGAGTCCTGTGAGTCTACAGTAAACAAAAGTACTTCTAATTTTTTCCACTCATCACTTATACAAATAACCAAGCACCTTCCTGTGTAAAGTTCAGAGCTTCCTCACATTCCTTAGACACAACTTAGTATATTTTAAAAACACACACACACTTTGCTCAAACTCTGAGCTACTTAAGTGATTTAAGTCAACAAGATAAACAGGAGTCAAAATGCAATCCTGATTTACGCTGTTGCATGGGAGCTGAAAAATCAACTTGTGAACAAGTGGGAAGCGAGGAGCTTTCTGCATGACACGTGCCTTTGCCAAGCTCGTTTGGAAACACAACTCGCTGTAACCCCTCCAGTGCTGCCTCTGAATCCGCACAGAACTGAAAACAAGTCTGGCCCTGATTCCTAAGATTTGGTTTCTTTAAAAAAACAGCTAGGGGAAAGAAGCAAGCCATGTGTTTGTGCAGGAGATGGCACGGCTCTGCCTCCCCATCCAGCAAACTGAGAAGGACAGTGAGAAAGCAACAAGTACATATCCCATTTTCAGGCACTCATTGGAACTAAAACAAGGTGTTAAGAACCAAATTCGGTATTCGTTTATCAGAGTGTTTTGTCCGCGGCTGTTGCTACAGAGTTTTTAACAGCACAAGTTAACAGCCAGGTTCAAAAAATACATTTGATACTAGCACAGGGATGTTCGAGCTGAAAGCCACGTATTTAACTACAGCATCTGTCTATTCAGTAACTTCAGTGTGGATCACCAGATGGGGAAAATTCAATATCAATGGTACGTTACAGAGTAAAGCACATATACAAGAACTGTCTGAGAGCACTTAAGCTAAAATAGCAGTGTAGGGGAAAGGGACCTGGGGGTCCTGGGGACAGCAGGATGACCATGAGCCAGCACTGGGCCCTTGTGGCCAGGAAGGCCAGTGGTACCTGGGGTGGGTTAGAAGGGGGTGGTCAGTAGGTCAGAGAGGTTCTCCTGCCCCTCTGCTCTGCCCTGGGGAGACCACACCTGGAATATTGTGTCCAGTTGTGGCCCCTCAGTTCCAGCAGGACAGGGAACTGCTGGAGAGAGTCCAGCGCAGCCACCAAGATGCTGAAGGGAGTGGAGCATCTCCCGTGTGAGGAAAGGCTGAGGGAGCTGGGGCTCTGGAGCTGGACAAGGGGAGACTGAGGGGGGACTCATTCATGGGGATCAATATGGAAAGTCAATATGTCAGGAGGATGGAGCCAGGCTCTTCTCGGTGACAACTAATGATAGGACAAGGGGTAATGGGTTCAAACTGAAACACAAGAGGTTCCACTTAAATATGAGAAGAAACTTGTTCCTGGTGAGGGTGGCAGAGCCTGGCCCAGGCTGCCCAGGGGGGTTGTGGAGTCTCCTTCTGTGCAGACATTCCAACCTGCCTGGACACCTTCCTGTGTAACCTCATCTGGGTGTTCCTGCTCCATGGGGGGATTGCACTGGATGAGCTTTCCAGGTCCCTTCCAACCCCTCACATTCTGGGATTCTGTGAAATACGGGTTGTGTTTATCTCTAAGTAGTTTTGATACCAGACTGGAGCCAAAGAGACCTTCAATAGGTCAGTCCAGCACAGTCACTGCTGCAAATACAGCACATCCTCAGCCCCCAGAGCACAGGGCTCTACCTATCCGATCATTTAGCTAAATTTTAAGAGCCAGGGTATGAAAGGTTGAGCACAGGGCAATTAACACCCAGGAAAATGCAAGACATTTGACAGAGTAGCCACATATGTTTCACTTCGAGCAGATAAAGACCACCACAGCCCATTACTATTCTGAGATGGCAGCAAAATCCCTCCCTCTATAGCTTTGGAATGGAATAAATTTCGCTTCCTCTCGATTGTAGTGAAGGATATTGTGCGGCACAATCCCCGGTGTTCACAGAAAGCAATTAGAGGATTAGTCGCCTCTATTGGTCTCAGTTTCTGTTATTATCATTGTGTTCTCAAATTCATCTCTTCTGTCATTTCCCTGTAAGATTGATTCAGGCAGGGAGGAGGATGGAAAATTTATGTCCCTAAAATTTAAATCTATAATGCCAGCCTGAAAATTCAAGCCACAAAGATTCGTTTTAAAATATACAATACTGGAATTTGGTTTTAGCAGGCGTTGCTAGATGCACTCAACCCCAGAAGTTACCACTTATCTCTTCTGCGGTTTATTAAAATTTAAAGCAAGCTTTACAGGCAACTTGCTTTATATTCATGTGTAATCTTAGATAGGAGAACACCATGCACTTCATACAAGATGATTTTACCACTGATATGACCTGTTTCTCTCTCAAACACACAGGCTCTCTCAAAAATAAGAAAGACAGAACTCCAACCTGCATTAACACATATTTTTCCCATATGTACCTTTAGTAATAAGCCCCAAATCTAAACATATGGTCAAAAAGATACAGAATAAGACTAAAGTTGCAGTTGCAAAAGTACAGGATACTTCACTATTTCTATGAGAATTACAGACTAGTGGCCAGTGATGTATGGGATATGGGGTTTTATATTGAACGAAACAAACGCTGAGGAACAATATTCAACAATGACACAATGCAATTAGCAGGCCCACAGCATAAATAAAACATGGTTTTAATTAGGGCTATAGCATATCAAGTGCTTCTGAGGGTAAAGCAGTCTATGTTTATGTGGAGAATATAGAAGGCATATAAAATTATATACCAGAAAATGCACTTCAAGTACCTTCCCCCTCACCCCCAGCACGCCTGGGTACAAGTTCTTTACATAAAAATTAATCATGTTTCCCAGTATTAAGTGATTTAAATAATGTGTTTAACTCTGCGTCTTAAACTACTTGATTTCTTAAATCAGATGTTTAAACCAGGTTTTAACGAGTGGCCTCAAGTTGCGCCAGGGGCAGTTTGGATTGGATATCAGGAAAAAATTCTTCATGAAAAGGGCTGTTGGGCATTGGAACAGGCTGCCCAGGGCAGTGGTGGAGTCACCATCCCTGGAGGGGTTTAAAAGGCATTTAGACAAGGTTCTTAGGGACACGGGTTAGTACCAGAGTTAGGTTATGGTTGGACTCAATGATCCCGAGGGTCTCTTCCAACTGAAACTATTCTAAGTTGAACAATCTTTGCTTTGAACTTCTCCTTCTAGAGCTTAAAATCTCATTCAGTCTTGTAACAGTTGAGTATTTCACACTCAGTACTATTAGGTTGCTAATAATAAAGATGACAAATGAGTTCAACATTATTGCTTACATTTAAGAGCTCATAAATTTACATATATGTTTGAGAGTTTCAATAGAAATAAATGTATATGTTTCAGAGTCAAACCACCTCATCCTCTGCAATTGTGTTTCACAGAATCCCAGAATATCAGGGGTTGGAAGGGCCTTGGAAAGCTCATCCAGTGCAATCCCCCCATGGAGCAGGAACACCCAGATGAGGTTACACAGGAAGGTGTCCAGGCGGGTTGGAATGTCTGCACAGAAGGAGACTCCACAACCCCCTGGGCAGCCTGGGCCAGGCTCTGCCACCCTCACCAGGAACAAGTTTCTTCTCAAATTTAAGTGGAGACTTCTGTGTTCCAATTTGTACCCATTGCCCCTTGTCCTGTCACTGGCTGTCACCGAGAAGAGCCTGGCTCCATCCTCATGACACTCCCCCTTTCCATATTGATCCCCATGAATGAGTCACCCCTCAGTCTCCTCTTGTCCAGCTCCAGAGCCCCAGCTCCCTCAGCCTTTCCTCACATGGGAGATGCTCCACTCCCTTCAGCATCTTCATGGCTCTAAGTTTACTGAGAAGTAGGTGGAAAACAAACAAACCCAAACTCCCCAAATATTTTCACTTCTTAACCTCTTTGACACAACACATCCGCTGAACAACACCACACCACCTTCAAGCTGCAGCTCTGTGAACTTCCAGGAAACTTTGTCCCAAGTTGAATGGATGTGACATCTGGTGAACCATCCCTTGTTTTCCCTGCGGGCAGCTGGAAACCACCAGTTGAAGAGCATTAGCACAGACACTTTGCAGCCAGCCGAAGAGGTGACTGGTCACTCACTAGCTCTTTGCAGCCCATGAGCACACATCTTGCCAAGGGAACTGGTCAGATCCATAGGCTGAGGCAGCCAAGACCCATCAAATTGGAAATTAAAAAGCCCCCGTCGCCACTTTCCAGAGATCTGCCACACAAAAGCATCCCTAGAATTATCTAAATCATTTGCACTCTCCTGTTTTTCTGCATCGACCCTTCACCTCCAGACTTATCTGTCCTTTATGTTCTCTAGACCAAATATCTAATAACTGCTGTTGCATGATTTGAAAAGTGTATATCACATAATATATTTTATATATATATATATATATATATATATATATAAAAATATAACTAAAAACATTGAAACCACATGGCTTTAGGTCAAATGTTCGTCAAATTCCACTCTTGAATGATGCTGCATGTAGTGGTTTCTAATCAATGTAAATTTTGGTTTATAGCTTCTGCCATCACTTGAAATCCCTGTGTTATCCCTACTCATAACCAACTTAACAGTCAGAGGGCAAATCTCTTGAGTGAAAACAATTTCATATCAGTTGCCACATACAAAAACTAAAGGACCAAAATGAGATACTTTGATAAAAGATGTCAAATTCCACTTCTGGAATATGTGGATGGTATCCAAAGGAATACTCGGGACACTGAATGTACAAGCAGCAAGTGAAGTCAACTGCATATAAGTAGAAAGCAGCTATAGGGACTCCTTGGAGCCAATTCCATCTACAAATATCAGATTATCTAATGCAGGCAGCAGGAGAAAAATCATTATTAGGTTTTTTAAAAATATAAAATAAAGAGCAGTGACCGTGAAGATCGACTTGCAAAACCCGATCAGCCACCACTCCGCCAAGGTAAAAAAGCAATTTAAGAATAGTTAATGTGGGGATCTGAGCTGAAACCAATTCTTTCACAAGGTATGAAATGTAAAGCTACAAAAACCAGCGGGAAGCCTCATTAATGACTACAGATGAAAACCACAATCCAGATCAAATGCCTGTGTTGGTTTTGGCTGGAATAGAGTTAATTTTCTTGGCAGTAGTTAGTAGTTGACCAGAGGGACAGTCCATACCATATGACATCAGGCTCAGCATATATTTCAGGGGAAGACTGAGGAAGGGGGGGATGTTTGGAACGTTGCTTTATTTATTAAGCTGTCTTTATCTCAACCCATGAGTTTTGGGGTTTTTTCCCCGCTTTTCCCCTTCTGATTCTCTCCCCCATCCCACTGGGAGGGTGGGAGTGAGTGAGTGGCTGCGTGGGGTTTAGTTGCCAACTGGGGTTAAACCACAACAACGCCAGACCAAAAATAAATAATTAAGAACTTACATAACAATAAAAATCCAAATAAAAGAATATAATCTCTCCAAAGTCAATGTGACTGAAAAATGTACTCAAATTTCGCATTTAATATAATTGTAACTGAAAAAAGCTTATCAGTCTCTGTAACACCCATCCAACAAGCTAGTACAGATTCACTGATGCTTAGAAACAAGAACTAAACAACACAGTATTGTTGGACAAACACAGACCACACAGAGCGCAATGCCAACACGCAAATTCTTTTTATGTACAGACTGTACACAAATAGTTATCTTAAAGAATTACTTTCCAAAACTGGAGCAGAACTCCTATTCAGCTCTATAAAGACGGAAGGAAGGGCTTGAATCTGTCTCAATAACTGAATGTACTCACCACCTGCAATGTGACTTCCAACAATTTACTGTCTCAGCATGTCTTGTCCTATCAAAACATTTTTGCATTGACACTCCCATGCTTTATTAATTCTCAGGGATAATATTGTTCATTCATTAACAAAAAGCCTTGTGAGGTGGTAAGTAGAAAACATCTCACAACTAAAGGGTTTTTTTCTGCTACATTGATCTACCCTACTATATCAACCACTGTTATTAGTAGTAGCATCATCTTAGCTATTATTATATAATAAGTAATTTAGAACATCTTTTATCAAAGTATCTGATTTTGGTCCTTTAGTTTTTGTATATGGCAATTGATATGAAATTATTTTCACTCAAGAGATTTGCCCTCTGACTGTTAAGCTGGTTATGAGTAGGGATAACACAGGGATTTCGAGTGATGGCAGAAGCTATAAACCAAAATTTACATTGATTATAAACCACTTATTTACACTACCTACAGTATCATTCAAAATTCACAATACTGCAGAACACAAACTTCAGTTTGAGGAGTTTTTTGGTACTGGATTTTGTTACTGAGCCCCTCTAGTAGTAACAAATCATCTCTTCAATCTCTACTCAAAGCCGGACGGCATCTGCATCACCTAACGAAACAAAACCCCCGGCAGCTGGGAGGGTTTTCCACACCCACGAAGACGCACAACGTGATGCGCTGGAGCTACAAATCACAGATGGCCAATAAAGCATCTTCCTTTCATCTGCCAAGACTAATGCGTCCCAGGTTTTCTACCCACATTATATACTCAGACACCGCTTTTTCTCAAGATGCACTATCATTTTCTACACCTAAAAAATGAAAAAAAAGAGTCCCCATTTTGGAATTTAATCACAATCAGCCCTAATTTGTTTTTTACAACACCCATTACCATCCACATCCAGGCTCATGCGCTGCAAACAGCGGCTGCCGTAACACACAAGAACGTTTTCCATCATTCAAGACACTGTAGTTACTGAGACACAATTTACACAATTTAACTCACCCCCCTGCCCTGACTTTAAAGAAAACAGTGAGTCCCTGCTTCAGAATAGCCAAATACACTTGTGCACTTCATATTAATTCCTCCAACGGAGCACTTTAATTCAGAGTTTTTAAAATCTTATGATAATTTATTTATCAGCTCCAATTTCCCCCCCGTATCAGCCATCTTCCGATTTCATTTGGTTTTAAAGCGTACCACGTTTGGGTAAGATATTTCAATCTGCTCCACGACAATGTAATTTTGTCAAGATATTAAAGATCACCTTTCTTAATAGCTTGTTAGAACTGTTGACTGTTTTCTTGCAAAGCTTCCCATTTGAGTTGGTTTGGCTTCAGCTTCTGGCTCTCCTTATTGATTCTCCTTTTAGTTTCCCATATTTTCAAGGCGGCGGGACACACACTAACAGCTCGGTAGCCTTTGAGAAACAAGACACACTGTTCCTTCAAGGAGCTTCAGCATTCACGGAGCAGCAAATTCAATTTGCTGAGCAGTTGCTGCAGTTCAGAAGTAAATTTGTGAGCCGCTTTCTGCCATGGAAATGGCAGTTTCTCAAGCGAGTAACCTGGAGAATAGCTGGTTTACGCTGCCACTTTTCATTTGATGTTATACGAGTCAGAGTCTCTTTATTTCCTCCTCCACATCACTTTTGGAACTCCTGTTTGCATCCTCTCCGGTTTCTCAAAACGCTTCCGAAAACCTGACAGAACCGCACATGCGATTTCATTATGCAGCCTCATCACCATACGATGCTACAATTCTCTTCCTTCTACTACTTATCCAAGCCAAGAATTCTATTCCTCCTATTACTGACTGTGGAAAAACTCTCGTTTCCAAGATACAGACCCTGTTGCAAGAGCTACAGACCCTGATGGAAACCTCGAAATCTGGAGCTTTGCTGGGATCTTGGTTCTAGTTGGATTACAAATAACATGCCTTTGTTAAGAGCCAATATCACCAAGCCATTCAGACAACTCTACGCAGCCATCTTTATTTTATTTACCCTTCTAGCAGATGAACTGCTAAGAATTTTGTCAATTTGTTAATTTATTCTATTTCATTTTTAATTTATAATTTAATTTTAATGTAATATATTATTTTATTTTTAATTTATGTTTAAAGTTCATTGGGCTTTTGTTTCTTTCTTTTTTGGGAAGGTTGGTTTTGCTTGTGTTTTTTTTTTGTTGTTGTTCAGTTTGGGGTTTTTTTGCAGGGAAGGGCTGATGCTTTTTTATCCAACAATTTTCTTTAACATGATGCATTTAATGCAGCAAATTGTTCACCCCTATGGAATGCCATTAGTAATCAGCTCAATTTGCACTTCCCAAATAATTTCTTGGGGTTTAAATGCACTAATAGCCAGCTGATAACGGTTAAGATAATACCACACAGCGCTCCTTCCAATTTCTGTCTTACTGACTTATCAGAATACCATTAACTTCAAAAAACTTAAAGAAAAAGGATACTACAATATCCAAATCATCACCAATCGGCTGTTTTATTACACCATCCTTGTACACAACTCTCCCTTCACAGCACCACACAACACTGGGGGACACCAGCAGTTTATCCCTCCCAGTTAAAACCCAATAAGCTGCCTCACACTCGCCATAGTAACAGCACAGTTGGACAGATATCGCCCAGCAGCCAAACCACAATAACTTGCTTAGAATTCTATGTAACAGGGTATCAACACAGCTCATTAGACAAGCTCGCATGCTGAGGCCCCGTATTAATCATTAGATTATTGACAAAAGCACAATATCCACAGCACTGTGTTCTCCAGCACCACATTCCCATCCTGCACACAGTTATGTCACTAATCATCCAGTTTACCTTTTCACGCTCTCAGCAGAACATTAATACTCTTCAGCAATTCCCCACCACTCTAATACCAGTAATCAATTATTACCAAGCCGGCGTGTGCTCTCACTCTCTCCCTCTTCAGCCACTTAGAGCTCTTGGAAACACACCCATTCAAAACTGGGTTTTGGGTTTTTCCTGGTACGTACTCAAACCAGGACTCACTTTATAACCCTCCAGTGAGCAGTCACACGCTGTTCTGCTTTTCTCCCCAAATACAGGCAATTAATGTGTGTGAACAGGGATGAAGAGGTGCTGTGCAAGCTTTATCATGCCCACCCACCTTTGGGAAGGAAACAGCCAGGCTGTCTCGTGTTCCTAATGAACTTCAAGAACATCTCACAGAATCAACTGGGTTGGAAAAGACCTCAGAGATCATCAAGCCCAACCCTTAATCTCATTCCTTAACTAGAGGAAAGATACCATAAGGGGTCCCCCACGGGTTAGTTGTTGAGAAATACCACACTCCCCCTTCCAACTTCCCATACGCTTTCTGAAAGTGTCCTTTATTATATCAGCATTTCACTGAATCCCCAGCAAGTTACAAAAGTGCCAGAGAATGTTTCTTCTCAAACGATGACTTAGAGATTCCTTTCATTGTTACGTAGGCAAGCAAGGAATTTTTATGGACTGGAACCTGCTGAATGAGTTTCTCACATCTACTCTTAACACACCACGCACTGTTCTCCTGGGTGCTCTAAATTGCCTTCAACCCCGACGACAACCCCACTTGCAAAAAAAATCAGGGTCACCCTTCATATAGTCCTGTCTTCCATCTGGACAGACCTCCCCATATCACCTTATTTCTAAAAATGAATATAATAGTCATTCATTTTCCAGGTGTAGCCAGAGCACTGTGAATTGGGGATAGTTACTTACGCATATTCTTTTCAAAAGAGTATAGACATTCCCTTAAGGAGCTACAACTGTATGTATAAACTATTCCTTTCCCATCAAATGTATGTGTAAACTATTCCCTTCCCCTGACTTGCACTCAACCCTGAAATGCTGGCAAAGATATCACCATATACACTATGGAAAAAGAACCATGCCCCGCTAAAATACATAGCAAGAAAAGGGTATTTCATTGTTAAAAAAATAATATTCTAATATGAATTACATGGAGTTTAATGACTTAAAGCATCTTCAAATATCAAGTGGCCAACATACACATTCTCACGCAGTGTAAAGTAGAAGCATCACTCAGTTCGTGTCCATAATCCAATGCAGCCTTATTACGGCCTTGTGCTGACACTCAATACTCAGAGTTGATGGTTAAATTTGTCAAATGAAAGAAGCTTTAAGGGTTATGGAAAAGACAAAACACTACCTGAAAAGGAGGATTTTCCTATGACACAGAACTATTAGCCTGGAAGGTCTGAAGTATCACACTTGTCCTCCCGGTTGATTATCAAACCTACAACTTCAGGAAAGCCTGCTTAAATACACACTACCCCATCACGAAATTGTTGTTCTAAGGTTTTTAAGAGCTAAAAGTATTATATTAAGTGCATGAAGCAATATCAGAAGTACCCCAGTTTAAAGCCATTTCAGAGATGGGATATTCCCCGTCTTCAGGGGACAGTGGTGGATGAGCTCATGCAGCAAACCAGTCGATATTTTTGCGACGTTGCTATCAAATAAGTAGGTTTAAATACGAGAAAGTCTGTGAGCACTCGCACAGGTTGTCCTGTTGCTACAAGAACAGCAAAAAAGGTGGTTATAAGTTCCGTCTGCAGGTATGAAACGCTACACGCCACAATATTTGTTGTGCCTGCTGAATGCAGAACTTCACCGCGGCGGGAAACAGCAGCAGCTAAAGAGAAGCCACTTTAATGAAGCCCCATGGGAGTAAAGAGATAAAGATAATTGCAGCTTTGTATCCTCGCACAACCACCTGACCAACTTCTGTTAGGAAGTTCAAACACAACTGCACAAATTAACGCAAGATTTCTTTCGTTTTCTTTTATATTATGGAAAAAAACATTCGCAGAACAACACACTTAAGTTGTAACAACAGATATTCCTGCTGGAGGGAAAACAAAAGCTGAATTGTTACTATGAAGCTTCTCCAGTGCAAATGCTATGGGGAAAAAAGAGCAGAAATTGTGTCCAGATTTGGAAAGACTTGTTTTATTTGCGACACCAGGAGCTCACGAATCCTTGTTCTGCCACTAGAGAGACGACTGACACTTTCTGCTCAGACTCGCTTCCAAGCCAAATAATAGTTTAGAGGAAATGACAGCTCTGAAGGAACAGCATGTATCCTGCATTTTTCCCTTCAGTAGCAAAAGGCCTCAGTACCAAGGCAAATATAAAAACAGCAGACGAGTTGGAAGTCAAGTGTAACGTGTAATTTTTAATGCTTGCCTCCGTACATCTCACTTAGCAAGACCTAAGTACTGATTTTCAGCATGAAATGGTAAAATGAAGATATAATCTAGTGTAACTAATATACTAATTATAGAAGCATGTTTATTAGTCCAAGATTTCCCTCCACTGAAACATGAACAAACAGTGATGAAATAAAATCCTACAATTTCTTGCTTTGCAAAGCTAAAACCTATTTATCCATGAAGATTCAAAACTAGGATTCAATGAAGATTTTAGGCTTTAAGCCAGAACCAGCAGTGTTCTGAACGCTTTTCATGAACACAGGCGTTGAAAACAAATGAAGAGAACAATTTGTAGTCCTACATTTTAGATTATTAAGCATCTTTTCCAGATCTAATGTTATACGTGAACATTCTGTCAACACACCCCTTTCCTCTCTGTTGCTACATGGCCACAATTTGCATTAAGAGACAAGGAATGAAATTTGCTGTGGCAAAAACAAGCTGCTCATTTTGCCAACTCAAGAGAACAAACATTCAAATCAAACGCTACCGATGTGGAGCGATGGATCGACACGGTGCAAGTGTTAGTGGGACACATGAAAACTGGGACACGTCAAACCTCACAATTCCTGAGCATCCTGGACTATTTTTACTGTATGTATCCCAGTAGGAACAAGACTCTACAACAGCAGCGAGTGCTAAGCACAGCGCATATATGTTTTATATATTAAACGCAAAATGAGGAGAAAAACTCTCTTGGAAAAGAAAATCATGAGTGCAGTTTGAACATTTTTCTTTCTGAAAGGAAAACGTTCAGCAGTGTTTTTTCCTAAAAAGATCAGAAAAGGCATCTCATTGACACCCATCATTGACAAAAGAGCAGAGTAGAGGAGCACGAGATGGGTTATTACCGGGGAATGGGAGTGGGGAGGTGTGTTGGGAGGAAAAATAACTGCAGAAGGGCTTTAACCCATCCTTTCAAACCAATTCATTAAATCAAATGTCCTCTTTGAGCTATGCATTATATCTATTTTCTTAAGATGCACGGGAGATTATGTATGAGGTAAAAAAAAAGACAAACCAAAAGCTTCTTTCTCAGTTGATTTCCCCATTATATGTCCTCTTCTTCTAAAAAGTTATTACAATACATTCTTCCAGAGCTATGTCACAGCCAGATCCTATAGGTCAATTATTTAAGAGTTTAATGCAACATCTCCCCAATTTTATATTGGCAAAATTAGGAACTGACTCCTAACCCAGCAACTTCGCAGCAATTCACCCAAAACATCACATCAGAGAGCAAATCTTCCCCCTGTTTACACATCCACCCAACAAACTGCCTACTTGACAAGAACACAAGTTGCCCCAGACAGGTATCAATCTTAGTTTCAGCCAAAAGCACTTCGATATAACCACATTCCCTATTTTAAAAGGCAGGGTGTTTTCCCTTAGCGTGAAGTGAAACATACACTCAATGTAACAAACTATTAATAGAATTACTACAGTGAGGCACAATCATAAATTGCAATAATGCAGCACTGACAATGCCGAGGTATTCGGTACATTTTTGGCCTTTCCGCAACTGTTTGCTGTTGATGGAATCTGCTAATGTAACTTTGTCAACAATGCCTTTTATTCCACCAGTCTGTGTAAAAGAGCATCCAAACACCACACTGGCTACAGTTCACAGGTGCTAAATAAACAGATTTAAATGCATCTGCGATGCTTCATGAAGAAGGGCTGCAAGTTTCTTTTAACACTATATATTTTAGTAACAAGAGGGATGTGGTATCTAGACTAATACATTCAAATAAAACCCTCCAAAATAGAGAAAGTAGCAAAATATTGTGTCAAATCAATGTGAAGGCTTTGGCTGGTCATTGAAACGAGACTGTGAATCCTCAATATTTTAATGAGAAGGTTTCCGTTTTAAAGAAACTTACTTCTTATCTTCACTGGCCTTCAAATATATGTGGATACACAACAGCTAAAGTTATACAAGCGATACAGAAGAGGCATTATGTACCTGTAACAAGTTTTAAGTGCTCTGTCCTTCCTGTTAATCAAGCCTGAGAAACATGAGACTGAAGGGAATCCTGAAACACTGAATGGGCTGATCAGACAGAATCGAGGCATCTGCGGTTTATAAACTTTTACTAGTACTGATAACTCAATTCACAAGTTGGCAAGTGAAAGCCAAGAAAGTGCTGCCTTTAAGACGGCATTCAGGGCTAATAAAGCCAGCTCTAAATATGAGCAGAGCTCTGCACGATTAACAGATTATTTTGGGTATGACATTTCCTTGCAGAAGGCTTCCTTGACTTCAAAACAAAGAACATCTAAACCTTGGCAGGCATACTGAAAAAATGACTCAGCAGGCACTCCTTCAGTGTTTGGCTGAAAACTTACTGAAGGTCAACAGATTAGAGAAGGCTCCCAAAACAACAAACATCCACTGCACCCAGAACTTGCTAGAGTTCCTTCAGAAGTCATCTTCAGCTATCTACATCAGTCATTAAGATACTCCACAACCTCCCTGGGCAGCCTGGGCCAGTGTTCTGTCACCATCACCATGAAGAAGTTTCTTCTCACATTTAAGTGGAACCTCTTGTGTTCCAGTTTGAACCCATTACCCCTTGTCCTGTCACTGGTTGTCACCAGAAGAGCCTGGCTCCATCCTCCTGACACTCACCCTTTCCATATTGATCCCCAGGAATGAGTCCCCCCTCAGTCTCCTCTTGTCCAGCTCCAGAGCCCCAGCTCCCTCAGCCTTTCCTCACACGGGAGATGCTCCACTCCCTTCAGCATCTTGGTGGCTGCGCTGGACTCTCTCCAGCAGTTCCCTGTCCTGCTGGAACTGAGGGGCCACAACTGGACACAAGATTCCAGGTGTGGTCTCCCCAGGGCAGAGCAGAGGGGCAGGAGAACCTGTCTGACCTACTGACCACCCCCTTCTAATCCACCCTGATGTCCCCAGGGCCCCCAGATCCCTTTCCCCTACACTGGGGCCATACTTTTTCATCTTAGCAAGTACATCTTCATCTGGAGAGAAGAGGAGATTGCAGGGAGGGGAATCCCTCCCTGAAGTGATGGACTCAAGGGATGCAATGCCACTGCTTCGCCACCATCGCACAAATGTCAACTTTCCAATGCATTATCCAGTGTTCCATATCAAGAGTTCACAAAATGAGGAAAACTAGAGCTACAGCAAATAGCAGAAGAAGACAGAGCAGGAAGCATGTAGATCCTGGCACAGAGGGAGATTTAATCTTAGCGCACGAAGGATTAGAAGTAAAGCTTGGATGTGACAGAGGTTTGCAAGGGAGGTGCAGCCTGATCTGTCAGGATTTGTGGATGTTCCTCACGCCCACTCTCCAGGAAAAAGCCTCCTGAACTTCATCTGGAATGAAACCTCCCAGCAAACAGGAAGAACATTCTGCCAAAGGATTTTAATAATGGACTGTAAAGACGTATTTGTC
Source organism: Columba livia (assembly GCF_036013475.1). Taxonomy (NCBI): domain Eukaryota; kingdom Metazoa; phylum Chordata; class Aves; order Columbiformes; family Columbidae; genus Columba; species Columba livia. The sequence goes on from NC_088606.1 coordinate 3,832,784, forward strand.
CAGCATCCAATATTGGAACAAAGTACAAGGTATAGAACATATACTCCTGTTTAGACTTATTGCATGAACTCAGTACCCAAATTGTACTGCAACAAGTTTTATATCCACTCATCTAAAGCTATGAATTCTCTCTCTAAAAAATCCAGTATCCTTTAAATAGTGATTGGAAAGCTTTTTTTCCCCAATCCCTAAAATATTTGCATGGCAAAAGCCATAAAACTAGATTAGAAAAATATCTGTAAAACATACATTTCATCATCTGAATATGTACATTAGATATGTATTGGACAAAAAAACAACTGGAAAAGCTGTGAATTAATGAATGGAGCTACCTTAACTCCTGTTGAGGGTTTAGATTGCGGGGTGACAATAAAACCCTGGCAAACGTATTGTTAACCTCCCTCTTCCCTCCTCCTCCCCCTTTCGGCCCTTCCTCTCCCCCTTCCCACTCAGCACAGGAGATCGGGAGGGACAGAAGGACAGAAAGAAGAGAGCTGGAAAAATTAAAAATATTTTACTAATGCTACTGATAAGAATAGAGAAAATAATACAAAACATACAAAACCAATCTTGAAAGTCTCAGCAGCTGCAGAGCCGGCACCCAAAGTCCTGGACTGGACTCTGCAGCCAACCGGAGCTGGATTCAGTCTGTCACTGGCCTCAGTTTGCAGGGAAAACTCGCAAGGTCCTCTCCTAATGTCGGCCATAAGGAAAAGGGACAAGATCCTCGTGATCTCCCACTTTTATATGAAGTATCACGTGAATGGGGTGTTATCCACAGTTAGCCAGTTTCTTGGTCACCTGTTTCTCGTTGCCCCTCTGGCGAGATGTCCATCCATGCTTATCAATAACTTCACATTCCATTGCTATGTTTACCAAAACATGTATTTGGTTCTCCAGGAAAATGCAGCTGATATGAAGCTTTAGCTGACAGGCAAATTCACTAAAACAGAAACTTGTTCTTTAACAAAACCAGGACAACTCCATAGCCTGATCTTTTCACAATCTACTTGAGACCTTGGGTAAATTCACATATACAGAGGAAGTCAAACAGATATTTTTTTTTTCCTTTATGAAATAATTTTCTATTATTTCCAGGAAAAAATAAAAGTTTCCTCAGGAAGAGCCCTGGTTTTGTATACATCACATAATGACACAGTAACATCCTCAACTCCAGCACTATCTGCTGCCTGAGTACAAAGATACTAAGATATTAGACAACACTAAATAACCAAGATATTTTTAACCAAGAAAACTAGAGTTAGGCCTTCCCAGTAACAGTCAAGATCATAATGGAGTGATATTTTAAGTTATTTAACACGGGCTGCCTCTTCAACAAAACTGCAAACATTTGTGTTTTGACTTGGAGTTGATTTGTTACACTCAAGCAGCAACAGAGGCAATTTCTGTGACACAACACCAAACAGTAAGATGTGAGAAAGCTTTGAGGGGGAGGGACGAGTCAGGAGGAACACTTAGAGCTATTAGAATTTCCCAATCCAGCTTTCCAAGGGCAGTTTTTTGCATTTGGAGCAAAATCGGAGCAGCTGCCCATGCTGAAGCGAGGTCAGTTCTGTTCCTGCCTCCCACCTGGACCACCAAAGCGCTGACCTCCAGGAACACAACATCCTCTGGTGGGCTGAAGCAGAGAGAAGATGGTGTGGAAAACCAAACGGTAGCATAAGAAAACAGGGAGGAGGGAAAAATTTCTGCCCGTCTCACACAGTGTTCTATCGTCTGAAGTTTACAATAGTAAATGGCATTATATGATGGGCAGCAGTCAGTAACCCACAGAGACCCTCTAAAGTTCCTGTCAGATCTCCTTTCAGTTTCTGTGGGTTTGGCAGCCGCTGTCCTATTCAATATTTCCTCCAAAATTGCTTTATAGAGAATTTAAAATTAGTAAGGTTTGGATATATGAAGTACAGTAGCACCAAATGTACGAACTAGAAAAATCAATCCATGATTGTTGAAGATTTTTTGACCATTCACGCACTTTTTTTTTGCATTCATGCAGTACAAATAAGTTTTGTTTTAATAGCATTCCCCAAGCACTCTAAAACCTCCAGTACAGAAAACACATCCCTCCCTCACCTTCTCTCAACCACATCATCTCCTTTCATAGAATCATTTCAGTTGGAAGAGACCCTCAGGACCATTGAGTCCAACCATAACCCAACTCCAGCACTAACCCATGTCCCTAAGAACCTCATCTAAATGCCTTTTAAACCCCTCCAGGGATGGTGACTCCACCACTGCCCTGGGCAGCCTGTTCCAATGACCAACAGCCCTTGCTGTGAAGAATTTTTTCCTAATTTCCAATCTAAACCTCCCCTGGCGCAACTTGAGGCCATTTCCTCTTGTCCTATCACTTGCTACATAGGAGAAGAGACCAACCTCCTCCATGCTACGTACACCCTCCAGCATTTACATATTTCAGCCATAAAGCTGTATTATGCTGGTGACATGTAACTAAAGACAAGTCTCAAGAGTTGAACCATTCCTTAGGAATGGTTTGGTCATCTTAAAATGAGAGACAGACAAAGGTCTTAACACAGCCAGGAGAATATCACCAAACCTTTGGTCATTTGTGGTAGAGACGGGGAGATGCTGGGCCTGTGAATTTAGCCCTGTCATTATGAGAAGACAGCACAACTCATTCAAGAAGACACATAACTTAAGGAAGGAAAAGGTGGAATAAATTCATTCAGCTGAAATTAAGAAGCAGCACTGTCTGGAGATGGGAACAGCAGCTCTAATCCCCAGAGGCTGTAACTGCTACCCAAAGAACAGTTTATTTACAGAATTCCTGAAAGAGGCAGAGAACAAGCAATTTGCTACAGGTTCAAAAACAACCTGATCATCCACAACAGAAATATCTACGCCCTGGTTCCACAAAGTCCTGATTCTTGGAAGAAACCCTACAAAAGAAAGCACCTCTTCAGCTAAACTTAACTGAGATTTGAGATTAACAAACAACAAAACCAGAAGTTTGCCTTGCTGCAGAACAAGCATAGAATGTGGTTTATATCACCAGCAAAGCTTCATGTTCTTTTCAGATTCCACTGCTCAAGAACAAAACCCCTGACTGAATCTGAGCAGAACTGGTTTACACACAAGAGCTACTCAAGCTACAAACTGGGAGTGCTTTACCATCCAAGTCTCCAGTGAGTTAAGACAGAGAAACAGAATTGCACAGCTACAGGAAACTCACAACAGGCTCTGGAACTGAAGTTTCATTTGTCTCACAGGAGCCACAAAAGAAATATAAATAAACAGGTCAAACCTACATTTGCTTATCACAGAATCCCAGAATGTCAGGGGTTGGAAGGGACCTGGAAAGCTCATCCAGTGCAACCCCCCCATGGAGCAGAAACACCCAGATGAGGTTACACAGGAAGGTGTCCAGGCGGGTTGGAATGTCTGCACAGAAGGAGACTCCACAACCCCCTGGGCAGCCTGGGCCAGGCTCTGCCACCCTCACCAGGAACAAGTTTCTTCTCAAATTTAAGTGGAACCTCTTGTGTTCCAGTTTGAACTCACTGCCCCTTGTCCTACCATTGGCTGTCACCGAGAAGAGCCTGGCTCCATCCTCCTAAACATTAATCAGATCGCCCCTCAGCCTTCTCTCCTCTGAGCTCCAGAGCCCCAGCTCCCTCAGCCTTTCCTCACACGGGAGATGCTCCATTCCCTTCAGCATCTTGGTGGCTGCGCTGGACTCTCTCCAGCAGTTCCCTGTCCTGTTGGAACTGAGGGGCCACAACTGGACACAATATTGCAGGTGTGGTCTCCCCAGGGCAGAGCAGAGGGGCAGGAGAACCTCTCTGACCTACTGACCACCCCCTTCTAACCCACCCCAGGTACCATTGGCTTCCTGGCCACAAGGGCCCAGTGCTGGCTCATGGTCACCCTGCTGTCCCCAGGACCCCCAGGTCCCTTTCCCCTACACTGCTCTCTAATAGGTGATTCCCCAACTTATACTGGAACCTGGGGTTGTTCCTGCCCACATACAATACTTTACACTTGCCCTTGCTATATTTCATTAAATTTTTCCCTGCCCAGCTCTCCAGCCTGTCCAGGTCTCTGGATGGCAGCACAGCTTCCAGTGTCAGCCACTCCTCCCAGCCTGAGTTGGGGCAAAAGAAAAATAAGTCTCAGTATCTTAAACTTAGAAAACAGGAATGGTTCCCAGAGAAATCTCTGCAACCGCAGAAGTGGTAGTTGTGAAGATCCAAGGCTGAGAGCACAACACTTAAGATAATCCCAGCCCTGGACAGATCACTGTTAAGACACTGGTCCCTTTCCCGTGAGCAACCAAATGCCAGGCCAGTGGTCACTGGAGTAAGTGCTCCAGGGGGAATATACAAATTTGACTTCAGTGCACCAAATCCACAGTTTTTCAGCTTGACAGGGACTGATATCCCTCCTTGCCTGCTGATATCAACAGAGGAGAAAGCATCCATCATTCCCCGACTGTGAACTCAGAGTAGGAGAGACAACTCTGAGCTCAGACCGATACGATGGTGAAAGAAACCCAAGTACTGTACAGCCGAGCAAGCTGGCAGAGCTGGGCCTTTAATGAGCTTCCTCAAGTCAAAGCGATAGGCATCTACTGTTCCTGAAATCAGAAGGCCAAAGCATATATTATCACATGCATATCTCACACCCGGCGTCTGCAGAGTCCAGAACTTCCTGAAGTACCGGCAGAATCACTATGGACAAGAGACATACTTAGAATTTAAAGACAAGTCTGTACACAACACACACAGTCCTGCATGGAGGTCACATAAGTACAAGCTCTGATGTTGACTCAATGGCTAGACAAGCTTGTTTTCATGGAAGGACAGCTATGAGACAATCAAAAAAAGAAGATAATAATCCTGTAGAAACAAACCCATAGTGCTACAGAATTCCAAATTGTTCTGATGACCACCAAGCACAGATAACACTCAAGAGCCTGGAGGATTCAGCAAGTGTAGCATCACCATAAGCACTTTGCTGGGGATACATCCCTTCAAAAGAGATTATCCTGATAAAGTGCTCCCTGTTTTCTTTTAAAATCTTTGAGGTTTTCGGTGTTGCGTAGGAGCAAACCAACAGGATCCCAAACAAAGCAGTGCTGCATCTAAAAGAAAGGATAAACACGTCTCAGACAAGAGACCTACAAACGGTGGGAAGAGGAATCTTCTAGTCTCACAAGTCAGGCACCCCTCTACTCCCTCACTAAATGAACAATTACTCATTTTACAGATGTAGTCATAAAAGCCTCCCAAAAAGAGAAATATTTAGATTTTGTTCTTCCCATCAACAAAATCTCAAAGCACTCTGGAAAATAAGTATTTTCTAATTTGTAAAACAGGAATAGCAGCTGTTTGTTTCTTTGAAAAGTTACTATTGGCCCATGAAGCTTGAATCTCTTTCCATGTTTGCAAAATAATTGCCCCTCGCAACAAAGCCTTAGAGCACAGGAGTCTCATCGACTCTTTGATGCCGTTCCAACTCCTCTGTTCCAGAAAAGCTGTTCCATACTGCTCTGAGTATATGCTACCTGCTTTTTCCAAAACACAGCATTCCATCCACTTAAGACAATGGTTTTTTGGACATTAATGAAGTATGTGCTTTTGCTGTTATCTCAAACTAGTTGCCTGCTCCTCTTGTCATCACACTTTTGAGAATGAAACAACCTATATACACATAATTAGAAACAAACTCCATTTCATTGAAAGAGGGTAACACAAGAATAAGATGCATGCTGCCTTTCATCTCTTATTAGTGCCATAACATCTGTCTTTAGTTCTGTGGTACAAGATTCAGTTGAGGACAGGCTGTGTCACATGTGCTATAAAACTGCATTCTATACAGCCTAAAATCCAACTGTCTCTGCCTACAGGGGCTTCAAAGTTCAAAGCTAACATGAAAGTCACAATTCAGACTTGCGTAAAGTTCCCCCCCATGACAAAGGTGACGAAGCATGGTTCCAAAACGGCAGCTGGGCATTACTGTCTTACACACGCAAACAGTCCCAGGTTCTTCTAGGAGTTGTACACGAGCCCCTGTGGTTATCAGGCAGTTCCTAGTTGTGCTGCCACTCAAAAACCTGGAGCACAACAGCAGATTGGCATCACTTTTTAATATTCTAGGGAGGCTCTTCTCACTTAGTGATGCCAACTTGCAATTACATGTTATCCTCAAGTTCAAAAGGCAGTACCACCACACAGGCAGAAATATCATGCCCAGCCTTTGCAGCTTCACAAAATCACAGAACGTCATGGGTTGGAAGTGACCTCAAAAGCTCATCCAGTGCAATCCCCCCATGGAGCAGGAACACCCAGATGAGGTTACACAGGAAGGTGTCCAGGCGGGTTGGAATGTCTGCACAGAAGGAGACTCCACAACCTCCCTGGGCAGCCTGGGCCAGGCTCTGCCACCCTCACCAGGAACAAGTTTCTTCTCACATTTAAGTGGAACCTCCTGTGTTCCAGTTTTAACCCATTGCTACTTGTCCTATCATTGGTTGTCACCAGAAGAGCCTGGCTCCATCCTCCTGACACTCCCCCTTTCCATATTGATCCCCAGGAATGAGTCCCCCCCTCAGTGTCCTCTTGTCCAGCTCCAGAGCCCCAGCTCCCTCAGCCTTTCCTCACACGGGAGATGCTCCACTCCCTTCAGCATCTTGGTGGCTGCGCTGGACTCTCTCCAGCAGTTCCCTGTCCTGTTGGAACTGAGGGGCCACAGCTGGACACAATATTCCAGGTGTGGTCTCCCCAGGGCAGAGCAGAGGGGCAGGAGAACCTCTCTGACCTACTGACCACCCCCTTCTAATCCACCCCAGGTACCATTGGCTTCCTGGCCACAAGGGCCCAATGCTGGCTCACGGTCAACTGAAACCAGTTTGGGGTTATCTCCTAGGAAGCTCAGACCAGCCCAGCTTGCAGGAGACATGCACTTCTAAGACCAGATCCATTCCAGTCAATTAAGAATCTAATTAGAGTAAACGTGTAAGAGGACAGAGCTTTACCACTACAGTAGGCGGTCTAAAATTTCCACTCTAAATCCCGAGGGATGGTGGGAAAACAGGTAGAAACCAGACAAACTAGAACGAGTTAGTTTTAAACAAGTTGTGCTACCTGAAGCTAAAGCAGTGAAATTGTAATCTTGCAGTGAAACAAGTGGCTCTGCTGCCTGCAGCACAAATCCTACTCGTATTAATACCTTTTCTGGTGGTTAGAACAATTGAGGACATTCCCCAATGGGCAGCAAAGGTGTGCAGTGTCTGACCTTACACTCCAGCATTTGAAGCTCAGCTGAGATACTGTCTCTACTTTACCTGGCTCTCCATTTGCACAAGACTGAACTCCTCCAGGTTATTTCTGACAGGGTAAAGGAAGCTGAGAGCTGATAGATTCGTGCACCAAATGCTCCTGAGTTGCTTAACGTTAGTCCTGGTGATTGCTGCACCTTCCTCTGCTTTCAAAGGGCACCCAAATTCAAGTGGGATCTGCTCTAAATATCAATTTACAGCAGATGTGGTTTAAACATGAGCATGAAAACAAAAAAACAATGTTAACTCATAAAAAATAACTGTTGTCATCTTCAGCAATTTTTAATTCCCCTTCCTTCACTAAACATCTGGATTTTGTCAGAAAACACTGTAAAGTGATTTTCCAAAACCTTTGACATGCATTCTGCTCAATAGGTCCCAAAAGCTTAGGAAGGCGAGCTTCGCAGTAACAGTTGTCATTTATTAAGCCCCACTTATGAAATTGGTCTAACAATTTTCTTCTGGTCTAACCGCTTCCTACTGTTTGTGAGGGCAAGGCGACAGGGACTTAGCATGTTAAGATGATGCTCATTTAATAGAAGAAAAGGACACTCTACACCGAGGAAACCATTATTCAAGTAGATTCAGTCTGATGAGCCAAGAAGCAGCTGTCTCTGCAGAGCCCAGGACTCTCAAGGTACCTGTGTGATTAAGTTACTTCAGAACAAATTAGTGCTCCATGAACTGATTACACTGTAAGTAAGCCCAGTAGGACAGAAAGAAGCCACTGACAGACACAGAACCGTCCTGACGGCAGCTGAGCTCTCCAGCTTTCATCCACAAGCACCAAAAACCCGCCAGTTCCAAAAGGATCTCTGGTCTTTTTACTCAAAATTCACAAAGTATGTCAAAGCAGACGCAGTATCTACAGCAGACAACTAATCACAAGAATCCTACACTTTCATTTTCTCTCGTCACTCAAAGCACAAATTGCAGCTCTCTCCCCGACCTAATAATTATTCCTATGGCTGCATTTTGTTCTTCTCCAGTAGCAGCATGAAACTCGATTTGAGCTGCAGGAACTCAGGCGGTGACTACACAGGCTGCTGTTGTGATAGAACAAAGCAGAAGCCAATGCGGCAGGTAATTGGACTTGAAGCTGGAAAGATCTTCCCCAGTGAGCTTGAATCATAGGGGAGAAAATAGATTGTCTTTATCTACCACAGGTTACGAAAGGAAAACTTTGATACCAAGACAGACAGACATAATAAGTACCAAGACATACCCCTATAAAAAGGTACCAAAGCGGGGTGGGGTTTGTACTCTGAAGCAATTCAAAAGACATTTGCAATCTTCAGTATTAGGAATACAAGTGTTTATGTATCGCTTGCCAGAAAGGAATACTCCCAGTGCTTGCTACTTATATTCTCCTGCCCACTGAGCCAATACTTTGGGAGGTCTCAAATACTGTACTTGCTGTCACAATAGACTTCATTCATGCTTCCAGAGTAGCCTTAGAGCATCCTAAAGGGCCAACATCAAGAACCGGTGCTTCCTAATGCATGCGAAGCTCCTTCATTTTTCTAACCTTCACACCAACTGAAATAATTCTAAAGCATCAGAAAACAAAGAAAACTAAATGCATACAAACCTAGAGTCATGGGAGGTGAGATGACATGAGTGCTCAGTACCACCAGTAACCTCACTGTTAACACCAGCAGCCAGCAACCCCCTCATCTGGAACTGGGGAGCTCCAGCTATTAACAACAACCTCAAACAAGGAGTCAGTAATGGCTATGGAGAGGGAGGAACAGGAATGAAAATCCACCTGTGTGGGCAAGTGTAGAGTCTTACATCTGGGCAGGAGCAACCCCAGGTTCCAGAATAAATTGGAGAACGACCTGTTGGCAAGCAGTGTAGGGGAAAGGGACCTGGGGGTCCTGGGGACAGCAGGGTGACCATGAGCCAGCACTGGGCCCTTGTGGCCAGGAAGCCAATGGTACCTGGGGTGGATTAGAAGGGGGTGGTCAGTAGGTCAGAGAGGTTCTCCTGCCCCTCTACTCTGCCCTGGGGAGACCACACCTGGAATATTGTGTCCAGTTGTGGCCCCTCAGTTCCAGCAGGACAGGGAACTGCTGGAGAGAGTCCAGCGCAGCCACCAAGATGCTGAAGGGAGTGGAGCATCTCCCGTGTGAGGAAAGGCTGAGGGAGCTGGGGCTCTGGAGCTGGACAAGAGGACACTGAGGGGTGACCTCATTAATGTTTACAGATATATAAAGGGTGAGTGTCATGAGGATGGAGCCAGGCTCTTCTGGGTGACAACCAATGACAGGACAAGGGGTAATGGGTTCACTCTGGAACACAAAAGGTTCCACTTAAATATGAGAAGAAACTTGTTCCCGGTGAGGGTGGCAGAGCCTGGCCCAGGCTGCCCAGGGAGGTTGTGGAGTCTCCTTCTGTGCAGACATTCCAACCCGCCTGGACACCTTCCTGTGTAACCTCATCTGGGTGTTCCTGCTCCATGGGGGGATTGCACTGGATGAGCTTTCCAGGTCCCTTCCAATCCCTAACACTCTTTAATTCTGTAATCAGCAATCTTAATTATGTCATGATAAGCTAGTAGCAAACTTAGACCTAAGGGTTTGGTAGGCAGAGGAAGGTTTTCTAGACATTATGATCAGGACTGACGACAGTCTTTCTCCTCACTATGAGAGCCAAGCCAACGCAAGGAATGGCCTCTCCTGGAACGTGGTGGTTTTGAAACAAACTCTCTAGTCTTTCAAATGGAATTGTTAAAATCTTGAGTAAGGCTTATAAGTTGTTAAGGAAGAGCATCACACTTCCCCCCTCCCAACCCAAGATATCAAGATATGTACGCACACACATACAAGAGATATCCGAAGAGTTTTCATTTTGCTTTCTCACAGTAACACCAATTTTGAAAACACTGGGAAGAAGTCTTAGACAAATAGTCTGAGTTTTGTAAAACCAGGCACATTAGAAAATTCCTGGAATAGTGCATACACACAGAGTTAGTAAAACAGGTTTTAAAGTGTGTAATTTTGAAGAGATGCACACATTTTAACAATACTCTGAAAAAGCTTGAGACTCACACAATGCTTTCCCCACAAATATACCCTCAGAACAACAAACAATTCTACATTTTCTTCGGCATCTCCGGAAGGCAGAATGGCAAAAAACAAGCACTCCAGTGGAAAGAACAAAAGGCACTGATTCCTATGCAATTAGCTTAGCTAAATTTACTACTGAAACCATTCTACTCCAGCTGCTCTTGACACCTGCGTAGCAGGGACAATGGAACATGACAAGCATCCTCTTAGGATCTATTGCAGTTTTCAGGCTGACACACTGACTGAAAATTGGTGGCAGTTACAGTTCTTGAGCTGCTGCATTAATGGAATTAGCACAAAACCAGCTTATTCCAGCATCCGTGCCACAGGGGAGACAAAACGAATAGAGCTAGTCAGTGCTTTACCCACCTCTGCTAAATTCCCCACCCAAAACGCATCAGTACGCTGAAAACACCATTTCTTTCTACTCAAAGATGCTGTTTACACAGTGGCAGACAAGCCAAACAAAACAGAACTGGCACCTGTAAAGTTAGAAGGATGGAAAGAGAGGAAACTTGTTAATATCCCGTGTAGCCCAAGTCCGCACTGTTTCATCATCCTTAAGTAAGAGTTAAATTGAAAGGCTGAGAAGCAGAACAAAACTTGTGAGGTCAAGTTGCACGTTATTTTCTAAGAACAAAGCAGCTCACTCTTTTCTCTATTAGTCTACATTTCTGGATGCAGAAGCCGTTCCTAGTAAAACACATTTAGGCTCTGGTGTTTAAGATGCCAGAAAAGCCTACAAAAGCATCTTCAAATGTAAACGTGCTTTCTGTGCATTGAAAACTGAAATCCACCACATCGCTGTTCTGGCACACGGCCACCAGCCCTGCCCCAGACAACAGGACAAATACACAAAAGCTCTTTTATAAGGGTTCAGAGAAAGTGCAAAAGAATCTATTCAACCCGACGTATCTACCTGAAGCCAAGTCCTCAGAGGATGGGCTTTAATGTCTCAGACCCACTGCTATCTTTGTAAAGGCACCAATTTGTACAGCACACATATTTTATCTACACTACAATAACAAAGCGGATGAACATTAACCAGATACCTTGCCGTGGCTGCCAGGTGTTTAAATATTTTACAAGGCGAATGCTGAAATACTATCTGCAGTCCAAATGCTTAAGATTATCCAGTGAGAACATGTGGGTATTTCCATGAGCTACCTAAACCAGTTTTTTCGTTTGTTACATTTTAAGCAACAGACCAGAGTCACCAACATACAAACGTATACCACAGCCCTTTGATTTTGAAGGTTGATTTCATCAGGAAGGCTGAGCTCACAAATCCTTTCATTTTGATAATAAAATACTGCATATTTATCTGTGCTGGGCACACCCTATATATCTTTAAAAAAACAAGCCCTGATATTGTGTATTTTGAGAAATTTAGTTCTATACTGTGTACTGTATATGCTATATACAGTGTACTGGGGTTGTTTAGTCTGGAGAAGAGGAGGCTTAGAGGCGAGCTCAGCACTCACAGTAACACCACATTAACCTGAAGGGCAGTTCTAGCCGGGGGGGATTGGTCTCTTCTCCCAGGCAGTCAGCAATAGGACAAGGGGCCATGGGCTTCAACTCTGCCAGGGGAAATTTAAGCTGGATATTAGAGGGAGGTTCTTTACAGAGAGAGTGGTCAGGATTGGAATGGCTGCCCAGGGAGGTGCTGGACTCACCGGCCCTGGAGGTTTTTAAACTGAGATTGGACATGGCGCTTAGTGCCATGATCTAGTCAATGGACTGGAGTTGGACCAAGGGCTGGACTTGATGATCTCTGAGGTCTTTTCCAACCCAGTCCATTCTGTGATTGTGTACATATTATAAAACAATCCTATACTATGTATTAAACAATGCTCTTATCTCAGCCTAAGTTAGACGACACATTTCTGAGAATGGTCTCTGTTCTCTCTCTCCCTTGAGATGCATTTTGGTAAAAGTGATGAACCCCTCTTACAAACCAGCCACTTTCCTGAGCGTCACCACACAAAACCCCTTCCAGTTTCACCACAATTCTGCTCACTTTTTGCCTCTAGGAAAAAGTGTTTGAGATAAGACATAGGATGACTTTTTCCTGATTGAAATACCCTCCACTATCAGAACTTCAACCCAGACAGTTCTATACATTAACATATTATGTTCATATATTTACTACTTGTCCTCCAGAAATTACTGTGCTAATATATGTTTTTCCTCCTTTACCTACACTAGACTTCAAGTGAAAACACATACAAAATCATTATTAGCAATAAAAATGAACAGCCCATGGGGATCACTAAGGTTTTACATCATGTCAGGTATCACCCTGAGACATACCAATCTTATAGTGTGGCGAGAAAGCCATTTAAATACTACTTGTATTTGCATCACACGACTACTCAATGGGTCAGATAAAACCATCAGCATTGACAAAATCAGCTGTCTGAACAAGCGCATGAAGGTCAGGTTATCCCATACCTGGAGTCAGAGACTATTTTAAGCAGGTAAACGGATTAACGATATATATATCCCTAGAAAGAAAATTCACCGCGGACTTTCCATTGAAACAAATATATCTGCCTACCACAGAATGACCCAGCAGCATGGGAAATGAGCAGTAATAAGCGAGCTGTTCTCCACCCAGAATCATTAAAAAACAGGGTTTGCTCCACATACCTTGGATGCTTGGGGAGTAGAAATCACATGAACAGTGCTGGGTTTAACTCCATTTGCCTTCGGTCGCTTATAAAGAGCGAATCTGCTTTTCCTGCGTCCTCTGTCACCGTTAGGGAGGGAGCCATTATACCTAGAAAGAAACAAAAAGAGTTGGGATAAAACACCACCAGCTTGCGATACAGAAAAGGAGAGCGGCAATTTGATCACGATATCCTGATGCATGGCAAAAATATAACACAATCACAGTAAGTTTTGAGAATTCAAACATTCTTTTGTGATCGATGGTTGACATTTTAGCTATCGTCAATAAGGCCATCAACTGCAAAGAAAATACTGAGATGTTCAGCCACAGAAATACGTCTTCACCTCTAGAATTAAAGGGATTTGGAAGAACAAATCCTAAATCTTCTGTGTGATTTCAGAACATGAGGAGTTTTTTACCATCCCCACAGCTCATGCAGGAATGAAGAAGAAGAAAGAGGTGATCTGGAAAAACCAAGTAATTTAGGGGAAAGTAAAACTAAGTGAAAGGGAATTTTAGTCTATTCACAAAGAGGTTTTTTTTTCAATTGGCAGTTGGTTTTTTGTTTTTCTTTTTTTTAAAAAGCTCTAATCCTAAAGGCCTCATCTATTATTAAGGGAAAAGGATGCAAGTGTTTTTAATTAATGTGACTATATCTGAAGCCTCGCTAATGACTTCCTTTATCAGGTGTAACACAATAGCCTTTGACAGCTCTTTCATCTCTCTGAGGACAGAAACCCAAAGGATTAACTGTTCAGAGAAGACTGAAGCCTCAAGGGGACATCGCTCCTTCCCCAGGGAATTTCCCCAACTGGAAACGGTTTAGCAATGCATAAGCATTTAATTCATCACCACCCTAACCCGAAGATTTAGGGCAAGTAGATGCTTCTCATCGCAGCGCTGTCACCTGTAACGTTCCTGATAACTCTCAACCGGTCCATGAAGATCTCTTGGGGCTTTACTTCCCTGCAGAGACGCCTCTTTCATTCCTGATCCTCAGAGATTTCAGACTTTCGCCTGAAGAACTACGCTGTTATCCCACTTATAAATCTCAGTAGTCTTACTGGCGAGCTCTATTCTACCCTGATCACACGTATCCCTCTCCTACAGTCTTTGCCATTCAAAGCAAGCATCGTGGTCAGGAAAAAGGTCGGAAAAGAAGAAAAAGGAAGATTTAAAGGTAATTAACATCCTGCAAAGCAAAGGAGGTAAAATAGTAAGTTAGGAGAACTCATTTTCTCTTTAGAGATACACTTGGAAGTGGTTCAGCTCTACATCCACCACACCATCTGCAGTCCAAACCCATTTGTTTGTAGTGCCGGAGAAGGGCTGTAACAGCAGTTCTATGGCAATTGCTGACTAGGAAAAGCACTTCAGTAACGCAGAATTTGTTTTTTCTTATCATTACACTCTGTGTATGTATCCAACTAGTTTGCCTAACAGGCAAATGCACTTGGAGAGCCTTGTATCCTTTTGCCAATGAGCAATGAGCAGTGGATGAAAGCAGCCAGTGTCATTGCCACGGCTGTGACAAACTTAAGTGCTCTACAGCATAAAAACAGACTTTTAAAATATACATTTAACGCATGATGCTAGAGACACATAATAAGAGCTTTTCAGCTGGGCTACAACTGAACTCATTCTCTCATTCTCATTTTTGTAGGAAATTCTACTGTATTTTTCTGGACTATTAAAAGAGATTCCCCAACACAGCAGAAAAACAACATGAGAAATCACTGTTATTTCATGCCAGGTGTATTTGTATCTGGAAACTTGTTATTAACCCTACACAAGCAGCGTTCAGTTAACACAGCAGATCCTCATCATAAGAGACCAATTCCTAGAAAGATACATCAATACAATCCACAGGCAACTCAAATACCAGCCTTAAAAATGGGAACGATTTGATTCTCCAGCTTGAATCTTTGTAGATATATCCCCACAATTTCTTTCAAAGACACCGTATCACTATGAATATGCCAGCAAGTTTTAACTTGCCTGAAGACAACATTCTTTCTACAAGCATTTTGATCTGAAAACCCGAGAAAGCAATAACTCCTTCAGAAATAATACGTAAGTACTATAATCTCTATTTGTGTATTTGTGTAACTGTTAAGCAGGACTGAATTTAAGTAGTTCCACTGGAAGTTAAAGCAGGCTAGCAGGGTTGTTTTGTTTGCTTTTTTCCATGTTGACAAAATAATTGTAATTGGGAAAGGCTACTTGATTTCATTTCAGATCTATGTGGGATTTAATTATATTTATATAAAAAAGAGACAGAAGCAAGCCGCTCCAAGTTAAAAGGCATCTTGGAAACTTCAAATAGGAAGAAAATACAAGCGAAGTGAAAGCTTAATTCATTCATCCTGATCAGCACCAACAAGTTTTCATGAAGGTTTTCTTTGTGCCAATTTCTCAGTTTCCTTTTCACCAAAGGGCAGGAAAAATTGAGTGGTAGTTTTATTATTTGTTATGCTTTAATTATAGACCTGCCGGTTTTGTTTTTATTTGACACTGGTCAAAAAAAAAAAAAAGCTAGGATAGTTATGTATGTGTTTGTCGAGGGTTTAGGTTGCAGGGTGACAATAAAACCCTGGCAGATGTATTGTTAACCTCCCTCTTCCCTCCTCCTCCCCCTTTCGGCCCTTCCTCTCCCCCCTTCCCACTCAGCACAGGAGATCAGGAGGGACAGAATGACAGAGAGAAGAGAGCTGGAAAAATTAACCATGTTTTACTAATGCTACTGATAAGAATAGAGAAAATAATACAAAATATACAAAACCAATCTTGAAAGTCTCAGCAGCTGCAGAGCCGGCACCCAAAGTCCTGGACTGGACTCTGCAGCCAACCGGAGCTGGATTCAGTCTGTCACTGGCCTCAGTTTGCAGGGACAACTCGCAAGGTCCTCTCCTAATGTCGGCCATAAGGAAAAAAGGGACAAGATCCTCGTGATCTCCCACTTTTATATGAAGTATCACGTGAATGGGATGTTATACACAGTTGGCCAGTTTCTTGGTCACCTGTTTCTCGTTGCCCCTCTGGCGAGATGTCCATCCATGCTTATCAATAACTTCACATTCCATTGCTATGTTTACCAAAACATGTGTCTGGTTCTCCAGGAAAATGTAGCTAATATGAAGCTTTAGCTGACAGGCAAATTCACTAAAACAGAAACTTGTTCTTTAACAAAACCAGGACAGTGTTTTACAAGAAAAAAGAGCAGCAGAACTCGCCTCCCTCCTCTCCACAGCCAGCAGACACCTTCATTTTTTCTAAACCAGGACTCTCAACTTGTTCACCACAACCCAGCCACAGCGCTGGGCCCACACCTTCCCTCGCCACCACCTCCACAATCTACATACCAAACCAGCCGACGTTAACGCCGTGGGATCTTGTCGGAACGCAAGGAGACTCCAAGTTTCCCCACAGCCAACAAGAGCTTCGTAAACAGAACAGAAACTCCCTGTTGATTCTTCTCACAGGGCCACTCCACGAGCATCAGCCTGTTTCTCTTCTCCCTCCACCCTGTAAAAAGCTCCCGATGCACCTTAGGGACCAGCACGTTGACTTTTCCCTCCGCAAGACGGGCAATGCCAAAGACAACCTGCAGCTGGGACTCCACATCCCACCAAAAAGCCCAGAGCAAACATAAAACAAATGAGGAAAAATTAAATTTCAGAGACAAAATCAGCATTTCTGAGACCGTCCTGCTCACATGCAGATCTACAGGGCGCTCCTGAACTTCTCCAGATGTTCCAAAACAGACTAACACAAGTGTTAAAAGCAGCCCTATACTTTTTCCAAATGCTTCTCAGTGACAGCAATACCGGGACAAGCAGCATTATGAAACGTCGTGGGATAATTATCTCTGTTGATAGCGCTATTCCTTGCAAATAAGGGAGTGGTGCTGGCATAGGCTGTGGGCATCATAATTACCAAAGCCAGTTTCCTACATATTTACATCAAACAGTCGAGGACTTTGGTATACAATGACATGCAAACTCCAATTAAGTTTTTCCCATGGTTGGGATATGTAATGAGAACATCTCTGCGTGGATTCATTGCTGTCTGGAGAGCAAGACCACACACGCTCCCTCCCACAGTCCGAACACTGTGGCGAGTTCCTAACTTCTACAAGTCTTGTAGGAACTTATTTGACTACTTCAGAGATCAACAAGTTTTGAGTCTTTTGTGAGACAGCTTGTTACACCAACTAGTTTGTTTTAAAGGCCTCAGGCTCAGCCAACAGCAAAGAGTAAACAAGAGCTTTTTTATTTAGGACAAGAGCTCCCAAAATCTTGATCTGCACCTTGAAAAGTTCGACTTCAACGCTCAGGGAAGTCATCCCCAAAATTATCTACTAGCTACCAGACACAGAAGCTGCTGCATATAATATTTATTTCATTCATTCATTTATATATTTAACAATGCTTTGAAAATACAAACTATCATAAAACTTGAATGCTTCTCCACATTTAGGCACCTACCTCCTAAAAGACCAAGCACTGACCAAGTCAAACTTTCACAGGTAATACTTCCACTAGACAAAAAGGAGTAACTTCACTCTCCTCACCTACCCCTAATTGTCCTACTGCACATCTTATTTTTAGATGTGAACCGTCCCACTCCAGACTCACCTTTAAAGAGATGACATTACCACAGTCTAATGGGCGAAAGAAAGCACATTTTTGCTCTAAATAACAAAGCTGCCCAAGAATTAGCAACAGCTTTCACTGTGACATCAGACTTGAATGAATTTTTCCTTTCAAGTACATTCCGATTCCATGTTTGGTATCATATAGTAGTATATATTCAGCATATGGTAAAAACTCAGTGCGTGTTTATGCCATATTTTTACCATCACTGAACTAGTGTGGGCCAACACAGCTGTCAAAAGCACTGGTCTCACCGTTAATTTGCTGGTTTGTTCCTGCTGCTTCTCCTCCTGGTTCACAGGAAGGGGAAACCAAACCAGATTTATGCTTTTAAATTCAGTTTTAAACCACATCAATTCCTTGCTCTGCAGTTCACTGCAAAGCCACAGAAGCACTTATATCAGCAACAACGTAAATATGGCACAGAGGGCAGGAGAGATTCTTTTGGAAGTATTGCAAGTCTACAGTTATGACATTTACAACATTAAAATTCTAAAGATACGTTATTCACCTTTGCAATATCCAACCCGAGCTTTTCATGACTCTGTGCTGAAGTCCCGAGTTACAGGAAAACCTCTTCTGCTATTATCCAACATTCACAGCATCCAACATTCACCCCCATGAACACTGATTAAAAGGGAAAAAAAGCCACATGCTAGCTTAAAAACAAACAGAAAGCTTCAACATGTTTAATGTTGAAAACAAAATAAGTGAGCTTGTGTCTCGTTTTACATAACATTACTGTCAAGAAGGACAAGGAACTGCTGGAGAGAGTCCAGCTCAGGGCACTGAAGATGCTGAAGGGAGTGGAGCATCTCCCGTGTGAGGAAAGGCTGAGGGAGCTGGGGCTCTGGAGCTGGACAAGAGGAGACTGAGGGGGGACTCATTCATGGGGATCAATATGGAAAGGGGGAGTGTCAGGAGGATGGAGCCAGGTTCTTGGTGACAACCAATGACAGGACAAGGGGTAATGGGATCAAGCTGGAACACAAGAGGTTCCACTTAAATTTGAGAAGAAACTTCTCCTCAGTGAGGGTGTCAGAGCCTGGCCCAGGCTGCCCAGGGAGGTTGTGGAGTCTCCTTCTGTGCAGACATTCCAACCCGCCTGGACACCTTCCTGTGTAACCTCATCTGGGTGTTCCTGCTCCATGGGGGGATTGCACTGGATGAGCTTTCCAGGGCCCTTCCAACCCCTGACATTCTGGGA
This sequence comes from Columba livia, assembly GCF_036013475.1. Taxonomy (NCBI): domain Eukaryota; kingdom Metazoa; phylum Chordata; class Aves; order Columbiformes; family Columbidae; genus Columba; species Columba livia. Next base: position 3,851,715 of record NC_088606.1, read on the forward strand.
TTCTGTGAATGTTTCATATTTTTATTATTATATTTTTTTCATATTTTTATTCCGGATATATTATTCTGTATCAGACCTTTGTAAAACAAGCAGTTGCTGCCTGTCAATTATCTGATAATTTCAGTAAAATACGACAGTGAAGTTGTTCTCAAGTGTAATCTCATTGGGAAGCACTGTAAATAGGAAAAGCAAAGGTAAGTTGTACTTCTGTACCAACAGGATAGCACTGGCTTACTTTTCTCCTTTGAACTCTATTCTCTGGTACTGTGTATTAAAGACACTAACTCAAAAACTCGTTCTTCAGAGGTAGCTTAACAAGAAGGTTCCTTTCTGCCTTCCAAAGATGCACTTTCCACATCGCAGGTACCTTTGGCAAAGTGCACAGTTGCAGATCACAGAACGATCGAAACCGGAGCCTGATGGAACTTCAAAGTCACCCAGCCCACCCTCAACTCAAAGGCTCGATCAAGTCCATCCACAACATTCCTGTTTCATTTAGTCTGGAAAATCCAGGCCTCCCCACCTTGTTTCAACATCTTTAGAGTTAAAACTCTCCCCGGGCACGTAGCAAGGGAGATTCAGGTCAAAGCAAGTACCCCGCACTTCCTGCCGAAGCCATCAAAGAACCCAAAAAACCTGTTCTCTTCTCCTGTTCACAGCAGGTTCATGTGCTAGAAGATTTGATTCCCATCTGATTTTTCTTTCCAAAAGAAAGCATTTAAAGAAGTTATAGCAGCAAACTACAGTAGCTTTAAATTGAGTTTTTGTTATTATAGTAGCTGTGACAATGAAAAACTCGTGCGTAAGCAAAGGGCTTCCATCCTTTGAGTAACAAGAGCCATTGACCCAAGAACTTTGGTTTATGCAACCTTGGAGGAAGCCCTGAACGACAGACACCGTCCCACATCAGACTCTGCTTGCTAAGACATCTCTGGAGGCGTAAATGCTTCCTCATCACTACCAGGAGCGCAGTTCTACAAAGCAAATCTTCTTGCAGAGCAAGAAAATCCAAACCAGCAAGTTCCAAAGTCCCAAATAATCTCATCACTTTCCCCTATTAAAAGCAATGGTTTATGCATCTGTGAACTTGATTATCCCTGAGAAACGTATGTTGGAGTGGCTAAATGTGGCTATAACCAGCTTTTTTTCTCTCAGAGGCAAGTGTTTGTTCTTAAAACTTGCATCTGAGCAGTCATGTCACTCCCATCAAACACCGCAGAAAGCATTCCCTTCTTAAATACTTTTGGAATACTCATTAGCATAACGATCCATTCTGTATGTTCACCACAAACCTCCTGTTCCCCAGCACCAAAGTTTGCCACAGCCTGCCTAGTTTACTGCTACCTGTGCAGTCCTAGAGCCTCCAAAGAGCCTTCAGTAAACTGCAGTCTGACCCAAGAACCCCTAGAGTTATTAGGCATATAGTTAGTATAGCTATTAGAACCCCTAGAGTTATTAGGCATATAGTTAGTACAGCTATTAGAACCCCTAGAGTTATTAGGCATATAGTTAGTACAGCTGCTATTAGAACCCCTAGAGTTATTAGGCATATAGCTAGTACAGCTGCTATTAGAACCCCTAGAGTTATTAGGCATATAGTTAGTACAGCTGCTATTAGAACCCCTAGAGTTATTAGGCATATAGTTAGTACAGCTGCTATTAGAACCCCTAGAGTTATTAGGCATATAGTTAGTACAGCTATTAGAACCCCTAGAGTTATTAGGCATATAGTTAGTATAGCTATTAGAACCCCTAGAGTTATTAGGCATATAGTTAGTATAGCTATTAGAACCCCTAGAGTTATTAAGCATATAGTTAGTATAGCTACTAGAACCCCTAGAGTTACTAGAACCCCTAGAGTTACTAGAACCCCTAGAGTTACTAGAACCCCTAGAGTTACTAGAACCCCTAGAGTTACTAGAACCCCTAGAGTTATAGTTTTAGTTATTATTACAAGTTGCTCCTAATTGCAACTGCTACCACTAGGAAGCTAGCAATCAGGGTGACCAAAAGCTGTATATGACAGTTATGGTGGTTTTCTGTTCAAATATGGATCTTTCTGATCAGAATCACAAGTATGGATTAGCTGAATACATGGCTATGAGGTTATGCACGTACAACAGATAAGCTAGAACCTACGTCCCTCCTTCAGGAGGTACATACATTAAATAGAACCTTATCTAACGAAAACACTGTGAGAAATCACAGGTGAAGGAGCTGGGGCTCTGCAAGGTGACCTTGCTTCTCCCTTGGTGTTCTGGGACACAACTCGTTGCTCTTCTGGTTCACAAGTTCCTGATTGATGGGAAAAAGCTCATTTCTGGCTGCTACGGCCTCTTCTCATTCTCCCCCAAGCAATGAAAGGATCTGGTGAGCTACAGTTCAGATTAAATCCCAGGCTCCTTATCAGAATACTCCACTCCACAGTCAGCAGAATTACACACTGTTACAATAACTGCAACATAATAGTCGGAAAAAATAACCAAGTTTGGTTTAAGGAGAATGTTTATAGAAAACACAGCTGATTAATCCTCATGCATGTTTAGCTTACATAATATAGGCAACTCAAGACAACATATACCTGATCTATTATACATTAAGTATTTAAGCCACAGCTTAATGTTAAATACTTTAACTACTTGTAACAGCCAGGAGCACAGTTTTGGCTCATGTAAACTACCTGATATTTCTTCTGGGGCAAGAGGAATTTACTATGGCAAACTCTTATAATTCTCTTTGAGCATATTTTTCTTAGCAAGTGGTTTGTTACTTGCCCCAGATTATTCTTCTGGAAAATAATTTACTTCTGCTTTCATGAAATCCAAGACAGCAGACCCTTGCCACCACTTTTCAGAGTTATAAGTTTCAATTGGCATTGTAACATTAGTATAATTAAAGAAATTCGAGATCGTCAACAGTGTGTGTTAATGACAACATGGCAATGGGTATTTCAAGAGGTGGTAATGGAAGATATTTGCTGCATAGGCTTCTGCAAGACGACTATACAAGCAGCACAGAGTTTGATTAAAAGCTAATACCTTAATAGAGCCTAAAGGAACACGCTGGTGCAAACTACTGGAGCATCAGGATGAGCTTCAATTAAAGTAGTCAAATAACCTGACAGCTCCAAACAACTTAATAGCTGAAAACCTGCATAGATAGCCCAGTTACACACTACAACCAGAGAAAGGAATTATTATAATCTCACCTACAATGTAGATTTCTTAGAAGCCATTCATAACCATGACACTACTAGAGAAAAAGAGCAGCTACATTTCATAGGAACCACCCCCCACCAAAACCCCACATTTAAGATACCATTACAACAATTCCAATATAAGTAATATGCCAGAAGAGCATTAGAATGCAAGGGGTTTTCCTTTTAGGAAGCAAAGGGTAAGGGAATCTGTTCTTTCACATAACGACTTCCTTAACAATCCTTATTTCCAACATTTTACTGCTCCCCCAGCGTTCATTTAACAAGGCGGCAATTTTATTCAGTGCTTTAAGCCCATGTCCAAAGCTGTCACCTAAAACCATTCACCACTGCATAAAACCAACAGCAAAATACAGGGTATAAACTAATCAAGGTCATTTCAAAGCACGCTTTTTATTCCAGCTAAAAGAGCAGAAGAGGTGGGCAAAGCACTATGTTTAGAGAATCCTCCTTCCAACCCTAAATCTCTCTAACTATAAAGCAAATGCTATTCATCCGAGATCTATAATCTAGCCAAGCACCACTGAATTGTTTGATACAGCGTTTTGTTGAACTAAATACAGATATACATGATAGAAAGCAAGATCTAGCTTTTACTACACTCAAAACAAGTCAGATAAACACAAAATCCCATTCAAAGTGTTAACGCACAGCTGGGTTCCGATGCAAAGAGAAAGAAGTGAAGGAAAAAGACAGTATGTCCAAAACAGAGGCTTAGGATCCACACACTTCTGTTTGGAAACAACCTACGGACTTCTCTGAAATATCAAATTAAAAAAAGGCTGCAAGTTTCAAAATTAAGACAAATTAGACTTCATATAACGCAGAGACAAACCTCAAAACATGACATACCAAACATGATCCCAACCTATTTCTGCTCCATATGTGCTTGAAGGTGCAGCAAGGAATGAATAGTAATAACACAATGTTACATCTGAAACAGCACCGCATTAAACATTATGGAGAAACTACATTTGATTCAAAGGACGATTTGGGCCATTTAAAAAAATGCGCCATTTGGATAATCCATTTCGTAAGCAATCAATTGCTCTCCCTAAAACATTATCAAGGACTATTTGACAGTTCACATTTTCATAACAAAATGTGATAGCTTTCTTATAACTACAGTTATCCTCCAAATACAACCAGTTGTGATACTATTTTTCTGCTTCCAAAGACAAGAAATTCCAGAATGTCTATTAGTTACAGTTTTTTCAAACATTCAGGCATGACAAGAACCTTCTTATGTTCTTTCCAGTATCATTTAGCGCAGAGGAAGAGATAAAATTTGCATCTATTTTGCAAATATAGGTGATCTCACAGGCAGTGTACTGAATAGAAAGTAAAACACTCCCGTACTGCATCCCAACCTGCAACATCTGTGTCAAATCCCATCAATTTTAACATCCCTTTTGGTTTCCCAGGGAAAAGAGCCTTTCAAACGCACAGCTCCCCGTTCATCCCAACTGCTTAACAGAATCACAAGTGTTTCCCTCAGAAATAGAAAATAAAGAATTGTATTTCCTTCTTTGCAGCACTCAAGTACTATTGCCTCTCTTGCTCAGTATCACCGGCACTACATTACCATCAATTGTTATAGTGGGACAAGCAGTCAAAGGCAAGACAATCCACTGCACAGCCTGCTGCAAGCAGGTTTAGAGCAGGTAAAAAAAAGCCACAACAAAACATGTGCACCACCAAACCCACACAAAACCAAAGAATCCAGAATGTCAGGGGTTGGAAGGGACCTGGAAAGCTCATCCAGTGCAATCCCCCCATGGAGCAGGAACACCCAGATGAGGTTACACAGGAAGGTGTCCAGGCGGGTTGGAATGTCTGCACAGAAGGAGACTCCACAACCCCCTGGGCAGCCTGGGCCAGGCTCTGCCACCCTCACCAGGAACAAGTTTCTTCTCAAATTTAAATGGAACCTCTTGTGTTCCAGTTTGTACCCATTGCCCCTTGTCCTATCACTGGTTGTCACCGAGAAGAGCCTGGCTCCATCCTCCTGACACTCACCCTTTCCATATTGATCCCCGTGAATGAGTCACCCCTCAGTGTCCTCTTGTCCAGCTCCAGAGCCCCAGCTCCCTCAGCCTTTCCTCACACGGGAGATGCTCCACTCCCTTCAGCATCTTGGTGGCTGCGCTGGACTCTCTCCAGCAGTTCCCTGTCCTGCTGGAACTGAGGGGCCACAACTGGACACAATATTCCAGGTGTGGTCTCCCCAGGGCAGAGCAGAGGGGCAGGAGAACCTCTCTGACCTACTGACCACCCCCTTCTAACCCACCCCAGGTACCATTGGCCTTCCTGGCCACAAGGGCCCAGTGCTGGCTCATGGTCATCCTGCTGTCCCCCAGGACCCCCAGATGAATTACATTTCTACCTTGTAGCACCAAGTAAAATCTAGAGACAGAAATTTCCCAGCTAGCAATTATCATATAGGGCAGGTGCACTACAACCTAGTTGGACCAGATGTACCAAGACGGCTGAGATCACCCGGTGGTTACATTTAGCATGCTGCACTCACTGCGAGTTACTGTCAGAGTTTCCTGCTTTTAATCCTTCTCCAAATAAATATAAAGAAAAGAAGGAGCATTCTGTGAGGCAGACGTAGAAATAAAACCAGCGAGAGCTGAAGAACACACAGAAGCCTGTTCTTTGGTAACAACCGTGTTATGTGCCCTAAAAAAAACATACAGGATCAATTATTTGTCATACTCAGTTTTAAAGAGCTACCTGAAACCTGATCAGTGTGTGTACCATCAGTACACAAGCATCACAGCACAGCCAAAGCTGTGGGTTTTGTTTAAAAAAGTCTTAATAAGACAGAAATTAACAGTGCAGCAATGCAGAAAACCAGACTTCAATATATCTTCTTCAGGCTTAAAACACCCTGACAACTTACTAATTCACAGCAACCCTGGGTGTTTGCTTTTATCATAATCTATAACAAAGTTAATCAGTCACCTCTAGCCAGGAAAACATTTGGCAAGGCTGTTAAATGTTTACTGCTGATCAGCAAAACTAATTCTGATCTCTATAGCTTTTATGACAGCAAAGTGTTTCAGTTTCACACTTCTACCCACAACATTTTAAGATTTTTCTTCCCATAAGAGGGCTTCCCAAAATATTACATCAAATAAGCATTGACTCCTTACAGGTCTCAGAACACCATCATTAATATTTAAGAATTACGAAGTATCTGCATGCACTTACTAAGGATGAATCCCAGAATGTCAGGGACTGGAAGGGACCTGGAAAGCCCATCCAGTGCAATCCCCCCATGGAGCAGGAACACCCAGATGAGGTTACACAGGAAGGTGTCCAGGCGGGTTGGAATGTCTGCACAGAAGGAGACTCCACAACCCCCCTGGGCAGCCTGGGCCAGGCTCTGCCACCCTCACCAGGAACAAGTTTCTTCTCAAATTTAAGTGGAACCTCTTGTGTTCCAGTTTGAACCCATTACCCCTTGTCCTACCATTGGTTGTCACCCAGAAGAGCCTGGCTCCATCCTCCTGACACTCACCCTTTCCATATTGATCACCATTAACAAGGTCACCCCTCAGTCTCCTCTTGTCCAGCTCCAGAGCCCCAGCTCCCTCAGCCTTTCCTCACACGGGAGATGCTCCACTCCCTTCAGCATCTTGCTGGCTGCGCTGGACTCTCTCCAGCAGTTCCCTGTCCTGCTGGAACTGAGGGGCCACAACTGGACACAATATTCCAGGTGTGGTCTCACCAGGGTGGAGTAGAAGGGCAGGAGAACCTCTCTGACCTACTGACCACCCCCCTTCTAATATACCCCAGGTACCATTGGCCTTCCTGGCCACAAGAGCCCAGTGCTGGCTCATGGTCAGGGTCATGGTCAGCCACAGAAGTGATGCACTCCTCAAGCTTTTAATTTCCAGATGCTCAGAGATTCTGATCTCAATCAAACAGATTTTGCACCACCATTGTCCCCAGATGGGAAGGCAGTGATGAGGCAAAATGTGGTTTTATGCAAAATAACTACGCAAGACTGTTTATACACAGGTGGAACCACTGAAACCCTAAAGCCACGCTGAAGGCTCCATAGCAGTCAAGTTTCTTGGAGGACCAAAATTTACACTAAGCTTATTTGCAGTGCTAGTCCAGCCTGCCCACTTCTGATCACTTACTCTACAAGCTGAAGTCTCATAAAATTTGTGTTTGTACATTCCAACAGATATTAAGTAATGTGCACAAGTGGCACAATTGTTTGTAGAACAGAAAACAAGTTTAAAACCACATATAGTTCTCCCTCAATTTTTTTTCCTTTGGAAATCCATCTCTTTTTCTTCGCCAAAACCCACAAAGACAGTCAGCAAACTATTACTATTTTTGTTCACCAGCTTTCAAAAAAAAAAAACAACCCAAGCCACCCCATATGTTTCTCTCTATTTATCTCTTTTTTTCATTTTTAAAGGCGAGGATGCCCTATGGGGCAAACTAGATCAAGAAAACAGAGCAACTGTTTAAAGCAATGTCTCCCAAAGCACAGGCTATAATCCAGGATTTAGAAATAGCATTTGCAAGCCAAATGATAAGTCAGCTGCAGAAATAAAGCTTGTGAACCCAAGACTGAAATTGGAAGTGGGTTCCCCAGCAAAGCACATCTGAGAAGAGCTAGTTTAGATACATAGAAATCAAGAGATCGATTACAGCTGGCAGGCTCATGAGATTCCCTTTTGCCCTCAAGTTTTTATACCTGACATGACTCTCCATAAGGGCACCTTGGCCATCAGAACACTGTTTGCAACTGAATAGGGGAGTAGTGCGATACTAAGAAAATTTGCATCCCACACCCCTGCCAGTGCATGAGAATGAACAAGTATAAATAATCTCATTTTTACGTGGGTTTTGCAGATACCTAAATTCTTACCTCTTCTCCCTTGCCCAGCTAAAGATACTGCATGTGCATTTTAGAATATAAGCAGTACATTCCCTTGCTTCCCTGTCAATACTGTGGCATTATACCTGTAAGAATACCTGCAGAGGTCTCCCACAACTGCTTCGCTTTCCTCCTACAGCCCTACCAAAATCAGAGGAAAAGGCTATCGTATTGGCTTCTACTACATAGAAATCTCTCGGGCAAGAGATGCCATTGCTCTACCACCTCTGAGTAGCACAAGATAAGAATTATGTACAGAAACACACCCCAGTCTCTTTTAATATCTCCATCTGTACCTCAAAAATAAATCTTGTGTAACTGCCCATAATAATGGAACAACCCCGAAGTCCACTAGAGAGACATTCATGTCTGGGCAAATCCCAAATGAATTTCTCCTTTCAGAGTTTCAGCCAAGGACAAAAATCCTCAACTAGGCTATTTTACAACCACTTGGAAAGGGAGACTTTTCACATGCAGATAATTTCATGTTTATGTGGAGTAACAGAGAGTAATAGTCTTCGTTCTGAACTGTGTTCATACATGAGTGGCAAAAGTATGAGGCTGCTAAACTACATGGGATACTTACTTGCAATTCCCAAAATTAAAGTTTCAAGTTCAAAATGCTTTCAAAAAGCTGAATTTCCAAAATAAGCAGATACTGAGCTAATTCTTCAGGGCCATACCTTTTAGTGAAAGAGGAGAGATGAACAGATCCAAAGCAAAAGCACACATCACCACAACACACGTACTCTCCTCCAAGCTCCAGAGCCCCAGCTCCCTCAGCCTTTCCTCACACGGGAGATGCTCCACTCCCTTCAGCATCTTCAGCATCCTGCTATACCATTTAATTTTGACAACACTTGTCAAACTCTGTACATCAAATAAGACCCTTTTCTCCAAAAACAGGCAACAGCATATGTAAAACCTAGGAGCAGAAGAAGGAAGAAATGAAAGATTAGTGCTAACCAGACCACTCTTTAGACTTAGTAATGAATAAACATGGGAAGTTATTATCATTTCAGTAAACCAAAGCCTGCTTACAGTCACTTGCATACACTTCGATTAGTTCACACACAAGAATGGTAGTGGAGGGAGAACATCACTTTGCACATCTGATTTTAATTAATAACTTGTTATTTTTACAAATGAATACACTTACTTTCTGGACATTAAAGAGCATCATACATGCTTACCTACCAATAAGATGGTTTACTCAACTAAGGGTTTTGCTGCCTTGCCTTATGCATGACAAACTGATCTTCAACGCATTTCTCTAACCCTACATAGCACAAAGCATCACACTTTTACCACCTGACATATTCATAATGATTTTCATCAGTTCATAAAACTGTGACAGCTGTTTTTTCTCAACTGCCATCTCTGCCCAAAACTTACAAATCAGCCCATATTCTTCCTGTCTTCGGTCTGAATAGAGTCTGCAACTGGAAGTCAGCCAACCCCAAATCTAGTTCCTTCCTGCCTGCACCAGCTACGAAATGCCCAGAGGAGAAAGAGCAAATCACTTTTGCCACAGAAAGATCCGCTTACCCTTTAACAAAGCATTATTTTACAATTGTTCTCTCTATGCTGAGGGATTTCCAGTAGGTAAAGCCTTAATATAAACCAGTCTCCTCCAAAAGGTTTAAAGTACAAAGTAGCAATATACGATCAGAGGCCAATTCCTGAATTGAATTTAAAGTCACATTGAACATAATGAACTAAGAGGGTACACTGAGCTTGACTTAGCCCCTGCTAATCACTTAAGCCCTAGCTTAAGTGCTCACAGAGGGAACTGCACTTGATATTTTCTAGTCTTCCTGTATCCTTACATGGAAAGGTATTTGCTATATTACACCAGCCTCTGCATGCTGGAAACTCAAAACTTGCAATAAAACTAGATATATAGCACTCGAGTATTGCAGCTGGAAGTGCGATTGTGCAACCAAAGAGATAAGGCAGAGCTGAGCCAGCAACATAACCATGTATTTTATGCTTGAACATGGAAAGTAATGCACAAGAGTCAAAAGTTAAGGCTTTTTTTGCTCTGACAGCAAGCAGACTGTGAAAATACTGCAAAAAATGGCGTGTTTATCTCTCAAAGGTAAAAGGAGGTGCGTATTTTGCAGTTTTGGGAAAGCCCTGTTAAAGTCTTTCAATGGGTGCAGAGGCTCGCTACCTAAGAGAGTTCTTTAAGAAATGCTTTTGGAATTATGGAAAAAACCTTCGGTGCACACGCCTAAAAACAAATGAGCAGCTTGCGGTCTCCATCCCGGGACATTCAGCAAGACATCCTATCTAAGGAAAATCTCACCACAGTCAAGAAGCCAAAAGCATTTCAGCTTCCACAGCCACTGCCCACCGAGCTCCTGCGGCCTCCAGGGACGCCGGTACCGTCCCAAGAGCAGCTGGCTGGCCCAGGCTGTTTAAAGGCATCTCTTGTGCTTCAGGCTTTTCATTTAGTCCAGTGAAGACCAGCTAAAAACAAAAGATGTGTAAAACAAGCACGCAAGACTGATCTGTTCAGCTATCGCCAAAGTGCCTTCTCCAGATTTAGCTCTGATGGAAGAAGTTCCTCAGCTGTTCATATCAACCAAAGCTTGGCTCCTCGCAGATCTGTTCTAGGACCAATTTGTTCCATTTGCCTAAATTTCTGGTAATTTCTCGGTGAAAACCACCAAAGTACTAACAGCTCATTCAATTAAATCTTCTGGCAGAATCAGATTAGGGAAGACTTCTACAAAGAAACCCTCCATCTCTCCTACTGTTCTGCCAGAGGGGCTACAGACCTGCAGTGAGGTGTAACCTTCAGACCACATCTGGAATATCGTGTCCAGTTGTGGCCCCTCAGTTCCAGCAGGACAGGGAACTGCTGGAGAGAGTCCAGCGCAGCCACCAAGATGCTGAAGGGAGTGGAGCATCTCCCGTGTGAGGAAAGGCTGAGGGAGCTGGGGCTCTGGAGCTGGACAAGAGGAGACTGAGGGGGGACTCACCCATGGGGATCAATATGGAAAGGGGGAGTGTCAGGAGGATGGAGCCAGGCTCTTCTCGGTGACAACCAATGATAGGACAAGGGGTAATGGGTACAAACTGGAACACAAGAGGTTCCACTTAAATATGAGAAGAAAGTTCTTCCTGGTGAGGGTGGCAGAGCCTGGCCCAGGCTGCCCAGGGGGTTGTGGAGTCTCCTTCTGTGCAGACATTCCAACCCGCCTGGACACCTTCCTGTGTAACCTCATCTGGGTGTTCCTGCTCCATGGGGGGATTGCACTGGATGAGCTTTCCAGGGCCCTTCCAATCCCAACTTTTCTGTGATCCTGCGAACCTCTCCCACCACACACATGGTTCTGGAACAGCACTTCTGCCCACAGGCTCTGACTAGAGGCCACACACTAAACTCCTGAATTCAAAACTCACTCCCTGATACACTGGGAAAACATTCCAGCAAATTTTAAAATTCAAAGTGGGCCTTAGACATCTGCTAGCAGAAAGGTTAGGACAGCTACAAGGTCACGAATCCTATCTAGTTTGAAATATTTCTCTCCAATGCCAAAATGATTTTTGAATTCAACGATTAAGTTTCACAGCTGTTTGCTCTCAGAGGGCAAGCATGGACTAGGAAGAAGGCAAGCTGAAAGTACAGCAACATTCTGCTTTATTAGTCAACGTTCCATTAAAAAACACAGTTATCTTTGAGATGCTGAACACAGGACGTGCAGGGAAGCAGAACCGTACAGCTCTTAGTACCTTTCAACAGCTTGGTCTTTCCTACAAAAGGACGACATATGCACGCTCCTCCTGTTTCAAAGGCTATGACTCCACCATTACTAAATCAGACATCCACAATCAAAATAAAGTCATGCTGTTGCACGTGAAGAAATACAGCTGTGCTTATATCAGAGTTTCAGCCCATTAACTCCTGTGTCCAGACTAAACAGTCCTTTCACTCTTCCTAAAGGCACGTGCTAGAGAGTTTGCACATTTGGTCTCTAGTTTATTTGTAATCACAAGAGGAGATTTAAGCTTTTATATGCTTCAATTTGTTTAGTTTACTTTCATACAGTGACTAATCGCCTTCACAGCCAAAACCACTTTGTCTTTATCCATGACATTCACATGCCTTAAGAAGATGCACCTCCTAAGTTTGAAGCCTACCTGCTTAGGTGTTATTAAAGCCTAAAGTCTGGAGAATAAAATTATTTCATGACACCTTATGAACTCACTGGATTCTAAAATTAAGACAGCAGCCATATTTGAGGGTGAAGAGTAATATGAAAGCCTACTAAACGCATCACTATAGTAGAAAATAAAGGTTGCCTTCCAAAAGTGTTTATCAGTTAGAAAGACCACGCCAAGACTTCACCCTTGTCCTCAATTCCTTGAATGCAAAGAGGAAAAAGGAGAATTTTGCAACAACAGGGATCAGTTAACATTACAATACTCAAGAAGGGGATCATGTTTCTTGGCCTTCTCCTTTTAACATACTGTGTGTCAAGTGCCTCTAACTCTTTTTGCCTGTCCCCATTCCTTTGGGGCAGCAGCACAGTAAACTGACTGTTTAAGTTAGCACTTGTCTTGCTGTGCAACTGGGTGCTTCTGGCTCAGTTTAATAAAATTAGTCGCTACAGAGTAACGTAGCTATATCATAGTTAACATAAGCAATAAATATGACAGATGAACATTAGGTCTTTATTGCCAAATACTTCATAAGGGCCCGTGTGGTCTTCATATCGTTCCCTAGCACAGGAAGCCGCCTGCTACATTAAATTAGGAACAGTCCAACATCTAGTTCATCCTCCTTGACTCATTGCTAGTTTTATCTATGGTGAGGCCACAATATGCAGTGTGCCTAAGTTCAATATTAAAGATGGGAAAAAACAAACAAACAAACGAAACCACTTAAAGCAAATCACTTCCAGAAGCACCAACCAGGGCTGGTTTGCTTTCCCTCCCTATGGGAGAAAGAAAGTGCTATTGATAGAAGCACAGCTAACAGGTCCTTCAGCAGTCAGCACCTTCATATCCTGCCTAAGCAAATTCAGCTCAGCTCAAAACCACTTTGCTTTTAATACAACAAACTCTTCAGCGCCGTAGATGTTGTCTGTATCCATTTTCACAACTGCTGTTTATAATCACTTTTGTCTACACCACATTTCTGTTGTGAAACGGAGAAAAGCTTTCAGCCAAATTACACTTTCTTCAGCAGCAGCTGCTTCTATGAAGCTGCATGGACCATTCTGACCGACCTCACAGGACTTCATCGTGTAGCCTTGGAAGAACTGAAAACTTCAGCGCAAAACAGCTGATACTTGCTTTTACGGCTCAGAAGCTCCCTGTGTTTAGGAACAGAAGTTCTACAAATCAGAACGAGTAAAAGCAACATCTAGACAATGCAAGCCCAGTGTCACCAGTATCACATATCATGCATAAGCCAAGTATATTGAAACGCCGCGTCCCTCTCTAACAAGACAATGTCTATATCGCAACTGCTGAAGATCTGCCGTGCAAAGATCATTTTCTTGTACCTTAACCTCTATGAACTCTAGCCAACAAGTGCTGTTTGTGGGAAGGGCAGCAGAAAGTTGTTTATTTTGAAGAGTCAGTCAAACCCAAAGCCAGCCCTGCTCAGCTATTCCCCCCACACACCCACAGCACGTTCACCTGCTGCTATGGAAGCCCCTTCTGCTCTTGCCTGTACTAGTCCCTTAATATGAGGACCGAGACCTATTCTAAGCCACTGAGTAATAGGATTAAAACAGTCTAATCCCACATGTTACTTACAGTTTGCCTGAGAAGTTACAAATCAGTCCCCCAAAGTATGTGAATGATGCTATAATCTCAAGACCCAGTACTAACCAGCAGATGCCTAAAAAATAAGAGGCAAAGGCATAAAATTCTGAAGTGCATCCTGTCAAGAGGGAAACAAGTCATCTAAAAGAAAAGCTGGACCCCTCCAACACAGTGTTAGCATGTGCAGGTGAAAAACGCAAGGACACCATTTAGTGATGTATTTATGAAACAAACTGAGCAGCTTTGCCTTATAAGTCTGTGGAAGCGGGCATGCTCTCTATGCCAGCATCCCCACTCCTGTCCCTCAAGGTTTAAGCTTGTGACAAGTCACATGCGAGCTTTTCAGTGGTGACCTTGGGACAGAGTGAGAATAAACATATTTCTTGATAAAAGGAAAAGCATCCGTGGTACAAATGAGATTCAGAGCATCAGTACAAGCACAAAGTACACCTGGAAAACAACTAGAGTTTCTGCTTCAAGCTGGGAGCTCAGACGGAATCCTCCTCTGCTTTGCCAACTAGAGGAAAACGAGTCACAAGTAAAACGGTGCAGAACAAGCAAACAACTCTAGTGACACCATGAGAAGCGCTTCTACTAAACACAAAGACTGTACAACACACTAGAGGAGTCTCCTTGTGAAGGTTTCACGCCCATACTCATCACGGATACTCAAGAGAAATTCAGAACCAAAACATGCGTAGACAACAGCAAGAAGACAAACAAGACAGCTGCTGGTTCAGGCTACCTAAACAGCTGTTGCCTACAGGCGTGTCTGTAGTGGTTTGCAAACAGTTGTAAAACTTCTCTGCTGGTCCTCTGAACTAATAAACTACCTTCAGCAAGGTGCGTTGGCTCAGGCACAGTGCCAGCTTCTTATTAGCCTAAAGGAAAAGAAGGTTGCATCTTAAAGTATCGTGTTGATACGTGCTATTGCTATTGAGGAATAAGGGCAGAGCGAGTTAGAGAGCAGTATGAACTCCATTAAAAAAACTGAGTAAAAACCAGACATAATTTAGTTTGAACTGGATAATAAAAAGTTCCTGACTTGTTAGGAAAAAATCTGTTCTCAAGCAACCTTGTAATCACAGTGGAAAAACAGCCTGCTGTTATGATGGAGCATCAAACGGCTTAAGCAAGATGCTGCTTCCAGCAGCAACAACAACCACAATCTTAATAGCCTAGAAAGCAATTTCTAGTTTTATATGCATATTTTTAAGTAGAGTCAAGTGGACTCTCACAGCATCTACTCATTTATAAATTTCAGCTGAAAATGGAAAACTATGCATCCCTAATTATGCCAAGATTGGAAAGGAACAGCTATTCGGTTCTACAAGGGAAGCGCATCAGTCAAAGGCAACGGTGTCTGACATTTCTCGGACTTGTTTACTCAGAGTATACAGTTCCTTTTCCATATTTTAAGACCAAAAATTCATCTTCCACTTGGACACATGCAACTCACTGCCTGTACGTGCCAAAGGGATTACAGTTTAACTTCCAGAACGCATTCAGTTTCCTTTCTACAACAAACATTAAACATGCAGATGTTTGACGCTCTGATTTGCTTCAACAAATACAGATTTTTGCTTCTAGAGTTTGAAGTTTCTGCTTTCTGATTTGACATTGGTATTGAGATGCTGTGAATAAAGCCCACAGCTGGATACAAATCTGTACTCCGAGACAGTCAAAAGTACTCCAAGGAATAGGTTAGTTGCAGAAAACCAACTCAGATATGTTTTCTTTCTTAGCTTAAATGAAGCAAAACCATTTCTCTGTGCTGCCATTCACAAGCTTTCACTGAAAAAAAATCTTTCCTCAAATATAACCCTTTCTACTACATTTTTTTTCTTACACTGCAGTTAATGTTCTATTCAGCCACAATACTTTTGGTGTTTGATTAATATACTTGCAAGCTCTGAACTGGCACTGATCACATATTCTCAATACTCAGCACACGAGATCCATCATCAACTAAGCACAAGACATAAAGGTCTCCAAGAAGCCACTGTCAATATCAAATAAGAAAATAAATCAGTTTCTCCAGAACAGCAGCCTTCAAGCTACGACTGTTGAAGCAAATGATTCTCAGAGAGAATCACGACCTTGAATGTATTTAACGGGTGGTACCATTATTTGCTATAGACACTCCTTTAAATAAAGCCTGAAGTCCATTTTTAAATAAGGCTCAAAAGCAGAACTCAAGTCGCCTGAGCAGTTTCACCAATATATCTACACCATATAGGGCACAAAAATCACAGAATCATTAAACAAAGCTTCAACTTGGTATCAAACAACGTAAGTGCGACTTAAGTTGACAGTTTAATGTAATAATCAGGATGACCCTCCTGCAGCATTTGGTCTGTAAACAGAATAAACAGCTATCAAGGATACGCAGAGAGACCATATCGCATCTGCGTTTGCCAACACTACTGAAAAACTGCATCGGCTTCTTCCTGAACTGCATAGCAAGACATTAACAAATGAGTTCCATGAAGAGCCAGACAGGTAAGTTAAAAACTGGAAATGTGCTTAAAAGGGGGAAACACTTCAGGAACTTCATTTAGCCCATCAAGGAGGCAGGAGTTAAGAAGCAACTTTGATTCATCACAGAAATGAGAAGCAGGTGTCTAAAAATGCAGAAAAAGACATGTCCAAAATCTAAATTTGCTCCAAGTATAAAGTGGTCTATCAATCAGAACAGCTTCTCAGAGGTTACTGTAGAATTTCCCACTATAAACACAGGCGGTGGGTTGACTCTGCCCACCAAAGCTGCTCCATCGCTCCCCTCCTCAGCTCAACAGGGTGGAGGAAATATAACAAAAGGCTCATGGGTTGAGATACAGACATGGAGATCACCCAGCAATTACCATCACAGGCAAAACAGGCTTGACTTGGAAAATTATCTTATTACCAGAGTAGCATCGTGAGAAATAAACAAATCTTAGTAAGAAATACTACACTTACATGCAACACACCTATTAGAAACCCCCTCCCAAACTCCTTCGAATTGGTTGTATTGCACCACTTTGAAAGCATGTGATGTCAGGTATAAAATCCTTTCATCGCTAGAGATCTCAGCCATTGACTAAAACTTATGTTGCTTTGGTATTCCTCCTTCTACTGACAAAATTCTCATCAAGTTTCTGAGAAGTTAAAGCTGCACCGTGCAGTCCCAAAGGAAGAGATTGAATAGCCCACAGTTTTCACTGAAAAACAGAATAAATTCTTCAAAATGTGATTTGAGTTGGGGGAAAAGGGGGTAATGGGAGGATGAGGACGGGACATACGGCTCAAGACACTAACCAGGTACAAGTCCAACAGAGGTTACTGGCAAAACCCACTAACACCATGACATTCTATTCAATATCACCTTCAAAACTCCCTCCAGCCCCGTGTTCCAGGAAAAATATAATGGGGCATTACTTTGATAGGACTTCAAATATAGCTTTTTTTTTTTTGCTTTTCCTTTTTCAAGAAAAAAAAAATAGAATATGATTCATTTCTGCTTCACCAAGAAATCCACAGCCTTTTGTGAACAGATGATGCTCCGAGCAGATGCGCACAAGCAGATTCACAGTCAAGCAGATGATCTCTTCTTTACCAGCCATCTTGACCTGTCTGGCTTGATCTACATAAACTGTTTTTATTCACTACAACATTGATTATGTAAACCTCGACAAAAATCTTAACCAAACACGCGCTTCCACATCGCTGACAGAAAATATGTAACAGACTACTGGGAGGAGGTTATTAGAAATGTATTTGCTGCAATGACTGACTTTGGATGCCTCAGGCTTTACCCTTTGATCACATTAACGCGCAGACAAGCGATCACAACTATTGCGAGACAATACAGGAACATGTGCTGGTGGGAGAACTACCTACTGCCAAAAGAACGCCTTCCCCTTGATTTAAAGGCCATGCATACAATGACCCTCCTTTAATCCTGCTAAAACAGAGTAAGAGCAAAAAAGAACGGGAAAGTTTTGTCATCTTAAAAGCGGGACTCTCAGCAGTTCGCCAGGTGCGCCAATTCCTTTGTTCATCATCCTTTTCACCACCTAATTCAACAGTCTCACAGCTCGAGACAGGCGTTATTCATCAACATCACAATCAACGCTTTATTTTTCCCCCTAAAACCACACACGTCTGAAAAGAGCTTTAAAACAATATCTGGCTGCGATGGCACTCTATCCATTTGAATCAAGCAGTTGTAACCAGAGCTGCGACGCTTCTGTTGGTCCACAGGTCTCAGTGTCGCTATGGGGAGGAGAGCAGATTTACATTGTCTTATTTAAATGGAACTCCAGATTACAAGATGCTAATACAAAACAGGTATTAAGAATATTTGTTCTCAGAATACTGAACAGATGCTTAAGCTGTTCCAAGAGCTCCTAGTCACAAATGTTGAGTCACCAAAGAAAAAGAGAGATATGTCTGTATTATTTATGGCACTACATGCAACACTAAAGACATCTCTGATTGGAAATGCGGTAATCAACTCCTAAAGCGTCAAATGGATCGTAAACCCCCCATCTTCAGTCCAAAAACGGAAAATGTAGTTACTGAAGTCATGGCATTTCCTGGGCTGCTTCTGTCACGTCTACCTATTTCTACATCCCATCCAGCACAGTGTGTCAATACGCTGTGTCAGCCACTGCCCTATTGTCTCAGTGCAGCCTATAGACACGTCCAATTCAGCTGCCAGTGTGCAGAATTCTCATTCCTAATTGTACTACAAGGACAAGAGGATTTGTTTGCTTTTTTAGTATGTGTAACACCCAGAAGATATAACCTCAGTAGTTTTAGAGAACAGCTGATACTCAAATAAAACTAAACTCAGCCTTACAAAGTTTATTTACATTTTATTGGCATGTTTCAATACACAGCAGCGAAGATCAAGGCCTTTGGCAGGACCAATAAGCTGCGATCAATGCATTTCCATATTAAAGGAAAAGCACACCAGACTTTGCTAGGTTAAGATCAGAGCCAAAACATCTCATACTTCTGTACTTTCAACTGCCGCTAAAAATAGTAAAACAACAGAAAGGAAAATGCTTCCAGCTGTGCACAAAAAGCCTCTGCAGCAAAACATCAATTTACGCACTCTAATTTTATTAAAGATTCAACATTATACTACGGCTTTATTGTCATGGACAGTGCTGCACAGCTGAGGTTAGCCTCCATTTCCACAACTGAAAAAAGCAAGAATGTTTCTTTATTAAATTTAGCTTGATATGGATATTTCTCCCGAATGGAGTTACTCGACTTAAATTCATGTCTTTCAAGTGCCACGCTCATGGTAAGAGCTGCATTTTATTCCATGGTAACTGTATCTTGACCTAGTCTCGTGATATGAAACATTTAGCATCCGCTAAGGAAAAAAGGTTCACCATTGGACACAGGAGTACCCAGTCTCGACTGTTGTTTTTATTTGCTCCCAGCGATTCAAACAGAGTTGAACACAGTTCTTTATGAAACAACTCGACCAAAGCAAAACAAATAAAAACCCTAACAAAGGAGAATAAGGTTTTCTACGACCTTGCAGCAAATATGTAACAGATTCTGGGGGAGGCTGAATAACACAGCAAGGCTGTAACTGTTCTGCCTCACGGCTGGCTTGAAACCTTCCTATTCTACTTATTACTAAAAATTATTAAATTAACCATACGTTTCTCCATATTAAACTATCAAAATTAAGCATCTCTTAGAAGGTTCACAAGGGCTCTCAGCAAGCACAGCTTAAACGCGTCTCCCTCATCTGCTTCTACTGCGTTCAGCAGAAAGGCTTCCAGCTTTAACAGCAGGGCAAGAACATAATACCAAGAGGATTACTTGAAGATCCGCACCAAGCTGAGAAAATAAACATTTGCGCTACGAATCTGAATATACGCGCTTCACCCTCCCAACCCCCCCCCCCACCCGGCTTTCCTCCCAATTCCAAAGTCATCTCCCCTGCAGCCCGTTCCTGGGAGCGGGGGAGAAGCCGAGAGGGGGAACCCGGCAACCGGCTGCGGGGATGAGCGCGGCCGCTCCGCACCGGGGGAAGGACGGGACCAGGGTCTCAACCCCGCGCAAAGTTTCTTTCCAACCCGCCGCCGCAGGCCCCGGTGCCCCCGACATCCCTCCCTCCCCGCTCCGAACCACCGGAGCCGCAGCTCCCCCGGCGGGGACGGGACATGCGGCCGCCCCCCCACCCCATCTCCCGGCGGGGAAAGGCGGGAAGCACCGCCTGCCCCCCAACCCACCGCCCCCTCACCGCGGGTCTCGCTTCTCGCTTCCCCGCCGCCCCACGGCTGGTCCTCGCCACCCGCCCCGGAGCCCGTCCGCAGCGCTCACCCCAGCACCACCAGCTCCCCGTACTTGACGGGCTCCTTGTTAGGCGCGCAGTGCTCCTCCTGGCTGGGGGAAAACATGGGGGCCGCCACGAAGTACACCCGGGGCCGCCGCTACAGTCCCATCCGCCGCCGGGGAGCCGGTCCCGAGCGGGCTCCGCGCTGCGCCCCGCACCGAACCCCGCACTGAGCCGCCGGCCGCCCGACAACGGCCACTACACCCGGGGGGGGGGGGACGGGGGCGGAGCGCCGAGGGGGACGTACCAAGTCGCCGCGGCAGGGGGTGGGAGGAGCAAAGCGGACCCGCCCCTCACCCCCGCCCCCCCTCTCCCATTCACCGCCTGCGGAGGGGGCGCGCAGCGGCGCCCCGCCCCTTTCTTCGCACCCTGCTCCCCCCCCTCACCACCCGCGAGTGGTACGGCCTCGCTGTGTTATGTAAACATAGAGTAAAGGGGACGGGGCCGCTCTTAAAGGGGCCGCGCTCCGGCGGGAGGAGCGGGGTGGGGGGCACTGGCTCACAGTGTGGGGTTCTAGATCACCTCCAGCCCCTGGCTAGTGTCTGGATGCCGGGCGGGGGTCTTTAGACCCACATTTGCCTGGAGGCATGGTTCTAGATCACCTGGGGCTGGGCTACCTCCTGTCTGGACTGCAGGTGCTAGATCAGCTCAGGGTTCTAGATCACCTCAGGGTTCTGGATCATCTCCAGGGATTTGGTCACCTCCTGTTTGGGAGGGTGGTTCTGGGCTACCTGTGGATGGGGTGGGGCTCTAGAACACCTCCGTGTGGTTCTACATCACTGCAGTGCTCTGGATTCCCTTCAGAGAGCTCCTGTGTCACCTCCTGCCCCAGAAAGGTGGGGGGGAGGGGGGTCCAGGCCACCACCTGCCTCCTACACCTTTCCCGCAGTCTCCAGCGTGGTGGTCTTGAGTAGCCACCATCACCTTAAATTAGAAAAAAAGTTGATTCAGACTAGATATAAGGAAGAAATATTTTATGAGGAAGGTATTGAGAGCCTGGTCCATGTTGGCCAGAGAGGTGGTGGACGAACCATCCCTGGAGACATCCCAGGCCAGGCTGGACGGGGCTCTGAGCAACCTGAGCTGGTGAAGATGTCCCTGCTCATGGCAGGGGTGGCACTGGATGAGCTTTGACAATCCCTTCAACCCAAACTATTCTATGATTCTGCACTTGTGGCCAAGGAATGACTTCCCTCCAATCTCTCATGCCTAGATGAGGAAGGAGCTGTGGAGTCCATCTTCTGGACTCTTCTCTCCATTGTCTTCCTCTGAGGCTGCAAAAATGTCCCATCTTCCCCCCACTCCACCACCTTTGCTCTTCAGAAAGAGCTTTACAAAGCCGGCGCTTTTCAATGCTCCGACTCATCTCTCCAGGCACAACTGCTGCCTCGAGCATTACAGGTCTGCTCCAAAGCTGAGCTGGGGCTGCTTTATTCCTTCCAAAGACTTACTTTCCAATAAAAAAGAAGGAAAAAGTCATGAATGAAAGCACACTATTCCCAAGCCCGTGTCACCTCCCTGAACACCCACAGCCGGCAATGCTCAAGCGCAAACGCATTTTCACTCCATTGCTGACAGATTTAGGTGAAATAAGTCATTAAATCAAAATATCAATGGGCTGACAGGCATCCAGGGGGCACCTGCCCAGACACCAAGGTCTCGTGCAATGCAAAACTGGGCTAAAAAGGCATCAAGGTGCAAAAAAACCCTGAACTTTTGACAGTGACTTCCAAAGACTTTCCCACCCAGCCCATCGCTGCCTCAGCATCTCCCTCAACACTCAGAGATTCATTTCCATTCGTCTTGATACCCAATGCAAGCACAAAACCAGCAAGATTAGCTTGACATCAATCTGCATCAAGGATGGAAATTCTCATTAGCTGCTATTTGAGGTGTCCAACCTGGGAGCCCGTTAACAAAGAGAAAGGTAATTGCAGCAGCCACGCTGCTCCTGGCCTTCACCAAAAAGCATCCCCTGGGCTGGCACAGTCAGACTCGGGATTGAGTCCTGTTCCTTCTGCCGAAAGCTTTCACTCTGCCTGAAATTGTATTTAGCTATTAATTTTCCCGATAATGTTATTTTTCTGTCGTTTCTGGTGAAGAGGTGAAATGGAAAAACCCAGTCAATCTCATAGGGCTGCAAAATGGAGATCTTCCCAGGGGCAGTGTAAAGAAGACAAGATTTTATTAAAGACAGAGAGCTGAATTATTACAGATTTATCTTCTTTATTGCCTTAACAAAATAGAAGAGAAAGCCGGGCTGTAAGTCACTGTCAAAGAAAACAAATAGGGCCCCGAAAACAGTGTGAAAAGCAAAGCTCCTGGCTTCATCCTCTTCAACTTCTCCCATTTCTCCCCCCGAAAGCAAGACCTTTGCGGCAGCTTGGCTTTCGCGCGGCATAAACAAATTTTAATACTCTTCCAAAAACGCTCCCAAACAGCTCAGCTCAGCCAGGCTTCCCATAAGGAGCTGGATTTACAGCATCTTCTGCTGCTCCCCCAGCCCCCCATGGGGGACAAGGAAAGACCTTGAAGATGTGATTTTTCCCCTTTTACCCACTTTCTCATTTTCTAACACTACACTTTTTGGAGAACATGGAAAAATTGCATAGAGCCTTGTGCACAAGGCTCAGAACTGCAAGGTTCCGCACCCTTTTGCCGGGCCGGCGCATTTTTATGTTCAGCATGTGAACCAGCTCATTTGCTGTATTTAAATACAGAAGTGCAGAAATTGTTAACTGCAGAAAATGCACTGGTTTGCATTGCTTAAGAAAATTATTAACTACAGAAAATACATCAGTTTGCATTGGGGAAAAATAAAAGCGCAGGCCAGGAAAAAAGAGCCCAGTGGGATTGACAGGGGGATATTTGCACCTGATGCATTAGTAGCAGGTGGATGAGCTGCAATGGGTTGAGGAGGAACCCCCCACTACATACGTTTGGGGGAGATGATGAGATAACGCTTGCCACTTGGGTTCGTGCATTCTTTTTTCTCCTTGGAGATGTATTTCATCCGTATACATGTGGTCTCTTCATTCTGCATGTCCCCATGGGTTATTTCAGGCTGACAAGTGAAGAAGGACACTCAGTCCCAGTCCCATGGGGTGTTTTAAGGGCTGCTGTGTCTTTTCTTCCCAAATCGTAGGTTTTCTTGTTCAAGTTTCCAAGGACCTGTTGCTCCTAGCACTGGAAACCTGCTTTTAATTTTTAAATCCCTATTTTTTGACTAATGAAGCAGAGCACGGAGCAGCTTTGCCATGCAACACACAGCTCCCCATCCCACAGAAATCGCAGCCCCGAATCCCAGCACCGCTATTTCCTCCAACTCCAAAAATTCCTTTTGCAACTGGTGCAAGCAGCCCTTGGCTGGCATTTTTCCCTAAATCCACTGAAATAATTGCGAAAAGTACCCACAGCTGCATTCTGCTATTTTTCAGCTCAAAATGCCTTGCGGTCTTGAATCAGGGGTGGCTCAGCATGGCTTTTCAGGGGGATAAAGAGAGGTTTGCTTGTTTTCCCCTTGGAAGTGGGAATCGCAGATAACTTGTTAGAGTTCCTCCCCGACATTGGAGTTTACTCCCAGGTTTAGCACAAGCAGCTGCTTGGCTGGAAGGAAAGATATCCAGCCAAGCCAAAAGAGCATTAAAATCAATGTTAAAAAAAAAAAAACAAATCCCAAACACAGAGAAATAGTACGTGCCCATTTATTTTTAAAATGTAATGAAAAGTTATTTTAAATGCAGGAAGATTAATAAGCCTCTAATTCAGCAAAGTACTTACAGATGTGCTCCACTCTAAGTAAGTACTTTGGCACTTTTATGAATCAAGGTCTAGGGACCAGGCTTCAAATATAAAGTAACTATTGAAAGATGCAAATAACCTTCACATCGTACCTGTGGCTTATGCTGTGCATGAAGATCACAGTACATGGGATCAAAACATAAATAGAATCACAGAATCCCAGAATGTGAGGGATTGGAAGAGACCTGGAAAGCTCATCCAGTGCAATCACCCAATGGAGCAGGAACACCCAGATGAGGTTACACAGGAAGGTGTCCAGGCGGGTTGGAATGTCTGCAGAAGAGGAGACTCCACAACCTCCCTGGGCAGCCTGGGCCAGGCTCTGCCACCCTCACCAGGAACAAGTTTCTTCTCATATTTAAATGGGACCTCCTGTGTTCCAGTTTGAACCCATTACCCCTTGTCTTATCATTGACTGTCACTGAGAAGAGCCTGGCTCCATCCTCCTGACACTCACCCTTTCCATGTTGATCACCATTAACAAGGTCACCCCTCAGTCTCCTCTTGTCCAGCTCCAGAGCCCCAGCTCCCTCAGCCTTTCCTCACACGGGAGATGCTCCACTCCCTTCAGCATCTTGGTGGCTGCGCTGGACTCTCTCCAGCAGTTCCCTGTCCTGCTGGAACTGAGGGGCCACAACTGGACACAATATTCCAGGTGTGGTCTCCCCAGGGCAGAGTAGAGGGGCAGGAGAACCTCTCTGACCTACTGACCACCCCCTTCTAACCCACCCCAGGTACTATTGGCCTTCCTGGCCACAAGGGCCCGGTGCTGGCTCATGGTCACCCTGCTGTCCCCCGACCCCCAGGTCCCTTTCCCTTACACTGCTCTCTAATAGATCATTCCCCAACAGGGATAAAGTTTTTCATTCCCAGCTCTACATTGTTGCTGTTCATAGAAATGTTTCCAGGAGGGGGATCAGGTTTATGTTCAGCCATTGGTGCAGATTCTTGGAACTGAGGAAGTTGATCTCTGGGGTCAGAGCTGCCCGGCTTTGATGATCCAGAGTGGGGAATAAACCCCAAGAAAGGAGAAAAGTTGCCTCAGCTCCAAGGTTGAGATCAACCAGGCATCGAATGGTTGGGTGCAGACGTCTCAGGCTGGAAAATCTCCAGCTCATAGGTGACAGAGGCTCTTGAGCAGCCACCCAAGGGAAGCAGCAGAAGGAAGTGCTGTGGGTGTTTTAAAATTAGATTTGATAAATATACTACAGGAGAAATATTATGTGATAGTTCACACTGATGCAATACTCAGCTTAGGATATTTCGGGGCTCCTTTCAGTCCTGTGTATCAAAGAGGTTCAGTGCCTGACACATATTAGGCTAAAACATATTTGCTTTTTCTCACATTTGAGAAAATATGTGCTTTGGACCTGCTATTGTCTTAATTTTTCACCATGCCATATAATGGTCTAGATTCACAGTAACACCTAAGATTTAGAGAGGGGAATTAACATTAAAAAATAAATGGAAGAGCTGAAAGGATAAAATACTTTCAAGTATCATGGCAGCAGCTTAAAGATATGTTACAGGCTCCAGCTTAACCTGTAACACCCTGTAATAAAGACCCTAAAGGATTTTTAAAAGCAGAGAAGTGTGAAAGGCTATTCGGATCAAATAAACAAACAAAAAGCCATCAAAAAGCTGCGTCTAAATGAGGAAAACAAACTGCAGCACAAACACTGGCAAATAGAAAACCACAATAAGGCAAGTGGAAAAGATTTTGCGGAACAGTTTGCCAGAGGCATAAAAACACACGTAAAAACACAGCAGAGACAGAAAGTCTAACAGGGACTCGCTGGGGCCAGCAAGCAGTGCAAGTGTGAAAGAAGTCTCGGGTGAAATAAAACCCTAGTGGGTCGGGTAAATGGTCCCCTTGTGTGTCTGGAGACTCCCACAGCAAAACCCTCTTCGTCAGGAATGGGTCTGGCCAGTCACTGGCCCAAGACTTGTAAAGAGATTCAGATATGATTATATGAATAATTAACAGTATTTGTCTGCACCAGATGGGAAATAGCAAACTTGACACTGGTTCGTGAAGAGGCAAGCTTAAGAGCTGTGACCCAATCAGTCTGACCTGCACTAGGCAATTTAGTAGAAAATATAATCAAGTATAGGTAAATACAGATAAATATAGATGTATTTGGCAGATCTGATATACCTGGGCAATGGGGTTCTTGCAGAAAGAAGTCACAGTTTCTAATGCATTCACATCCTTTGAAGCAGTCAATTAATATGATGGAGAAGGTGACTGAATGTTTGTCACCTATCTGGGGTTCACAAAAGCTTTGCCACTGCAAGAGCTGCTAAAGCCATAAGACTAGCATGAGACAAAGAAAGGGCTTCCTGGATTAGCACAAACCAAAGGCTGGAAATAGGTTCTCATTTTCAGCGAGGGGAGAAGCCGTTGTTGGGGTTTTGTGGTGCCATGGGGCCCTGGTCAGGCAGCTGACTCATAATGGGAAAGTTCGCTGAGGAGCCAAAATTGTTAAGCTGACTGCAAAGAGTTATAGAAGGACCCAACAAAAAAAAGTCCAAGTACATAAGAGAAGATGACCTTAGCCATATCTGTCTAATGACTGGCTCTAATTGAGCCATTATCATTTGAGAAAGACATGCTGAGGTTTTACAGTCACTATAGGTCCTTCTCTTGAAAGAGTCACTCAGGGATCAACACAAGTCTAAAAGACAAATAAAATGTACCGAGAGGCTTCTGTACATCTTTTCCAATGATGGGGGTTATTCTAGGTGAATGGTCTGTATGCCTTTTCCTACTGGGCCCCATAGCCCAGGATGAGGGACCACACTGGAGATGCGGAGGATGTTTCTGCAACCTACTGATTATCTGCTGGATGAACAGGAGCCAGAGGGCCGTCTCTTTTTTCTAATACGCAACTAAACAACTGGGGTTGTTTAGTCTGGAGAAGAGGAGGCTTAGAGGGCAGCTCAGCACTCACAGTAATGCCACAGTAACCTGAAGGGCAGTTCTAGCCAGGTGGGGATTGGGCTCTTCTCCCAGGCAGTCAGCAATAGGACAAGGGGGCATGGGCTTCAACTCTGCCAGGGAAAATTTAGGCTGAATATTAGAGGGAGGTTCTTTACAGAGAGAGTGGTCAGGCATTGGAATGGCTGCCCAGGGAGGTGGTGGACTCGCTGTCCCTGGAGGTTTTTAAACTGAGATTGGACATGGCACTTAGTGCCATGATCTAGTAAACGGACTGGAGTTGGACCAAGGGTTGGACTCGATGATCTCTGAGGTCTTTTCCAACCCAGTCGATTCTGTGATTCTGTGATCCTACCTGGAGCACCGGCACCGTGCACCTTCTTCGCAGTCTTCCTCCTGAGGGACTTTTGATAGCTGAGAGGGAATAAACACCTTTTGTACATGTCTTCCTAAACCAGTATCACTTTTCTTGTCCTCTCCCTGCAGCCCAGAGCTGAGTCCCCTCTCAAATCACCGCATCCCTCTTTATGGGCTGCTCACTCCTGCCTCAGTTGCTCATCTGGGAATGGACTTTCTTCCTCCAAGATGTTGCTCCTTTTTGCTTTTAAATTTCTTCTCCATTTGAAACTTAACACTAACACAGTGGTGGGAGGTAGAGGATGGGGACAGTTCCTTTATAATTTAGTTACACCTAATTTAGGGGAATTCTGATAATCTAACCTTCATCCCAGCAGACAAAGCTGGTGAGATTGGTTCCATGGGCTTGGTCCACGTTATCCTACTACAAGAACCATCCCTGGCAATGATGCTCCCCATCCCCCAGGAGAGCAGCTTCGGGAGCAGATGGCTGGGTCCACATCCACAAAGAGATATTCAGCTATCGCATAAATCAAACAGACTTCCCCCATCAAACATCATGAGAACACCCAAATCATTGCAGGATATAAGGTGGGAGAGGAGCTCTGCTTTTCAAGAGCTGAGGCTCTGGCGAAGTTCAGGTGTGTGGTCTCAGCCTGGCTCTGGTTTATTTTACATCAGCTTCTGTTGCAAGGGCTCGTCAGCTAATTGCACTGATCCCTGTATGTGCTGAAAGCCTCATCTAGCACTTTTTAAAAATTATTATTAACCAAGGAATCTGCTTTTCAGGGGATGCTTGAGGAGCGCTGGGGTGATGGGACCTCTGCGTTGTCAGCACCGTGAACCTCAGACCCAAAACTTTCCCAATTTGCAGGCGTCGAAGTACTTCACCCACCAGCAAAGCATGAACACCCACAAAGCCACTTAAAATTAAACAGCATTTACACGTATTATGCTACAGAGAATGAAATGCATTTTAGAAATTATTGTGTATTAGAAAAAAAAGACAGCCCCCTGGCTCCTGTTCATCCAGCAGATAATCAGTAGGTTACAGAAACATCCTCCACATCTCCAGCGTGGTCCCTCAACTCCACAGCCAAAAACCCCCCCAAACTCCTCAGCACTGCCTTTCGCAATCTTTGCAGCACTGATACGTGCATATGGTTTTAGAAGAGAAGAAAAACACCATTTCGCTAAGGACTATAGGGGCTGCGGTTAATAACTACTTGGGAGTTCAGACTCCACTGGCGGTTAAGACCTAACAATTAATCAGTTTGCACCTCTGTGTCTTGTTAGGGTAAAGAGGTGCCAGGTCATATCTGAATATGTTAAAAGCAGCACTTGGCCTTCAAAGTATATACATCAGTAAAGCCTTATAACTACCTCCTAGCATTTGACATTCTTTTCATTACTATAATTTACTAAGTGCATTGCCAGGTGCTCCTGGCAGGATTCCAGGCTGCCTTCAGCCAGGCAATGGATAAACTCAGAAAAAAAAGGCTGTTGCTACCCCCAAAACCTTGAAATCCAAGCAAGAAGGGAAAAAAAAGAAAGAAAAAAAAAGGGAAAATAAGAAAATAAACATCCCACCAAAAAACAAAGGACCACCAGCTGGGTGCAGATGTCAGGAAGATGCAGCAAAAGGAATAATGTCCTGTTAAACCATCGTGCAACTGCGGTTCCCGAAACCCAGAGTCCTGCCTTCTTCCTGGTCATGGGAGCTTTCCCACTTATAGATGGTTATAGATGGTCACTTCGCCTACGCCTGCTCGGCATGGGCAATTAATAAGTCGTTAGCTTGGTAAGCTGAAAGGCTCACTATTGTCAGGATTGGCCGAGATGCTGCTGGAGTTGTCGTTATTATGGGCTCTTTAGCAGATGGATGTTCAAAACTGTATTTCACTGCAATAAGGTAATAGCTGAGAAATGCAATTCTGGTAGCCCCATGATTGCTACTGCCTTTCAGTGGAGTCGTTAGGAGATGAAGATGCCTTGTACCTCGTCAGATAATGCCTTTCCTTAACAAAGGAGCTGAGTTATCTTAGAAGAGGTTGAGAGTTCCTCGCCTTTCGGAGAGGGAAAAGGGACTGTTATGTGTTGCTGAGATTTACTAGTTATATTAAATTAGGGAAGGTTTTGTATGGAAACACTAGAAGAAGCTATGAAAAAATTGCAAGACATGTTTTTGTGCAAAAAGAGCACACATATACCTGCTGTTGCCAATAAGAGAGAGAAGATGAATGAAAAAAAGCCTTTGAGCTGAAAGAAAATCAACATGAATTCATTACTAAGTGTTAGCGATCATACATATAGCATACATCCAACTACAGCAATGGAAAATACTTTCTTGAAGGAATAGAAAGAACAGGAAACCACTTGCTAATAAAATTTACCATCTGCCTTCTGGAATGTAGGACTCCTTGGTTCAGATGTTGTAGTCAAACCAAAGCAGCCAGGAAGGCAAAAGCAACCTTGTAAATCCACATCTGAATAATAAGGAACTGTAGGGCTGGTGGCAAAAGCTCATTGACTTGATAGATGAAGGAGAGGGTCTAATGACTTTTGGTCTCCAAAGGGTGAAAGCAACGTGGGGTGGCCCTGTGGCCACATTTCCAACCCCCTACCAAGCTGATTATACAACAAACATCCCAAACCTGCTCTGAGGAAAGGACACGTACCATTTTCTTCTCCGCAGGCCGTTAAACCCGCCGATTTCCAGGCACTTGGTGAAGCCAACGGTAGGAACACGCTGACATCTTTACAAGGAAGAACAGGATGTGACAGCCCTGTGTGTGAGCAGGAGTTATCTGGTGTTTTGTTAGCCTGTTTTTTGGGAACAGATGGGAACGGAGCCATAGGAAGCCTCATCGTTCAACTTCCCCAACTCATTAGTGAGGCCCCTACACAGCGAAACCCTCCCCTTGTCCCATCTGCAGCAGCCAAAACCTCGGTGACCTCCAAACCCACCACCTGGGACCCCCAACCCCTCCATCACCGCTTATAAATCTTTACATTTGAAATGCGCTGCCAATCGATGATTTCAGGATGCAAATGGAGCATATGGAGACCATAGCAAGCAAAACAAAGACAGAAGCCACGGGCCATTTCCATGATCAGAAAGAGAAAGAGTTTCTAGTTATGCAAAGGTCATTGTCTGAGCGTGGTCATACATTTAAATATTTTAGTGTCCGTGTGCCTGGATCCTCCCAGAATGTTTGTGTGTAGGGGGGTAAATGCAGTGGTTTAGTTAGATAAGGGAACACAGAAGAAGTGCAGATGTCTCTGTCTCATGAGATCTTTAAATCAAACTCAAGCATCCTGGAGATTCGCTTTTTTCTCCCTATAGTTATTTATATATACATATAGTTATTATTTTTTCCCCTATAGTTATCTATTATTATTTTTTCCCCTTATAGTTACATATTCATGCTTTGACTCCTGGTTACTCCACGCAGTTTCCAGCATGAAGTCAGCATAAACATTCCTGCCTCCCCAAATCCGCTGTGTGCAGCACTGAGGGATGCAGCAATGGCAGCTCAGTGCTGCGGGGTGTCACCTCCACCCCGGTGACCCCGCCACCTCCTCGGTGCCCACAGGGCATGGCTGGCACCATCATGGCAAAGGAGACAAAGTCTGACTTTCTTTTTGTTTTCCCCTCCTCCTCTTTGCGAATGTGTAACAGTGAGAAGGGACATTGTCCGCAGGTCTGTGGGAAGCACAAAGGGGTGGCTGTGCTGACCTCCTTATAAAAATTCAAGGCTGTCCTCATTTTTCCTGGAGGTTTTGAGCAGTTTGCACACACGTATCTTTGTTTTACCCACCCCCCTCCCCGACAACCCCAGCGCTGCCCTGTCCAAAAGCCTCCGGTTCCAGCCCAGTCCTGCTGCCCACACAGAAACCAGCAAAATCTGACATACCCGGTCAGAACTTAGACAATTAGGGAGAAATGCTGAATATTCCTTCTTGGAGAAAACGCTGCTTTTCTTTCTTGTGATGCTGCCAGTTCAAAACTTCAGTGTAGCTCAGTTTCTAGTGCTGGCAACTCGACTTTTTCCCAAAATCAAGCCCTTGAAGCTTCTCTGGCCATTTCCCCACCGCTGCAAGCACAGGGAAGGGCGAGATGCTGGGATCCTCAGGAAACTACTTTATATGTGTAATTTGGGGATTTTCATCTAAATATCTTCTCTGTGACCACTGAGGTCCCTGGCTGGAGTCTGCGATTTTTAAAAAGGATTAACGCTGTGGCAACCTTCATCCAGATGCCCCCAAAAAAGGTTTTGACCTGGTTGTGTGCTGAGTACTTTGCCCTCCTAAACTCTAATTCAAATCCCTTTTGCTTTTCTATTTCCAGCCTTTCCCCGCCCCCCCCACCCCCACTTTCATGCATTTAAATGCTCCACTCTCTGCAGGAATAAACAAATTCTAAAAGAGATTTCAGTTTAACAACCTGACAATTTATATTATATTTTTGGGGGGAGGATTGGTGCCCATGGTCATTTAGGGGAATTCAGCAAAGCCTGAGCTCGGCAGCATATCCAGATTGAAGCAGGGTTGTTCTTTCTCTGTTCACCTCTGAAAATTTGGGATTTAAGCAATATTTGGGACTGAACAGTTACACCGTTGGTGAATACAGGGGATGTTCTGGGTTTCTTCCCTTAGCCACAAGCAGGATTAAGAGCAAAGAGCTCCTTCCTGTCAAAAACAAGGAGAATCATCTTGTCATAAGCTATTAATATGGAGCTGCATTGGCACTTGGCAGCAAACCACCAAACCCACAAAGTTGTGTTTAATTTGCTGTTAGAGGACAGACTGAATCTTCTTCACTCAATTATACTGAGACGATATTTCAGCACGGAGCCCTGGAAAAATGCCACCGCTCGCTTATGACAGCCCCACCGCTCCAACTTGGGGTTGCTGGTGTTGTCCATCCTCTGCTCCTCAAAAGGGAGTTTCAAGAGCTCCTATGTGTCGAGATGGCCCATGCGCAATGAATCCAGAAGGTTCTTCACCCCTCACCTCCACCCCACCAGCCCCAAGAGCCAGCCCGAGCCCTGGCACCCATCTCATTTTGACCCCATGTACATGCCCGAATAGCAAGAACAACCAGAAATAACCCCATATTTCCCTCAGAAAAAGGGCCAGGGTGGAGTTTTGACTTTCAACAGGGTTTCATTGCCATCCCAGCCCTCAGGTTCCCATGCAGGCTGGGCTTTGCCTGGTGCCTTCCTGCCTTCCCCAGATCCCCACCGGACATGAAGCCTTCCCCTCGTCATCCAGGATGTCGTTTTCTATTTTTACTCAAATCCCTTTAACTTCTTGACATTTTTAAGGCAGCAACCTGGAGGAAATAGATTATCCCACGGGGGGTACTGTGTGACTCCAGCCCTTGGTTAAGAAGATAGAACTTCTTTTCAGGGTTCATCACATTCCTGAACTGGCTGCAACTTCTAACTCACAAAACAGGGAATACAATGCCCATAAGCTTTTATTCAGTAGAACTTCATTATTAGTCATCATATCCTTCATGTAGATGGGGAACAACAAGGAACAGCTCTCATTTTAATATGTACAGTCTGGGAGACAGCGACAGCCTTTTATCTCAGCTCGTTGAGTATCTCTTGGCTTGCTCAAGTCCCGTTAGAGTTAGGAAGCTGGTTAGCTGCCTCGGTAGACAATTTCTGTTGCATGGTGACATGAAAAACAGGACACAAGGATGCACTGTGGTCTTTTACAAACTGCGACAACTGAAGCAGGGATCGCTGCTGATATTAGTTTTGTCCTACAGACACTGTGTAGAGTATGAGCCTGATATTTCTTTCTTTTTGTTCTGCAACTGCAGAGCTTAGTACTGCATTTTTTTGGGGGGGGGGCTATTTTGAACAAAATTGCTGTTAGGTCCCATTTTTCCTTTGTTTCCAGAACACAGGGATGTGCAAAACAACCACCGCCTTAGGAGTATTTCAAGGCAGCAAGAGGAGAAACTCCAGAGTGGCTCTGGGGAGAACGCTCCCACGTTCCTGAGATTCCTCTTCCAACGCTCCATAGACAGACTCGCAGTTCTATTTGCAAAAACTGGGAAAGCTTCCAAATTTCAGCCTGCAAAGCCTTCCACTAAAAAAAATTAAAAATAAATATAAAAATACACATAGGAAAGCTACATTTCCCCCTACCACAGAGCAAGAGACCCTTGCAAGCAATGAAGCCCCTGCAGATGCGCCCCCATGAAGCATGCTGTGCTACAAGTGTTCACTGCCGATGCGTTGCTTCCCAGCAAGCATGTGGGGCCCAAGATTTCAATTTACAAGCACAGCTCTGGGTTGTGTCTCCAAGGATAACCTGCTCTTCATCTGCAGGAAAATTCAAGATGGGAATAAACAGCGCTTGCTGGGAACAGGGTCCCTTGGCTGAGCTCTGGCACTGCTTTTTCTTGTGTCTTGATGCCTCCAACACAGAGCAGCAGCTGAATCCCGTGCACCCACATAACACACTCTTGTATTCACCCCAAGTTTTCTAGCAAGTGAAAAAAAAATGAGGAAAAAAGGAATGTCTGCTTGGCGAGTGTAGGACACGTGTAACCCCTCGCAGCTGCAGCCAAGCCAATGTGGGCAAGCACTTCCCTGCGAGGTTTGATGCCTTGATGTGAACACTTGGACTGAAGTGAGCAGTGGCTGAGGAACTCCTGCTACTGGCAGCATTTTGCAGCAGGGGCTCAGGGCTTTGACTTTTGTTCCTTCAAGTTTTATTATCCTGCTGGAGCTCAGAGAAAGCATTGACCTTGAAAGCGTGGTTACCCTTCTCTCCAAGTTCTCCACTTTGTCTTGGTCAGTTACTGTTAGTGACACCAACAGAAGAGAAATAAAACCTTGAACTAATGAATATTACATTGTTTTAACCTAATTTGGCACATCCTGAGCACATGTTCTGCTGGCCAGACAGATGGGTGAATTCTACCTTTCCATATTTGATCTACTGGAGCCATGTGCTTTCAGACCCAGGGGGGGCAACTCCCTGACCTAAGCAAGGCAGATGGGTAGAACCGATGAACAACCTGTGTTTCAAAGACAGAACAGTTAGAGAGGAGTTTGGCCAGGGCCAGAGTCATCTGGGTCTGTCTGTTGGGCTGCACAGCCTCACTGTGTATAAGCAATTAACACTGGTGCACAGAGGGCTGACAGACCTTGTTTTGCAAATGCTGAAGTGTTGACACTTCACACCAAGGTGCATCTTGTGTTACTGGCAAAGAAGAAAACCCTCTGTTAAATTCACAGGGTTTTCCTGTCAGACATCCCCATGGCTCTAACTCAGAATCAGCCCAGCATTGATGTCCATGCTCATATCTGCAGTGGAGTGCATTCATCTAGTTGTCAATAATCACAGAATCACAGGGTGATTGGAGTTGAAGGGACCTCTGTAGATCCCCCAGTCCAACCCCCCTGCTCCCGCAGGGTCACAGAGCAGATCACACAGGTGGGTCCAGGGGGTTTGAATGTCTCAGAGAAGGAGACTCCACACCCGCTCTGGGCAGCCTGGGCCAGGCTCTGGCACCTCCCAGCAAACAAGTTTCTCCTCATGTTCAGATGGACCCTCCTGCGTTTCAGTCTGTGCCCGTTGCCCCTCACCCTGGCGCTGGGCACCACTGAACAGAGTCTGGCCCATCCTCTTTGTACCCACCCTTGAGATATTGATCAGCATCAATAAGATCCCTCTCAGCTTCTCTAATATAGTCTGCTTGCAGAAAATCAAAGGAAGGGAAAGGGAGGACAGGCCTGGCTGAGGTGAGCTGGGTGAGGCTGGACTTGGTGGGTCACGGGAAAGACCAGTGTCAGACCTGACTCTGGCAGCACCCAAACCTGACACATCTCAGGTCCAAATGCTGATATTGTTAGGAGATTCTCTGAGCAGCTCAGACCCACAACACAGCCAGGAAGTGAGATGAAAAAACAATGTTTTCCTGCCCTTTGTCTCTTCTCCAGCCTCTGTACACCCAAATCTTGGTTGTGTCCAGAGCTGGTACCCAGGCATCAACCTACTTAAAACTGAAGTGCTCCCATCACCCCTTGGTTATCATCTTCACACACAGACTATGTAGAAAGGGTGAAGGCAGATGCTTAAAGGTTCCCCAACCACCAATGTGCCCATTTCCTGCAGGAAAACCTCTGTGCCTTGGAAAAATCCCCCCTCCTGGGTGCACATTTTGCTTTTGGTTTGAATTTGAGCTGCCTGACAAACAGCACACTGGGTCCCACCCCCACCTTCCGAGCAAAATCCCCGCCGCCGCGCTTGCACGTTGCAGCCAAGCCCTGCTGAAGATGTTATCAGGAAAGGGAATTATTTGCTACTGGAGAATGTACTTGTGCCTCGCAGCTATTCGGCTGCACAAATATGTGGAGTGTTGTTGATAATTCACCAAGGGAAGTCTGGAAAATGGATTCTGCAACGAGATAATTCCGCTTGTAGACTTTTATTTTATATATTTCTGTTTCCTTCCTCCTTTTCTGCTCCCCCCACCATTTCCATTTCCATCTAAATGGGACCTTTGTTTTTTTCTGAGTCAATATTTAGTCACTTGTTCCTCTCAAGCCTCCTGGCTCAGTTTCTCAGAGCAGAGCATTCCCAGGGGAGAGCCAGGCCTGAGCGAGATGCTGGATCTGGTGCCACACAGCTCCTCCAAGCATTCGTGGTTCACACTTGAAATGACTTTTGCATATGGATTTGTAATTAAGTGAGCCAAACCTTATTACAGGCACCTAGAAATAAATCCCATACCCCACATCCCATATGCTGATAGCCATGCTAATTGATATTACAAAAATCCAGGACTGCGCCCACCTTTAACAGTGATTTGCATCAATGTCATGGGCAGACTGAAAGTTCACACAACTTCATCTAGAGAGATACTTCCCAAAGAGCCTTCTCAAACAAGGGTGTATTTCCAGCTAATCTTTTTAGATCCTCTCTCTTGCAAAAATTTGCATTAACTCTAGGAACAGACAAGGAAACCTGACCATTAACAGATTGATTTCCATTGAGGTATCAGCTGCTCTTTGTCCAGCTATTGTTAGACCAGCTGATGGTGCTCGGTTGATTTACAAGGCTCCAGCACTTGTGGCCATTGCTTTTTCTTGCTTTTTGCATTGAAGGTACATATATGTGTTTTCTTCTGGGCTTGTCTATATGCAAAAGTACTACAGTCTTATCTGCAAGCTGAGCTACACCAGCTAGATCACAAAGCTTGCTGTTATTTTAATACAAGACCCTGTCAGATCATATGCTCTGAACTGGATTTAATTTATGTTTGTAAATAAGTAGAAATATTAAGTAGGAAACAAACAAACAAACAAGATCTTTTTAGGCTTGCATAAAACATCTGCACAAACCTGTGCTGAAATAAATACAGGTTGGGTTACAACCTAGGAACATGGTAGTTTTTCTAACCAGAGACCCAATCATAGTTTTTCAGTTCCACCATGTGGAGAAGCCTGTAAGGTGAGGCATCAGACTGATTTCACCAATTCACATGGATTTGGGGGGTTTGTTTGCCTTGCTCCAAGCCTGTTCTACCTTTGCTCATGTCAGCTGCAAATGAGACTTGGCTCTGTGGCAGGAAACAATTTCCTAGGGAGCAGCAATGGCCAAAAAGGCAGGGATGCAGAGTTGGGTGCATCTCTTGTGTGAAAACAAGATTTCAGCCACCATCTCAGTGCCCTGCCTGCGTTGCTCAGCAGAAGCATCCTCACCTTATGAATTGATGGGAAAGTAGAAATACTGGAGGGGTTTGTGCAGAAAAATAGATTTGGCTTCGGTGTGAGAACACCAAGAGCTGTCCAGGCTACAGATGGTCCTATCTGTATGTATCAGCCCACACAAGCACCAGGGTGGAGATGGGCTTCACTGTGACCAAAAAAGAGCAGAGGAAAGCTTGAGGAGAGAAAGGGAGAGGAAGTGCTGCCAGACACACACAAGGAGCCCTTGGGTGCAGGCTACGTGCGATGGTGGCCAAGGAGCTCAGGTGGACCTGTGAGGTGTTAGATCACAGCATCACAGAATGGTTAGGGTTGGAAGAATCTTTAAAGTTCATCTAGTCCAACCCCCGTGCCATGAATAGGGACACCTTCCACTAGATCATGTTGCTCTAAGCCCTGTCCAACCTGACCTTGAACACTTCGAGGGCTGGGACATCCACAACTTCTCTGGACAGCATGTTCTACTGTGTCACCATTCTTGTTGTAAAAAAGTTCTTCCTTGTATCTGATATAAATCTGAGGTCTTTTAGTTTACAACCATTATCCCTTGTCCTGTCACTACAGGCCTTGATAGAAAGCTTCTCTCTTTCTTCTTAGCCCCCTTTATGTATAGAAAGTCCACAATAAGGTCTCCCCTTCTCTTCTCCAGGCTGAACAACCCCAACTCTCTCAGCCTTTCCTCACATCAGAGCTGTTCCATCCCTCTGATCATCTTCATGGCCTCCTTTGGACTCACTCCAACAGGTCCATGTCTCACTCATGTTGGTGGCCCCAGAGCTGGACCAGCACTAAACGGGCATCTCACCAGAGCAGAGCAGAGGGGCAGAATCACCTCCCTTGAAGCACTTCTTCTGAAGCAGCCCAGGATATATTTGTCTTTCTGGGCTGTGAGCACAAATTGCTGGGTCCTGTTGAGCTTCTCATCAATTAACACCCCCAAGTCCTTCTCGTTAGGGCTACTCTCAATCCTTTCATCCCCTAGTCTGTACTGATACTGAGGATTGCCTCTGTCCAGGTGCAGGACCTTCCACTTGGCCTTGTTGAACCTCATGAAGTTCACATGGGCCCACAAGTCCCTCCAAGTGACATCTCCTCCCTCAAGTGTATCAACTGCACCACTCAACTTGGTGTCATCCGGAAACTTGCTGAGGGTACACTTGATCCCACTGTCATGACATCAATAAAGATATTGAACAGCACCGGTCCCAATACAGTCCTTTGAGGAACACCACCAAATGACGTCCAGTTGGACACTGAACTGTTGACTGCAGTTTTTGGGATGCAGCCATCCAGCCAATTCCATCACCTAGTGAAAAGATGAATTTGCACTGGTAGATGACTGTTGGAGACAAGGTTTGAGCAAAAGTCCTGACATCTCCTTCGTAAATAGCTGGTGGAAAGAGGATTTTCCAGATGTGCTCTGCACTGCTGTGCCAGCCCCTTCCACCCACCCACCCCTCGGAGGGAAGGGACATAGACACCCACCTCTCTTGTACCCCGCTTCCCTCTGCGAATTCCTTTCTGATGACCAACACCAGCAGAACAAGGCCTTTTTCTTCCTCTTTTCAGCATGGCCACCTTTCCTTGGATTATCAGCATTCTTCAAAGTGAAAAACAAGAAAAAACATCCCTACACCCTCTTGATATGCGATATGTAGCAGACCAGAGTGAGATGTGCCCATTTCCTTCAGCTGAGCTCTTCCAAGGATACACATGGGTACGCACACAGCTTTATAGACACACATATTTAATTCTGACCAAAGTAACTTGAATCCAAGTGATGTGATTTGAAAACATTAGGTTGGCACTTGTCTCTAAACCCCTTCTGCTTCCTCAGCCATTGACCGCAGCAGGATGATTTTGCAGGCAGGCTCAGTGTAATTCTTCTACCTGACGTCTTGAAACCATGCAGAGATTGAATTATATAACAATACTGTTTAAGCACTAACAAAATGCACAATTTGATTAATCTTAGCAATGCGCCGACTCTGTGATCTAAAAAAGACAGCCACGTGCATTTTAACAAAGTTAAAGCCCAAAGCTTTTCATTTCATCCTAATGGATAGCAAAGGTCGTTCTCCATTTGATAAATGACGGCAGCACTGCTGCATTTGTCTTCTGGCTGGCAGTGCTGGATTCCTCTGAAGTTCGTGTTAATGAGATTCCTCCTACCACAGGAACAAAATCCTCCAGTGAGGCACAGGCATTGGATTTATCATGAAGTGTACCTGTTCTGCATGCACACAACTGGATAAATGCAACGTCCCATCTCGCTGGCGAGGTGCCCACAGCAACTACGTACTGGTGGAATGACGTTGTCCGTGACATAAATCCCAAGCGGTGGGAACTAGCTCTGCAACTAGACACATTTCTTCTCCCCATGACTCAACTGAGCAACATTTTTCAGAAGGAATATGTATCAGCAAAGAATTAAAGGGTAGACTATATATTTCCCCCTTGGGAAAAAATGCTTAAAATAAAGCTATCAGCTGGAATCCTGGAGGGCTGGTGTTTATTTTACTTGCAAAACCACTCAGCCACATCCAGAAGCCACGGAGTTCCCAAGCTGGACTGTAAATTAGCAGAGATATGTGCATGAGCTTAACGTGTCTCTTGTGTCTTGCACGGTGAGAGGTGGATGAATTAAAGCTATAGGAGATGTAGGACCTTTCTTCCAAAATAATGTAGGAGCCATGGGGGAAGAATGACACCAGACAGCAGCCAGGAGAGTGAGATCCTGCTGCAGAGAAGGACGTGGTAGGAAGCTCAGGGAGCACGTACATGTGATTTAAAATCCCCAGAAGAGCAAACACTATGTGACAGCCCTCCTCTTCCTTCTCCTTCTTTCTCCTCCTCCTTCTCCTTCTCCTTCTCCTTCTCCTTCTCCTTCTCCTTCTCCTTCTCCTTCTCCTTCTCCTTCTCCTTCTCCTTCTTTCTCCTCCTCCTCCTCCTGCTCAAGGAGCCCAGCAAACTATCAGGGAGGCGGTGGGAGGAAAAGCCCAGGAGACAGCATCTCCAGAGAAGAAATCCTAGCTGCAGCATCAGCTGCCAAACTGGGCATGACTAACTTGATCCTTTGTCCCAGCTCTTTACCCCAACACTGTGTGGTTTGAGGCCTGTTCCAGCAAGGAAACAAACTTTCCCAAAGACATGTTGCTTCTTCACAAGCATCCACAGATCCCTGGTTTCTTGGGCACTCAAACATCCACATACATAATCCCTTCTTTGAGATGGAGACATCCACCTATAGTTTGGCTCTGGAGACCCTTATTTTTTCCAGTTGTCTCCTTCTGCAAAGGCAAGACAGTCCTTAGCACTGATGAGTGACTTGAAGTGATTGGGAATGCTTCAAACACAGGGATTTGTCCTTAAATGACATAACCCATTAACAAGTGCAAATTAACACTATTAACAGGAGATCTGAGGGAGAAGGTGGCTTCAATTTTCATACAAGTGACACATAACTGAGTACCAGAAATTTAATATATGGATAATAGTCCTTCAAATCCAGCCTTATCAACTGCAATTGTTCAAGTACAGACCAAGCCCCTCAAAATCCTGAGACTGGCACTGAAAAAATCAGCAGATTACACAAAATATTCCTTTGGGTTGTTTTTTTTTTTTCTTAATTTGGCATTGGGGTTTTGAGATTTCATATTCTAAAACTGCTCAGTACCCACAAAAAATGAACTTTACTTTTAAATAACCTATTCAGTGCTGTTTTGCAGGTAGTAGAGGAACTGAGTTAGGTAAGAAGCTGTGGGCAAACTGTTGCTCAGGTACCCAAAAGGCTTTAGTTTAATGTATCAGATAGCACCTGCATTGTTCTCCCTAAGCCAGACAGCTTGTGGGCAGCGAGAGGTGCTGAGGAGTCACCCAGGCACTGGCCAAGCAACATGACCCATGTGCAACCATCATCTTTGGGCACCATCCCTTATGGCATAGGACCTATAACATATGAGAGAGGCACAACACAGCCAGCACATGCGCCACCGAGGAGCAGGAGTGGTTTTAAAATGGATATGCTGGGGGTGGTTTAGGTTGGACATCAGGAAAAGGTTCTTCACCCAGAGGTGCTGGACACTGAACAGGCTCCCCAGGGAGGTATCACAGCCCCAAGCCTGACAGTGTTCAAGAAGAGACTGAACGACACCCTCAGACACATGGTGTGAACTGTGGGGTTGTCCTGTGCAGGGACAGGAGTTGGACTTGATGATCCTTGTGGGTCCCTTCCAACTCAGGACATTCTATGATGCTATGATTCTATGATCCTGCTCTCTTTGCATCTGCCTTTTCACCATGTGCATCACCACCAGCATCTTTCTAGGCCCCTTGTACAGAGACAGGATCACAACAAAGGCCTGACGCTGCCTTGAACGGTCACACACAACTGTAAAACCCCATGACTTCAAAGCCCAGTGCATCCCTGGTCTAGATGTTGGCCAACACAGGGCTGAACATTGCCCCAGGGGATCAAACAAACCCCTTGGCCCCAAAATTAAAGGGCAGCAACTGTGCTCAGAGCTGACACATGATGAGCCCTGCTGACCACCAAACCCTTCCCGTGCCAGGCAGCAGACATGCACACACAACAGTTCCTTTCATCCTGACCTCCAAAAGCTATCTGCTTTCGGGCAGCCACACAGCCCTCTCTGTCCGCATGACTTCACTACCCCCTCTGTGCCCCTAGACAGGCAAAGAAATCGTTGTAGTAAAATTTAAAGACCTGCCAGAACCCAAAACTCCTGCTTATTAGACATAATCATAATCCTATAATGACAATATAGTACATTATAATTTGCAAGACAGGGGGAAATCTTGACATAAATTGCTTGCCTCGCTGATTCACCAACCTGAGTGCAATTATGGCACATCAGTTAATGTGGCATAGATACTTTATGTGCAAGTTGAAAAGGAAGAGGCCTTGGCACGAGTTTCACTACCCTCGCCTGTGGTGCAGGACCCACCTGAGCAAATCTCTGCACCCACCAGCCTCAGCCCATCATGCCTGGAGTCTTTATTTCCACCCCAGAAATGCAAAATGTCCCATTCACGGGCCAGGACTCACCTCTCCAAATAAAAGGAGCCAGAAATCAACCTATGCTGCAAAGACTCCACAGCCTAAGCAAACCAAGGGACCAGTTTTGGGTCAGAAATGTGCGTTTTGGTGCACACTCTCTGACCAAATTGCTGCCGCCACTGGGTTGCTCCAGGGACAGGCTGCAGCCAGGCAAAGGCTCGCTCCAGGTGCTGCAATGCTGCGGCAAGGGCTGTCAGGGCTGCTGGAGATTTTAAGCATTAAAAGACAAATAAGATTTACTGGAAGTTGCTGCAGTTTCAGCAATGCTGAATTATAGGGCTCCCTCCGCACTGAATGCAGATGCTGCTATAGGAACTGAATCTATTTCTTGGGCAGGGGGCTCCTTCAACCCCCCAGCAGACATCTCCACATTTCCTTACGCTGGCACTTTGTCTCCATGCTGGGCTCTGCTAATAAAACATAAAGCTGCATTTAAATATGAAGCTGTGACAGTCCCCGGGACTCGTTAAAGGTTGTCACGGCTGAATTACTCATCCCGGAGGGGAAGGCAGAGGGAAGCAGCTGACTCACATCACAGCAACACAGAGAGGGGCCAGCGAGACCAGAGCCCTGATTTTCCCCCGGCATGGGGCTGCTATATGATCACAGGTCATGATTTTCCTCCATAACTGCTCTTTTTCCCGACTGCTCTCCCCAAATGAAGCTCTGACAAGCACAAGAGGAGTCTTAAATTCCCATATGCATGTGTGTGCATGTACCTGCATGGGGACCTGCCTGCTTTTCCAGCTGAATATATGAGATCTCTGGCAGCCTCCCCATGCATCACGTAGCCCAGGGGGTCTAAGCCTCTTTCCAAAACTTCCCCCACATGCTGCACATCCCATCCTTACCCCAGCCCATTTCCTGCTCTTTACTAAGGGAAAAGCCAGCTGACAGGCATGTATATAAATCACCCCAGAGCCAAGAAGACTCTCATCACAGCTAGAAACCCCCGGTCACCCTAAAGGACATGCCAGAGCCGTCTCTCTGCCCTGGGCAGGCTCAGCCCCACTCCCGGTGTGGTCTGGGGGAGTCTTGGCTCTGCTGCTCGATGGGGAAGGCAGGCTGCAGGCATGCTGCAAGAAAAGGTCATTTCTTGGCATGGCACAGCATCAGATCTATGTTTTATGCCTTCTGACAGCATTACCCAGTGCATCCAGATGTCCAAGATATCTCTGGATGAACAGACCCATAAAGCTGAGCAATTCTTTCTTGGTTTAGGGCCTGGGCAGGGTGTAAAAGCAGGCCCCTGGAAGTTGCTTTTACTCAAGCCTGACCTTTCAACCTTGATTACTTTATAGCAGCCATTTAAAAACATCCACCATGTTCATGTAAACACCATGGGTGGCACCTCCTGGGTCCAGCATTGCTGTGGGAGAGTGCTGCAGAAAAGTCGCTTCTTGATTTACCCATGAAATGCAACAAACCCCTCTCCCAGCAAAGCAGCCGTTCCTTTTTTCTCCAGCCGTCTGTGTTATTTTTGTGTCATGTTGCTAGTTAAAAATACCCCTTGCCAGCAAGAACGGAGTTATTTGGGGCACCCTTGTTTATCTTTCTTTGGAAAGAGCACACAGAGCTGTCAGCTGCCTCCTTCCTCTTAAAAATCATCTTCTGCAAAAAAAAACATTGATCTTGTGCCTGGTCCATGGCTCCGGAGAGATGCTTGTGGCCATGATGGGCTTTCAGCCAGGCGTGATGTCACTAGTGACAAAGAGGATGTAAGTGGCTATCAGATGTAGGGAGATCTCCCCAGTCTCTTCCCTGAACATCCAAGTCACAGAATCACAGGTTGTTTGGGGTTGAAGGGACCTCTGTAGATCCCCCCGTCCAACCCCCCTGCTCCCGCAGGGTCACAGAGCAGATCACACAGGTGGGTCCAGGGGGTTTGAATGT
Source organism: Columba livia (assembly GCF_036013475.1). Classification (NCBI taxonomy): domain Eukaryota; kingdom Metazoa; phylum Chordata; class Aves; order Columbiformes; family Columbidae; genus Columba; species Columba livia. Next base: position 3,895,792 of record NC_088606.1, read on the forward strand.
CTCGGAGAAGGAGACTCCACACCCGCTCTGGGCAGCCTGGGCCAGGCTCTGGCACCTCCCAGCAAACAAGTTTCTCCTCATGTTCAGATGGACCCTCCTGTGTTTCAGTCTGTGCCCTTTGCCCTTCACCCTGGTGTTGGGCACCACTGAACAGAGTCTGGTCCATCCTCTGACACCCACCCTTGAGATATTTATCAGCATCAATAAGATCCCTCTCAGCTTCTCTTCTGCAGCTGAGCAGCCCCAGCTCTCTCAGTGTCTCCTCATCAGAAAGATGCTCCAGACCCCTCAGCATCTTTGTGTCCCTCCCATGGACTCTCTCCAGTAATTCCTTGTCCTTCTTAAACTGGGGAGCCCAGAACTGGACACAGATACTCCAGATTTGGCCTCACCAGGGCAGAGTAGAGGGGGAGGACAATCTGTGGCTTTGGAAGGGGTTCCTACAAGCATGTCCCTGGCTGCAGGAAAAACAAAATTATCTGGACATCAGGGCAAGGGTACCAGGAGATTTTTGCTTGCTGAGCATCTCCGTGGCACCAAATTTCCTGAAGACCCCAGGAGCTGCAGCAGGAAGCCAGTAATGACCATAAACGATTTGTTATTGAAGCTGGAGCTGGCCCTGGAGCCAGCACAGACCCAGTGCTCCCCATGCCCATGCAGCCAACACCTCAGAGGAAGAGGCAAGATGAGAAGGGTTCTCCCGACCCCTCCCTGGGTGTCTGGGGAGGGGGTGCCCAGGAAACCCAAAATCCCTTCGGGGCCCTGAGCAGTTTGAAATTTGAAAGAGCAGTTTATTAGCAACTGCAACTGATCACTAATTGCGGCCAGGGATTATCAACCCAACGCCCCTCGTGCAAACAGCATCCTGTAACTCATTACATCGGGCAAAATTATCTCCCCAGCTCCTTGGCAACCTTTCATTGTTTTTATTTACTACAGGGCATTTGAAGACCTGAAAGCATTCCTGGGGAAACTGTAGCACCCTGTGCTCAGCGGTGCCGTGTCCTCATCCATGAATCAGGCCTTTTTGCCCTCTGACGTATCGCTTTTTTTTTTTCCAAGCTAAAGTTGATTAAAGTAAAAGCCTGGAATCCAACCACAGGGAGCGCAAAAATATTTAAGCAAGCTGGTTTAAATCAGGGCTTTGACTTGCTTTTGTAACATCCTCTTTGGTCAAGGCTTGAATGTGCTGTTCCATTTTGGAGCAGAAAGCAGAGGATGGGTTTGCTCCCTCTGCTCTCAGGGCGCATGTGGAGGCTGTTGGTTATTCCAGAAAGAAGGGAATTTATTTAATCCTCTTTTTTTTTAATTGTGGGGTTTTTTTTTAATTATTAACCTGCACAGGGGATTTTGATCCAGTCTATAGTCAGCCAAGCTCCCATCACTCATCTCCCTCCATCCTAGAGCTGCCGCCTCACACGATGGTGCAGAGGAAACCATGGAGCACCAGAGGTGACACTGAGCCTCCCAGTGACTCCTCTTGCTTAATTTCTGGGGTTTTTATTCTGCCTCCAGGCACCCAGAGAAGCCACATCGCTCTATTTCCCACCCGTCCTGCCTCTTGGCAACCCCTGGACACATGGCAAAGCCAAGCCCTGCACCCAACAGGGCTGGAGCAACCTGGTGTCCCTTCTTTCCAAGGTAAATAATGACTTTGATTAGGAACTATGTCTAATTAACCATGTGGAGTTGATTACTCAGCTGACTGTCAAAAGCCTTTTTGCTCCAGTTTCGAGTTTTCCCAACTTGACCCTGCGTCTGCCCCTGTATGTGTTTGTGCAGACCTTGAAGCTCGGGGAAATAGGAGTCACACCAGGTCCTTCAGGTTGGCCTCAAGCCATGACATCTTTTTGAGAGAGGTGTGTAAAACCTCTCCTGCAGAGGACCGCCAGCCTCCTGGAGAGGAGATTATTGTCATCCTCATTTGAATTTTAAAAAGCAAACAAGCTCTGTTGTTCCAGACATTGCATTTATACGCGCGGCGGTAAATAATGCAAGGTTTGCTCTTTTTATCAGCTTGCTCGGCAAATCAATTGGAGGACTCGAAAACGTATTGTCATCACAAACGAATGAATTCATTAATGCCCATTGTTTGCCTTCATGTTTTAATCGAATGCAAAGCAAATATACATCCAAGGAGTGTTTGCTGAGACAGTCAGCCCGAGTCAGGCAGGACTGAGATCTCCTGCTGGGTTTAGTTTACCTGGAAGGAAGAGGAGACAGACATGAGGAGGTGGCAAGACCTCAGTGAGGATGACTATCAAGTTTGCGGCTTTAATCTCCTACGCCTATCCCAAGGGAAAGAAATTAGTCTTTCGGATGTGCTATCTGAGACCCCAGATGCCTCTCAAGGAGGCATCTCAGGAGCAGAGGGATGTGTCCAGCTGAACTTTCACCTCTTGCAAAACCTGTTATCTCGCTGGTGGGAGAGATTTCATCCTGTTTAAAGCCTCTGCACAAAACACTACATGTGCAAACTGTGTTTCTTTAAATACTCAGTGCACCCCCTGACAGCCCTCGCTGTATTCACTTTCCGTGAATCACCGAGACCCAGCCAGAGCAGCTGCACTGGTGGTTAGATGTGTTCGGCAAATATGTTCTTTGGCACCAAGCTGAGCGGTTTCTTCGCAGCACTTTTGATGTGCAAAAGGGGAAAGATGCAAAGCGTCAGCTCCCTTGCCATTACACGGCTTCGGAAGCAGTACCTCGTGGTCCCATCCTGCCCCATGATGCTGCTGGCAGTGATGCAGCGGGATATACCAGGATGTTTGTGTGTCCCCCTCCTCGAGGAGACCCCTGTTCCAGGCTTTGGAGAGCAGGATCAGATCCAGACATGATGCATGATTCAGCTTTTGTGCCCATCTCCGCGCTCCGTGGCTCCTCCTGGGACTCTGACAGCAGGAACGAGGGAAATTCATGACATTTGCCAGATATCCAGGTACCGGTGACCACAGCTGGCTGGAAGGCATTGCAGATATTCCTCTTAATAGACTTAAAATCTTAATAGAGTTGCTTTCTCCCCAATTACTCAGCAGCAGAAATGTCCCTTCTGCCGTCCCCATGGCAAGTCATCTTGGCACGGCCCCTGTGCTGTTACATAGGGATTAATCTGGCCCCATATACTGCCTGCCTCAAACTGAGCTGCCGCCAAAACCAAGCTCATTTGCACATATTTATCGTCAGAAAAAAATAGCCGCTCACTGATCCAGAACATTCATCTCTAAATATTTACAAAGCATTATTTATCTGAACGAAAGAGACATTTTTCCACTCAACAAACCAGGCATATGGTAGCGGCGTGCGATAGGAGATGAATTGTGCCGAGTAATTCTAAACAGATTTAATGCCAGCAATAATTATTTTTAATCAGACAGAAAGTTCCCTGGGTGATAACCGAACATCTAGCATTTTAAAGTAATTGCATCAGCCCGCATTGTTGGATACTATTTGTTCAAATATGCTTGTTGTGCCTTTTGATACTTCAGAACAACTTCAACCCCGCTTTCCACCTCCCTTGGGGATTAAAAAAAAGGAGGGGAAAAAACACAAACCATAGCCCTCTGTCATTTATTTCAAGCATGTCTTTTAATTACAACACTGCATTTAGATAGTGTACAAAATATTCCGGGCTGGATGCCTATTTAACAGACTCCCTGGTTGCTGCTTGAAGCTGCTCGGCAGAACACTGTGAATCATTATAAAATCTCCCACTTCATTACGTACCAAGGAAAATGGAGAACAAAATGTACTGACAGAAAACGTTTAAGGAAGAATGAGACAGGAGGAGGGATTTTGCCAGGCTTTTCATTTTTCAGAGGAGTTTGATAGATGCTACAGATGGAGCCAGCAGGTTCCCAGCCCCAGATCGCTCTCCCCTGCACTGCAGGTCAAGGTGGTTTGTGTAACCCCCCTGTCCTCACACCGACACGCCACAAAGCTCAGAAATACCCTTCCAAGGGCTCTGAGCTACATGTATTAGTTTTCTTTGTAATGCTAGGAGAGCACACCTGGAGAATGTATAGAAACCTTTGCCGTCTCTTGCAGACAAATCGTAGAATCACAGAATGGTTTGGGTTGAAGGGACCTTCAAAGCTCATCCAGTGCTACCCCTGCCATGAGCAGGGACATCTTCACCAGCTCAGGTTGCTCAGAGTCCCATCCAACCTCAGCTTCAGCTGGGATAGAGTTAGTTTTCTTCCTAGTAACTCGTGTAGTGCTGTGTTTTGAATTTAGGGTGAGAACAGTGTTGATAACACATTGATGTTTTAAGCTGTTGCTGAGCAGCACTTACACCAAGTCAAGGACTTTTCAGCTTCTCATTCTGCCCTGCCAGCAAGGAGGCTGGGGGTGCACAAGAAGCTGGGAGGGGACACGGGTGGAACAGCTGCCCCCAGCTAACCAGAGGGATATCCGTACCATATGACATCACGCTCAGTATATAAACTAGGGGGAAAGTTAACCAGGGGGCTGCTGCACAGGGACAGGCTGGGCATTGGTCAGTGGGTGGAGAGTGATTGTATTGTGCATCATTTGTTTCATATATTCTTTTATCATCATCGTCATTATTATTAATAATATTATTATTTTATCTTCCTTTTCTGTCCTATTAATACTGTTTTTATCTCAACCCACGAGTTTTACCTTTTTTCCCAATTCTCTCCCCCATCCCACCACAGGAAGAGTGAGTGAACAGCTGCGTGGTGTTCAGCTGCCTGCTGGGTTACACCACAACAAACCTTGAATGTTTCCAGGGATAGGGCATCCAACATCTCTCTGGGCAACGCAGTTAATTCATTTTTAACGATGGTTTTATGCTCTCTGCTTGTCACCTCCCAATTTTAGCTGTGGGGGAAGAGAGGAGGTGTTTGGCAGTGGAGCCTGTGTCCCTCTGACCCCATGGCACATCACCTTGGTTTGTCACACCCACACCCGGGGAGGGGACAGCAGAGCCATGCTCTTGCACAGGGACCAGTGCCTTTCCCCATAGCCTTGGGACCATAACCGCATTTGGGACCTCTCTGGAGCCCCAGGCTGGCTGGCACGGCCATAGCCGGGCAGTCTGAACTCCCTCACCTCTTGTTTTCAGCTGGGGAGGTGAGGAGCGATGGCAACGCGATGCCTAGGACGGGCTGAGCTGGAAACACAATCTCTCCACCTGACGGGAGAAAAGGAACAAGATCCAGGGAGGTGAGCAGAGCACACAAATAAGGCTAATGGCATATTAATGAAAAATAAGATCTACCTAGGAATGGTTCGTCCATCTGGCGAATAAGCTCCTGTAACAAGCTTACGTGCTGCCCTTACCTGGGCTCTTTGTTAAGTGCGGGAGGGTGCAACAGCCCCTGGACCCTCGCTGATGGTGCTGAGCTCAGGGATGGTCCCCTGCCATCAGGAGAAGAGCAAATCCCCATGATCAGCCCCCAAAAGCAACATCTCAGAAAAGATTAAGTTGTATTTCTGGCAGGGCTCAGCGTTTCCAAGTCCCCTACAATTACAGTGACAATTACAGGGCTGCTAATTGCTGTAGTCAGTAGTCAGGAAAGCAGCGTAGGGTCTGCTGCTATTTAAGGGTTTATTCGTTCAATTTCTAGCTCAAGGGAACTTCGATTCCTGCTGAAGGATGTAACCAACACTGGGACCCCAGTGCCTAAACCTGCACGGACACACTGCAAGGGGTAGTTCTGGCCCTGACAAATCCACAGTGACAATCAAAGGTGCAAGAGAGATGAGGAAAAGCAGCGTGGAAAATGCACGGGACAGCTTTCCATTTCTGGTCCGCAGGAATATGAGTCCAAAAGGAAAATGCTTTGGGCCTGATCTACTCAGAGATGCTCAGGGCATCAACCTCCTTGTCCCAGAGAAAACTTACCCAGGAGTATCACGAACATCCACATCACCTGGGGACATTTGGCTGGAGATGTGTCTCAAAGCCTAATATCTCTTCCAGGAGAGCAGAGGAGTTCAGGAAATACTTTGCAGCCTCACTTGAGGGATCCAGCACAGATCCCATAAAGACAGGTCCACTCCATTCACCCCCAAGGCTCTTCTCATGTCTGTTAGCATGGTTCTGATAAACCAAAGGAGGTGACTACCAAAGCCAGGAACACGGCTCATGAGAAACAGGCTTTTCCTCTTCAGTTGCAGGACTGGTAACAAAAAACATCTTACACAGTGAAAACTATCCCCTGCACGTGAAAATTACTCTAACCTGCTTCTAAATGTGTTCGACATCTCTGGTTGCCCAACTGTTGGTGTTTTAAAAAAAATAAATGGGTTTTTGCTTACACCCCTGGAGCCTTTGCACTAGGCTGAGCTGAAACACAGTAGGATGTAGGAACATCAAGTACATCAAGTAGGAAGGTCAAGGGGAATCATCTTTTGCCTCTGAAGTGATATCATCAGGCTGAGATGGTCTAGGATTGAGGTTTAATAGTCAAGATTATTTTAGGCAGGAAAGAAACAACTGCTTCATCCCAAGGACTTTGCCAAATGCAGGGAGATGACTCTTGTTCTCCACCTTGACACTGGGGTGCACCTGAGGAGAATTTTGGGAGGTGCTGAGAGGAACTTCCCATGCAGCCCTGGGTTTGACCATAAATACACCTAGGAGGGACTCACCTGCCCATGTCAGCCCCAGCAGGACACAAGGCACAAGACCTGCCAAAAGCCTCAACCAACTCTACATTGACTTTCAAACAAACCTCAGCCCCCCAGAGCCTGATGGTGGGTTTGTCGTGTTCTTGAGCAGCCGGGCTAAACCTTGTGGTGATGCATGGATTTACTAGCACAGAGGCGAAATGATCACTCTTTATTGCCAGCATCAAAGCCATGTTTGTTTCCAACATGCAGCGTTATCAGCGATTCATTATCCCTCCTGCCCACCCAGCCTCCTCGTCCTGCCGTAATAAGACGAGTGGCAGAAGTCAAAGGCATCATTGTGGGAAAAGCTCTGAGGAACTGTTCATCAAGGTTGCCCTTTTATAATGAGAGCCATCTAATTTACATACTCATTTAACGCTGTGTTCTATGTCTTACAGCACATTCCAGGTACCTTCTTCCTTTATCTGAAACCCAACCCGTTTACAAAAATCATGTTTCTCTTAAATCATAATTAGGTCACTGTGACCCCACATGAGCTTTAGCAAACCCTTTTGCGCCCAAACAGCACAGCCTCCCAAACGCTTTATCCAAACACCCTCATCACAAGGTTAAGCATATTCCAGTCCAATGAATTAACAAATCTGCAAGCTTCGTCTGACTAACAAAACCAAAATGCCTAGGGAAAAGAAATAGGGAAATTATTCCTAGATCTGTTCCTGCTGTGGAACAAACACCCTTTCCCCCCGAGGCAGCCTCTCACACTTCCCTCACATGACCCTTTCCAAAATCCCAAATGTGGCTGGGAGCCCACAAACCTCCCTGCAAGGGCCCATCCCAAAAAGCACCAAGAGGACTTTATGATTCAACCATCTGGAGGCTCCCAGCTTGCTGGAAATATTCAGATTAACTGGGGGGGAAAACAAAGCAAAAACCAGTCAGTTTTGCCCATTTCTGGACTGCTGTTTTATAAAGCATTAATGCAATACTGTGGTTCCCATAACGGGAGAAGTACACGGCAGCTCAGGGCGGTTTTGCCGTGGCCACGCTCCCCCCGCATCCTTCTCTCAGGCAGAGCTGAGCATCCCCCACCACCAGCATCCTTCATCCCAGTCCCTCCAATCTCCCGCTGCCTCCTGTCTCCCCGGGGCACAGCGTCACACAACCCGCAGCACTGCTTGCCCCACTTCTGCAATACCCACACCCCTCCAAACCCTCCAGTCCATGCCTGCCTCACCAGCTGAAGCTGTGCTGGTTTTATCACCCTCCGCATGCTCCTAAAAAACAGCCCTGGGACCCCACAGTGTTGCCAGGGCACGGCTCAGCTCCCCAGCCCAGCTCAGGCATGACGCACACCTGACCCATGCACGGGCTCATTAACTCTGTTGAACACTTGGGAACTAATAACAGCATTTCTGCTATCACTTCTGCTCATCAGCGCAGCACCCAGGTGAGATCATTTGCAGGTGGCTTTGCATTGCTCTTTGTACCCATAGCAGGGACTTTGCTGAAAGCCCCAGTGATAATCCTGACATAACAGAACCACAGAATCACAGAATGTCAGGGATTGGAAGGGACCTGGAAAGCTCATCCAGTGCAATCCCCCCATGGAGCAGGAACACCCAGATGAGGTTACACAGGAAGGTGTCCAGGCGGGTTGGAATGTCTGCACAGAAGGAGACTCCACAACCCCCTGGGCAGCCTGGGCCAGGCTCTGCCACCCTCACCAAGAACAAGTTTCTTCTCAAATTTAAGTGGAACCTCTTGTGTTCCAGTTTGTACCCATTGCCCCTTGTCCTACTGTTGGTTGTCACCAAGAAGAGCCTGGCTCCATCCTCCTGACACTCACCCTTTATGTATTTATAAACATTAATGAGGTCCCCCCTCAGTCTCCTCTTGTCCAGCTCCAGAGCCCCAGCTCCCTCAGCCTTTCCTCACACAGGAGATGCTCCACTCCCTTCAGCATCTTGGTGGCTGCGCTGGACTCTCTCCAGCAGTTCCCTGTCCTGCTGGAACTGAGGGGCCACAACTGGACACAATATTCCAGATGTGGTCTCCCCAGGGCAGAGCAGAGGGGCAGGAGAACCTCTCTGACCTACTGACCACCCCCTTCTAATCCACCCCAGGTACCATTGGCCTTCCTGGCCACAAGGGCCCAGTGCTGGCTCATGGTCACCCTGCTGTCCCCAGGACCTCCAGGTCCCTTTCCCCTACACTGCTCTCTAATGACATCCATCCAGCCTGGTGCAAGAAGGCATTTTCAGATATTCCAAATCTTTTTTTTGTTGTTGTTTTTGAAAATAGCACTCCTTAAACATGGAAAATAAAAATAAAAATCAGGTGGTGTTATTAATAGTCATTATTAATATTACCATGAGCTCAGGTCACCAGGACGCTGTGGATGCTCACGATAATACACACCAAAAGGGATTTCCCAGCTCAGCCCCCAGTTTGCTGCCAGTAGAAACAGCCCTGTCAGATCTTTCATCAATTTAACAAGCTCTGCCTCAAAATTAGTTCTGAGGTCTTTCACCCCCAGCAATCTTATTAGCCCCGGTTGTCCAGAATCCTGTAACCGTGCGCTGATCTCCTCTTAGATTTATTCCTGCCGAGTTCAGAGTGATTTGTTTTTCTGCTGACATTGCCCTTCGAGTTAAATCAGTTTGCTTCCCTCCCTGGTGTTTACATTCCCACTGTATTTATAGACAGGAATCACGTCCTCTCCCAACCTCTTTGGCCAGACACAGAGGATATTTTTCATCTCCTTGCCCAAAATAGGCCCCTTTCCCCCTGCCCTCCCCAGCGACGCTTTGCTGCACCTGCTGCAATTTAAACTCAGTCTTTTTGGAGCACAGACCAGAACTTCATGGCACATTCCCAAAGAGGTTTCCCTGACATTTTGCAGGGCACTTAAATATTTCCTCATCTCTATTAGGTGACTTTAGAATCACATTTTGCTTTTCCCCAGCAGCATCACATACAAGTTGCACACGGCGAATGCACTGAAGTCTTTCTCCTCCTTTTAATTTGCACTCACGAGCCCCGAGTGTAGCAGAAAATCTGCTTCGTTCCTCAAACACTTGAGCTCACCCTTTGCAATATGGCATTTCCCCTTATTTTATATCACCTCTAACCCATCCCCTTGCTTTCCCAGCCCTTTCCCAACCCACAATACAAACAGTGACCCTTAAACCATGCTGTAACCTCCTCTTGGCACACAGCCACAGCTGCTGTATTTTCCTTGCCTAGAAAGTCTGCTCCCTTTCAAGGAAGAAATCAGGTGACGGGTGTTTGGCCAGTTGTTATCTATGGCAAAACCCATGCCACCCTGCATCCCATTTTCTAGTACCTGCTGAGAGCCAGCAAGAAGAAACACGAGGAAGAGCATCATGATACAGGGCTGTCGGGCCAGGGTTTAATTTTCATATCGCTCATTAACTCGCCCAGAAGCAAGCTTGCTGCCCACACTTCATAACTTCTGTTATTTCCTCCTTCCCCTTTCATCCCACGGCCTCCCAGCCTTGAGAGCTCGGGAAAATAAAATCATCTTGATGACTAGCTCTTTCTTTCCCCCTTTTCATGTATTTTCTGTTCTCCAGTCAGATGATACCACCTCTGACTTCTCTATCCACAAAGGGCTACCTTAAGTATTTGATGTAAACACTGCAGGGAGAAATACTCACTCCATTCCGGGTTATTATCTCACCAGAATACCATATATTATCTAGCAATCTCCAGCTGAGCAGGGGGTCCACTGTATCACTGCATTATCTTGTTTGGAGCAGACAGATTGCTCACTATGTGGTTCTGCCCACAAAGAAGGATACATTAAAAAAAATATAGAAAGCATCCAATTAGGCTGCTGATAATATCCTGGTGGAAAAAAAAAATAATGAAGGAATTGCTAATGGCCTGGGATTCGTCACAAACACATAGAGTGTCCCAAAGCCTGGTTTGAAACTGCAGCATTTGGGGCCTGTAATACTCCGTGTGACTCTGCACACACACGTCAGTGAGGGATGCTGAGATTCATGGCAAAAGGCAGAGTTTAAGCCAAGGTGGCCCATGGCATCCTGGGGTGGATTAGAAGGGGGGTGGTCAGTAGGTCAGAGAGGTTCTCCTGCCCCTCTACTCTGCCCTGGGGAGGCCACACCTGGAATATTGTGTCCAGTTGTGGCCCCTCAGTTCCAGCAGGACAGGGAACTGCTGGAGAGAGTCCAGCGCAGCCACCAAGATGCTGAAGGGAGTGGAGCATCTCCCGTGTGAGGAAAGGCTGAGGGAGCTGGGGCTCTGGAGCTTGGAGAAGAGAAGACTGAGGGGTGACCTCATTAATGTTTACAGATATATAAAGGGTGAGTGTCAGGAGGATGGAGCCAGGCTCTTCTCAGTGACAACCAACAGTAGGACAAGGGGCAATGGGTACAAACTGGAACACAGGACGTTCCACTTAAACATGAGAAGAAACTTGTTCATGGTGAGGGTGGCAGAGCCTGGCCCAGGCTGCCCAGGGAGGTTGTGGAGTCTCCTTCTGTGCAGACATTCCAACCCGCCTGGACACCTTCCTGTGTAACCTCATCTGGGTGTTCCTGCTCCATGGGGGGATTGCACTGGATAAGCTTTCCAGGTCCCTTCCAACCCCTGACATTCTGGGATTCTGTGATTCTCTGATCAGAGTTGTTCAAATGCATCAGGGGATGGTGCCTCTCACAGTGTTTCCTCCCAGGGCTCAGAAAGTTTGCACAGTTTAAAAATACATTTTAAAAATACATTTTAAAAATATAAAATGCATACATTATAATACATACAAACCTTTAAAATACATTCCAGTAAACGCCCAGCACCATAGTATTTTGTTGTAACAAGTTTGCCACCACCAAGCGTGTCTCATTGCTTTCAGCATGTTTAGGGTTGGCAAGTCCCAGGAGTTTCAGGCTGGTGGGTAATGGAGACCCAAGGCTGAAAAACAAAAAACAAGCTGCATCCATGGTCTCCACCACCACAGCCGGGGGAAAGTCCTGCTGGTTGGAGCAACATGGAGCCACTCAAGGCCAAAATCACAGCTCCCCTCTGCAGAGGCATCAGGCAATGGGGCATTGCTCCCTCGGTTTGGTGTTTCTCAAGGGAAGGGACTCCACGAGTGTCTCCACTCTCCAGCAGAACACACCTCAGGGACTTCACAGGCATTTCGTAACTACGCCAGTGTGAGTCGTTTATGGATTTAAAGAGATAAGAAATTTTTCGTGCCCACGGTAATAAATTCCTCCAATTAGCCTTGCAGATCTAAGAAAAGATGGATCTTATTTCTAGAGAAACAAAAGAAAATATCAGCATCTCTGCAGCACGGCTGCACTCAGGGAGGCTCAACACAAGATGCATTTGTAGCAGCATGATGGGCACAAGCACTTTGTCCTATGAGGGGCAACAGGATCCAGGTGTCAAGGAGGGCAATGAAGCGAGAGCAGGGGCAGGTGAAGAAAAGATCCTGCCCAAAGGCCAGGAAGATGTTGAAGTTATCCACTGAGGCAGAAGCACGTATTGCAGACACAGTGCCTGTCCCCAGCCAACCACTCCTGCGATTCGCCCATCATTTGCCTTTGCTGGAGGGAACAGCTCGGAAAAATCCATGTCCCATGTTCTCTGGGACCGCCGTTGGGGACAGAGTGGGAGTTGTGGCTCTGCCTCCAGTGAGTTTAGTGCTGGGAGAAGGAGGCAAAGCGATTTAACCTCCTGAGTATGAGCTGTTGGGTAACAGAGAGAACTTCAAATGCAAAATAAATGCTGCAAAATTTTTCTAGCCAATGCCTCACTCCCCTCCATGAGCTGGCTGGACTTTCCAAGGCTGTGTCCATGTTGCTGGTCAAGAGGCTGGGACACAGCAGTGTCCCCAGGAGCGAGTGGCTTGGAGCTTGCTGTCCCTACCATGTCCCCAGTGCCTTTTGGCAGGGTCTCATGGGTCACATTGCAACCTCAGCTGCCAGCCACAAATGCAGCATTTTCTGCCAGTTCAAAGTGATAAATAACAACCCAATTAAAAAATAAATAAATAAAATAAAATAAACCCCAGGCATGCAGAGTCCATCCTGCAGCCCGGAGTAAAGCAGCCACTGCAGTTCCCTTTGCCTGGCAGGGAATCATAGAATCATCATAGAATTATAGAATCATAGAATGTCAGGGATTGGAAGGGACCTGGAAAGCTCATCCAGTGCAATCCCCCCATGGAGCAGGAACACCCAGATGAGGTTACACAGGAAGGTGTCCAGGCGGGTTGGAATGTCTGCACAGAAGGAGACTCCAAAATCTCCCTGGGCAGCCCGGGCCAGTGTTCTGTTACCCTCACCGAGAAGAAGTTTCTTCTCAGGTTTAAGTGGAACCTCTTATGCTTCAGCTTAAACCCATTAACCCTTGTCCTACCATTGGTTGTCACCAGAAGAGCCTGGCTCCATCCTCCTGACACTCCCCCTTTCCATGTTGATCCCCAGGAATGAGTCACCCCTCAGTCTCCTCTTGTCCAGCTCCAGAGCCCCAGCTCCCTCAGCCTTTCCTCACACGGGAGATGCTCCACTCCCTTCAGCATCTTGGTGGCTGCGCTGGACTCTCTCCAGAAGTTCCCTGTCCTTCTGGAACTGAGGGGCCCGGAACTGGACACAATATGAGGAAAGAAAATATTACAGGGGGTTCTGGCTGCTCGCAGATTTTCATATGCCTTTCCCAGAAACATGTGGTGATGGGCCAGTATCAGTGCAAGATGCTGAAGGAGACGGGCAAGGGCTTAATCTGGCACATTCCCTTGCAGGGCTGATCTGATCCCCATGGACATGTGCGCTCTTATTTGATCAATCAGAGATGATTCCTTGCTGCTTTCCCTCTCTCCCCATCTTCAACAGCAGCTCTCTGGGAGGACAAAACCCGACGTGTGGCGCAGCAGCCAAGCCGGGTGTTCCTACAGGAGAGGAGCATCTGTCCTCACTCCCTTAATCTCCTGCATTAGCTGCACAGAGGTCAGGGATTAGAAAAGGTCATGCTCTGCAGGCGCCGTGCAGCCTGGAGGTTTCTATCCCTATTGCACAGCTCGGCTTTGTGTGGTCTTAATACCCTGCAGCTTAAAGCAGTATTTCCCCTGGACCAAGCATGTTTTAGGGCATCTGCTCTGCAGCTTCTACTTGGCTATGGCAACACAGAGAGGTGGTAGCAGCCCCAAATGCCACCTCACAGGAAATTTTGTTTTACCTGTATTCATCAGTGACTTTATCCTTTGCATCCTTCGGTCCTGGATTGGGAAGGGAAGACAGAGATCCTGAGTGCTGCTGGGCTGGAAAAAATCCCCATTGCTCTAAGGGATGGAAACCGGCAACCCTTGGGTGCTCCATCCCTCCCGCAAGGCTTCACCCTGGCAGCTAACAGAGAGAGGTTAATTAAGCTTAACCTTGAAAGCAGGAAGATTAATATCCCCACCAACTCTCTCTCGTTATCAATGACCATTGCAATTCCAGGTTCTCTCATTTTCCATGATACACTCACAAAACTTTGAACAGGTTAAACCTTGGCCTCGGGAAATCCTGATGTTGGCTGGTTCCTGCAGCAGATCACCTTTTGTCAGATCTGACACATCCTCAGCCCCCACAATCCTACCCAAAGACCAGGCATTGTCCTGCCCATGCCCCTCTCCCAGATAATCACCATCATCCCTGTGCCCCTAAAGCCAGGCGAATGGGGCACCCCCATCCCCCTGTACTTCACAATCCAGCCTCCAATTAAATAATCCTGCATTTGATAGGGAAATAATTGATGCCACTTGGTTTGTGAGCTATTGCTTTTGGTAATGAAATCCTCTGTTCCAACCCAATTAGCATGATACTCTGAAAAGGCAAAGGATGGTGCTATTATAGCACATGGAAAAAAGTAGATAGTGTATTTGGATTGGAGGAAAAAAGAAAAAAAGGTCATGTGGACACCATAACTTTACAGCAGGTCTTGCCCCAGCCGGGCAGTTCTGGACCAGTCAGACCAGTGTGTGAGCAGAGGAAGGAGTTGCCAAGGACCTGAGGATGCTGCAAAAAGGCATCGCACCCCGAGACAGGGTTGCACCCCCTGTCTAACCCCTCTAGGATGTGCCCCAGGAACCAAACCACCACAAATCATGGAATCAGATACTGGTTGGGTTGAAGGGACCTCTGGAGATCCCCGAGTCCAACCCACCTGCTAACGCAGGGTCACCAGAGCAGATCACACAGGTGGGTCCAGGGGGTTTGAATGTCTCAGAGAAGGAGACTCCACACCCGCTCTGGGCAGCCTGGGCCAGGCTCTGGCACCTCCCAGCAAACAAGTTTCTGCTCATGTTCAGATGGACCCTCCTGTGTTTCAGTCTGTGCCCGTTGCTCCTCACCCTGGCGTTGGGCACCACTGAACAGAGTCTGGTCCATCCTCTGACACCCACCCTGAGATACTGATCCCATTGATCAGACCCCTCTCAGCTTCTCTTCTGCAGCTGAACGGCCCCAGCTCTCTCAGTGTCTCCTCATCAGAAAGATGCTCGAGACCCTTCAGCATCTTTGTAGCTTTAATGCCTCCCCCAGGTTATGAGCATCCTGTACCAAGTTGCATCCCCAGGCAGGGAAGGCTGGATGCTCATCTCCCCGGGTTATAGGAAATGGAAAGATAAAAACCGCGGGGCCTGAGCCTTTAAACACCGTGTGCGAGCAGTTTCACATCGGTAACTATCACTCCAGGGCTGCTAAAGGCGGCTTCAGCTTTGCAAAGCTTCACGCTTACATGGAGTTTATCAGGCTGTAATCCGGGCTGCATTGCATAATGGGTTGCATTACATGTAATCCATAAGCTAATACATTCTGAGTGGGAGCCAGCGTGGATATTAGGCTGTTTAGCTCGGAAAAACAACACACCCTTCTGCAGGCTGTCCCCTAAAGAAATGCTTAGGGAGCTGCCTTTGTAAAATAAACCACAGCTGGGCAATTCTAGGCAATAATTACTAGTGCATGTGACAATTACTGCGTGTAAATGCATTTAGAATATTAATATATATCTATATAGCACATAGTATATAGCAAACAGACCATATAAGGCAGATAGAAAATACGTAGTATATAGGCAATATATAGCACATTTCTGTGGCTGTGTGGATGGACTCGAGCAGTGAAAGAGTATTGAGGCAGGAGGGCGAGGGCAGATGTGGTCCCCAGAGCAAATCCTGACCATGGGGCTAAGGAGTTCAGAGCAGAGACCCCAGGAAAAAATGCGAAAGCAGCAAATACAGTTTAAAAACCACCCATGGCAAAATAAAGCTGACGGGATTTATGGAGAGTATTTTAAGTTAAAGGTTCTGCAGAATGTATGGGGTTTGTGCTTTATGAGATTTGCAGCCAGAAGAGGAAGGAAGTCATGGGAATTGGGAAGGAGGGGAAGACACAGCAACTTCCCAGCCCCGCTCACCCCCCATCCAGGATGCAAACACCATCCAAATGCCAAATAAATGGGCGAACACCAGCGTTTTCCTGCAGACTACAGGGTAATGAAGAGCGGGAGATATAACCTGCATTGAAAGAGACGTTAAAGCTGTGACAGCTTTGTCTCTGTGCTTCGGGGGGCAAAGAGCTTATCCCAACCCACGTTCTCCACAGGCAACTTTGGCATTCACCCTCAGCTTCCCCAGGTTAAACGCAGTTGTGTTTCTTCATGGTAAATGTATTTGAAGCCAAAAAAAATCCCAGACATATGGTTTTCTAATACCAGAAGCTAATTAGCATTTTACAAGCTAAATTATCTCTTCCCCCTTCCCCCATTTTCCCATAGTCTTGTTTTATCTTGCTAAGATCAACTGTTCGGGTTATTTTTTGGTGTTGCAGGACCAAGTCAAACTTTTAGACCAAACTAAACATTCTCAGTTAAGAGTTCATTTGAAAATAACCTTCTCCGTGATTTTTATTGTCAATGCATTTCATGTGAAATTTCACACACCATTAAAATTGAAGAATTTTTGACCATTCTACTGCCAGTTTCTGTTGAGAGTACCAATGTTTTACTTATATATGTTTGTACTCCCATACGCCAGGTATTACCATCTGGGAACAGCCTTTTACTACAGTAGGTTCATGATGCAGAGAAAGAAGCACAGTTGTCAACCTCTCTAATAAATGTGAGAGTTGCTGTACAGATCTAAGAGTAAAACACTGCCCCAGATTCCCTACTAAGCTAAACACTGTCAGGTTTCCCCTGTGTTTATATTTCTGTTCCCTTTTCATAGCCATAATGAAAAAAGTACCAGTAAGGTTGAAGAAAAGGAACAATGATACTTAATCTATGAAGAAAATCAATTCTTCTTTGCAAGGAAACCCACTTGGTGAGAAGTTCAGAGACGGTCACAACCACAGAGATGCTGGTACCAGAGCTCAGCCCACATGGGGCTGTACAACATCTTCTCCACAGCAGGAGAAGGATTTGGGGTCCAGAAGAGCATTTCCAGGATGTTTCTGAGTAGCTCTGAGTGTGAACTGAGTAACTTCTGGGCTCCTAATTTTACAACTGGGCACGCTCCCAGTTTGGTTTTAAGTACAAATGAAACCTAAAGCTTTAGGTCTGATCTTCCCATCACCAACACCTTTCATATCTAACAACCATGAAAGTGGCATCATGCAAAAGGATATAGTCTACCATCAGTCTTTTCCTTTTTTTCTTTTTCTTTTTTTCTTTTTCTTTCTCTTTCTGTTTTCTTTTTCTTTTTCTGTTTTCTTTTTCTTTTCTGTTTTTCCTTCTCTTTCTGTTTTCTTTTTCTTTTTCTTTTCTGTTTTTCTTTCTCTTTCTGTTTTCTTTTTCTTTTTCTGTTTTCTTTTTCTTTTCTGTTTTTCTTTCTCTTTCTGTTTTCTTTTTCTTTTTCTTTTTCTGTTTTCTTTTTCTTTTCTGTTTTTCTTTCTCTTTCTGTTTTCTTTTTCTTTTTCTATTTTCTTTTTCTTTTTTCTTTTTCTTTTTCTTTTTTCTTTTTTCTTTTCTCTTTTCTGCTTTTTTTATTTTTCTTTTTTCTTTTTTCTTTTTCTTTTCTGTTTTTTTTCTTTTTCTTTTCCTTTTCCTTTTTCTTTTCCTTTTCCTTTTTCTTTTTCTTTTTCTGTTTTCTTTTTCTTTTCTGTTTCCTTTCTTTTTCTGTTTTCTTTTTCTTTTTCTTTTTCTGTTTTCTTTTTCTTTTTCTTTTTCTGTTTTCTTTTTCTTTTCTGTTTCTTCTTCTTTCTCTTTCTGTTTTCTTTTTCTTTATCTTCACCCTTTCCTAGAAGATCAGCACCTCCTTCCCCTTTGGCACAGCACTGTGACTTTCTGGTGAGAAAAGCCCTTTGCTGGGTGCTGATGTGTCAGTTAGTGCCAGGTCCCAGGCTGGAAAAATCACCTTAAACAAATATATTTAAGGCAAACCTGTTCAGCAAAGCACTTGGGCACTGAAATCACCAGGACTTCAGTATATGCTCATATCTGTGCTGTAGAGCCTGGGCTTGCACGTCCACAGAGCCCGAGGAGTCCCTGGAAAGGGGGTTTTTTTCCTTCCCTTGCAACCCAAAGCCTGAATGTTTCTTAGCTCTGGGATGTGATGGCAGCTGTGTTTGAAAGGAACATCTTTAACTCAAGATGGTTTGCAGTCTGGGGCAAAACCAGCAGGAATGCCACCTGCCTTTGTTTCCCAGCCATCCCTAAGCATTTTTCCCGATTTCAGGCTGTTCAGAAATGCCAATATCACAGAAAATCATAATAAAAATAACCTCCCTCTCACGCTGCACTTTGCAATGCTGTGACTCTACGCTTCGTGGCCATCATATATTTAAAAGGCTTCCAGTGAGCAGCTGTACATCTTCTGGTTTGCTGCACAGAAGTGTTATTCTTTCAGCAGTGTTTGCCCTTTGTGTTCCCAAAGTCATGAAATCCTCCCTCCCGCTTCCCACAGCTCTGTGCAAACAGGACAGTGGTGGCCAACACCGCGTCGTCAGGACACATAGCACCACTGATACCTCTTAAAGTTGATGGAAAAGTGCTTTGCAGGCACTTTCCTCTTCTGGAAAGGGTCAAGGGTCTGCCGTGAACCCAAATGGAAATGGAGAATATCTGCTTTCAAACAGGCAACATCATCTGGTAGTGACCCACAGTCACAGCCGTGTCTGCCCTTCCAGACAGCAAACCTTGCCAAAAATAACATTATAAACTCAATTTAATAATTTAATCTTCTCTATCTTTTTTCTTCAATTTAAGAAGGGTTTTCTTAATGTCCTCGATGATTATGTTGCATCGCAGCCAACACATCATCCCACTGTCTCATGCACCCTCCTGCCCCTGACTTCAAACATGGTATAGTATCAGAAAACTACAGACCGGTTAGGGTTGAAGGGACTTCTGGAGATCACCCAGTCCAACCCACCTGCTAATGTAGGGTCACTAGAGCAGATGATGACACAGGAATGCATCCATGCATGGCTAAATGGGATGTGACATAACACCAACCTGAAGCGTACAGCCAGAGGCATTAGCTCTTTTATTTATTAATTTTAAAGCCCTTTTTTACTGGTCCATTAGTCACACACACATAAAACAAGCATCTTTCTTGTGACTGATTAGCAGCACGGGCAGCAAATTGTCTGTCCTTGGCTGCCAGCAGCAGCTCTTCTTTCCAAATTTATGTCAAATTGGCAAAAACTTCCTGTGATTATTTCATTTGTTGAGTTTCTGTGGCTGAAAACAGAAGAAATTTTGTGGAACGTAAACTACTGAGCATGACTTAACTAGGAGAACTAAAATTATGGGCTACTGTTGGAATTCAGCTTGGCTTCCCTCCAGGTTAACCCTGGAGACCCTTGCCAGAGGCTCCAGGAGAAACCTTAACACCAGGGAGGTGGGTGGTCAACAACTCCTCTTTGACCTCAGTAGGGCTGGGATATTATTCCATGCCCCTTAAAGATAGAATCATAAAATCATTTTGGTTGGAAAAGACCCTCAAAGTCATCGAGTCCAACCATTGACCCAACCCTGGCACTGCCCCATGTCCCTGAGAACCTCATCTCCGCGTCTGTCCAACCCTCCAGGGATGGTGACTCCAGCACTGCCATGGGCAGCCTGTTCCAATGCCCAACAAAATGTTCCAACCTCTTCCTAAATCCTAGGTTGGCTTGATTTGGGATTTCCATGATAGCCCAAAAGCTGACATCCTGCATTAACTACTATGGAAATATGTTGGGAGCTTCTCCAAGGATGAGACATCCCGTTCGGCATAAACTTTCAAAAGGCTCCATTACCTGCAGAAACACAATTTCGCAGGAGGGCTCAGCAGCAGCGATGCTGAGCTCAGCCCTGGTTATTTGGAGGTGGCTGGAAAACATCTCACCTCCACTAAAGCTCAGAAAGGCCATGGGAGGCAGAAGTCAGGTTGCTGGGTCAGCGTTTGGAGCTGATTCACCAGGCAGAGAAGAGGAAAAGCCAAGCGCTCGCCGGGGCGTGCGGCCAGCTTGCCAACTGAGCTCATCTGCAGCAGCAAACAGACAGAGATTTGTGGTAATTGAATGGAATAATATACTGTACGGCGATTTTAAATATTTTTCATTCAGAGATAAATTAGGCTTTAATTAAATGGTGTCATTTAATGTACTGCCCAATAGATATGGTAATTGCTTCTTTTAAGAGGCAGCATGGTAATATCTACTCATTTGCAAAGGGATAATGATGCTAATTTAACCTAGTGGAGGTATAAACAGCCTTGCTGTGTATCACACCTCAGTATGACAAACCTAAAAGTTCACTTTGATCACAGCAGCTACATTTTGTGTATCATCTGATCTCCCTCCTGCTCCAAACCAAACCAGACAGGAACTAGCACTGATTTCAAGGGGAGAGACCTGGGTCTTGCTCCTTTCCTGCCCCAAAAGCTAAGGACACCTTCTTACAAGGGTTTGTCTTTGAGAATGCAAAGAAAAAGGTGACCCTGGGCTGTTTTCTCTGTATCCATGCAAGGCCACCAGTTTAACCAGTGTAGCTACTGGAAGTTTAATACCAGAGTTTGTGAAAAGCCTGAAATAAATCCATTTGGGTTTGTGGCTTATGTTTGGTACAGGGCTTATCCTGAATTACTCACAGGTGTCTCCCACCCTGGAAAAGCCCAATGCCTGAGTAGAAAAAGCATTTTCTCAAAATGTTAAGGTCTACTTGTAAATGTCCCACACCAATCAGCCCCACATGTTGGATATTACATCTCCCTTCATCTCCGTCCCTCGCCCTGCGCCCTGCTGAGTTAATTCTCCTCACTCTGTGCTGCCCTCTCCTTTCATCCCTGCTTTAATGAGCTAAGTCAGAGCTAATGATGTTCCTCTTTAAAGCAAGAGTGGTAGGAACCGAGTTAATATTTGGGGCTGTTTTCTCAGGGTTCCTGCAAACTCAGCCTAAGCCAACAGAGTAAATTTGCCAGGAGCGCTGCATTGGTGAAGCAGGGAGTTCGTGATGTATCTATACTAGCATAAGGAGCTCTAGAAACATTTTGATTTTACAGACAACGTCACTCCAAACAACTTGAAGTTTACCCACTGTCAATTTTTCTTTCACAGACTGAAAGTTCATTTTGCAAATAGAGCAGCTAGAGACTTGTAAACATATGAGTATACATATATATATATATATATATATATATATATACACACACCGGGCTGGATACCTGGGGAGATTTTTGCAGCTAGTCACACTGAGTGCCTCCAACACAAGAATTGGGATGGCAAGGTCGAAGCTTGCACAAGGTGAACCCCAAAATAAGCTCCGTGGCGTTTGCTGTGGTGGCTGAGGATGAGGGATGGAGAACAGTTCTCACTAGTCCGTTTAAACAAAGCACACATTTTTCTGGCTCTATCACGGGCTTGCATATTTTAACTCCTATCTTCTGTTCAGCAGCTAAAACGAGACTTTTATTCCAGTTTTGGCTGCTGCAGCTCGTTTCCCATTGCGGGGCTGTCACACAGGGTCTATTCTTACAACCACCCTCCTCCCCATGACGGGGGAAAGACAGGGGTTCACGAGACACCCCAAAGCTGCTCCCCGAAACAGGTGGGGGGTTTTCTGCAAACATCGACTTTTACAAGCCCATTACTGTTATGTCTGCAGTGAGGAAGGAATATGAATCAGTACTGAGGATAAATTAGCTTTCTGCCCACAGTTCTTCCAAGGAATTCTTACAGAGATATATTTGTATTAAGTAAAAGAGATTAGAGAAAACCATATAACTGCAATCCATCATCCACAATTAGATACAAATGAGGGTAGGAGCAAGAGAAATTTTCTCTCTGAGTCTTTTTTCAGGAATATGCTTTTATACACAAACACACATACCTATAAAAGTGTGTATATATATATATATGTACAGAGAAAAATATACACACATATATTCATAAATGTAAGAGTTTTTCTTAAAGGTAAAGCCATACATGTGCATATACGTTTACATATGCAGCATGTATCAATACATATTACATATACACATATACAGATAGAGATGATAGATAGATAGATAGATAGAGATATAGAGACAGAGATAGAGATAGATGAGATATAGAGATAGAGATAGAGATAGATAGAGATAGAGATAGAGAGATAGACAGAGACAGAGATAGAGATAGAGATGATAGAGATAGATAGAGATGAGATAGATGTATGCACGCTGTACATATACATAAGCAACCTAAAGAAACAGAGAATCTTCCCATATTGCCCAAGACGAAACACGTCATCACCCAGAGGCAATTTTATCCCAACATTTCACCTCTTTGTTTTTTGTTGTTAATTTTTTCACCCTTAAAGAGTCATGTCCAGGACCCAAGTGAATCATAACAACAACTTTCTTCCAAAAGACAACCAGAAAAAGCTGTTCAACCAAAAATTCTATTCTCATGATCAACATTTCATCATCAACATCTCTCCATCAACATCCAGGTGCCACACTGGGCTCCCACTGGGGCTCAGGACTCACAACCCTCAAAGCCCCCCACTATTGACTCAGGAAACTACTTCATAAGCAAAAAAAGACCCTTCAATTTAACTGAGACATAAATCATTGCAAAACTCAAATTTCCAAGCCAATTCACAGCCCCAACACCCCTCTTGCTGCATCTCTCACCTGTGCTGCAGAAAGCACTTGCAGGAGCACTAAACTTACCAAAACCATTTTAAAAACACCTTATTTATTTGGCAGGTGTGGGAGGTGAAAGGTTTCTTCAAGTAGATTTAAAGCAAAAACCATTAGCACTGCGTTGTTCATTCAGTTCCTTTATCCATGACATGAGAACAAAATGATCTGATCTAAGCAAAACTTCTGGTTTCATAGCAACAACGAATATATGTTTTTGTGGGGAAATATAGTGCAAATCAGTGCTTAGGTGTATAACTTGTGATTACTTTGTTTCCTGGACTAAAGTCTGTTGAAATACTATTAAAATATGGTTTAACTAAATGGCTTACTGAAAAATAATAATTAAAAACCTGCTTTCTAGTTTAAAAGTTAGAAGCGCAGTTAGGTTGTGAAAAATAATGATGAGGTTGTGAAAAATAATAATGCTGTTTAGCTCTTATCATGAGATCTCAAAACAATTTTTGAAGAAAATAGGGTGGATTACGCTTCTTTCAGAGCTGGGAATTGAGAGCCAGATCCAAGGAAATCATCCTCCTGTTGGTCTGAGCATCAGAGGACACGGCAGAAATGTAGCCCAGGTTTCCTCAGCTCAGTGTAATCTTCTGGCATCTTCCAAAATGAGACATATCAGGTAAGGAAACAGTGGGAAAACCTTCTAGAAGTGCTTAAACAGCTGAGGAAGGGTCGAACTTTTTCAAAAGTAATTTGGGTATCTCGGTAATTTGGGTGTTGCTGAAGTTGGGTCCTTCCCTGAGGTCTATAAACCTGTAATTTTCACCAGTGGTCTTACGTACCTTTGCTGAGACATGGGGGCTGAGAAATGCATCTCTTCTGCTTTTATTACTATAATCTCACAATGTATAGCCTGTGACACAATCCCCTACTCCACAGACACTCTCACCATCCCGTCCTGCCATTGCCACCACTACCTAATGGCCACTGTACTTTGAAAAGCAAAAATAATGGTCGTTGCCCTTTGGAAGGCAAAAAATAAGATTCCTGCAGGATCCGAAGCATCTGGTCTATTTAAGACTAGACATCTCCACTGCATTTTCTAGCTCCAGGTTATTATACAAAAGATGAATAGTAGAAGGTTCTTCTGCTCTTCAAATCTGGGGTGAAAATGGCCGTGGGTTCCATGATGTGCCTCAGCTTGGTGCTCCGGGCAGGCAGCAGATCCAAGGGACAGATGGCAGTTTTAGAAGAAAAAATACAACTTATTATGCAGAGGTTTTTAGCCCCAATCTTCAGGCACACACCATCATCCAACTTCACAAACGTGGTCTTCAGTCCAGCCAAGGAGATCCTGGTTAAATTTTAGGTAATTCTGGGAGAAGCAGAAATTGGACTGTGGTTTCTGGACAGTTCATCTATAGGCTAATTCAATGACCCAAACATCCCAATTAAAGCAAAATTTAACCAGTTCAGATCTTGCCTTTAGTCCTCTTCATTTTCTACAGGCTGTGACTTCTGGAGTCTTCCTTTCCCACGGGGAAAATGGGGACAAAAGGGACTTGGAGTGATGTCCTGATGCAGCTGCGTGGGTTGGGGACACTGGGGTCACAGCAGTTCCTCACTGCTCCCAACAAAGTGCTCGAGCGCTTCACTACGCTTCTCCATAAGAAAAATGCTCCTGATGTTTAATCTGAATTCCCATGTGACCATTTAAAGATTTTATTTCTTTTCCTGTCCCTGTTGAACAATAACAGAGAAACACTATCACATAATATAAAATATTAAACACCTGTTGTAAATATTAAATTAGATACAAATACAACCTGGCAAAGATAATACTCAATACATTGCTTACATTGCTACTGATTAATATTGGAGATTAAAATTAATACTCACATAATATAAACATCAACATGCTTTTAGCATACAATTAAGCTGAACAATCTCATCAGCACAAAATGTTCTCATCCTTGAAAACAAGACGCACTAAAACCAAAGCAGGTCTGAAAACATCCCTGAAATCAAATCCCAAATGCAAAACATCTGGATCATGAAAGATGTTTGGTTTTTTCCACTTTGGAAAAGCTTTTTCCCAAACTGGAAGGCGGTTGTTCAAAGCAAGAGCAGCTGCATGCTGCCTGGTTGCAGACAGTCAGAAATCTCACCATGGTGGGCAGATGCAAACAAACTGGGCAGAGTCTGAAGGGGTGAAAAAAAGACAATAAGAGGTTGGAAAACCTAAATTAAAATTAAATTGGGAAAAAAAGACTGAGGGAAAACCTCCCAACAGTCCTCAGAGGTATGATAGCCCTTTGGAGAACTTCTCCATGTCCACTGGAGGTGGGACAGGAAGTGATGAGTTAAAGTGCAGCCCATTTGGGTGAGACTTGAGGAAATCTTTCTAATGACAAGGTTAATTAAGCAGAGGTATAGATTAGCTGGGGAAGCAAATGAGTCTACTTCACTGGAAATCTTTAAGAACAAGTTAGACAAGCATGTAGGAATGATGCAGAACAGAGTGTCACCTTGGAACAGGCGTTATGTTAAATAGGCATCTATTTTCTCTGATTCCTCTTATCCTCTGCTTTTTATCTACCCAGGAGTCAGTCCAGCTGGATTTTAGCCACATGGGAGCTAAGAGGTGCATTAGCTCCTCAGCAATCTCTCAGATGCCAACCAGCACAAGTGGAGACCAAACCCAGGAGATCCCTGCAGGGAAACCTCTTCCCGCTATCCTTGTCCAGGATGTCCCACCACTCTGATGGAGCACCACTCGGTGCTCCATCTCAAATATCCATGGCTGATGGCCCTGCAAGAAATAAGGCAAGATGTAAAGCAGAGAAGGCAAAATGTGGGTATGTAATTAGGTGACGGCGCATGTCCTGGCAGATGATTGCAGTGATAAAGCATGCCATATGCTCCGGCTCCTATGTAAATCTTCCTCGGCTGACATCGTTATGGAGCATTTAAAAACATACGCCAGTTCCTTATGTTTTCTCCGTGCTTTGTAAATGTTGCCAAGTGCCAAATACCTAAACACAATTAACCTCTGACATTGCATTGAAAGGCTCTGCTACATCCACAAAGGGCAGGAAACTTCTCCCAAATTTCCAGAATGATCCCAAGAGGCTGGAATACCTCTCCTGTGAGAAAAGGCTGAGAGAGTTAGGGTGTTCAGCCTGAAGAAGAAAGGACTCCATGGAGACCTTATTGTGGCCTTTCCATACTTGAAAGGGGCCAATAAGGAAGATGGGGACAGACTTTTTAGCGGGGCCAAGGACAAAGGGTGATGGTTTTAAACTAAAGGAGGGAGATTCAGGTTGGACATGAGGAAGAAACTGTTGGCCCTGAGGGTGGTGAGAGCCTGGCCCAGGTTGGCCAGAGAGGTGGTGGATGAACCATCCCTGGAGACATCCCAGGCCAGGCTGGACGGGGCTCTGAGCAACCTGAGCTGGTGAAGATGTCCCTGCTCATGGCAGGGGGGGCACTGGGGGAGCTGGAAAGGTCCCTTCCCACCCAAACTATTCTATGATTCTATGTGCACTGCCTCCATGTTGGGGAGATTGCCATTCAAGGCCACAACAAATGTATAGGTGCTGCAGCATCCTGAACAGGGAACAGACGACTCTTGTTCCCTCCAGCCTTTGCCTATCAAAGAATTGGTGAATCAAACATGACAATCCCATCCTAGTTTGGACTCAGCAATACAAGACCCAAACGAGACAGTGCATCCAGGCAGTGCCCAGGGCATCCTAGCCATGACCTGGATCTCAGCGTCTAGAAAGCTGCCAGTACAAATTGTTAAGCAATTCAGAAGTTATTAGATCAGAGGGAAAAGGGGGGAAGAGAAATTGCCAAGAGGGTTTTTTCAAGAGCAAATTCTTGTCAATCCTTTCAGCTCTTTGACAAGAAAACCAGCCTAGTTGATGGAGGGAAGCTGTGGCTGTGACAGATCCTCACTCCGGGGAGGCTCCTGGCACTGTCTTGGCTGACAACTTCACAAACAAACAAGAGAAACCTGATCCAGGGGAAGCTGTAGAGCTGGGGCACAACAGAGGGGAGAAAACCTGTGCTCAGCAAGCTATCAGAGGTTCCCTGCCATGCTGTGAGAGGATTTGAAGGGGCACCTGACCCCATACATTCAAAATTTGCATTAGCAACCTGGATGATAGACTAAAGAGGGTGTTATAAAGTGTGCAGATAACTCCGGGCTATGAGGACTGCAAGATTTTTGGAAAGCAGGTAATTAGAAACAACCTTAACAAATGCATGACGTTTATTTTGAGTGAGCTGGACAAAAACCAGAGAAGCAAAGAGATGTGTTTTGAATAGATAGACCAAAATCCAAAATAGCTTTTGGAGAGGTCTATAAGCCCAAAAAATTAACTCAGGAGGTTGTGATGGGATCCAGGTTGATGCTCAGGAGGCACACGGGCCACCCTTGGGAGGTGACGTCTCTCCTTGTGCATGATGCTTCAACTCACTGTGATGCACCACAACTTAAGGATAATACACATGAGCTGGAGCCAGTCCAGGAAAGAGCAACCAGACGTGGTCTGGAAACAACGGCCGACACAGGAAGGATTAAAGAATTGGGGGCTGCAGACTTCACCATCTGGTATTTAGAGCACAAAAGAGGGGGAGAAAAAAAAAAAGCTCAGGTTTTGTCTACTTTACCCAGAGACAGAGTGATAATTGGATACACTCAGCTGCATATTTCGCAATAAGCAGCTTCCCATCAGTGGCTGGATCCCCAAAGCCCTGCGAAGCTGTGATTTCCCGAGCAGCACCTTCCCTTCTCCGCAACGCAAAACAGGCCACAAAGCTTTGTCACGATTTCCTTCTGTCATGCTGATCACTCTCAGCTGATTCTTAATTCCCAAAACTTGCCAAAACATCAGTGATGAGATTCTTTTGTTTCTATTAATGTTACCAAAGTTGTGCTAAGGATACATAGGTGTATTTTGCTGTACCTGTCCTGGAACAGCTGTAGACATTGCTCTTCATTCAGTTGCTGCTTTCCACCATTTTTTTGCAAAGTTATTTTCCAAATCTCTTCTTTGGAGCAGCTTTTTTTCCCCTGGGTGGGTTCTCTGAGTTTGCTTCATTCCCAGTGGGGGTCTGGGCACCAGCGCTGAGGAAGCAGGATGACGGTGGTGGGCAGAGCAGGCCTGGTACCTATTGTTCTCTGCATCCGCTGTGCTTACGGGAGGAGGAAATCAGCCTTATCTGAAGCAAAGAAAGACAGCAATTAGGAAAATTATTAGGAAAAACTTCCTGGCAATAGCATAGCAATGCATGGGAACAGACACCACAGGCAGCTGCGGAAACAGCCGTATTTTCAACAAATGGGCTTATGGGAGATGCTCTCCCATACACCAGATCCTGCAAGGTTGTCTCATCATCCTCTGTGGTCCACACCTGATCCTCTCCCATGCTGATTCACAGGGTTCCCTTCTCTTCCTACCGCACCACATCACCTATTCTGGAATCCCTGCATCCCTCCTCCTTTGAAGCATCATGCTCCAAGGTCTCACCCTGACCCCAAGGATATGCTACTCTTAGCATCCCTCTGAAGGTTAAGGAGATGATGCACCTTTCCAGAGGGCTGGGAGAAGGGCAGCACCTCTTGCAAGGCAGCGGGGAGGATGGAGGGACAAGGGCAGGTGTTTCACCTTCCCTCACAAGCAGCACTTGGCAGGGGAAGCTGCACGGTGGTATCTGCTGCAAGGCCACCACCGCTGCCACTGCGTCTTTACCAGCAGCAGCAGCAGAACATGCTCGCAAGGTCTGCTCTGGAGCCCACTCAAGCATCATCCACATGCAGGGGGCTCATGCTAGCAGAAAAGCCACCTGCTGTTCCCTTACAAGGGCAAATAAATCCATTTTCCTTCTGCTGCCCCTAGTAAAACAAGCAACCAGCATACCCAGAAAGCCGTAAGCTCCCTTTATATCAAATTACTCCCAATAAACAATATTCAAGGGAAGAAAATGAGGTGCTGTGCTGACCCCCCGGGCTACTGCAGAGCCAGCCCAAGCAGCCAAAGACAGCTCCTGACAAGGGGGCTGAGAAAGGGCCACCACGGTTTAGCAGGTAGCTGTGGGTGAGACCAAGAACAGAGTAATTTACTGGCACACAAGTGTCTCACAAATGCCATATCTAGCAGGCTTTGCTTATTTATTTGTTGTTGGTGGGGGGGAAGGAATCAAACAATGAAATATGTTATTTACTTGGGACTTTTCAGGTGTTTCATGTTGCCCCTAATCTGGGACAAAACTGGGATGCTGATCTGCAGGGCACACCTGAGCATGGAAATGTGTGTTAGCGTGGATGTCTCAGGAGGTTTTGCCACTCAGCATCCTGCCTGCAATGAGCACACACTTCCTAAATAGACAGAGAACAGGAACGAAAGGAACGCAAAGAACAGGGAAAGGGAAAGGGAAAGGGAAAGGGAAAGGGAAAGGGAAAGGGAAAGGGAAAGGGAAAGGGAAAGGGAAAGGGAGAAGAAAACCCACAAAAACCAAACCAAACCAAAACAAAAAACAAGCCTCTCCTCCACCTGTGTCCTTGCTAATCATGTCAGCAGATATCTCAGCCCATCAGGGGTGACAGAGGGAAGCCCTCCTTGTCCCGGCAGGTTGCCGAGCCCTGCGGTGCGTGACAAAGCCTGAAAGCCATTTGGATGCCCACGACGTGGCATGAAGCCGTACAGATCCGTGCCAGAGACCGGCCTCGCAGACCTGCGGGCAGGAGGGGGCCACCGGGACTTTGCCAACAAGCTGCTCCTGGCATCATCCACAGCTCCCCAGCATCCCTGCCCTTCCAGCAGCCTTTCTGCTTTGATATATCCATCTATTTGGTAGCAAACACATAGCCGTACTGACATCATTGCTATCACCAGTGCAACGTTTAGGAATTGGATCTCTTGGTCCCCGATATTTCCCACTTTACCTCTGCATCTCTCCATTTCTGGCTAATAAAATTACACCGCTCATTTCCAATTGGAAAAAAGAAATCAAAATAAATATTCTGACCGCAGGCTGAGGCTCCCAGGGGTCTTACAGGATTGAGGTGGCTCATGTCAGTGAAAAGCCACAAGCTGCAAGGGAAGGAAGCTCCAGCAAAGAGATGTATTTTTGTTACTGTGCCTGTGTTTTAAGTTTCTATAGCTACCAGAAGCGAGCTGTCGGGAAATACTGTTGTGCTCTTCCCCGCATGCTGCTTTTGAGTGGAAAAGCAGGAAAAGGGGCCCATCAGAAAGGGTTTTTAACTTCCTATATTTAAGTATCTCTCCTCCTCTCATCTCTGTACCCTCTTTCTGGGTGGGATGAGCACATTTGGCCAAGTACTAGTGATGCTTGACCCAGCTCAGTGATCAGATTGCAAGGCCAGATGCAGCACAGTTTTCCTGCGGAGCTGTGGGCGATGGTGGCCAAGGACCGCGGAATCAGCTGGGAAGCAGCATACCAGGCTGAGGGGGGAAAACTGGCAAAGGGATCAGTCCCCAGCCCTTGGGTCTCCAGGTCCTGGGCACTGACATCGCATCGTCCTCTCTGTCCTGCAAGGATCTTGCAGCAAGCCAAACCCCACTCAATTTTTCCTCCCTTTCCCTGTTTCTATCAATTCTTTGACATTTACATACACATTTATAAATGTACACAGCATGCAACAGATAATCTTTAAATAACTTGCCATTTTGGCTTCTGATTTTGAAGGACTCGAGCCCTCAGCACAGGAGGAAAAGGGCCAGAGGACAGTCACAACTTGTCACAAGCCAGAACCCCACGCTGAACCCTGAGGATACCTTTGCATTCTGGTGCTTGCATCCCCAGCTTGCTGTCACAACATTAAAATCCATCTTCCCTCTTCAAACAATGAGCCAGCCTTCCAAATGCTCTCAGCAATAATGTACATGATGTTATACGTGATGCCTAAACTGCTCCAGAGGGACAGAGAGAAATTCAGATGCAAGACGATAAATAGGGTGTAAGGACCATTTCCTCAAAGGGGCTGAGGTATTTGAGTCCTAGTGGTAACAGACCTCATTTTGTTCAGGGATGGACATGTTTCTGGAGGCATTATCTAGATCCAAGGTGTTTCTCTTCCTGCTGCCAATGTTGGGACACAACAGTCCAGAGGAACGCACTCTCATCCCTGTTAGTTTATGTGCTTGCAACAATTTGGTCATCTTTCCACAATGCACACGCACATGTACATAGAAGGGCTGGCCTCACATTACTCATGAATTAGTAAAATGTGAGGCTCAGGAGGTCAGAGGTTGGGTTCATACAAACATTCTGAAGTTCAAATATTTTCCCAAAGCTTGTCTGAACTTTATGTGACCTCCTTCAGTCTGGAAATAAGAGGCAGCCAGTGTTCCTCATGGAATTATGAACACATCATGAATCTAGCAAAGTCTGCAACATCATCAACAGAAAACACTTTTCCTGGAGCATTTGGTCCTTGGCTTCAGATGGTGACCAGAGCCATGAGGGCTGGGCTCTGGGTCACAGTCAAATGCCGAATGACGCTTTGGACAGTTTCCAGATGGCCTCCAACAATGTGGATATGGCCTTCAGGCATTCCTTCACTCATCCTTGATGCAATCCTTGAGACCCAAGACACAGAAACCAGCCAAAGGGGTTTCCTTATCAAGCAAAAGCTGCCCACTCTGAGCTCCTATTTGCGTGCTCTAAGGCAGGAATGCCCATCACCTGAAGGAAGGCTTGAAGATGACAAATGCACACCATTACCACTAACACTGCTATTCTGCAATTCTTGCGATGTCCTGCCCTGATTTAAGGCCCAATCAGCTAAATGCTGGGCACACATTTAGCAAAGGACAGTGCCACGTTCTTCTTCTACTCATTATAAAATCTGCCTCCTTCCCACAGCAGGGAGATGACTCAGATGCCTGAACACGGGATTTTGCAGATATTCGCATAGTAACAAATGACCCAGAAGCAGTAACGAACACGAGGATCCTGCTGGACATTCTGTTGCCTGCTCATCGACATTACGAGACATTTCACAACATTGAAATCACTATTCTTTAACATAACTCGCAAACAAAATGAAGCCACCTCAGGTCAGTGTTTTAGTTATAAGTTGCTTAACGGCACACAATATTTCTAAGAAGCAATTTGCCACTTTTCGCTGTTGTCTGAAATGCCAGAAGATTAACAATCTCTCTCCTGGGTCTGAAAAACCTCCTTTTACCACTGAAATTAATTACACTGTTAACCACTAATGCTGCTGAAGGAGAGCTAATGAGTTGCTAGACAGTGGGCGTTTTATCTCCCATGCACAAAAAGCTACAGGCGTACAATATGCAGCACCAACAGGAAACTTCTGCGGCTGCTGCAGTCTGCCCAGCAAAAGAGAAAACCATGGAGGAGGAAAAGGGATTGCTCCAAAACACCTCTCCCTGTCCCTTGCTCAGAAAAACAGCTGTGGAGATGTAAATGAAAGGATGCCCCGTTGCTTTTACAACCCCAGGACGTTGTCAGCCTTAATGAGTTGATATTGTTAAATCCTTCTGTGCTCATCAGCTGGGAAATGGTGTAAGAAAGGCGCTTTTGAAGCCAGCCCTCCCAAGACAGCGTTTGCACATCCCCATTTATTCCAGATGTCTGCTGCCTTTCCATGTCCACCCATGTCCCGCTTCATGCACTGCTGTCATTGCTGCTGGTTTTCGTGCTATTGTCGTCATTATTTCCTAATATTTATATTGTAGAAGCAGTTTGGAGTTCTAATGACAGTCCTGGACCCCTTCGTGTTTTAATAGTGCCTGTAGATATAGGACACAGTGTAATAGTTTTAAACTAAAGCAGGGAGATTCAGGCTGGACATGAGGAAGAAAGGTCCCTTCAACCCAAACTGTTCTATAATTCTATAATACATGTTGTATGCTTTTCAGTGCCCTTTCCATCCTCAGGCATGCTAAATCTGCATTCACACCTCTGCTTTATCTCACCTGTACACACAGCAGGAGGTTTCCCTGCACGTCACCAGTTTATGGCTTACATTTTCACAGTGTTAATTATGCTCAGCAAAAGCAGCAGCATCACCGTCATGAAACACTTTCCACACTCGTCTGCCTCCTCGCCCCATTCGCACGGCTCCTCCAAGTCCTGTCACCAGCCTTCCAGGCTGTGCAGCCTTTCCCAGCTCCCCCAGTTTTGAGTGTAAGAACATTTTTATTCTGCATTCTTTGATGGATCACTCAAAGGCTTCAATAACCACGTTTCTGGTTTTGTAACCTTTCCTGAACACTGCATGCTGCTGCTGTTTACATCTGGGACTTTCAATTGCACAACAGTTCCTTCATAAAAACCTTAGTTCCTAGCACTTGGGTTGAATTCATGGCTGGAAATTGTGTCTTTCCTTGTGTTTGTATACATTTTCTGTGCCTGCTCTGGCCAGGCAGGAGCTCGCTGCTTCCTGGAGAGAAATTGCTTCTTCAAAAACATCCCCTGCATAGTTATGGTGAGTTTTGAAGGAAGAGAATAAAGTGTATGGTGCCACCAAGGTAGAAAAAAGGAGGTCAATGAGCTTCAGAGACTCATGCAAGCCTGGAAAGCTTTTGGAAGTGGAACTGGGAGTGAGGAGGGCTTGCAGGGGAGGGGGTGTTGAGGGGAAGTTGTTTTCCCCTGTTTTTGCTTTTCTCCATTTCTCCTTCACTGTGCTCACCATGGAACCACAGAGTGCCTCTGCTCAGGAAAAGGGACTGGTCCCATCACAGGCCAACAAGCCAGACCAGCGATCCAGAGGTCAGGGTATGCAGAGCCCCAGAGAGCCAAAGCCCAAAGGAGAACCCAAGTTATACATTTGGGAGATAATTCCAAAGCAAATTGAGCATTTTAAGGTGCTCAGGAATAAGTAACGTTACCCATGTAGACCAGCTCACCACAGGTGCATCCTTGGGGTTTCATGGATATGGATCATGCCTTGATTTGTGTCATCTACCACTGCAAAGGCCTCAGGGCTCCTCAGTTTCCAAGGTGCTCTACCTAATCCAGGGCAAAGAAGACAGCTGTCCTTCAGGAGGCAGGGGACATCCTTATGGGCTGTTGTCTATCCTGATCTGGACCCTCTGGGCTTCCTTCTTCTCCACAGACTATGGAGAGCCCAAGGGGTTTTCACTTCCTCAGGCTCAACATCTGCATCTTCTGGGTGAGGTTTTAACCTGAGTCTGGTCCTCTTGCCTTGAACCACTCGCCAGAGCTCCTTATGCCAAGGCAAGAGCAGCCAAAAGGTCCTCAAGTGCTGAAGGAAAGAAGGAGAAGATGGGGGAGAGCAGGGGTTAAATGCTAAATGTTCAGACACTTCATCTCTGACATCAAATCCCTTCCAGCACAAGAAGCCAAGAAACCATTTCAAACCAGCAGCTGTAAAGGTCAGGAGGGAAACTGCAGTGTTGAAATAATGTCTTGGCAGAGAAGAGGAGCACTCTTGGAGGCACAGGTAAGCCATCACCTCTTCCACCTGCAGCCAACCAGATACCAGCAGCCCTCTCCATGCCAGTGATAACTTCACACCTTGCACAGCCCCAGGTTGTCACCAGGAGAAATCTGAACACAATCAAGCACAGTTGCACATCCAGAGATGTTGGGAGTGGGAGCTGCCTCCCCAGCCAGGTGTTCCCATGGGCAGTGGGCTTTGATGCCTCCACAGAAACAACTTTCTGTTCAAGGAGCACCAGCTGGAAAACAAGCTGTTTCTGGGAAAGGGGACAGTGGTTTGTGATGTGCCTCTTTGCTGTCCAAAATTCTAGGAAAAAAAAGGCAAAGCAAACACCTGCATTTTCCTTTCTGGCTAGACCCAAGACAGTTCATCCGAGGAGCTCTGCTGGGCCTCCTTGGGCCTGGGACTGAGACAGCCCTTGCTCCTCTTTCCTTTCCAGCTCAAGTTTTGAAGTTAAAATTCAGCTCCCATAACACGATGCCAAACACCACCAAACATAGCAGCAGGGCAGGGACCGGTGGGGATGCTCTGATGCCCTGACATCTCAGGCCCCAGCCCACCTCCAAACCATTTTCTCCAACCCAACACGGTCTCTCCCTCCTCAGGCCTGTTCTTCTTTCTTTCCTGAGTCCCAGAGCCAAGGTTTGGCTCTTGGGCTGGATTCCTCCCTGCTCTTACAGATCTCCTCTCTGTTCACTTTCCCATCATCATATTTTGCCTTTAGCACATTCCTCCTGCTTGCAAGATGCTGCATCTTTCAGATCGCTGCCATAAATCCACAAACTATGACAAATATCGGGTGACCACATGCCTCCTCTGACCCCAGCCAGAGAGCACCAGGCTGCATGAGCCTGGATCAAACATGGGTTTGTTGGGTTTTTTTTTTCCCAACCAAGAAAAAGCCACCCTGGGGTCAGCAGGGACTCAAGTACCACCCAGGGAGAGCCCCTCCACAGTTTGAATGCAGCCTCTGTTGGGCTCACACTGGCACCACTGTGTGAGATGCCCAAGGCTCCCCATTGTACGGGAACCCTGGCCTGGGAAGGGGGTACAACCATGCGACCCTGCCCATCAGAACCCCCTGACAATGCACAGAGCCCCCCAAGAGCAGATGTGCACAGACATGTGCGAGGCATCAGGGTTGAAGCCCCCACAGAGACAGGGTGCAGTAAATCTTAGAATCATAGAATAATTTGGGTTGGAAGGGACCTTCCCAGCTCCCCCAGTGCCACCCCTGCCATGAGCAGGGACATCTTCACCAGCTCAGGTTGCTCAGAGCCCCGTCCAGCCTGGCCTGGGATGTCTCCAGGGATGGACGGGGCTCTGAGCAACCTGAGCTGGTGAAGATGTCCCTGCTCATGGCAGGGGTTGGACGGGATGAGCTTGTAAGGTCCCTTCAACCCAAACTATTCTATGATTCTATAAGGCAAAGCAAATCCAGTTCTACAACCTGATGCACTTACGTGGCTTTTGCTGCTGTTGTTTTTAAACCAACTGGTTTGTCGATGTGCTGGAGAAACAAAATGGGGAAAAGGCAATTACAGGGGAGGCCAGCATCATATCAGGGATCACTGCTGCTGCTGTTATTAGTATTATTGCCCTCTTCCCTTTGAGCCTTATTAGGTGCTTACATGAAAGCTGTACTCTTCTGAAATGTCAGTGCGCACCAAATACTTGAATATCCAGCTTGTGTTACCCTGAAATCTTGTTTATTACTTTAGACACTGCATGAACACAAGAAATTACAGCAAACCTGCCTTTGGGTGAGTCCTGAGCACGTGCAACATCAAGACAGGGAGCAGAGTCAGGCAGGATGGAGGCGAGCTGCACTTTTCAGACTTCTGAACTGGTCAGAAGACGAGTTTTATAAACGAACATCCTCCAATGTAACACATCCTAGAAGATGTCCAAGTGTTTCTTCCCTTCTCCTCATTCCTGGGTCTCTTTTTGCCTCTCTCTTACCCTTGTGTGAGCTCCTGTTTTCCTGTGAGCAAGCTCCCATGTTCTCTATTTCAGGTAGGTGAAGGGACCTTGGTGCATCCTCATCCATACCCAAAGCTCTCCATCAGCCCTACTAGAGATGAACAAAGTAATGACCTGATTCCATAGGAAAGCCAGATTTTCCCACTTTTCCACAGAAGCCCGGTGGCTGCAATTGCAAGAACAGACAACAAAACTCTGAAGCTGAGCAGGAGCATTCCTAGAAATGGGTCACATTACAGAAATGGCTGGATCTGGTTTTCACATTGTAAGCGTGTAGAGATATGTTCAGAGAGCCAGTGCCAGCCCAGGAGAGCTTTTGGTTCAAAAAGACAAAGAGCAGGATGGGGACCAGATGTGCTGGAAGGGTTTGTTCCCAGTTACCCCACAGCTCTGCCCAACTGGGACTGGAGAAACAACATCAGACCTCCTCATTTCCAGCCCAGAGACCTTTAATGGTTAATGCTTATTTTGAACTTTCCCTCCTTGTAGGCTGCATGGCCATGGGTAGTTGTTGACTGCTCCGCAGAACATTGGTGGTTTGAGTTTTACAAACTTCCAAGACAGAGGTCCTTGCCGAGGCAGACACAGTGGGCTTGCTGTCTCCTGGGGAGTTATATTTGCTCATCCTTTCCTTGCTGTTTTCCTTAACCTAAAATAAGACATCCCAGACTTTAAAAAAAAAAAAAAGTGATCATGTTTTCTCCCAGTGTCTGAATAAACATATAGCTTCCCAATCTTTAAATAGAGCTAATGAGTTGATCCACGGGGAGCTCATTGAGATGCAGCATCTGCAGAAACACAGGGGTGATGGGGCCCCATTTTCTTCCTCTCTCTGCCCTGCCAGACCCACAGGAGACTTCTGCTTGGCCATACCCCACACTACAAGCCTTAAGAAATCAGCCCCCATCCTCCTTGCTCTGGCTCTCCTGCAGCGCATCTCGTTAGGAGTATGTGGCTGTAATTAGCGCAGCCCCAGCCCACTCAGAGCCCCTCCTCAGGGACAGCTGCTGGCTGAAAACATCTATTTTTTCCCAGCACAAAACAGCACTCGTGTGCAAACATGTTGTTTGCCAGGAGCTGGGCTCTGCTGTGGCGAGAGGGTTGGGTGTTTCTCCTCCCCCACAAGCAAGATGAGGTCTGGGAAGCTTGGACTTGCCTCAAAGGAAGAGCAATGATCTGGTTTGACCTTTTGGCAGTGGAGGAGTTAGTATTTTTTTTTTTGCTTGGATGGGCTTTTTTCTATCTCAGACCACCTCTCGTCAGAATAAATGAAATGTTTAAACGTGATCAAGAGCAGATAGTGCTGAATTTACATCCTCCATCGGTTGCAGACAGGGCTGGCTGAATAGCCTTTCACATATTGCATCAGTTGAAGAACGATAGATATTGTTAACAGGCTTGATATCTCTCAGAGACCATTTCAGAAACATCTAGGGGACGAGTCCTGAAAGGTCTGCTGAAATGTTGGCACAAGTCCTGCATCAGCAGTGGGCATCTCCAGGCATCTGAGCAGCAAGTGGACATTTGCTCACAATGCTGGTTCTCAGCTGGGGAGGGCAGGGAAGATGCTCTCCTTGGGTCACAGCCAAGGCAGAAAAATAGGGCAGCTGGTTTCTGTGAAATCCTACATCCAGATTTGCCATTCCTTCCTTCTCCTTCCTCCAAAACATGACATGATGAATGCGTCCCTCTCCTCCCTTGCAATGATCTGGATGTAGGGACTTGGATAAAATAACTACCCCACGCCACCAAAAACATGTACCTCCTATTACATGATAAGACCCACAAATTACCTGTGCCCAGCAGAAACAGAAGCCCACTACTCTGTTTCCTCTACAGTTTTGCGTCTGCCATGAGAGGCACTTGTGTAGGAATTACAGCTCCACTAGCACAAATGGCATAGGGGCAGAGCAGAAGAAAACCCTCCACTGTGCGTAAACACCAGGCATTGCTCAGCCACTAAACCAGCACTGCAATGTAGAATCACAGACAGATTTGGGGTGGAGGGACCTTCCCGGCTCCCCCAGTGCCACCCCTGCCATGAGCAGGGACATCTTCACCAGCTCAGGTTGCTCAGAGCCCCGTCCAGCCTGGCCTGGGATGTCTCCAGGGATGGTTCATCTACCACCTCTCTGGCCAACCTGGGCCAGGCTCTCACCACCCTCAGGGCCAAGAATTTCTTCCTCATGTCTGGCCTGAATCTCCTCTTCCTTATTTTAAAACCATCACCCCTTGTCCTATTGCAACAGGCCCTGCTCAAAAGTCTGTCCCCATCTTTCTTATCAACCCCTTTTAGGCACTGAAAGGCTGAATATCCCCACCTCTCAACGTTGTTTCTTTGCTCTTTCCAGATGACTTAATTTTGGTTGCCTTCTTATATTTTTTGAACTAATCCCCTTCAAAGCTGGCCTTGCAAAAATAACCTTGCCTCTGGAAAAACAGTCCATCTTCTTTTGCCCTGGAGAGCCTGACTTGCACCCTGCTTAGGAGGACGTGCCAGCTGGAGAGGACCTCAGGCTGCTGACCGCCCGCTCCGCCTCCAGGCTTCTCATTCACCCCGAGCCAATTTACTGCAGACGTTGCAGAGAAAAGCATGTTCAGCCCTTTGAAACTCCCTGCCCAGCCTCTCTCAGAAACCAGATGTCACCAGGGCCAGAGACTGCCAGCTCAAAACATCTCGGTTGACAACTAAAAGATGTTTATGCTGCTAATGGGAAATGACCCACCGAGCGAAGGAAGCTGCTCGGCAAGGGAGGGAGGTTCAGTAAAAATAACCTGAGTCAGCAGCCGAAATGGGAAGCGATGGTGATGACGATGGGCAGGAGGAGAGCTGACGTCTGGGGAGACACGAACAGCTGATCCAGGCGAAGCACCGTTGGACCAGAGAGCAGCTGCAGGGATGCAGGAGCAGCTCACGGAGCTGCTGCCCTGCGGCAACGGGGCATCCAAGAGCTGTGCTCTGCCTGGCTGGAGAGGAGAGGATTTTCTCTCCAGTCCAGTGATGAAAAGTAACAGTGTGGATTGAACATGGCATGGGTTAAGCAGCCTGCCACACTGCTGCTGATTTACCGTTTATTTACCACTGAGATTTAAATAACCTGTTCAGGCTTGAATGTGAAGGATGCCTGACTCAGACTGATTCAGCTCAGTGGGTGAAAGCCTGGGAAGAACAAGTGTCATTTCCTTTGGCTCCAGGGAAAAAGTGTTTAAGGACAAGGATTTATCCAAGGAGAGTCCCACAGTGATCTCCAAACTGTCCTTGCAGCCAGTTGGCTGGAAAATAAACCTTCTCATGCGTTACTGAGGATCGGGAGCCTTGGGTTCTGCTTCTCAAGGCAGGAGCCCCAGGACTGTCCACCGCATTTCCTCCCCTCCCTCCTGTACATAGCGGGCAGAGCTGTGTGAAATCCAGATTCTTCACTACCTCTATTGCAAAAACATCTGCAGCACAACATCTGCAACATCTGCGCTACATGCTAAACCAGATATCTGAGCTGTTCATTGCAGGTTTTTGCACCAGAGAAGTATCTAGAGGCTCAGAAACTGGTGTCCAGCCGTGCTGGATAAGACTGGCCCCTGCACTGAAGACTTTACTGCAGACAAGGAGGAAAGAACTATGAACTCCATTTCCCAGAGGGAAATCAGAGCAGCCATAAAAACATGTGATCTCAGTCACTTCATAACACAACCCTGTTCCACATGGTCCAGTGAGCTCTTGTTGCATTTGGTAAAGCTTTGTGGTCCTGTCTTAATATAAAACAGTCTTTTACTGAACATCTTTTTCATGCAGCAGTGGGCTGAAACTCTTGTCATTACGTGGTTTTCAAGCCAGGCTATAAAAGCAGAGCGACATGTCCCTGATCATTAATGCATTTCCAAAAGGTGTTCTCACTTCTTTGCTTCCCTTTTCACAGCCTGGATGAGAAAAAGGCTTATATGAGCAAATCTAAAATTAATCACCTGAGTGTCTTACAGATTTCCAGGTAAGAAGGGCAACTGTGAATTGTTGTCTTTTGCACAGACCTCAAAGACTGTACATCTCCTCTCTTCTCCTGCCCTTTCCTTGGGTTTGTTGCTCCAAGACCAGAGCAAATCTCTCATTCTTACATGCCGGCATTAGAGACGGAAACTGGGCAGACTCACAGGGATGGGCAGAAGCTTGCAAAGATTAACACAATTCTAACTCTGAAGCAGGTTGTGGATGCAAATCCCTTCCCGTCACTCTGCTCCATCCCCATTCCTCCTTGTCTGCTGCTCTGTCAGGAAGCAATGACCCTTCCCGAGCAGCCAGGATGCTCCAGAAATGGTCCCAGAGCCCATGTGTTAAACAGGAGCTAACAGCTTACATCACCACCAGCACCACCAGCATCATTTCTGCAACTGAGTAAGAAGTTTAGACATGCTAGACCTTGTTTTTAAAGGTGCACAGAGCTGGAACTTAACACAGAGCACAGATACACATTCACAAGTGCCGCCCACGCTCTGGCTGAGTCAAAGAGCTGAGCTACTGTGGCAAGGAAAGGGAGAGATCTAAAAATCATCATGCATTAAATGCTGAGCAGGCCTGATGTCAGACTGCTCTGCCAGCAGTCACCAGTTTCATCTATGGAAAAGAAACATCCCTGGTGGAAAACATCTCTGGTAAGAAAGACCTGCCCTAGACCCAGCTGATAGAGAATTACTATCTACATACAATTCAACACTGATTCCTTTAGGAATGAGCGATAAAAGGGCATTTATTGTGTGAATCTGAGCACTGAGGCAGGCTTGACCTTAATCCGTTGGAGTCCAGAGGCACTTTCCATAGACTCCAACCAGACCCCAGCAATCTTTACTGGATTGCAAAGTCCTTAAGGCTACAGGGCAATCTTCTTGCTGTTAGAAAAGGCTTTGCAAACAGGGATTAATTTGGAAAAGAACTGAGAGCTGTAGTTGTAATACAGGGCTCTGACCCAGCATGGCAGGTTTCTTTGCTACCCTTCAATAATTACTTGAGCAATGGCCACGTTTCACCCAGATACTGCTTTGAAAGACTGTAGAAAACTCGATCTACAGCTTGGCAAAGGGTGCAGCTGCTGCCTACCTGCAGCAAAGACAGCATTTGCCTGCCAAGAGCATGGGCTGCATTCCCTGGGATTCAGGCTGGAATTTACAATATCCTGCCTGCCAAGCTGCCGAGCACATATCCAGCTTTGCGTGCGCTTTGATAAGAGGGAGGAGATCCCTCTGCCACATTTGATGTCTTTTGTTGCTCTGAGAAAAATCTTCTTTGGAGGCTTTCTTCCTATTTTGTCCATCTTGGTACTATATTTTCCACCCTGTTATTTTCCCAGAGATGTAAATCCACGCAGAGTGTTAGCAGATCTCCCAGATCCATTGTCCCCGCTTTCTCCGGCGCAACTGGAAGTGATTAGAGTTCATCTTTTGCATCCCATTCAAAGAAACATTTACAAGATAAGGACAACCTCACCGCACCTAGAGCTGCTTCCACCCAATCTGGATGCATGACAGAGTGTTCAGCCTATTTTGCACACTTTTCCTTGCCTTTCTTGTTTGACTGCCACAAAACAGTCAGAGCAACTCAAGTCCAGGCTGAGAAAAACATTAATCAAACATTAATCAAACCAGAGCTCAAAAATTAAGGAGATTATAAAGTCATAAGCAAAACGGGAACATTTCTACAAGGTCAGCGATGTGCATTTGTACTCTGCATTATGGCAATGCACTCCCCAGCCACCAGCCCATCCAGCCTGGCCAGGTCCCAATCTGAACATCACCTGCAGTCTCCAGCATCAGGAGACAAAGCAGTTTACTCCCGACCACCCAAGAAGCATTTGCTAAAACCCACTA
The DNA here is from genome assembly GCF_036013475.1 of Columba livia. Taxonomy (NCBI): domain Eukaryota; kingdom Metazoa; phylum Chordata; class Aves; order Columbiformes; family Columbidae; genus Columba; species Columba livia. Next base: position 3,937,785 of record NC_088606.1, read on the forward strand.
TTCCAACCATATGCTGTAACCATTTGCAAGACTGGATCTGCAAAATTAAGGGCCTATAATAGGTGTATCAGTGCATGTGCAAAGCAGATGGTCACAAACTTATGGTCGCATTATATTATAGGATACTACTCTTCATTTATTCCACATACAGCTATAGCACAGGGGCATGCATGGGCACTCAGTAGGCAACAGCCCTTTGACTGACGTGACCTGTGGAGCTGGCTCCTCCATTACACTGCATTTTCCACATGAATATGTCCTTAATAACAGTTATTTATTGGACATCATGAGGAGATAAATGCAGACACCAAGAATGCTCTGTCTCCTTGCAATCCCAACAAAACATGCAAGGAAGCAGCAGTGGAGGGGATTCCTGTGCAAAGCTTCCATCTTTTTTCAGCTGGGTCTATTGCAGATAGCTGAGCAATGAGGGAAAGCAGCAATAAAGATAATCCAAGTGGACAGGGAGAAGAAACCCTAATTTCCCTGCTAGGATCCCAGTGCTGAGACGACACAGGTTTGGTCTTCTCCTCACCCCTGTGCTTACAGATGGGTGCATTGTCAATCAGCCATTAGCCCAACACTGGCACTAAACTATGTCCCTAAGAACCTTGCCTAAGCATCTTTAAAACCCTTCCAGAGATGGTGATTCAAACACTTCCCTGGGCAGCCTGTTCCAATGCCTGACAAAATGTGATGCCCATCCTCACGGGTGTGCATCACCGCAACCTTCGTGTCAGGGATCAGCACCCCTGCGAGACATCTGCCAGATGTGCCCTACAGGGTCAAATGGTTTCTGGAGCTGATGTAATGGTTAAAAACTCTCTGTCCACAAAACCTGGCAGAAGCAATCTGTCTCATGCTCGCCAGGGATGTCCTGCACTCACCACACTTCCACATTTGCTTTTCATGGATGTTTTCCTCAGGGCATCTCCTTTTGAGCCTCTCTACAGAACTGCCTGCTCGGACCATTTCCACCACCCATGAGCTACAACCATGTCTGGGATCCTACTTTTCTATCAAACCCACTCCTAACTGCTCCTCTTTTCCTGCCATCAACCCCTTTTCTGTGCAAAGGCCTCAGGCTCTCCAGCCCATCTTAGAGTGACTTTCCATGGCCAACAAGGAGGCAGGATGGGGACAGCTTAGCTTGGAACAACATGAGCTTCCCTGTCCCCAGGACCATTCAGTGTCTCTGCAAGGCTAGCTCTGCTCTCCAGCCACCAGCTGCTGGGTTTTAACCCAAAATCCAGAAGGATTCCCTTGCATACAGAGCATGGGTTCAGGGCCAGCATGGCTGGCAATCCCTTGCATTGGGCATCCCCCTTCTTGCAGACTTGAACAGAGGTCATTTTCAGTCAGTGCTTCAAGTGTCTTCATTAGAGGCCACTTGAAGGCCCCAGGCTGGCGCTGCACAACCTCACCAGCTCCACCAGAGATGTTTCCCGAGCAGAGCACTGCAGGCTTGGTTTGTTTTATCTGAACTGATAAGTCTGGGAGCGGGATAACCAGCTTAAAGCACTCCAGTTTGGAGGCCCATTTCTCCTAAACTCCTAAAGCCCCTTTTCTTCCAGCCTAACCTAATCCAACACATTCGTTACTGGGTTAAGTTCCAACAAAAAGTTTCATTTTGAATGCCAACAGCAAATCTCTCTGACCACAAAATAAACCTTGAAATATGATACGTTTAGATAAGTTATGGGAATGCTAAGAGTCTCTCAGCAAATTGAATCGAGAGGTGTGAAGAGTTTTGCTTAAAGGACATTCAAAAATAATGGCAGTAGGGCTGTGCTGCAACTTCCAGGAGGAAACGTGCTGGAGGCAACAGTCAGCAGACCATAATAATGCCAGTTTGAATGATGGCTCTGCAAAGACAAGCTGTACAGCAAGAAGAAATCGATTATGATCAGCCCTGAAGCAAGGGTGAGGTCTTATGGAGTTCAGACCCTGAAGACATGCACCAAACCTGCCTCCTGGGGTCTTCTTAGAAAGCTACTGAGCAGCACAACTGGTTGCATCGTGGCTGCCTCCTGCCAAGTGGGAGAGAAATCTTCTTCCCTCACATATCCATATGTCAAAGCAGCCTTACATATCCCAGTGCATTTTCTTTTTCCCAAGCATTGGGATTTTGATGCTCCCACATGAAACACTCAGCCTAGTCCAGTGCTTGACCTGCTCACCACCACTGCCCCTGTCCCTACCACCAAGGCAGCCAGTGTTGGAGATCAGCTCCTGGGTGAACAACAGCTATCTGAAGGTGAAACTGAGGAACAGAGATGGTTTCGGTCCCTGGATATCCACAAAGCATGTGTGCTGTGCACCCAGCTTGGAAGGGATATATCTCAAACAGGATGGATAGTGAATGTGAGTTTTATCCACAGCTGTCCTACCCAGGGCTCCTCAGAAGTCTGGGGTGGCCACAACATCAGTCTTCTCCTCCAAATGCTACATTGCCCAAGCATATGCAGAGACATCCTGTATTTCTGACATACTGCAGCCCTCAACAAAACTGCAATGTGGCTTCTCACTACTAATGCAAAACTACAAATACCAACAATTATGACTGAGTATTTATAAATGCTCAAAATATGCCCAGAAGAGGTTTCCTGCTGGAACCAGAAGACATTCACACCGTGTGGCCCCAGATGGAGCAGTTCCTGGGGAAAAAGAACCTGCAGCCGTTCGCACAGTCAGGACATCACAGGCTCCTGATTTACCATCGATGATGAACTCAGCTATCACAGCAGCACCCTGTGATGGTTCCCATCATCCTGATGAGCAACCACCCTGCCCAGGCAGGCAGACAATGACCTGCCCTCAGGCAGGCTTCTTGCCAGCTCAGGGCTGAATTGCAGCTGCGGCACAGACCCAAGCCCGAGTCATCATCGATTTGGAAGCCCCAGGGAGCTGGGGGCACTATAGCTCATGTCCTCAATCCTGTCCTGTCGTCCCCTCTCAGTGCTTCCTTACCCTAGGGATTCAGAGTCACCATCTGAAGCCCCCCATGGTCAGGCTTCAGACCAGCTGAACACACCAGTAAAGAGGTAAATTGGTTGCCAATGTTGTTGCTGGGAGAGGGGCAGAGCTCAGCTGTGCATTAGTGGTGCTTTCTCAGGGGGGTCGTTGGCGGTGAGGGGTGTACTCCTCCAGGAGCCATCACAGACCTCCCCATCGCGTGCAAAGGGCATTTTGCTTACCTCGAGAAGGCAAAACAACACATTCTCAAATTAACAGAGACAAAACAACACGAGCGGCTGCTCATCTCACTCCCAGAGGACAGGATAACATGATAAACCCCCGGCAGATGTTGGCCACCTGGCTCCAGGCACGACTCAGAGATGCTCCAATGTGCTGCACCAGCCTGCCAAACAAAACCTGAGCTCTGACAGTCCAAAGCTTTCCCTTAACATTGGTGTTACCGAACGTGTTGGAGAAACGGGACTCAGTGTTGCCTACCCTAAAACCAAAGTGCAAGTCTCATCATGGTTAATATTTTAATTAAAGCCCCAGATTCTGGAGTAAATGTGATGATGGAGAGGCCTCCACTCTTTCTATTTCAACCAAATTTAGTTTTTGAAGACTGCACTGAAGCTGGAGACACATTTTCTTAAATATTTTAACAAATCCATATTTTGAAGTCAGGCCCAAGGGCAAGCTGGAATCCATCCTAACGAGTTGTATTCAATCACCCAGGCCCTATGGACAGCTCCAAGAGATATCAGGTATCCTGCTCTGGCAATGAGACCCTGCCTGTGTGTCCTGAGCCTTGTGTCAGCTTTCACTGTGAATTTTTCAAGAGAACGAGCCAGAGCCTGGGACTCCTCTCTATTTTTATCATGTTCCATCACTCCCAGCAAGAACCAGACAAACAACCCCAAGAAATGCCTCAGAAAGTCTGCAACACAAAAATAAATGCCCAGACTGTGGTTAGAGGGGCTGAGTTTGGTCGAGCCAACTTGGGCTGGAAAACAAGCAAGCTGTTTTCTTTTAAAATAAGTGTCATACACAGAGAAGCAGAAACACCATCCCATGGGACTGGGGCAGCACAGATCTGCAAGGTGGGAGAAAAGGACAGGTCTGGACAACCCCAGCCTCAACGCACCCAGAGAGTGAAACTCCTGTAATCTCAGTGTTACATTAACAGCTTCTTTTTATCCTTTTCTGCCTCCTCCTTTCTCGATGATTCTCAGCCAAACCTACATCTGGATGCACCCAAAATAGTCTTGGAAATCCTGTTTTCACCCAACTTCAGCCACCCACAGGCAGGGCTGGGGAGCAGATGTGGGGCACAGAGGTTTTGCATTAATGTAACTCAGAGAAGACCTGGCTTTAGTTTCCTGCTTCACCACAGAGTTTCTGTGCAACCCTGGGCAGGTGAGGGTGGCACATCACCCTTTGGAGCATCTCCTCCCTTGCGTGGAGATGGCAGCACCATCTCTTTGTCTGCCTTATCACCCCAGTTGTTGAAACTTTGCAGATTGGAATAAATAAAACAGCTATGAAAAGAGCCAATAAAGTAAAATTTGTCATTTCTCCAGACCAAATGGAGGCAAAGAATCACCACACCAATGTCCTATGAGCCAGTACACTGAATTAAATGGTCCACAGCCAGAGCTGGGTTCAGGGAAGGAGAGGTGTGTGCAGGTCATGGAGAGCTTTTCAGAAATAACCTGTTCTTTTCAGGGTGAGAAACCCAGGCATGTGGGTAGGTTACAACCTAGAAGGACATTTTCTGGAAACTGAGATCAAGAACCAGAGGAGAGAGGAGGCACCGACATCTCCTTAGCAAGGAAAAAGGGAGCTTTGAGTTAGTAGGTACTAAAGTCCTTGCTAAACCCTCTGCTGAACAGAGGTTTGATCTAGAGCTGTTCTTGTGAGCATGGAAAGGATCTTGCACAGGGATGGATGTACCAAGCAAGTTTCTACCTGCCCCTAAATACTATCTTGTCTAAGACCCTGGATCGTGTGGAGTTCTTAACAAAGGATCCAAGATGGACCCTCTGGGTCCAAGCTACACCTCCAGCTGGCCTTGCTGGCAAAGCAAAACCCTCCTGCTCTTTGTCTACTATCAACAGAGACCTCAAGTCTTCTGTATTCTTGGGGAGTCTTAAGAAATTCATGTAACCCTCAGTAGTCAAAATAATGAGATTGTCTCCTAATGCGAGATTTCCTTTGCAGGATAAAGTACACCTAAGGGCTGCTGATGTAATTCTCTCATACTAAGCTGATTAAATGCTGAGGAGTTAGAGCCTTTTATAATTTTATTACATTAGATTCCAGAGATGAAATTAATAGAAATGACCAGACACTGAGGGAGGCAGAAATCTGTATCTGCAGATTTTAGAGACTATAAATTACATTCGTCCAATATAGCTAGGTGTCTGCAAGAACAAATCTAATAATAGAGTACCCGTCTGTTCGACAATATGGATAAACTTGGGCTATTGGTATTGTACAATATTAAAAGGAGAATTACAAGCAGGACCACAGAGAACAAGTAAAGGTCGTTGTATCCCAAAGATTGGTGCCATCCCTTTGAGGAAGATCAGCAGCCATTAGTACTGCTTAGCAACTGACCGCAGGATATTATTACCGCCACTAATTATGTGTAGTGAGAGATAAAGATTTGCTGGGCTGGACAGAGGATGCAACATGACAAATTCATCATCTCTGCCTAAAAGATCTGAGCTGGACCCAGCTGGACCATATCTGCATATGGAACCTAGTAAAGTCCTGGATTTGGCTGAGCTTGGAGACAAATAAAGATTGCAAACTCCCCTGAAAAAAACTGGTTAACTCTCAAATTCAAGGCAGAAACGGGAAAAAGGTTCAAGGTGCAAACATAGATGTGGTGTTGACTTCGGGTGATTCGACTTATTTCAGCCATCCTGGCACAAAACCCTTCATTTCACTAGACTCTGGCTTAGGCAAGTCAGCTGGGGACAGAGTTTACAAATAAAGCATGTGTTTGTTGAGTGCCTCCCCTTTTCCTTCACAAGGAAAGCTGGATTTATAAGTCGCTTCCAACTAGGTCTTTGTGCACACTCTTGGGTCATATTGGCCATATTGGCCACACAACCTGGTTTGCTGTTGCCCGACTGGGTGATTTATGCAACTCATCAACAAAGCAGCCAGTGTGAGTTGGATGACCTAATGCACAATGTGAAATTCAAGGGATATTCATGCACCGATGTTTTACATTTTTCTCCGGGCACTGCCATCAGCAAAACACTCCCATATTCAGATGAGGGTCCTATAAAAGGTCAAATTGAAATTCGCTTGCATATCTGAACAAATATTTGTGAACAATTTTCCCCATTATTCTCTAAGCTTGACATATGGCCCATTCAGCTGAGAAGTGCGGTCCTTCTTAACATTTTGGTAGGGATTGCAATGACTTGAAAACTGCCTGAAAGCAATTAAGAAGCTGACTATTCAGATGTATTTTCTGCAAACAGAAGTTTATTTGCTATGTATAGATAAGTGCCGTCAGTGGACTAATTTGGAAGCATTGTTGATTACCCATTGTAATGAGGTCTATTACATAATTAAAAGAGTTTTCTCCTAACTGCATTTTCCTTCTAATTAACATTTTATGCCATCTACAATGGACACTTTGGGCTGCATCAAAGACATTATTATGCAATTTTATCCTAAGAGCAGCCTATGAATTATTAATTAATATCAAATCTGTTGATTAAAGGGTAATTTGTAAGTAAGCCAGTCATAACTAGGAATATGCTTTGCCCATAAGTGTTCCCCTGAAACACGCTCCAAAATAATATGGATTAAACCAGACGCAGAAGATTGGGAGTGCGAAACATGGGAGACTGGGATAATTTATGAACAACTCTGATGTTTTTCCAGAAATTCCAGTTGTTGGTGTTTTAATTAAATACCGTCTTCTAAAATGCTCTGTCATGTCCCAGCAGGATTCACAAAGTCAAAACGATAGAGCCCTTGTTCTTTGTGCAGGCTGAACAACAAGAGAAACCTCCTGTACAAATTCACCGCAACCTGGAAATTCAGATCAAAAAATACCCAGGCTGGGGGTGGAAGCAACAGATGTTGACGGAGAACATCTAACGAAATGCCTTTGCTGCAGCATCACCTTAAAAAATGAAATGTGGGTGAGATCAAGGCTGCAGCTTGAACGTGGGGGGGTTGCCTTCCCCCTTACACTGTGCATTTCACAGAATCACAGGATGTCAGGGATTGGAAGGGACCTGGAAAGCTCATCCAGTGCAAACCCCCCATGGAGCAGGAACACCCAGATGAGGTTACACAGGAAGGTGTCCAGGCGGGTTGGAATGTCTGCAGAGAAGGAGACTCCACAACCTCCCTGGGCTTTTACAGAGGGCCGATGACTGCCTTTTCCCCACATTGCTCCCTTAACCTCTCAAAAATAGACCAACAGCTGCAGACTGAAACCAGAACCAAATGGAAATTCACTTCCCTGCAGAACTAGGGGAGAAATCCACGTATCCTTGGCAGGTGGTGGTTGACAAAGTCCAAATATTCAGACTCAGCCTTCCACCTTTACTTATTTCTGCTCTCTTCCTCATGTCTGGCCTGAATCTCCCCTTTTTTAGTCTAAAACCATCACCCCTTGTCCTGTTGCAACAAGCGTCATCAGCCTATGCTTTGGCAGCGGAGAAGGAGGCAAGGCTGGGTCCACCTGATTTGGATCTAATTGTCAATCAGTGTCCTGAGCCCATAACATATTCCAGATGCATATCCCCAGATGTCAGACACCATCTGAGGCACCAAAACACTTGGGGAATTAACTGTTCCATGAAATCACGGGCTTACAGTCTGTGCATCAAGGGTGTTTTAGCACCCTGTTCTCAATTCTGAGCTTTCAGGAGGATGAGCTGAAGCCACAGTTCATGGCTGGGTGAGCTCTGTGTGAAAGGCCGTGTCTTGGATGCTGCACCTTCATCCCATGATGCCATATTCTCCCTTCACAGGTGACTGTACCACTCCACACGCAGAAAATAGCAGCTCCCCTTTCCTGCCCATCTGCATTCAGACCTGCAAATACACCGATACAAAATAAGAAACACATGGAGCTGGGGAAGTAGCCGCACAGGACCTCACTGCTGCCATCACGGACCCTCTGGCAGTCCACTGTGCACGGACACATCCCACATCTGTGGCAAATTGTTTTAAGGAATAAAAAAACCCACCCAGTTTGTGCTAAGAACAGAGAGAGCCTGTTCCTAATGCGGCATTAAAATGCTTAGCTTAATGTTGTAACAGGTTTTTCAAACATTTCTGGCTCTGGTAAAATATTTAAATAACAATGATAATATTTATCATGTGGTGAGGGATGTTTGGGCTAGACCAAACCATAACTCCCAGCTGACGGAAACCCCAGGGGCCAAATTACTCCTCTCTTTTGTCCACCAGCTGATGTCCCTTGATTGCATGCACCCCAGACCATCCTTGGTGATGGGAAGCAGCATAAATACTTTGGGAAAAGCTTTTTTAATGGTGTAAATGACTTAGGCACATAATGCCACATAAAGCCAAGGAAGCTTTAAGCAAGATGTTGTAAAGCAATTCCAGCATGGCCGAGAGCAAATGGGTTCCTGTGAGGGTTTGCACAGAGCCCTGGGGTATTACCTGATAGGAAAAGATGTGACAGCTCCTGGAGCAACACCTGGAGCAGGGGCTGAGGAGGATGGAAAGGAGGTGCGGGGTCAGAGGTGCCATCGTGGCCATGAGATGCCACCACCCACAGAATCACAGAGTGGTTGGGGTTGAAGTCCAACTCACCTGCTCACGCAGGGTCACAGAGCAGATCACACAAGTCAGTCCAGGTGGGTTTGAATGTCTCAGAGAAGGAGACTCCACACCCGCTCTGGGCAGCCTGGGCCAGGCTCTGCCACCCTCACCAGGAAGAAGTTTCTTCTCAAATTTAAGTGGAACCTCTTGTGTTCCAGTTTGTACCCATTGCCCCTTATCCTACCATTTGTCTAAATATAGGTTCAATTGGTGAAACCAAGCTGTTGTACAGTTACTGGGAAAAGTCCTGACTTACTGGGGTAAGAAGACTCTCCTCAACATGAGGCAATTCACCACCTGAATTGCCCCCCACAGGCGGTAATCAATGCACAACAGGTCCTGTAACATCGCATCCAGCCCAGCTGTCTGAGAAAGATGGGGACAGACTTTTGAGCAGGGCCTGTTGCAATAGCACAAGGAGTGACGGTTTTAAACTAAAGGAGGGAGATTCAGGCCGGACATGAGGAAGAAATTGTTGGCCCTGAGGGTGGTGAGAGCCTGGCCCAGGTTGGCCAGAGAGGTGGTAGATGAACCATCCCTGGAGACATCCCAGGCCAGGCTGGACGGGGCTCTGAGCAACCTGAGCTGGTGAAGATGTCCCTGCTCATGGCAGGGGGGGCACTGGGGGAGCTGGGAACGTCCCTTCAACCCAAACCATTCTGTGATTCTACGATAGCCCCTGTGCCTCACCTGTGATGAACGAAAAGCTCTGGAGAGCAGCGGTACTCACTCAATGACTGGGAGCCGCAATCACCCCAAAAAATCAAACCCTAAGGCTTCATGAAACACTAGGCATCCTGCAGGAGCAGAGTGGGAGGCCAGGAAGCACCTGTCTGGCTGCCGTGAAGCCAGGGCTCATTAATCACACACTCCAGGACACAGCATCGTCCCAGGTTACAAAGACGAAGGCGCAGCCTGATGTACCCTCCCCCAGCCCCAGCATCTGCTCATTGCTCTGGCAGCCTGATTCTGCAGCTCATCCCGAGGTCAGGAGTGGTGGTAGTAGAATAATAATAGTAATAATAATAATAATGGTAGTAATAGTAGTAGTAGTAATAATAATAATAATCATCATCATCATCATCATTTTGGTTGGAAGAGACCCTCAAGTTCATCAAGTCCCACTGTTAACCCCACCCTGTCACTACCCCATGTCCCTGAGAACCTCATCTCTGTGTCTGTCCAGCCCCTCCAGGGATGGTGACTCCACCACTGCCCTGGGCAGCCTGTTCCAATGCCCGACAGTCCTTCCTGGGAAAAAAATTTTCCTCAAATCCAATCTAAACCTGCCCTGGTGCAACTTGAGGCTGTTTCCTCTCATCCTATTGCTTGTTACTTGGGAGAAGAGACCAACACCCTCCATGCTACAATCTCCTTTCAGGCAATTGTCGAGAGTGAGAAGGTATCCCCTCAGCCTCTTGTTCTCCAGCCTAAACACCCCCAGTTCCCTCAGCCACTCTAACAACAACAACAATAATAGTAATAATAGCGACTATTATAATAGCAACAACAAAAATATTATACATTAATAATAATAATCATCATCACCCTGGTTATGTGCATGCTGTAGCATAGCTGGGGATACCTGAAATGCACCCCATGCACTACACAGATTGCATATGGTCAGGGAGAGGCAACTGAACGGCGTTTTCTCCAGCAAACACCTGTTGGGAAAAACTATATGTAGCAGTTTTGTTTACCAACAGGAGCAGTCTGCAGGAGTGCTGTGTGTTACCATGATGGGCACATTGCAATCAGGCTTTTTGTTTAGATTATAACAGGGGAAAAGGAGAGGGAAGCACTTGGTGTGATGGGGGTACAGCCCCAACTCTGTGCAGTAGATCATGATGTGTCTTGCACCCCGTGTGACCCCAGTGGCACACAGCTCAGGTGAGAAAAATGGTAAAATAGATCATAAATAGAAAGATAGGTCAAGCAAACAGCCACGCTTCACATCTAGGGCATCCACAGATGTCTTGGATGGAAAAGGCATTTCTGAAGGCTAAAGGGGGATCTGTGACATCTCTCCCTCAAGATCAGCTCCAGCATACTCCCACCTCCAAAAAAAGGTGAAAAACTCCCAGATTTCCAGTTCAAGCACATTCCCAGCCACAAAGGTGACAGTCCTCTCCCTTCTCATCACAACAGCAGCTTGTATGGACCCACTCTCTGCAAGCCTGTGCCTGCACACAGCCACGTTGTTAACTCCTGCTGCGTCCAGGAGCGGTAATGAAGCCCAGGGCCAATTACTTGTTGTCCTCCTCCCAAGAAAAATATGCAGAGAAAATAATTGTTTGAATTCATAAGCCCTTGGATACAACGATGATTAATGAGAGCAGCTGACTACAGAGACCTGTAGGGAGATACAGCTGTTTACATCAGCCGTTTTCATCATGTTTTTCTCATTTTGACTTCTCCTATTATTCTTGAAGATGTAATGAAGATCTCCTTCAATCATGCAAAAATGAAGCCAGACAGTTCCTGAGGTTTATGGCTTGTAGGGAGGATCTCAAAGGCTTTTCTGTACAAGACTGGGTAATTTTGACAGCAGACTAAAGGGGTGATCACATAATTTCTTTACACTGTATGGAGTCATTTCGCCTTTAGCAGGAAGTTTTGCACTTTGAGTTAGCTGACAGGCCCTATCTCAAGTGAAAACCACAGTGCAGAAGATATCGGCGATAGCAGGCCTCCCAGATTTGGGTGCTTTTCTTTGGTCCCCAGCACCTACAGCCCTGCAGTACCACAGAAACAAGGAGGTGCTCCCCAAAACTGAAGCAACACTCATCTGTGCCCCCTATAGAATCATAGAATTTCCTGAGTTTGAAGGGACCCACAAGGATCATTGAGTTCAACTCTTGCCCTTGCATAGGACAACCCCTGAATGCCACACCAGCACTTGTGGTTTCTTGGTGGGCACCACATCACTTGGGGCTGTGTGAAGACGACATCTTTTCTTATTTCTTCCAGTCTCAGCATTTCACCTCCTCACTGATCGTTTTCGCAGTGAAACTGGCCCATTCATTGTTAAAGCCACAAAAACACAGACGACAGCTGCCTCTCCCATCCTGGTTAGCTCTGTGGGTGGTTAAAGCCATGTCATATTTCCTGCTCCTACCAGACCAGTCTGTGGACTTTCTGACCCTGTCCATTGGCAGAAAACCAGGCCATCCTATGGACTACAGCATTTTTTTAAAAAAAAACCCAAATGTTTCACATACGAGAGCCTATAAATATCTGAGCAATTCACAGAACATTTACCACTCTCCAATTTTCTTATCTCAGCACTGGTGCTCCAAGTTCAGCCCCAACCCAAATTAATACACAGCGATAGTTTTGCATGTCAATTAAAGGGAGAAGGTTATTTTCCGGCCCGACCTCTGAGATCAAGTGCTAATGTTCTACAGAAAAACACAGTGATCTATTACCCAAACTGCAGCCAGGACCACTTTTTCTTTCCTACGAGAAGGGCTTGCAATAACTTGCTTAACGCCATCAGCCATTTCTTTGCCTTCCTAGAGGGGGGATTCAGGGCATTACATCCAAGTGCTGCAGGACCAGGAGTGTTCTGCCCTAGACAATGATTGAACTCAACACCTTATTATTCATTTTATGGCAGTAGCTTGGTACCCAGCTCATGGAGCAAGACCCAGCCATGGAGAACAACAAACCTCATGCCCAGAGACTTTGCAATTTGAGGATACGTGGTGTTTCGATGGTGGCACAATAATGCTCTTCCCTATGGAGGGGCTGCTGGAAAGGGCAGTGGTGAAGGGAGGAGAAGTGAACTGGTGATGAATTATGTCTGGAAGCAGCCAAAAAGCAACGTTCTTAAGCCATCCCACTGCCTTGTGTCTGGTGTCTGGTGTATCGGAAATCACAGTCTAATCTGTTTCCCTGCACAGCAGGGAATCAGCATCGAATGATCCCTGGGGCCAAACTGATGAAGCTGTGTCCCCAAGAACAAGCTACCCAGGGGCTGGGAACAGGTGACGAGCTGGAAAGTCTTCCCCTCAGCACAGTACCCAACACTGAGAACTGATGGCATCCTGTCCCTGTGGGTAACACGAGCTGGGAAGGATGCCAAAACCCTGGGAAATATTTCCAAATACCTGCCACATGGTGCGATCTGTGCATCCCTGGAGGAAAACAAATCTGCTCATCAGAGATGCTCCCGCGAAAGCAGAGGTGGGAGGTGGTTGACCGGGGAGGAGGGACCAATCAGAACAGAATGGTCCCTAACGCCACTGCAGCTGGGGAAAGGCAGCATCTGCCCCTTTACTTTTAGGAGAAAAGCACTATCCCAGGTGCCCTTCAAGGTGGCTCAGAGCCTTGTTTGCCTTTTTTCCCCACTTGCATATTCATCTGCTTATTTGTAAATCCCCGGAGCCTCATTTGTCCAATTAGTGCTTGCTGAGCCTCTTGCTACTGGCAAATAATAGGGTCTTCCATACAGTATTGCATTACCCAAAATAAAATTACTTGGCAGCTAAGAACAGAGGCATTTTAGTGCCGTGAGGAATTGAAAGAGGAGATGCAGGTCCTGCACCTGAACTGGCCCGATATAAGCCCTGTTTGATGGGAGGGCTCAGCCTCAGCCCTCATAGCGATGTGAGGTCGTTCTGGTGCTGGTTTGGTGTCCTGGGAACTGGGATTTGGGAAAAACTTGCCTGATCCACATACTCAACAGCTTTGTGAACAAACTGCTTTAACCTCACACCTCTTAACCTTCACATTACAGGCGCTGTAACATCCCACAGCTCATTAACGGCATTTTTTCTTACTTGGTTCCCCATTACAACTTAATGTTGGTGAAAGTTAATCTGGGAGCCTCCCTTGTGGTCAGATCTTTTGCAGAAGAATGTATCATTTGGGTGGGTTAAAAAAGATTCCCAAGCATTTGAAGAATGAGAACACACTGTTAGGGAAAAACAAACAAACAAACGAACAAAACCCACACCAAACAAACACCACATACCACTTTTCTTTCACCCTCCTTCTACTGGTGCAGTTAATCACTTAACGAGAGGGCTGTTAACAACACCAACACCCAGCCTCCCAAACAGGAGGTTGGGAGGTTGTTCCCTGTCTACCGAGTGTAATGTTAGCAAGAGACCAGCAAAAAATCAAATTAAACCCCCCCACCAACTCACCTTGAGCAGATCACCCTGCTTTATCCACCCAAATCTCTCCAAATCTGTTTCAGGTGCTTCTGGGCAATCCTCAAGGCGGAACTGAACGTACTGACATCAATGGTGGAAACACAAGTGGAAATTCAGCAGCAGACCCTGAAAATTTGATCGGATATTAGGAAAAAACTCTTCCTGGAAAGGGTTGTCGGACATTGGGACAGGCTGCCCAGGGCAGTGGTGGAGTCACCATCCATGGACGGGTTTAAAAGATGCAGAGATGAGGATCTTAAGGACATGGTTTAGTGACAGTGATAACGGTTGGAGTCGATGAACTTGAGGGTCTCTTCCAACCAAAATGATTCTATGATTCTATAATTTGGGGCTGGTGTTACCTATCATGACAGTGGGACATCTTGCTGGAGACCCATCATTTGGTTTGTTAGGGAGGGGGGGGGAAAAATAGGAGCAAAAAATGCAGCATCCAGACGCAAGAGCAAAGAGAGAGATAACTACTGAAATCACCCATGCTGGCATGTAGCAGGACCACAGAGCTCAGGTTTTCTTCCCTCTAGCCTGACGTTTAAGCTAGACATATATATTCCTTGACAGAGGTTTGTGAGCAATTTGACCTGTGCTAGTTCTCCTCCAGCTGGGAAAGAGCCGCACACCAGAAATCAATCTGCCTTGCCTCGATTTCTTGTCCGGCTACTTGCAGTTCCTTAGGAAGAGGCAAGCGTGTCCTTCTCTGATTTATCATACAACCTTAATAAGCGCATTTTATAGTTTAGGTCATATCCTTTCATGAGTCTCATTATTTTAGACTTGTTTTATAGCAATAAAAATGTGCCATAGAAGTGCCTTTCTCTGGTGGAGTCAACTAGCCCTTCAGTTTGAGCCTCCCGTGTGACTTGGAAAGAAGGGATTTTGTTTGTCAGTGTTGAATAAGACATCAAGATGACAACATAAGTGCCTAAAAAGGTGTCTAAAGGAATTGCATTTGCAATTGGAGTCTATTGAGCATGGCTGTAACATCATTCACTCCCCCAGGAGGGGTTTGGATGTGCTGACTATTTACAGCTTGCCAAATCCCACCCCTGGAGTCTATGCCCCCAGGTCTGTTCTTCCCTTGGCTTAAGTTTGGCTTTAGAGAGCAGTAAAGAAGAGCAGAATTGGCTTAGATCTGCTGGAAGACTGTCCATCCACAGGCCAGCTTAGTATCAAGTGAATTCAAAGCTCCACCAGACTTCAGTGGGCATTGGGTCAAACCCTTAGCTCTTCTCCAACTAAAACCAGCGTTAGAACTGGAAATAAGCCAAAACCAGGAATACTTGCCCAGATTTCAGAATAAGCTGAGGCTGAACCAAGCTCCTAAAACCTGGAGTTCAAACTAAGGCAGGGATTCATCTGAATATAAACTCTGTATCAAACCTACCTGTGTTTTAAGGACAATTTGGCACAAGGGCATGTGGCCTCCTTGTTAGACAAAAGCAAGACCACAAATCAAACCATTAGTATTTGGCTTTTACAGAGGGCCAATGACTGCCTTTTCCCCACATTGCTCCCTTAACCTCTCAAAAATAGACCAACAGCTGCAGACTGAAACCAGAACCAAATGGAAATTCACTTCCCTGCAGAACTAGGGGAGAAATCCACGTATCCTTGGCAGGTGGTGGTTGACAAAGTCCAAATATTCAGACTCAGCCTTCCACCTTTACTTATTTCTGCTCTCTTCCTCATGTCTGGCCTGAATCTCCCCTTTTTTAGTCTAAAACCATCACCCCTTGTCCTGTTGCAACAAGCGTCATCAGCCTATGCTTTGGCAGCGGAGAAGGAGGCAAGGCTGGGTCCACCTGATTTGGATCTAATTGTCAATCAGTGTCCTGAGCCCATAACATATTCCAGATGCATATCCCCAGATGTCAGACACCATCTGAGGCACCAAAACACTTGGGGAATTAACTGTTCCATGAAATCACGGGCTTACAGTCTGTGCATCAAGGGTGTTTTAGCACCCTGTTCTCAATTCTGAGCTTTCAGGAGGATGAGCTGAAGCCACAGTTCATGGCTGGGTGAGCTCTGTGTGAAAGGCCGTGTCTTGGATGCTGCACCTTCATCCCATGATGCCATATTCTCCCTTCACAGGTGACTGTACCACTCCACACGCAAAAAATAGCAGCTCCCCTTTCCTGCCCATCTGCATTCAGACCTGCAAATACACCGATACAAAATAAGAAACACATGGAGCTGGGGAAGTAGCCGCACAGGACCTCACTGCTGCCATCACGGACCCTCTGGCAGTCCACTGTGCACGGACACATCCCACATCTGTGGCAAATTGCTTTAAGGAATAAAAAAACCCACCCAGTTTGTGCTAAGAACAGAGAGAGCCTGTTCCTAATGCGGCATTAAAATGCTTAGCTTAATGTTGTAACAGGTTTTTCAAACATTTCTGGCTCTGGTAAAATATTTAAATAACAATGATAATATTTATCATGTGGTGAGGGATGTTTGGGCTAGACCAAGCCATAACTCCCAGCTGACGAAAACCCCAGGGGCCAAATTACTCCTCTCTTTTGTCCACCAGCTGATGTCCCTTGATTGCATGCACCCCAGACCATCCTTGGTGATGGGAAGCAGCATAAATACTTTGGGAAAAGCTTTTTTAATGGTGTAAATGACTTAGGCACATAATGCCACATAAAGCCAAGGAAGCTTTAAGCAAGATGTTGTAAAGCAATTCCAGCATGGCCGAGAGCAAATGGGTTCCTGTGAGGGTTTGCACAGAGCCCTGGGGTATTACCTGATAGGAAAAGATGTGACAGCTCCTGGCGCATCACCTGGAGCAGGGGCTGAGGAGGATGGAAAGGAGGTGCGGGGTCAGAGATGCCATCGTGGCCATGAGATGCCACCACCCACAGAATCACAGAGTGGTTGGGGTTGAAGTCCAACTCACCTGCTCACGCAGGGTCACAGAGCAGATCACACAAGTCAGTCCAGGTGGGTTTGAATGTCTCAGAGAAGGAGACTCCACACCCACTCTGGGCAGCCTGGGCCAGGCTCTGGCACCTCCCAGCAAACAAGTTTCTCATGTTTAGATGAAACCTCTCCCTTTGGTGGCTCCAGCGTTTTCCTAGACCTCTTATCCCACCAGTACCTCACCAAAAAGCCTTATATTAATTGAGATGTCACTCAAATGATAGCAATGCTTGTTGGAATACACAGCTTGCTGGTGGGAAGTGGGGCGGATCGGGGGTTTGGACAAACAGGGCTCCCCTGCAGGGAGCACTTGCATCTGCATCCCCAGCAGGCAGGAAAAAGGCGGATTCCTGGAACAAATGATTTTTCCACCCACTGATAGATATAGGTAGACAGAGCTCCCAGCTATTCTTTTCCTGTTTTGCAAGCAAAGTTTCATGTGGATTTCTTTTTCTATTTTTTTTTCCTATTTCTCTTGGACATTCCAGTTTTATCTCATTGATTTTTGGCAAGCATCTGAGTGTGCCACACCTATTTATTGGGGTTTTCACCCTGGCTTCAGGATGTGTGACGTCCATATGTCTGCTCATGCATGTGCATCGGCCCAGGATGATTTTTACACTGTTGGAAAAGTGCTCATTGGTTACAAAGGACTCCCAGCAAAGATATTAGCATAACTCCATGTGGTGGAGGAAATAACACTGAATAGAAAACTGTCAGCTGGAATACAAGGTCACATAAACAGCTGTGTGCGCACCCCCTTCTTTTCTATACCATTAGTTAGGGATTGACTCAGAGGGGCATAAGCAGCATTAGGTGTGCAAATCCATTCACTTGTCTTCTTCACTTGTACTTCTAATTTGAAGTTTCTAACTGCTGCTGAGGCCCTAACCCTAAACAGAAAGCTTGATATGAGCACAGAGCATCACTTGGGCTCCTTCCAGCACCATCACCTCACCCCATCTCCAGCTCTCGGGGACAATTGAGGCTGATGATGTCACTCCTGAGCCTCCTGAGGTTGCAGGAGTTAAGCCAAGGGGAGAGGTCAAGTCTGTGATCATGTCTCCTGTAAAGTGCTGCAGTGTCTTAACCATACCACGCTACTCAGGAGACCATGCACAGTATAACTAAGCCATAAGGCAATAAGGAGAACGTGCTTGTTAGGAGATGATCACACTCCCAGGCTGTAGGACTGCCCAGGGAGACTTAAATCCCTCAGGAAGGAGATTAGCAGCTGAGAAACAGTCTGGCTGTGTTTTACCATTTTGCATCCCAATGGAGGCAGGAGGGGATGGAGAGGGGAATTCGGGGGCTGGCAGCAGAAGGATGCAATGTGTGCTCTCGCATTTAGCCACGTGTGTGATGCACTTGAAACAACATCTGGAGCAGCACACACTGCAGCCTAGGTTAAGACACTGCCTTTTTTTTTTCTATAAAAGTAGAAACAGTCCATGATGGATTATAGGACTTTAACAAGCATGTGCCCTACAGCAGCTACAGAAGGAACAAATTCAGCAAGAAGAGGAGGGACAGGAGGTTGAGTGCCAGGAGTTAAAGCCTTGGCTGGTGTAAAATTGGCTCTGGTGGAGCTGAGCTGGTTTATTGCAGCTGATCTGAGCTGAGGAGCAGCCAGCAAGAGGCATGGAAAGATTTCTGTGCTAGAGGGTGGTGCAGCTTTAAAGTAAGGGCCCATGGTGGCATCTGCCTCCCTGGGGGTTTTCATGACTTGACTAGACCATGGGAACCAGCAAAATCCCATTTTGAGGAGCCAGCTGGACAGGAGATCCCCCAGATGTCCCTCCTCGTAGGCATTTGCGTGTTCCATGATTTTGTGTGTGTGTGGTTTGCTCTTGAAGGACACAACACAGTGTGACTTCTTCCCCATTAGCTTGTCCCCAGCCAACCCACAGCACCAACCCAACGTGGTGGCATGGTCCTGATGCACATGCAAAAAATCCTTACCACAAGTCATCTGCCAACACATTTAGACCAGCAACCCATCCTGGGTCTCCCTTTTGTCAGGCCCAACTCTGTCAACTGTCCACTTGTCAAGGCAGAGGTCCTTCAGCAACTCTTTGTGTGACCACTGACCCTTCAATCTGCTGCCACACAAATTATTATCAATAACAAACCCAACAACAAACTGACAGGTGGCGCAAAGCACAGCAAGGGGCTTTCAACACACGTACAGTGGCACAAGGAGTGGGTCTGGGGTCCTGTGGGCACTGAAAGAGCCCAGTGCAGCCAGGATTTACAGGCACTCGGTGTCTGCAGCTAGGGAACAGCGTCAGAAAAGCTCATGGCTCAGCAGACCTGCTCCATCCCTGTGGACCACCACACAGCAGCACTGTCCACCCCCTTGGGCTGAGCCTTCTTTGGAAGGTGCAGCTCCCCGGACAGTGCCTGAGGCTGCAATATTGCAAGGAATCTGAAGCAGCATTGAATTTCACCGGGATCTGAGCCACAGCACCATCAGGTCCCTTTCCAAACCGAGAGCCAGCAAAAGCAAACACAGCCCTGGATGAGCAGCATCACTTCATCAGCAGCATAACGTAGTATAGTATAGTATAGTATAGTATAACCTAGTATAGTATAGTATAGTAATTATTGTATCATTTATTACCTTATTTTATATATTATAGATTCTAGATTAGAGCTGTCCCTCCAGCTCCACACGCCTCAGAGCACTCTGCTCCCAGGGCAGCCAGATCCTGCAGGACACCATTCCACCATGTGGCCATGTACCAATGGACCTGTTACTGCTAATTACCCTTGATATCAGTGCTGTCAAGAGCTCGTAAGCCTCTAATTAGAAGCAAAAAGAAGAGATGCAGAGGTGGCAGGGGGAAGACTGGAAAGCACAAGATGCTGCAGGTCAGCAGGCAGGCTGGAGAACATGTGCAACAAGAGACCTCCATGGGCATCATTAATCTGGATCCTTTAATTGGGAGTTTGGAAGAAGCCTTTTCCATCTGTCCTCAAAGAGGTAAAGCCAGAGATGCCCCGAGGAGGCTGGAGCAGGATGACTACCAGCCCCTGTGAAGCTGGCATCAGCTCTCTTGCAATGATTTCCATCTTCCCTCGCTGTGAGAAGCCTCTTGGATGAGGGACACATGTCACAACATGTCCCTGGCCCCTTCCCTCTCCCGTGCTCGCTCAGCCCAGCAGCCCCAGGGGAGGATCCATTTCCATTACTGCTTTCAAGCTTTGCTGCTGGTTATTGCTTACCTCCATATCAGCCATCAAAGTTCCCATGAAAACAGTGAATAGGACACAAATTGCAAATTAGGCTTTAATTAGAAGCTGGCACCTGCTTTCTGACCAAGAAATAAAATGAAGATGTCTGCATGTTGCTATGGCAGTCCAGAAACATAGATTTCTGTTTCAGGACCCTTTGAAGACAAATTTACTCATCACTATAAACTTGTATGCCAAAGTGATTAACACTTTAATGCTAATATCAAGCTGGACCAGTTACACACATTTTATTCATTAGAAGGCATCGTTTTTCAACTGTGTCTTATCAGTATGTAAATGAGATTTTGACGCGGTCGTTGTCTGCTCCCAAAAGCACAGCCAAAGTGAATTCAATTAATGCGATTTACATCCCAATGTGACACGCGAGGCTGTGTGGGGCTTGATAAGGCAGCCAGATGGGAGCTGGGCTCCCAGCACAGCTGTGCCATTAACCTCCATCTCTTCCCAGCTCCCCATCTTCGCTGGACACCCCAATAACTCCCAATTCCATGATTCTTCTCAGCTCAAGTAAGCCCTGCAGATGCACAACCCAGCTGGTTAAGCGGCTTCCACAGCAAGGACAGACCCTCAGGATATCCTGGCTACCTCCCTTAAAAATCCTTCTAGCTTTCTCTGATTTGGGACAAAATCCTCATTCTATTTACCCCATGGTCAGCCTGCAGGGATCCTGCTGCTTTCAGTGCTACGTCGGGCATCAGCCACAGTTTTCAGTGTAAACGTCTATGTAGGATGACGTACACAGGCTCCAGCAGAGCTCAGCTCTGCTACGGGGAAGGACACTTATTTCACCCCCTCACATTGTCCAGCATCTCTACACATGGTCATTTTAGCCAGAAATGTGAATTTTATCTCATAGCTCAGGATTTTTCTATGGGCCTCGTGGCTCTTGGTGCCTATTTGGCTCACAAGCAAAGAAAGCACAGGTAATTCCCTCCTGGAAATTGGTTTCATGGACATTTTGCCAATGACTGGTCAAAATGGGATGTGGTTGGGTCTAAGGGTCATCCCAAAACCCCTAAAAACAAGAGTCAGTGCAGGTTCTTACTGCAAAATGCAGTGATTTGCCCAAAAGATCTACTGATATATATGGCATACACAAGAACACATGCCCAAGAGCCTGGGAGTTTAAAAAAGGAACCTTTTCCTTAAGTGACTGAGCTTCATCTGAAAACCAAGTAGGTGTTTCTGCCCCTACTCGTGCCCAGACATTGCACGGCAGCACCTCCACGGATGGAGGTTTGGAGGGCTGGGTGCGAGGTCAAAAGCATCATCATGTTACTTACCACGACAATTTGTGCGCCGGATAACAAATTCTCTTGTGAGGGAATGAGCCCTTGCTAACATTTCTGAAACAAGCTGTATTAATTGCTTTGTTTTGGCAATGCTGCTTGTATCCAGGTAAAGAGCTGAGGTCTCTCGCGACCCCAAAATTTGCTATGACCCTGGTCTGCACTTTGCCCATTCAATGCAGATGCTCGTGTTTGAGCTCAGGGTGGGTCTGCAGTGGAAATGCAAGACGTGGCTCTGAGCGGACACCCATCCCGAGCTGGCAGCCCTGGTGTAGCTGGGAAACACAGCAGTAGAGCAAAGCTCACACATCCGTGACAGCCAATTAATCCAGGGAAGTACAACTCCTCGCTGCAGAGGAAGAGCCAGGAAAGCGCAGTGGCACTTAACTGATGCTGTAACCAAGAGCCATGCACCCTCTGTTTGCAGCACTGTGGGGAACTGTATTTGTCCCCAGCGTTTCCCGGCTCACCCTGCCTGCTTTACCCTCTGTCCCTGCAGGGACACCCTGCCTGCCTCTCCTCTCTCCCTTCTAAAAAAGCCTCATACTTTTAGCGGTCATATAGCTCATTTTTATAGAACCATAGAATCATATTGGCCAGGAGAGACCCTCAAGATGATCAAGTCAAACCGCTAACCCAACACTGGTACTAACCCATGTCCCTGACGACATCATCTCCATGTCTGTCCAGCCCTCCAGGGATGGTGACTCCAGCACTGCCCTGGGCAGCCTGTTCCAATGCCCCACAGCCCTTTGGGGAAGAAATTGTTCCCCAGATCCAACCTCAACCTCCCCTGGTGCAACTTGAGGCCATTTCCTCTGCTCCTGGCACTTGTTCCTGGGGAGCAGAGCCCGACCCCCCTGGCTCCAAGCTCCTTTCAGGCAGTTCAGAGATCAGAAGGTCTCCCCTCAGCTCCTGTTCTCCAGCTGAACCCCCCAGGTCCCTCAGCCGCTCCATCACACTTGTGCTCCAGCCCCTCACCAGCTCCGTTCCCTTCTCTCAACTCGCTCCAGCACCTCCAGGTCTCGATTGCACAGTGCGAGGTGTGAAAGCTTTTCCAGGCATCTCCCTGTCCTACCTGCTCCTCTTCAGCTCCCACCCAAGGACAGATGCTCATCCCCTGCCTCCCAACATTCACATCCCATTTCCACCTCTCAGCAATCTCCCCACCACAGGGAACCATCCCAGCTCCATTTGGTTTCCAGGCATGGATTTTGCTGGGCAGATGCATCACGCTGAGCTCCCAGGCAGGGAGCTACCATTAATTCATGGCATGCCACTCTGCAGCTAGACAACAGTTTATCAGACCTGCGAGCAAGGTTAACCTATTTCCACAAGTAAAACTTTCCACAACAATTATTCACCTAAACAGAGTGATTATTGAAGGAAGCAAAGAAGAAAAGACATTTTTAGAGAGGTGAACTCTGCTTGGGAGCTGGAGCGGTCCCCACGACCCCAAATACAAAGTTAATCTTTGCTCAAAATCTTCTTTTTTTAGGGTTCAAAGGACAGGCAATAAGTAAGCTCAAAGTATTGCCAGGCCTTAATGAAGTTGCATTCAGCTTGAGCAGAATGGCCTGATTATTCATGCAAATTCACTGTAACCAGCTTACACACATTATCCAGCATGGGGACCTGTGGGAGATCCTAGTTGCCTGGGGGAGATTAGGAGAAGAAACTGAGAACCTTGTATCAGCGCAAGCAGCTAAGGTGCTTCCAAATATCCTGATTAATTCCCCAATTGGCTCTGTATTAAGACAATATAATAGGCCTTTATTGTCTGAGGACATATGACTGTTAATGACGGGGAAAGTCCCCGAGCACTTGGGACAGTCTCCAGCTGAGCAGCCCTACACATCCAACCAGGGAAAAACAGCATTGCATTGATCAGCCGGTTCCTGGGCCTTAATCAATACTTGCTTTGACTACATGGAAATGCTCATTTATCTGTCGCGTGCAGATAATAATGAGATTGTCAAGGCGGCTGGCTGAAAGAAATGCCTTCTCCTGGGAGGATGCTAACAACCCCCACGGTGTTGGCGTCAGCGGGAATTCTCATTTCTCATTCCTGCACAGTTGCAAATTTTAGATACAAAACCTCATTGTTTTTTGCTGTCTTGTGAAGGCATCCACAAGCCACTGCTCACCAGAACACACAGGGGCAGGACCATGTTTCGCACAAACCAGGTAGGTGCCCAGGGTTTGCTCCGGAGAAATTTGGGTACTGGGCACCAATGACCCTCACCCATTACCCTCCCAAGCACAAATTCAGCTCTGCCTTAAGGCGGAAACCTGCGTAAATCTCAACAACCTCATATTAGTGAGTCCAGAGACCTCCCTGCAGTCAACCAGGTGGGACCAACCTCATCCAAGGCAGATTTCTGCCCCAACATTGGCCACCAAAGCCATGCCTGCCCCAGAGGAAACGGGTGCTGGCAGGACACAGCTCACCTTGTCCTGAGACGAGGGTGCAAAATGGGTCAGTGAATCCATCCAGGGTTCCTCTTTCACTGGTGGGATGAGCCAAACATAGACATTTACATGCAGGTACCCAGTGTGGTTCCTCCTTTGGTTCTTGGTGGCCACATCCAGAGACACCTGCAAGAGCAAAGGGAGTTATTCCAGCCACAAGGGCCCCAGCTGAATGTCTGGTTTTGGCTACTGTGTGGTAAATCCCGAGTGACCCAAGCTCACACCATCACTCATGTGCATCTGCCTTCTTGCAAGTCATGGCAGAGTTCGACCTCACTGACAAAGCCCCCTAGGAAGGAAAAGCCAGAGTCGCTGCCCAGGACTTGGGGCTGGAGGAGAGAGTGACCATGAATCTCACTAAACTTTGCATCTGGCACGACAAAAAGCCAACAAAAAAAAAGGAGATCTAAGTGCATTTTGCTCAAGGCTGAGATTTGAAGAACAGGGAGGGACAGGGCAAAGGAAACCACAGGGCACAGCACAAAGGGCGGCAGCCAGTGCAGACCATTTGCTCCCCAATTAGATCTGTCCCACCAACAAATATTAGAGCAGATAGTCCCAGTCTCCAAGCAGGTCTGGGATGTTCCCAGTGAGCCCATTCACCAGGGGAAAGCCACGTTCCTACAAAACAGATGAGCAATGCTTGCTCTTGCACGGCTGTAGAAGAGGCAACCCAAGCGACTATTTTGTAGCTTCAGGAAGGAGCGGTACCTTTGGAAACATGTTATTTTTCCATTTGTTATTTTCCTATTTAACGAGGCTGTTGCAGGGCCACAAATATCAGCTTCCTTTTCCTTATTAGCCAGGGGGAAAAAATAGGTTGCTGACCCCAGTTAACTCCTTCCCGCAGCCGCCAGTGTCAGGGTGCTTCATGCATGTTAGCTGCGTCCCCTCGAGGTCAGTGGGTTGTGGCTCTTCCCAGGGGTATCTATTTCAGACCAAAAAAAAATCCACTGCTGCAATAAAACAGCAGTTGAAGGCAAAAAGGTGGCCTGTTTTTAACTGAGCCTGTTAAAATTATTGGGTGCCATGAAAGCAAGTAAGAGCCCTGTATTTCCAGTAGCAGCTTTTTGGCATTAATACAGCCCACTCAAAATCCACTCCCTTCCACTAGACACCCTCAAACACCCTGAAAACTGCAGGGCTGGGGCACTGAATATCCGACGACAGGCAGGACTAAGGGTAAAGGTGATTTAATAGGGGCTGGGCAGAAGATGAGTAAGACGGCCATGGCTCGAACTGAGACCTTCCTTCACTACAGCACTGATCGAGGCTGTTCAGGGGTGTTGGGATTCCCATCATTGATGGTTGGTGGTTTTCAGGATTCTAAAATACTCCATCCCCATTGCATTCACCTTCCCCCCCATGGAAACGCTTCAGTCACACAGTTTGTATCTCTCTCACCAGCACTGAGCCACCAGCCAAGTGAAATCCTGTCACAACCCAAGCAAGTCCCATGAGGAATTTCTTGCAGCCAGGGCCAAACTCCAGCTAATCTAACAGAAAGCACAGGCTGCAGTACATACACGTGTGGGTATAACCCTAGAAAGCCAGAGTTAGTTAAGCCTCTCACTGGCAAAAGCTTTTAATTGCATAGCAGCAGCCTGGCCTTTCCAGTTTCCTCAGTGCCCCCCCTGCCATGAGCAGGGACATCTTCAGCAGCTCAGGTTGCTCAGAGCCCCGTCCAGCCTGGCCTGGGATGTCTCCAGGGATGGTTCAGCCACCACCTCTCTGGCCAACCTGGGACAGGCTCTCACCACCCTCAGGGACAACAATTTCTTCCTCATGTCCAGCCTGACTCTGTGGCTCTTTTAAATACCTGCAGAGCTGCAAGGCTGGTCCCTACCCCAGCAGAGGAGCGGGGAGCAGCTCCTGGAGCCATGGCCAGCAAATGCAACCTTGGGGTGGCATAGTGAGGGTCATTAAGAAACAAGATGCTGTGGCTCATCATCTGGGAACAGGCAAAGGGAGGTGCACCAGTGATGGAGCCGAGGGAGAAGCAAGATGCTGCTGTGCTGACTGAAAACTCAACGATCTCAGAGCCACCGGTCACCAGCTACAGGCTCAGGTACCGGCTGACCCTGTGCCGAAAGCCTCGTCCCTCGGCTGCGGGTCCAAAGCTGCATCTGCACTGCTGTCCCCAAAACCCCAGCACTCCCGAAACACAGATGATGGAGCAAACTCTGCTTTGCCAATCACACACAGAGGAAGAGAAAGAGTTGGCTCATCTGGGTGCTCTCCTTCCTGCAAGAAGGGATGGGAGACATGGGGATGCATCTCCAGGGGACTGGGACACTGGCTACACCCAGGAACCCTCTCTGGGTACCATTAGGGTCCTCCCGGGCCCCTGTTTCTCAGCCAGGTGATGTGTATGGAGAACCCGACCTGCCTGGCCAAAACAAGCCACCAGCTCCTTAATCCTCACATCTCCTTTTGCCACATAGTTTTGGGTCCCTTCACCCAGCCCTGATGCTACAGGATGAAATTCAGTCCCTCCCGCCTCCAGGCCTTGGGAAGATTTCCAAATCACACAAAAGTGTCACGCTGGTGGCAGCTCCCATGCACAGCAGCATCTCACCTGAGAAGCTGCTCACCATCCAGCTCCTCCAGGATAACAACCACAGCCTCCACCCCTCTAAACAAATGTAATTGCATCCAATGCCCCCTGCATTCTCCTCCCTCTAAAAACCAGTGCCACGGACAGTGGGGACACTGCTGCTCCCCTGGGGCTGTCACCACCTCCCTCTAGCACCCTGGCTACATCACTCATGGGCCAAAAAAATGAGCAATGTAAATTTGGCATCAGTTTGTAGGATTAAAGCCTTCCTAGGGTCACCATTAGTGCATTGACAAAACAGGGAGGTGGTGGGAGCAAAGGTCTTTCTGCTCTAGTTTCTGCAAATAAGCAGTAATAGCATCATCTATGGGCAACACCACACTGGAGAGGAACATGTTTTTTGTCCACAGGCTGTCCCTGCCTGCTAAGAAACCCATCACCATGGCTTTTCCAGCTTTTGGGGGTTTTATTACAGGCAAGATTCAATGGCAAATCAAATGGGAAACTGGGTCCCAACCACTGTGTCCCATCCTCCCAGCCCAAGGGCAGCCCCTCCAGATCCCTTTGCAGAGGTTCGCTTTGAGCATCCCTAAGCCAGGGAGCATCATCATCCCCCACTGATCCTCCTCAGGCTCCCATTTCCAGCCCCAGTACACTGTACATTCAGATCTCCATCCCTCTGCAAATCCCACGAGGATTTTGTATCCTAAAGGGATAAAAAACCCCTCTATTTTAGAAAAAAAAAACCCTAAAACCTCAGTGCTTATGCGACATGCAAGAACTTACCATGCACAGAGTGCGAGGGCTTTCTCCAGTGTTGTTCCCCTCCAGTGGCAGTGGCCAGACCTGATGCTCCATTTGAAGCTCCATCACAGCTCAAAGTTAAGGCAACTCAGTGTCCCTCTGCACATGAAAAACCAAAAACCACAAGCTAATGCAGGGTCCAGCACGATGAGAAAGGCAACGCTGAGCCCTGCAAACACCAAATGTGCACCATCCCAACCTCACAGAAAACTCCTGCTCTCAATAAATAAGCCAGCTCAGGTGCAGCATCCTCAGGGACGGAGAATTGACTGCGGTCCCACCAACCCACAACTCACAGCGGAACCCTCAGGGGGTTTGTTCCCATCAAAAATGCCTGTTGCAAGGACCGTTGTTTTGGCTTTTCTTGGTTTATTTTTCTTTTCTTTCTTTTTTTTTTTTTTTTTCCTGATTTCCTTCTATGCTTTTGATTCAAAAATTAAAGCAACAGCAGATCTTTTTAGGAGCGGAGAACAAAAGAGCTGTAAAATTAGGCGGCTGCATCTGAAAAGCCGCTGTCTGTGTTGTCTGGGCATTCGGCAGTGCCCCTGCTTCCCTTTTGAAGTGTTCTTGTAAAAACCCCATTGTTCTTGACTAAAACACACAAAACAACTGCAGTCAGACCCCTGTTGAAGGAATAATATCTTTGCTTCCATGCCAGCACTTTGACATTAATGTTTTATTGCTTTTCAAGCACTTCACAGCCTCCCCTCTCCCCGTGTACCCCCCACTTTTCATGTACCAAGATGTTTTTAATTTCCAGAGGTGGACACATGGGCTTAGGCTGCCATCCAGCCCTCCATCCTCCCAGGCCAGCAGGCTGAGCCTTCACAGGGGCTTGGCATAAAGCAAGACTGCTCAGTCCATGGCAGGAGCAGGGCTTTAAGAGATTAAAGACCAACAGGCCACTCCTGGGGAATAATTCCTTTGATTTCCATCATCTCCTGGGCTGAATTCAGCTCCGGAGCAAGCCCCAGCCTCGCTCTCCACACCGCTCTGGATTTATTTCCCTGTCCTGGATTTATTTCCCATCTCTTCTCTAGGGTTTTTCAAAGGCAAGGACATATTTCTATTTCTCCCCAGAGGAAAGACTGGGAGAAGATTTCCCTGGAAAATCTTGTGGCAGCTACAGGCAGGGACCTGCAACGGGACAGGGCAGGGTGCCCACCCATCCCAGTGCTTCCTCCCCATCCAGCCAAAATGTCACCAGGGTTCCCCTTCTAAAGGCTAAATAAAAATACAAATATCCCTTAATCAAGCAATAACATTAACCAAAAAAAAAAAAACAACATTGGCATGGGGTAACACTATCCCTGACTCCCCACAAATGCAAGGTATTTATTTCCAAAGGCAGGAGAAATGAATCCTCCAAACACTTCTATCACTGTGACATAATTTCCATTATGCCCTGTGACTGGCGGAGATGTAATCATGTCATTTGATGTATGGCAGTGTAGGAGGTTGCCAATTGCATTATTGACCCGCTGAGTGCAGGCTGCTACCAAGCATCGCTCGCCTTGACCAAGGAGGGACAGGAAAGCCTTATCCACTCAAGCAGATTTTGAAGGTGCACAAAGCTCTTTCAAGCCTTATTCTTTTCACGGCCGCGGTCCCACCGGCTGGGCCCCATCTATTTTAACACCCCATTAAAACGCGCTGTTTCTGAAAGGACATGTGGCAGGCGCAGGAATTGCAAATGAGGTTGTGGCCACCTGCTCCTGCACAATGCAAATGGGATTAACATGGGATGAGGGGGCAGCCCCAGTGCAGCTGGCTGCTGCCGGGAGCCCATCCGCTGAACCAGCCCAGCACCAGTGCTCCCAGCACACACCGGTGTCTGGGGCAAGAGCACCGTACTCGGGCATAGAACCATAGAATCATCTTGGTTGGAAGAGACCCTCAAGATCATCAAGTCCAACCTTTAACTCAACCCTGGCACAAACCCATGTCCCTAAAGATCTCATCTCTGCATCTTTTAAACCCCTCCAGGGATGGTGACTCCAGCACTGCCCTGGGCAGCCTGTTCCAATGCCCAACAGCCCTTCCCAGGAAAAAATTTATGCTAATATCCAATCTGAACCTCCTCTAGCACAACTTGAGGCCATTTTCTCTTGTCTCATCAAATGTTCAGGTCCTGCTGGGATTATCCTATAGGTGGTCTTTCCATGGAATGCAAAATGACTGTCCCCTTGCCTGGGCTATAAAAACTCACTATCAAAAAAAATCAAGCAAGATATTTATATGTCGATGAAATTGCTCTTGTTGATGTTGGAGCAGCTGGCAATGGCTCTTCCAGGCATCACATAGCGCAGTCAGCACGGAACTGTCCTCTGCCAAGCCCTACAATTAGGCAAGGTATTAGGATATATTTTAAACCCCTCATTTATCATGGCTACATGGTCGAGAAGAAGTGACTATTTTCCAGAGGAGGAAAGCAAGCTCCACGTGTTACATGGGCAGTTGGCAGACGTGGCCTCCAAGAAGGGCTCAGCCTCCCCTCCTGCAAACCATCCAGCCCCTAGCACCTGGGGTGGCTGCCCAAATCTTTAAGTCCATCACCAGCTTCTCTCATCTATCTCCTCAAAGAGGAGAAAGCCCTAACCGCGACCTGTGTCCCTGGGACCACGTCGGTCACATGTAGGGCAGAAAAATGCAAAGCGCAGTAATTATCTGTTGCAGAGCCCTGTTAATGATTAAGTTTGGGAGACGCTAACAATCAAGCCTATTGAAAAGACTACAAGGGTTTCAAAGTGTTTCCTCTGAACCATGTGATGGCAAATTGTTCTGAGTAGACGGTTCTTAATTCAAATGCTTGTTGTCATGGGGACAGGATAACACCCCTCCTATTCAAGGATGCCACACAAGAAGCCTACTATTTGCTACAATAGGCTTTTTAGTTCAAGCTACACTTTATAAATAGCCAAAAGAAGAAAATCTGGAGATTAATATCACCACTGACCTCCCCTAGCACGACAGAGCCGAAGGGCCAGCGGGTACCAGGGCCAGAGAAGAGCGCTGAGAGCACGGAGGGACAGACAGATGCGGGAAGCGGGTCACTGCGGCCCATGCTTTCACGGCATTGATAGGGCTCAGCCACGCGTGCGTGGGCGGGGAGTTTCTTTTTAATCCCAAAATGTCACCGGCAAGGTCACCTCCTCCTTGCACTGGAGCCAAAAAGCAGCCTGGACGCTGCCAGGCACCGGCCGACATTGGATCCAGCAGACCTGGAGGAGGGCAGGAGCCCAGCACCGGCTGGGAAACCCAGTTGTCACCAAGGACCCGTGATTGGGAGCAAAATCCCATGAGGGTGTTTGTACCAGCACAACCTGTTTCGTGCACTGAAGTAGCCATAGGTCCTGCTGGTAGAACCTCTGCTCTAACCAGTGTTATGAGTGGGAGCAGAGGCCTGAAGATTGTAAAAAGTAGACCCATGGAGCAAGGGGAGAAGGAGGAAGAGGAGAAAGAGATGGACTACATGTCCCCAGCATCACCCACCTTGATGCATCAAAGCAGACATCCACTCCAGACATTGCTCCAGCCTCTCCACAGGCATATCATTTGTCTCAACCCTCTGTGCAAACCTCATGGCAGCAGGACCGAGACCCCTACGCCCACCCTCTGCTGATTCCCCTTAGTCCCACCTCACCCCATTCCCTGGTTCCACAAACAGCAGGCTCCCACTACCACCCACCACGTGTGGAGCCCCAGGAAGCTCCAGGAGCATCCATGGAAGGAAGAGGCTGAAACAAAAGTCATGGGAGGCACCAACTCATGTCTTGGGGAAGTTTATGCCTAAAGTGAATGAGAGAAGCCATTGCAGAGGGCAGAAATATTGTTTTCACATGGAACTAGGGTTGCACCAAAGATCCTGGGAAAAATCAAATTAGAACAACAACCAAGAGCATCTCTTACAGCATCCTGAGCAAGGGTGTACCTGAGCTTGCTGGAGCTGTATGTGACTCACGTATCTATCAAGTCCCCCTCTGTATCCTTCCACATGCCCCTTTGCTGTCACACAAGTGACATCTCTGCCACAGGCCACAGCCAGGTACCAACCACCAAGCACTATCAAATTCCAGGATGGGGCCAAGGAAAACCCATGGAAAGGCAATGTTCCTCCTCATTGCTCCCATGCATGGGAGGACAGACACCCACCTTATTTCCCTTCTCTCAGTCCAAACCAGATCGCTGCACCACCTGAACCTGCCACCAGCCTCAGAAAGACTTCTCTCCTTTGCATGACAACCACTTGTCCTGAAGACATGAAGGACCACGAAGGAACTGGCTCAGCTTGGTCCAAAGCTGCAGCATCACCCATCCCACCACACCTCTCCCCCTACATGTAGCCCTTTGGAGAGGTCTCCGATAGCTTATGAAAAGCCACCAGGTTTTGCTGCTTCACCCAACACCTATAATTGCTGGGACCACTGACTGAAGCAGCATGAGTCCCAAGAAGACAGTAAACCTTTTTTTCTCCATGTCTGCTAATGACAATCCACATCAAACTCCTAAGACTCAGACCTATGTCTGAACCCAGCTCCCACACACCCAAATCAACCACCCTGCGTGGGGGTGATTGAGAAGCTGAAGCCCTTAGGCAGGTTTTACTCATTTGCTCAGAGCTGCTGAATTTGGGGCTAAAATCAGCTGTGGCATCAGCAGCTGCCGCATGAGCTGTTCGCTCGCCTTCTGCTCACAGGGGCCGGGGAAACGTTTGTACTAAATATGAAATCCATTCCCAGGAGCTGCTAAAACATGCTAGGAATTTCTGGAACAAATCTTGCAGGCTTTAGGAGCTTTGTTTGTATTTGGGACTGCAAACACAGGACTGATGGTTCTATAGGGTTTAATGATGGATCCTTACAAGTCATATGCTTAATCAGTGGATCTCCTTGCGTCGGGACACCAAAGTTAGGTGGGCTCCAGAATGGACTGGATAAGCTCGTGGATGGTGACTAAACATATGGAAAGCATATGTGACTCAGGACATCCCGTGCTGCCGAGTGCCCTGCTCAGCCCCTGGGCTCTGCCCTGCGCTGGTGGCTGTTGATGAGACAATGGCCTTGGAAAGCTTTGTTTCCCACCCTGCCTGAAAATCATTTTTATTTTCTCTTTAGGCAAAGCACAAAACCACAAATCCCTGGGGCTGGGACATGTGCGACAGCACTAGAGGAACATGGTGCCCCCATCGAAAGGTCCCGACCTGCTCGCAGTGAAGGCATCTCTGAAAGCAACCAAGGCTTCAGGCTGTGGGAGACAATAGGCCACGACAGTTTTATTGTTTCCCCTGATGAGGAAGGAGGAAAACCACCACCTTCTTGCGTGGGAGCAGTGCTGAAGGGGGAGAAGCGACCTGCCAGACGGATGACTCATTGCCATCGCCACCTCCTCCGCCAGCGCGAAGCGTCCTCAGAAAAGAACAGAAGACAATCCTTCCCCTTCAGGCTCCTGCTTTGCCTTCCAGGGGAGGAAAAAAAAAAAAACCAAAAACAAGAAAAAACACCCAAAAAACCCCCACAGAGCTGCAGCCAAATCGCCATCCCTGCAGCCATGAAGGATGCGCGCTGCTCCCCAGGTTCAGCAGTGATGGGGCAAAAGCTCTCCAAGCATCACCCGCACCCATCAGCATCGCCCACGGGTGCACTCAGACCACATCAGCAGCCACCCCTGAACTTGATTTACCAGGTTTGCCCCCCAGCAGCACCCCAAACCAAGAGGAAAAGGGGACAGCCCTGCTCATGAGCAGCAGCATCCCTCAGTCCCCCAAAACCAGCTCTGTGGAGGTTGTAGCAGCCCCCATGCAATCTCCATACCCTGATGCATCTCCGTCTGCTGCAGATCAGCTGTTGATGAGGAAAATCTCCATCCTCTTCACAGAAACACTCAAAAAGGCAAGAGGGAGGGTCATGCAGCTCCCAGGGGCTCTATCACTTGTTCCCACCTTGGGGACGGCAGTAAGAGGCAGCTCATGCTTCTCCCAAACTCCCTTCCAGGTTGTTGCAGACCAGCCGGGCTGATGCTTGGCTTGCCTTGGAGCTCCTTTTCAGTGGTGCCCAACGCCAGGGTGAGGGGCAATGGGCACAGACTGAAACACAGGAGGGTTCATCTGAACATGAGGAGAAACTTGTTTGCTGGGAGGTGCCAGAGCCTGGCCCAGGCTGCCCAGAGCGGGTGTGGAGTCTCCTTCTCTGAGACATTCAAACCCCCTGGACCCACCTGTGTGATCTGCTCTGTGACCCTGCGGGAGCAGGGGGGTTGGACTGGGGGATCTCCAGAGGTCCCTTCAACCCCAACCACTCTGTGATTCTGAGAGCAGAACCTGCCATGTTCCTCCAAAGCCAAGGCTGCCTCTGCCGCTTGCTCCTGCATCCAGCAACCAAGCAGCTTAAAATCAGGTAAGGAAGAGATGCAAATCATCCAAACCCACATGAAGTTAGTGGGAGACACACCATCAGCCCTACCATTGCTCTGCACAATGTCTAAACACTTCAGATGCACAACATTAATTAAGATGCTCTTTGTTAAGCATCTAAGCCGCAACTCTGGGAAACTGAGGCAGGAAACTGCACAATTGCAGTGTTGTATTTTTATCGACCAGCACAGGGGATCCATTGCAAGCCACCATGGAAAGAAAAAACCTGTGTAAGGAGTTCAAAACTTTTTATTCTGTCAAGTATCAACCCATTTTAAAAGTCTTCCTACCTACGGGATACTTCATACTTCCCAGTCAGCAGCAACAAGAAAAGACTCAGGGGTTTCACATAAAAGCAGGGGGATTTTTGTGGAAGAAAACTGATGAAAGTAGGGGGAAAAACATTACTGGAATACACTAAATAAAACCAGGATGCAGCAGCTCAAAGCCTGTGTGGTTGCTGGCCTAGGTAAGCTTAGCTGTTTTAATCTGTGCCCTCTTCTCAGTTTCGTAAGATGCCCATCGCTCTGCTCACAATGTACACAGTGCGTTTATTATGCAGCTGGTGAGCAAACGGTAACAGAATATTTTAAGCAGGTTCTTAACAAAATTAAAGTCCATGTGATCCGAGTGGGAGAACAAAGCAAACACCAGAACAGAATAACGTACCTTTCCGTCCTGATAACTCCAGGTTTGCTACGTTGACATGTGGCTCTCGCTCTGCTCCAGCTCAGACACCAAATGATGCGGCCCTATGTCTTCGTCACTGCACCCATCCCAGCTCGGCATGATGCCCATTGTGGGAAGGGTTCCTGCCAAGCACAACCCTTTGCTGGGGGCTCCTCACCATCACCCCAGTCCCACTGCTTGTCCCCAGTGCTTAACCCCCCTTTTTCTCACTATTATTCCATCCTAACAAAGGCATTTGGCGATGGGGGACATGGAGAAGCAGAGGAGGAGCCTCCCATTTCCAGAGGGACTGATTAATGAAAAAAGTTTTCTATTACTGGGTTATCGCTCCCCGTTTTTCTTAATTGAGGCGGTGCACCTCCATCCTCTAAACTTCAAGGATGACAATAATTAGCACAGCCAGTCTTGATTACTCTCATCATCTCTCCCCTTCAGGAAGTACAAGATCTAACACACCAGTGATGAATATGAAAACCAACTTTGCAAGGCACACGCTTTCGGACCCCACGAGCTGCCCTGCAATTTTGTAATGAGCGGATTAGCACAGAATACATATGTGGCCCTTTAAAAGAGAATATTTATGAAAAATACATCAATATATCACTGCTGTGGCACACACGCAGCTTATTAACAAGAGACCCCCTCCCGAGCTGGCTTTTGTCAGCAGCAAACAGAGCTGTGGAGACAAACAGCAGCTCCCGTAATTAAGAGTAGCCCTCGTGTTAATGCTGGCCGCTGGTATAGCGGCATATTGCTGGCCACAGAAAGTCAAGGCAACAGCAAAGGCTTGTCCTGAAATACGGCTTTATATAGTAAAAGATGAGCTGTAACATGGATCTTGAGCTAAAGGTAAGAAAAAAATCATATATCATATATATATATCATAGAGTCATAGAATGTCCTGAGTTGGAAGGGACCCACAAAAGTCAATGAGTCCAACTCCTGTCCCTGCACAGGACACCCCACAATGTGTCTGAGGATGTTGTCCAGTCTCTTCTTGAACACTGTCGGGCTTGGAACCTGCCAATATATATTATAAAATAGTTTGGGTGGGAAGGTACCTTCCCAGCTCCCCCAGTGCCACCCCTGCCATGAGCAGGGACATCTTCACCAGCTCAGGTTGCTCAGAGCCCCGTCCAGCCTGGCCTGGGATGTCTCCAGGGATGGTTCATCCACCACCTCTCTGGCCAACCTGGGCCAGGCTCTCACCACCCTCAGGGCAACAATTTCTTCCTCATGTCCAGACTGAATCTCCCTCCTTTAGTTTAAAACCATCACCCCTTGTCCTATCACAACAAGCCCTGCTAAAAAGTCTGTCCCCCATTTCTTATCGACCCCTTTTAAGCACAGAAAGGCCACAATAAGGTCTCCCCGGAGCTTCTCTTCTCCGGCTGAACTCCCCAACTCTCTCAGCCTGTCCTCCCAGCAGAGCTGTTCCAGCCTCGGGTCATTCCTGTGGCTCCTCTGGCCCCTCTCCAGCAGGTCCATGTGTGTCCTGTGCTGAGGACCCAGAGCTGGACCAGCACTGCAGGGGGGTCTCATAGATGATGCATCTGTATGTATATGATGTATATGTACATATATAGCAGATTAGAGCCCCAGCTGGCACAAGACGTGTTCAACACAGCCACGCTGGGACCCTCTCCCGATCTCAGTCCCCTAAGATTTGCCCCTTTACCCAGCTCCAAGGGATTAAATTGCTTCAAGCTTCCAAAAGGAGCTGAGACACTCATTACACAACCCTGCAAACAGAAACTTGCCAAAAACTATCAAACACCACAAGATTTATGATGAAGTCATCCTGACCGGCAACAACAGGAATCTAAGAGCAAGGAAAACTCAGAATGGCTTGTCTTTCCGCCTGTACAGCCCCTCCAGCCCCCAAACTAGCAGCAGCATGTATATATGTGTTTAAAACACACCTGTGTGCTACAAAGCTCCTAATGAGACACTTCTCATCAAGTGGGCAGAGAGCCAGACTGAGAGGACTTTACTGCACATCACTTGGGGACACAGTGGCAAAGCGACGCACCAACCCCCACAGCCCCCCAAAATAAGCACTGAACACATGTCCTTCCCAGCAATGCAGAGAGAGAGAAAAGAGGTGGGGTGTGTGCATGCACGTATATAAAATATACACAACAAATAAAATATGTATGTTATGCATAGATATACACACACACACAGAAGTTTGCCTTCCCCAAAAGTCACATCTTTAGGCTTTTCCCCTAAAAAGACTTATTAAAGAGAGGAGCTGGGTTCACCCCCTGCACCAACAACCAATTGCTCTTGCTGTTTTTCCTCATCAGGTTTCAAAAGCACTTGGAGAGAGAAGAGGTATCAGCTTCTCCTTATTTTAGCTGGGGAAACGTGAAGCTCATGGTAACAAAATGCCTTGTTGGGTTGGGAACGGGGACAGATGCCACCAGCAGGTTGCAGAGTCTCCTTAATCCAAGACTATCACAGGAGCCCAAGAGCTGGGGATTTAGGACAAACACCCTATAGGAGACAACTTATTGTTCTGGAGTCAAAGTCCAGCTGTACACACCTTTATAAAACCAGGGACAAAGGACACAGACCCAGGCAAACTCTTTGTTTTGCCACATCCAACAAGTGGATGAGGGCTGCTTGCCCCATTCAAACTTGCTGAAGATCCAGCAAAACATGTCAAGGATGCTGTACAAGAAGCAACACCCATAATTTTGGCTGTTGTGCTTCCTGAGCCAATTGAATTAATAATGACCTGCCAGGACTGGCATTGCTGATACAAACCCACTCCCTCCGCTCCTGAAATATTTTAAAGAATTATATCCCAATGCCTTGTGCAGCTCAGGTTGTTTTCAATAGGGTTGGATTAGGACAAGTTCATTTGCTTAAGCAAGAAATGAGATCTTCAAGGATGGCCCCAGGCAGCATTAACACAGTTGGCTCTGAAAATAAGCTTTGAAATGGTCTCAGACTATTTGTCCTGTGTGCTTTAAGCCTGGTTGAGGAGCTGATGGGCATTTTACTTGAACAAGAATATCACAAGGATAAAAGCCCAGGAAACTCACCAGGTCTCCATTCGCCTCATGGCTTTTGGTCCCACAAGAAAAAGGAGGCTCAAGGGAGACCTTCTCACTCTCCACAATGGCCTGAAAGGAGGTTGGAACATGGAGGGGATTGGTCTCTTCTCCCAAGTGAGAAGTCAGAGGACGAGAGGAAATGGCTTCAAGTTGCACCAGAGAAGGTTCAGATTGGATACTGAGAACAATTTCTTCCCAGAATGGGCTGTTGGGCATTGGAACAGGCTGCCCAGGGCAGTGGTGGAGTCACCATCCCTGGAGGGGTTGAAGAGAAATGAGGTTCTCAGGGACATGGGTTAGTGCCAGGAGTGGGTTAATGGTTGGACTTGATGATCTTGAGGGTCTCTTCCAACCAAAATGATTCTATCATTCTATAAACAGGACCCTTGGCTGTATTTGATGGTGATTTTGTCAATACAGAAGATTGTTGGTGGCCAGACTGGAGAGCAAAAGCCCATCAGGACCTTTCAGCACACTTGAGCTGAATATAACTCCAGGTCTCTAGAAGTTAATAGGATGCAATTTATTACAGCCTAAGCTGTTTGCTCAGCCCCCATCCCTTGTCCAGCTGAGCATCACGGGGTCTGCGGCCAACGCTGCTCACAGGGTCGTGTGGTGGTTGCAGCGGGGCTGGGGCTGCAGTTTAGGGGCTTGGGGGGTCAAAGCTGCACAAAAGCAAATATATGAACCTGCCCTTCCTGCAGAGGAAAGGTAAACGTCTGGTCCTCCTCCCTGCGCAGCAAGAAAAACATGGATCACTGCAAAAAGGGAAAAAAGTAATAATGTTCAGCAACATGGAACAGGCGCTGCTCAAAAGTCTGTTTCCCCCCAGTTTAATTAGCTCCTCAACGATGCAGAGTCAGCTTCCCCAGGAACTCAAAGATGTATTTTTAGGTGCAACCGCTCCAAGAATAGAAGCATTCCTGCAGGAAGCCGAGAACAGGCAGAGGAGCCACATGCGGGTCGCGCTGGGGATGCTCCAGCTGAAGGCACCACCGGCACCTGGCGCCAGCACAGGGGACATCAGAACAGGCTCCCCTCGAGTAGGGACCTCAGCACCTTCCCAGACAGATGCTACACGAAGTAAAAAAGTAAAATAACATAAAAGAAAGTAAAAAAAAATAGGAGGGGAGAGGAGGAGGAGAAGAGAGGGGAGGGGAGAGGGGAGAGGAGGAGGAGAAGAGAGGGGAGGGGAGGAGGAGGAGGAGAAGAGAGGGGAGGGGAGGAGGAGGAGGAGAAGAGAGGAGAGGGGAGGAGGAGAGAGGAGAAGAGAGGAGAAGAGAGAGGAGGGAAAAACGAAAGAGAAAGTCTCTTGTAGAAATCTGGGTCATATCCCACCTCATCCACCCCAGAACCACCAGTTCTTCCTGAAGTGAAGTGTCCCAAAGCCACTGCCAGCCCTGACACAAGCAGGAGCCACTCGGCAAAGGCTGGTGGCACCAGGACATCCCTCATCTCGGTGTGAGCTGGAGATGGGCTTGGAAAGCAAAATGCTCATTGCTGTAGAGCTTTGGCTCTTCAGCAAAACTGTTCCTGAGCTGCTACAAACCATTGTAGCCGGTATTTCGGAAGGGAGGCATTTGGGGAAAAACATTCCTCATCTGCTAACAGAAAAAAAATAATTGCCTTTTTTTGAAGGGTTAGGGGAGATTTAGCTTTTTTTGGAAGAACGATTTTTAATTTACAATGGTTTTCAATTGACTTTTCTTTAAAAGACCCTCACTAAGAGTAAAACAAGAGAATGGTGAGGTCTTTGGTCCTGGGATGGATT
This sequence comes from Columba livia, assembly GCF_036013475.1. Classification (NCBI taxonomy): domain Eukaryota; kingdom Metazoa; phylum Chordata; class Aves; order Columbiformes; family Columbidae; genus Columba; species Columba livia. Next base: position 3,976,998 of record NC_088606.1, read on the forward strand.
AGAAGGGGGGTGGTCAGTAGGTCAGAGAGGTTCTCCTGCCCCTCTGCTCTGCCCTGGGGAGACCACACCTGGAATATTGTGTCCAGCTGTGGCCCCTCAGTTCCAGCAGGACAGGGAACTGCTGGAGAGGGTCCAGCGCAGCCACCAAGATGCTGGAGGGAGTGGAGCATCTCCCGTGTGAGGAAAGGCTGAGGGAGCTGGGGCTCTGGAGCTGGACAAGAGGAGACTGAGGGGTGGCTCATTCATGGGGATCAATATGCCAAGGGTGAGTGTCAGGAGGATGGAGCCAGGCTCTTCTCGGTGACAACCAGTGATAGGACAAGGGGCAATGGGTACAAACTGGAACACAGGAGGTTCCACTTAAATTTGAGAAGAAACTTCTTCCTGGTGAGGGTGGCAGAGCCTGGCCCAGGCTGCCCAGGGGGGTTGTGGAGTCTCCTTCTGTGCAGACATTCCAACCCGCCTGGACACCTTCCTGTGTAACCTCATCTGGGTGTTCCTGCTCCATGGGGGGATTGCACTGGATGAGCTTTCCAGGTCCCTTCCAATCCCTCACATTCTGGGATTCTGTGACTCTGCCTTTATCTTCCTGTTGAAAAAAAAAAAAAAAAGAAGAAAACACGTTTTTGGGAAGATAGAGTTTCAGGGCAAAGCAATTCTCATCTGCCCTCATGAGGGTTTTGTCATCGGTTTGATGCCATGTGTTTGGGTGTGGGGAAGGGCTGGTCACTGGGAACAAGGAGAGGTGGGTTTTGGAAGGGGACACACCATGGGTGGCCTCCCCAGCAATCACCTGAGCACATCCTGGCACCTCCATGGGTTGTCCCGCGCTCCTGGTCCCTCATGTTACCAAAGCAATCTCCTCAATGCTTTTCCTGACCCATTTGCTCTGGTGGCACCTCATGGAGCAGAATATCCAGATGAAGTTCAAACCAGCTGAGGCCTTGTCCTGTCCCTACAACAGACAGGGCTCTCAGCAAAACCAGCGTAATTTGTACTGTCAGGAAGTCCAGGCTTATTGTAGGCAAGTCTGGGAGAAAAGATGCCCCCCATGATGAAAAAAGTTAAAAAAAAGTAAAAAAAAAAAATGTTTAAAAACCCACTCAAACCGCCCCTCACTGAAGACACTTGGCCAAACCACCCCAAGTAGCGTCCCTCACCCATCGCTCCCCACAGCCACCCCAGGATGCTGCAGAGGGGGATCCCAGCCAGGCCTGACATGGGATCCATGGAGATTCGTCAGAGCGAGGTCTCCAAAAGGAGATCCAAGAAAAGTGCTCCTTCTCCAGCACTCAAGCTTTCTGCATTTCATTTTAAAGCTTTTGAAGACATCTCATCCCAGATCATGGACCAGAGGCGCTCTCCACCACCCCCCAGACCTTTCCTCTACAGCCAGGGCACATGCAAAGAAGGGTTTGCTGGAAGATTACATTTAACCAAATAGTTTTGAGTACATCAAAGGATCCAGGCAAGGAATAGAAGCTCCTGAGTGATGTTCACACCCACCTGGGGAGCCGGATTGCCTCCCGACTGCATCCTGGCTAAGTTTAGCCAAAATACTGAAGCCAACAAAGCAGGTAGAAGTGGTGTATCTCACCTTCTGGATGCTCCCTTATAAAGCCCCACCTGGCCAGCAGCAGCTCTCCCCGCTCACAGCTTCCACCAGGATCTGCAGAAGAGCTTCCCAGTGTATGTGTTGGAGAGGGGCCAGAGGAGCCACAGAAATGATCCGAGGCTGGAACAGCTCTGCTGGGAGGACAGGCTGAGAGAGTTGGGGTGTTCAGCTGGAGAAGAGAAGCTCCAGGGAGACCTCATTGTGGCATTTCTGTGCTTAAAAGGGACCAATAAGAATGATGTGGACAGACTTTATAGCAGGGACTGTTGGGACAGGACAATGGGTGATGGCTTTAAACTAAAGGAGGGAGATTCAGGCTGGACACGAAGAGGAAATTGTTGGCGCTGAGGGTGGTGAGAGCCTGGCCCAGGTTGGCCAGAGAGGTGGTAGATGAACCATCCCTGGAGACATCCCAGGCCAGGCTGGACGGGGCTCTGAGCAACCTGAGCTGGTGAAGATGTCCCTGCTCATGGCAGGGGGGGCACTGGATGAGCTTTGCAGGTCCTTTCAACCCAAACTGTTCTGTGATTCTATGTTAACCGCACTGTCCAATGCAAATGGCTGAGCTCTGCCAAAACCAGCCTGGGAAGAGCCCCAGTGACCAACAAATGACTCAAGGAATTTCTCAGCCGCTGCAGCAAAGCATCGAGGTCACACACAGTGGAAGGGGGACATAGGGACCATGGTAGAACAGGCCACCAGCAGCCCTGGGGAGAAAACACAGCTGTGTCATTGCAAAGGAGTTTTATGGCCAAATCACTTTAATTATTCGCGGTTGAAATAAAGTTGCACGTGATTTCTTTTTTAATCACAATAATAAATAGCTGAGTGAGTCATTGCCTGAGAAAACCCAACAGCAGCTACGGGATGAACAACCGACTGCTCACGTCTGCTGGATACAGCTGGGAAAGGGTGGGAGGTTCGTGCGCAGGGATGAAGAACAGGCAGCACAACTTCAGCGAGAGCAAACAGGCGGCGCTGAGCCTTCCCCTGCGTTCCCTGTTTGAAAGGGACGGATAAACAGAAAGCAAAGCTGGGTTTGCACGTGAACTGGGCTCAGCAACACTCGACAGTGGAAACGCTCAGCGCTGCATCGAGCTTACGGCGCAGAGCTTCTGGCGCAAATCACCCCAGCCTTGCAATTTTAAAAAAAAATCCATTGCTGGCATCTAAATGTTGGGCTTTTTCCAAGACAAGCGTCTCTGTATCCATTAGCCATTGTCTCCCTCTAGCGCGGGCAGAGACCGAGCGGCTGCAGCCCCGGACCCGGCTGCAAACCAAGCGCTGGAGCTCTGCGCAGAACACGGGGGGTCGTGGTGGGCTGGGAAACACGCCAGGTACCAGCTCTACCTTCGCACCGATGAATCGGCTCCCCACACACACACACACACATACATTTTGTCTCTACGGTTTATCTCAGCAGATGCTCAGAGCAGCAGGAATTTCTCAGCGACCACATCGTCAAAATTAAGCCTTCCAAATCAGGGAGGCGACTGCAAGGAGATGCGTTTTATCAGGGGCTGGAGAGGGCACTGAGATGGAACAGCATCCAACCCCCTTCGCACTGCTTCTATTAGCCATCCTGACCTCTCTTCACCCTCCAGAGAGGGGATTAAGGTTTGCTCAGCTGGGCTTTTCAGGGATATCTTTTCGCAGCTGCCTTTAACACCTCTGTACATCTCCTAAAGCACAACAAAAACCTGCACTTAAAATTTCAAAATGAAAGGTCTCGCATCCTCTCCTGGGAGGATTTCTGCCAAGAGAGAAAGGGGAATGATGCTGCAAGTCTTCCTTCTTTTAGACTAAGCCCTGCAGCAGCAGCTTCACCCCCTGCTTTGCAGCTTAGGCCTAAAGTGAAGAGCCTAAAGCCACGAGCAGGACTCCACGCTCACAACACATTCCCTTCTCCAACAGCTGCACCCAGAGGCTCTCCAGTCACCGCTGTGCCTTCCAGGAAAGCTCTTTGCTCAGATGAAGCATCATCATCACTTGAAAAACCACCTTTTTGAGGAAAAAGGGACATGAATTTACCTGCAGACCCCAGTTTTCATTGGGACATCGCCTGTGCCAAGTGCCAGCCGAGCAGCTGGAGGGAGGCAGGATGAACCACCACAGCTCCCCAGGCTGCTCTGCCCTCCTGGTACCACACTGGGATAGATACGGGCGGATCAAACCCGCTCCACTTGGTACCTGTGTGACTCCATCAGCTTCTCCAGGCTCTTGAAGAAACTGCCCCACCTGAACACAGGGCAGGAGGCCCAAGATGGAGGGAATTACTGGTGCCCATCTTCGCATGCTCTCCAACCAGCAACATATGGCAAGACAAGCTCTGAGCACCCCTAGACCAGTTACCCACAGATACTGGGAGAATTGTTACCTGGTGAGCCCAAGGAGGATGGCAGACAGCTCCTTGTGAAGATTCCCTGGTGTCCATCGCTCCATCAGGGGAGAGGAGCCAAAACCACATCCAAGGCTCATACGCATGGAGGAGCCAAAGGAGAGTTATCTGATCCAGAGGAACCATAGTTTGGGTTGAAGGGATCTTCAAAGCTCATCCAGTGCTCACCATGAGCAGGGACATCTTCACCAGCTCAGGTTGCTCAGAGCCCCATCCAGCCTGGCCTGGGATGCCTCCAGGGATGGGCCATAATGAAGGTTGCACTTGCTACACACTAGAAAGCAGATCCAACAGCAGAAACTCAGGTCTGCTCTCCCACACGACCACCACAAGCAGCACCTGCCCCCACAACCACGTGGGTCAGAGCTCCAAAGAGGAGCCTCCCAGCTGGGGTGGCCATGGGGACTCTGTGGATGGGCACGACTGCCAGCAGAGCAACCCCACAACACACCACAACACTCCCAGCACTAACTACCATCGCTGGAGCTTGTGTTCACTAATGGTTGCTAAACAGTCAAACCTGCACAGATCCATTAAGCTGCTGCTTACCCAAAAAAAAACAGGCACTTAGAAATCTGCCAAAGGACCAGAATCCACCCATAACCTGGGCAAGCACTGAGACCCTCCAGGGCTCAGGTTTTCCTTCGATCCCGTTGCAGGGGGCACTAGAAACACTTTCTACTTCAATAAATCAGGTAGACTAAAGGCATTTGGGTTTTACTCAATGAAATACTGTCTCCAAGGAACACGACGGTTCAGCGGTTACAGCAGAAAGCCAAGGGTGGCTCCTGTGAAGACAGACACGTTCTTCAGTTTTCTCTCCCTCTTCTGAGCTCTTTCACAGCTCTCAGCAGCACTTGCATCATCCAGGAAACCAATGAGCCCATGTGAGGAAGAAACTTCTTCTCTTCACCGGCTGCCTGGTCAAGGAGGGCGGGTGACAAAGGACCAAAATATTAACAAAAAGTCCCACAAAGGCAGAAGAGCGAAAAGCACCAAATGAGCAGTTCAAACCATTTTACCTCTACAATCAATGCACTTTGCCCCCCAACTGTTTTGTTGCCCTCCCTGGGATAATCACGTCCTCAAGTGTTATTGAGAGCTCAGCAACATCTCACCCTCTCACAGGGTTCCTCCAAGACACATTTAAAAACCCAAAGCAGAGGAGAAAACCTCACCACAACAATCCCTGTCCCAAAGACCCTCCCCAGATTTGTTCCTAGAGCATCCAAACCCCCCCAAAATTCCTCCCACCACAGACTCCCATCCCAGAGGCAAACAGATGCTCTGCACACCCACAACAGCTGGTTCTGCCACACAATCCTGTGTTTCTAACCATTCCTCACGATTCTGCTCACTGATGACATGGAACCAGAATTCACATGGTGAACTACTTCTATTTTTTAGTGCCTTTTCTTCAAAAGGAAAACTTGCTCTGAACTTTGCAAACACCCCAGTTTGCCTCTTCTCATGCTTTTCTCTATCCAATAACAAATACACCAAGTGCAGCCTGATGCTCATTTTAGGGAGGGGAGAGGTGGAAATATCACCTGAGCCATCCACATCCAGTTAAAAGAAGAGAGCAGGAACATCTTGAATAATAGCATCCCTTTATTTGCTGACACCATTACAAAAACTGATTACATTAGCAACCAAAAAAAAAGAAAAACAAAAAAAAAAGGAGTGTTTACTTGAGGTTGAAGTCAGAGGCAGCTAATCCCAAAAATGTAATTAAGTAAAACAGTGTACAACATCAGTATTAAAATGTTATATCCCACTGGTGACTTTAACATGGTGGAGTTTTCTGAACAAGTTTTATTAAGCAAAATAAGATAAAAGATTATGTGTTTACTGTCTCTCCAGGAATGTAAAGGTCTAATTATCCAAACAGGTTTGTGTTTATTATAAAACTAAACTCTGGAGGTGTCTACAGAGTTTTTTCTTTAAATCAGTAGTCTAACAAGGATTAGAAAAGACAAAACTCTGTTCAGTGTTTCTGACGAAGTAGAAAGGGTGAAAACATAAATAAGGCTTTAATTTGGCAAAATATAATACAATGCCTTCTGCTATCCTCAAATTAACGATTCCCCCGTGACTTCATTCTGCAAAAGAAACACAAAACGTCACGTCAGACGAGTAGTTGCTGAAGGGCAGCGGTCAAGCAAATCCGCCCCATGCCGGCAGCTTCGTTAACATCGGCCCATAACGAAGCTCAGAGGAACGAGCCGGGTGGTGGAGGCTGAGCGGGAACAGGCGCCCAGAGCAGAGGCCAAGGCACAGCCAACACCTTCCTCCCACGTCCACTAAGCCTGTCCTAAGAGACTGGGCTCACCCCACTGTCACCACCCTTAAGACCAGCTTTGCTGTATTATAGAAGTGGGAGAAATACCTAAATTTGGGGGAAAAAAAAAAGCAGCAAGTCCCCATCCTCAGTAGATGAGCAGGAGTTCTGACACTTCGAGGCTCCGCTCCTCCCAACCCAAACAGCTCCCAACCCGCCTTACGAGCGGCATCAGCTTCCCAAGGAAGTTTAGTCTCAAGCTTATCCAACCATTAGCTAACGTTGGGCTGTTTAAGAAGTTTACCAGCATGATGCAGTCAACCACAAAGGCTATATAATAAAATAAAAGCTTTGTTCGCGTGTCTGTAATTGGATAAAGAGTTCACGCCAGACTGACGCTTCAGATACTCATATCCCCGTGACCGCAGCAAGGCGCTGCTGCCAGCTCAGGGGGTTACTCGAAATCCTCCATCCCAAAGCAATCAGAGCATGGAAGTGCAGACATTTTACCCATGTAACAAAAAGGAAGGAAACAAGGCACGGGCAGGGGGAGAACAAAGCTTTGGGAAACCTGCTGCATGAAGTGGCAAAACGTGGAAGGGAAGGACAGAGTTACGTGCCCAGAAAGAGACATAGGGATGTGAGATTAGACCCAGCTAACTGAAGTGTGGATCCCAAGAGGGACAAATCCAGTTCCTATTAGAAGCTCTTAATGAATTACGCAGAGAAACACTCAGATTGACACCTCACTGGTTATATCTGAACACGGTCCCACCATCGCAGAGCAGCGTCCTTCCTGACAGCCACCCAGTTCAACTGGACGGCCACCAGTTGCACCCACCTACTAGCTGGTAGTGTTCTCTTCCCTTTGACAGCATTTGGCTTACTGACACGAGCAGCTTCTTGAGATGACCTACATCCTGGTTAAGATTCACCGCCACATTTAGTCTTTTATCAGTCAATTCCTGGAAGGAGAAGAAGAAAAAAAAGAAAAAAAAAATCATTAAAAGCTCATTTGCAATCTAATTACCACAAAAGCCTAGAATTAGATCCTCCATATAAGGCTGCGAGTCCTTGTGCAGATGGGAACAATTCTTGTAAGTCAGAGGGTTATGACCACGTTTAAAGAGAACACGGTTCAAAGTCAAGAAGCTGTTTCCCATTGCAGGGAATAACCTGCACAGGCCAAACACTGACAAGAGCATCGCTGGCCCCCCACTCTCAGCTCTCACCCTCGGGACTCCCCTCACTTGCTGCTTCCAGGAGCTGCACTTGGAACCACAGCTCATCCAGCCTCAGAAGTTATCACCCCTCGTCCCCACAAGCCTGGCTGAAACCCCTCACATGCAAGAGCATGTTTTTTATTCCACTAAGCACAGGGAGGGATGTCTTCTGAGCCTGCAGCTGGAACAACAAGGCTGCTGGACCACCAAGGACTTGGTCTGTATGAGGATCTGTGGGATGGTGTCCTCAGTGGTAGGTAATACCCACGCACAAGGCAGCTCCAGCTGTGAAACCAACTGAAACAGCTGGATACACACCTTTCCTGACCACATTCATGGTTATAAATATGTAAAGGGTGAGTGTCAGGAGGATGGAGCCAGGCTCTTCTCGGTGACAACCAGTGATAAGTCAAAGGGGTAATGGGTACAAACTGGAACACAGGGGTTTCCACTTAAATTTGAGAAGAAACTTGTTCCTGGTGAGGGTGCCAGAGCCTGGCCCAGGCTGCCCAGGGGGTTGTGGAGTCTCCTTCTGTGCAGACATTCCAACCCGCCTGGACACCTTCCTGTGTAACCTCATCTGGGTGTTCCTGCTCCATGGGGGGATTGCACTGGATGAGCTTTCCAGGTCCCTTCCAATCCCTGACATCCTGTGATTCTGTGGTTCCTCACCCACACCGCAGCACTGGGGCTCTCGCTGAGGCTCAGGACACATGCTGCTGTGTCCCTATCCCTGGTTCACCCTCTGCTCCAAGCCCCTGGGAAATTCCCACTTGCCAGTGGCACCCAGATTGGGACGAGGACATCACAAAGCCCCCTAAGAACCAGTCAACACAGGGAAATGGGAAAAGAAAACAGAAACAGAAAAAAGAAAGCTACCAAGAGCTAGAAAACTGGTTTCTTGCTCCAAAATGAAAATGCTGAGCTTGCATTTTTAAAACAAGAATAAGTGCCTTTTTTCTTTTTTAAGGAGCTCAAGAGTTTATTAATAGGGAAGTGTCACAACTCAGACTCTTCCCCTCCTGCCTGCCCTCCTTCTCAGTCAGTCTCACTGAGCTAACAGCACTATAATCCCTGCTTTATTATCTTTATTGATTAGCTCCTCCAGAGACACACAGAGAACTCCACATCCCAAACACACATTACTGCTCCCCATTCACCTCGTAAGGCAGCCGTGCGGGTAACCTGTCGGGAGAGCTTTCCTCTCACAATTTAACAGCTAAAAATAAGCAAATCCGCCCTGGTGTCAGCGGTACAGAAGTACCCAGTTCTCACCATGAGCACAGAGGTGTTTGCAAGTGCTCAGCGTCCGCCAACTCCGCTCCAACCAAACGCAGTTTTACTACCAGAATGAGACCGATGTGTAATGCTGTTGCAAATGTCTCCCTGGGGTTTCAGGGGAATTAGAGTGAGTTCAGAGAGGGCCACTTTTCCAGCTCCCGTCTGGCTGAAAATGCCGCTAGACTTGCTGTAACGTGGAGAGAACAGTAAATCAAACTCAACCACCTGCACCATTACAGAAACCACTCTGGGCTCCGGCAAGAGAACAAAGCAATATATATATTGCAAAGCTCTTGAGTGCAACCAGTAAACATTTTTCTACTGTAAAAAAAAATCATTGGGAATCTGTATTAGCATAGCCTTAACCTATTTTATTAAAGTAGAAAATCAGGTCTGCCAAGATTGAGAATTGGCTTCGCAATCTCACATGGATTGTTGGAAGGGGAAAGGCACAGCAATTAGCATCCCAGCAAATGAATGAATCGCAGCGCTGACCAACAGCGCTGGGTACAAGTTCCTGTGCATTAGCACAGAGCCCATCACAAGCAGGGGCAATGAAGGAGCCTTTCGGTTCACCCTCAGCCCTGGGAACTCTTCTCTCCCTGATTTGCTGCTTCTCACTCTGTTTTGTGACTTCACTGATCTCAAGCAGCATTTACTCATGAATTACAGACACATCCCCAACCATCCTGGGGCAAATCCTGACCAGCTCCCAATGGATTTGGGCTCAACGCAGCCACACAGGCTACAACGCTACAGGCTCTGGGAAGAGCGGCTGGAAAGCTGCCCAGCGGAAAAGGACCTGGGGGTAGTGACAGTGGCTGAACATGAGCCAGTGTGTGCACAGGTGGCCAAAAAGGCCACCAGCATCCTGGCTGGTACCAGCACTGCTGTGGCCAGCAGGCCCAGGGCAGTGGCCGTCCCCATGCTGGGCAATGGGGAGGCCAAACCGCCAATCCTGGGGGCAGTTTTGGGCCCCTCATGCCAAGAAAGGCCTTGAGGTGCTGGAGAGAGCTGAGAGAAGGGAACGGAGCTGGTGAGGGGCTGGAGCACAAGTGTGATGGAGCGGCTGAGGGACCTGGGGGGTTCAGCTGGAGAACAGGAGCTGAGGGGAGACCTTCTGATCTCTGAACTGCCTGAAAGGAGCTTGGAGCCAGGGGGGTCGGGCTCTGCTCCCCAGGAACAAGCGCCAGGAGCAGAGGAAACGGCCTCAAGTTGCGCCAGGGGAGGTTGAGGTTGGATCTGGGGAACAATTTCTTCCCCAAAGGGCTGTGGGGCATTGGGACAGGCTGCCCAGGGCAGTGCTGGAGTCACCAGCCCTGGAGGGGTTTAAAAGACAGAAATGAGGTTCTCAGGGACATGAGGTAGAGGTGGATTTGACAATGCCAGGTTAACGGTTGGATTCTATAATCTCAGAAGTTTGTTCCAACAAAAATGATTCTATGGTTCCATGCAGCAGCTTCTGCTAACCCAGAAGTTCAAGGTCGCCTTATGCAGCTGTTGCTGTGCCCCAGCCCCACACTCTGACTCAAGACAAAGACTTGCTCTGGGATACGAGGATGAAGAGAGGAAGAGGATGGTAGCGGGAGCCCTGTGATCAGAGCCGGTAGCTAAGACAGGCACTGATCCGACACATTCCCCTCCACCATGCTTTACATGTACAGCATGTTCAGTGACGGAGTGTGTTACACTGAGATTCGAGGGGGAAAGCACATTAGATTTCATATAAGCCTCAAAATAAGTTTATTGCCTGAGCGAGCTGCTGAATATAAATGACTTCTTTAAAGCATACTAAAAGGTACCCTTTAGTCATCGTCTAGTCCCATAAGTGACAACGAAGCTGATTAGAAAAACCAAATGGTCTATTTTCTAAAATAGAAAAGGAGTCTAAAGAAAACACATAGAATGCATTTGAGGGTTTTACGCAAGCATCATTTCTCAATTTTGTGGGTTAGTTTCAGTACCCAGAAGGAAGAAATATGCTCATTTTTGAGCATGTGTTTTCGAGTCCTTCTTAAAAAGATAGACACTGTTGCTAGGTGGAAGTGGCTGGAAGACTTTCTTTTTTAATCTGAGAGCTATTTTAAGCTGGGTTTTTAGGCTTCTGGGGAGACAGCCTTTTTCTTCTTCTCAGAAAAGGAAAGCAGCAAAAAGGGCTTGGGGAAGATGATAGTGTTCTAATTCTAGTCTCTGCCAATGGCTGCCTGTCAGGAGAACTGTTGAGACAATTAACATATTTTTACTAATGAAGGCTTAATTACAGGTTTATTAGGACTGTTTTTCCACACTCCTCTTCCAAATAAAGCAATGGATATTCTAGAGGAAACCTGGTTATGGTTCCACAACGTACCCACACAATCACAGTGAGCAATTCATGAGCCAGGGGTGTTATGCAAATTAAGGCTAAAGCAATTAAATCAAACTAGCTTACTGGGGCCACCTCAGGGCACATCGAATGACACCCGGCTCAGGAGGGCTCACCAGTGTCACCAAACACAAAATACCATCACTGATGGCAATGCTGTTCTGACATACCACTTGGATAAGCTGTAAAGACATCACGGGGGCAAGGAGTGTGGCACTGGTTTGAAAAAGGGCTTTTTTTTAGCTCCATCCTGCTGCAGACAGGGACACAGAGCACCCGACTGTCACTGTCACACCTGCTGGCAACACAGCAGAGGGCTCAGCAGAGCCACTGTCCCTCTGATGAGCCCACAGCACAAGGGTCAATCAGCATCCACTGGCAATCGCTCTGCAAAAGGCATTTTGTTCCTGCTAATGACTATGAAAGCAAAAGCTTTCCTGCAGCACTCCTCAGAGGACACCGAGCTTCCTCTTGCAGCTGATCAAGATACTTGCTTTCAGCAGCTAAAAGGAGTCGATATAAATTATTCCACACAGAGTCACAGAAAGTCAGGGGTTGGAAGGGACCTGGAAAGCTCATCCAGTGCAATCCCCCCATGGAGCAGGAACACCCAGATGAGGTTACACAGGAAGGTGTCCAGGCGGGTTGGAATGTCTGCACAGAAGGAGACTCCACAACCTCCCTGGGCAGCCTGGGCCAGGCTCTGCCACCCTCACCGGGAACAAGTTTCTTCTCATATTTCAGTGGAACCTCCTGTGTTCCAGTTTGTACCCATTACCCCTTGTCCTATCATTGGTTGCCACTGAGAAGAGCCTGGCTCCATCCTCCTGACACTCACCCTTAACGTATTTATAAACATTAATGAGGTCACCCCTCAGTGTCCTCTTGTCCAGCTCCAGAGCCCCAGCTCCCTCAGCCTTTCCTCACACGGGAGATGCTCCACTCCCTTCAGCATCTTGGTGGCTGCGCTGGACCCTCTCCAGCAGTTCCCTGTCCTGCTGGAACTGAGGGGCCACAACTGGACACAATATTCCAGGTGTGGTCTCCCCAGGGCAGAGCAGAGGGGCAGGAGAACCTCTCTGACCTACTGACCACCCCCTTCTAACCCACCCCAGGTACCATTGGCTTCCTGGCCACAAAGGCCCAGTGCTGGCTCATGGTCACCCTGCTGTCCCCAGGACACCCAGGTCCCTTTCCCCTACACTGCTTTTCAACAGGTCATTCCCCAACTTATACTGGAACCTGGGGTTGTTTCTGCCCAGATCCAAGACTCTACACTTTCCCTTGTTACATTTCATTAAATTTTTCCCTGCCCAACTCTCCAGCCTGTCCAGGTCTCTGGATGGCAGCACAGCCTCTGACATGTCAGTCACTCCTCCCAGCTTGGTGTCATCAGCAAACTTGCTGACAGTCACTCTACTCCCTCATTCAAGTCGTTGATAAATACATTGAATAATACTGGTCCCAGCACTGACCCCTGAGGCACTGCACTGGATACAGGCCTCAACTGGACTCTGCCCCATTGACCACGACTCTCTGGCTTCTTCCCTTCAGCCCGTTCACAGTCCACCTCACTACCCGCACATCCAGACTGCACTCCCTCAGTTCAGCTGTGAGGATGCTGTGGGAGACTGTGTCAAATGCTTTACTGAAATCAAGACAGACCACATCCACTGCTCTGCCATTATCTATCCACCTTGTTATATCCTCATAAAAGGCTATGAGGTTGGTCAAGCACAACTTCCCCTTGGGGAAGCCATGTTGACTGCTCCTAATGACCCTCTTATCCTTGGTGCCATCTCAAGGCATATCAAGGATAACTTGTTCCATCACCTTTCCAGGGACGGAGGTGAAACTGACCCGTCTATAGTTACCTGGGCCCTCCTTCCTGCCCTTTTTGAAGACTAGAGTGACATTTGCTTTCCTCCAGTCCTCAGGCACTTCTCCCGCTTCCCAAGACTTGGCAAAGATGATGGAGAGTGGTCCAGCAATGACCTCAGCCAGCTCCCTCAGCACCTGCAGGTGCATCCCATCCGGACGCATGGATTTATGGATGTCCAGACTATTTAATTACTCCCTAACCCAGTCCTCATCAACCCAGGCAAACTCCTCCATTGTCCTGCCCTCCTCTGGGGCCTTAGTAGTACAGGGCTCCTCAGGACAGCCTCCAGCAGAGTAGACAGGACAAAGAAGGCATTCAGTAACCCTGCCTTCTCTGTATCTTCTTGTCACCAGGGCACTCACCTTGTTCATCAGTGGGCCTACACTGCCTCTGGTGTTAGTTTCATCTGCCACGTATTTGAAAAAGCTCTTTCTGCTGCCTTTGACCCCTCTCACCAGGTTTAATTCTAAGACAGCCTTAGCTTTCCTAGTTGCCTCCCTATACCCTCTGACAACAGCCTTATATTCTCCCAAGTGGCCAGCCCCTCCTTTCATGATCTATAAACTCTTCTCTTCCACTTGAGCTTACCCAGCAGTTCCCTGTTTAACCACACAGGTCTCGTGGCTCCCCTTCCTTGACTTCCTACGTGTCGGGATGCTCTGATCTCAAGCTTGGAAGAAGCAGTTCTTGAATGCTAACCAACTATCTTGGACCCCTTTACCTTCAAGTAGCCTATCCCATAGGATTTCCCCTACAATTGCTTGAAAAGGTCAAAGTTGGCCCTACTGAAGTCAAGGGTTGTGATTTGTTCTATCAGCTAGTGCTCCTTTGCCGCTCAAACAACAGTGTTTCCTTCCACCCCATCTATCAGAAGAAAATGGTTAATGAGTTCCATCAACACTGCTTAGCTGTGTAAAACGTGCTGGGAAGGCATCTGCTTCAGGCTTCTCCTGCCCAACCACCTTCTGGAAAGCTGTTCTGAAGTTACTCTGAAGCTGGTGTGAAAACTCTCATTTCCGGAGGGGGAGAAGCCCAGTTACGATGCCAGAACTCAATCACTTGCACATGTGGTGTCTTTTTAGGGCCAGTACTTGGCAGACCAGCTACACCAGCAGTTCATCACTCAGGCGAGTCACCTGCAAGCATAACAACAGGCCACCCCAGACAGAGTCCACACCATTCCAGACCCTGCAACTGCAACATCCTTCCTGGGGGATATTAAACCACCATCGACCTGGAGAGCTGCCCACCCCCAGCACGAGGCTCAAGTCCATTGCTTATTGAAGCTCAAGCTAATAAGATTATTTTCTGCTGGACCACTTCTAGGTCAGCACAAATCTCCAGGAGCAGCTGAAGATGAATTTGGGCACCTACCAGTAGCCAAGGACAGGTTTTTGCCCAGAGGACCAGAGTGGCCAGCATTCTTTCAAAAGCCATCCCCTGCCTTAGTGTTACAGGCACAGTAGACTGTCTTCTGTCTTTGACATTAGAGTTGTCAGCAAGTGCCAACCCAACAGTTAATATTTTAAGCTCATTTAGTATCCTGCAGATTTATTTTCAGTTTCTCTTCTTGAAGAGAAGTCTGGGGATCTTCCCCAGATTCTTCTCACTTCAACCCAAAGCAACAACCCTTTGGAAGCCCAGATCTCATGTCCAGAATCTCTTCCCTTCCATCCTTGCAAATCTGAGCTATAAGAAAGAGGTCAAGATGCAGATGACAGTGGAACTCCTGAGGCTTAAAGAGATATCAGCATCCCTGGGATACAGCTCCAGGACATCACCCTGACAGGTTTTAGGACAGAAATTTTCATCAAGCCTTAATTTACCATCAGCAGCACACATTCTGATCCTGTGCTGGACCTCACTTCTCAAAGTTCAGAGTTTTTGTGATATTTGGCATAGCATGGGCTCAAAAGAAACACTCACCGACTCTGTACAAACGTCGCTGTTTTCTATAACATTGGCATCCCCAACAACTTTTCCAATTTCTCTCTCGAGAGATGCCAAAGACTCCTGGGCCTGCAAGGGAGAAACAACAATTAGCAAAAGGTTGAGCTGCAAACCCCCATCTTTCCGAGAGCACTAGAGACACAGAAAATCACTGTTCAGGAGGAAATCTGTTTTATGCCAGATTTGCTCAGGGGACCAACACATTTGCCAAGATTGACATGTCTCCTTACAATCAGCATGGTGCATGTCAGACTGCCTGCATTTAAAAGCAATTCTGCGGGGAAGCTTTAATAGTCTTGTGTCAAGTTATTAGGTAAAAATTGTGCAGCAAATTTTTCATGCAAGAATAGCAGCCCAGGCAGGTCTCCAAAAGCCTGATCACTGATCTGCATTTATATAGAATATACCACGAACCAGGGACATCAGCACAGCTCACTATATGTCAACATCCAATATAATTGTCCTGAGCAAAATAATTTTGAACAGCTTATTTCAGCAGGTCTCCTTTAGCTTCTAACTTCCTAGAAGTGTTTTTGTGATCATCTGTCCCTGGTCGCCCCACCAACAGCTCTCCCCACTCCAGTACTGCAAGAATTCAGCCCAATTTCTTTAATGATGCAGACAGAACACGGTGTTACACAGTCCGGAGCCCCAGCTCAGCCGCTCTGCAGCCTATTCTTGTCTCCATTTATCAACTCTCCCATGAGAAGTTCATTTTTGGGGTGACAGACAGCACTGAGACCTCTCATGCTTAAATATTTCCCAGCCCAATCCATCTTGCAGGAGCGGCTGTTGGGGAGGAGCAGAGGAAACCCTCCTGCCCGGCTCATCGACTTTGTGTGGAGCTGACTCTAAAGATTTGCAGTCTCCTGGGTTATAGCCGATTTGTAACCACACAAAAACGTGCAGACAGCTTGTAAAGCAACTTGTAATCCACTGTGCCATTCGAGACTGGATTTAAAAGCTTCAGGCTGTGGTGTGGGCTTTTTGTTAGGCTGGGTTTCTTTAAATAATTATCTGTCAGCCCCCAATTGCCACTCGTTTCCACTGGCATAAAATTATCACGGACAAGAGGCTTTCAAGAAGGATAATTAAGCAGAGCTGTTTGCTGCATTTTTATCATTTCAACAGACACGCAGGTGTCTTGCACGAGCTCTTACACACAGTCCCCGTCATCTGGGGAACCAGCGAGTGGAGCCGGACACCCCACCAGGCACCAGTCTGCTCAAATCACCGCATTTTCCAGCACTGCAAGACCACAGATCTTGAGGATTTTGATAACATTTAAACCTGCAACTCTTAAAGGTCTCTGCTCACCTTGGGCAAGTCACCAGCCACCTTCTGTCTCTCGTTCTGATCCACTTTGAGTTTCGTTAGTGTTTCATTTAGCTGTGTTTTCAGCTGCAAAACAGTAACAAAGAAAACCAGTTTCCCTCACACACGCACAGAGATTTCATCTGTCTGTCCCACGGATTAACCCAGTGCACACTGATTGCAAAGGGAGTAAGATTACTAACAATTATTGCACACACTGGATTAGTCAACATGTACGATGAGGTTTACAAGGACAGTGAAGGAAGAGAGACTCCATCTGTAAAGATCAACGTAAAGAATGGAAACTACAGAAGAAAGGACATAGTTGGCATCAGCTTCATTACAGCTGGTTTCAACTTTTACACTATATTGCCAGTAGGAATATTAGCAATACTGACAGTATATAAGCCTCTCCAGTGCTCTTATCACATAAGTCAGCCAAGACTTCAACATAATTCACAGTAAATATGCAAAAAATGTAGATTGTCATCTTTCCAATTCAAGCTAAACAGTCACTTTACTGCTGAATAAACCAAAAAGCTCTTCTTGTCATCTTAATAAAGCACCACTTACTACAACTTTGTTGACTTAACCAATCTGTTAATGTCACATCAAGGCATGAATCACTGACAGGGGTATATTAAGTTGTCGATTGTGTTTAAGATTCAATCCAAAAAGCGAAACTATTTCAGTGAAGAGGGATGAATGCTTGGTACTGGCTGCCCTTAAGCCACAGCCTTCCAAAGGATAGCAACATTTTTTTAAGAGAAGATTTCAATTGCTCTTCAACACAACATACAGAACCAGCCACAGCACTTGAGGCTTGAGCCTCAAATCAGAGTGCTAATAAGAAGCTCGAGTGCCAATTTTGTTGAATTTGTGCCTCTGAAGTGCACTGTGCTAATGTTCACTATTCCTGCTGTCAATCTTCTTGGGAGCCAGCAGGGGATTAAAGCAGCGAACAATAGGCTACTCAGAGCCTTGAATTCTCCCCGATTCCAAACCTCTGCATTATATGTGTCTCCCTTTGGAAGGTTTCCCCCTTTGGAGCACCTGGACAGGTGAATGCTGTTTTTTCTACATTTTAAGGAAGCGCTCGAGCTCTTCGGCAGTTTCAGCTTTTCTCCTTGCTCACCTTATAAATCAGCGGAAAATAAATTTTGAAATCCCATCATTTCTATTCCCCAGCCTCCTGCCTACCGCAAAAAACAGAGATATATACTGGACAGCGTTCCTGAGCCATTTACATGCAGTTAGTTGTTTACCACCCCCTCATGCTCCCACCAGCACAGCATCATCCGACTGCAGAGTCAAGTGGCCCTCGCAGGGAGCTCAGCTTTTTAAGCTTTTGTTGTTACAGACATAATAGATTGTTGCCTCTTATATTCAAGAGGTTGGTGTTCACTGATTAACTCCAAGATCCGCATTCAATTCCCACTTCCCTCGCTTTCAAAACGCGAGGCTTTAGTTGCTGAGGTGGGATGCTAATTGATGCTGTACTAGACTTGCCAAGTATTCTATTAAACTTAAGCAAATTATTATTGTGGTGATTTTTGTTTAAAACGACTGTTTTAACCCAGTTACATTAGCAGCAGTACCCTGGTGAGATCAGCAGCTCAGTCTGCAGTGACAGACTGTCCCATCAACTACTCTAAAACCCAAAGACGTGGTGACAGAGAGAAATCTTCCTCAATTAGGGCTCAAAAGGCAGCAGAGCACCGTTCAAACACAAGCAGAGGAAGAATCCAACTGCTCCTGTAGCCTTAAAAAAAAACCCACACAAACAAATGAGAAGTGAAAGAAAAACTGGAAAACCAGGTTCCAGTATAAGTTGGGGAATGACCTGTTAGAGAGCAGCGTAGGGGAAAGGGACCTGGGGGCCCTGGGGACAGCAGGGTGACCATGAGCCAGCACTGGCCCTTGTGGCCAGGAAGGCCAATGGTACCTGGGGTGGGTTAGAAGGGGGTGGTCAGTAGGTCAGAGAGGTTCTCCTGCCCCTCTGCTCTGCCCTGGGGAGACCACACCTGGAATATTGTGTCCAGTTGTGGCCCCTCAGTTCCAGCAGGACAGGGAACTGCTGGAGAGAGTCCAGCGCAGCCACCAAGATGCTGAAGGGAGTGGAGCATCTCCCGTGTGAGGAAAGGCTGAGGGAGCTGGGGCTCTGGAGCTGGACAAGAGGAGACTGAGGGGTGACTCATTCCTGGGGATCAATATGGAAAGGGGGAGTGTCAGGAGGATGGAGCCAGGCTCTTCTGGTGACAACCAATGATAGGACAAGGGGCAATGGGTTCAAACTGGAACACAGGAGGTTCCACTGAAATATGAGAAGAAACTTGTTCCTGGTGAGGGTGGCAGAGCCTGGCCCAGGCTGCCCAGGGAGGTTGTGGAGTCTCCTTCTGTGCAGACATTCCAACCCGCCTGGACACCTTCCTGTGTAACCTCATCTGGGTGTTCCTGCTCCATGGGGGGATTGCACTGGATGAGCTTTCCAGGTCCCTTCCAATCCCTCACATTCTGGGATTCTGTGACATTGTATTTGCTGTTGGGTATGTCTGCACTTTAAAACATTGATTCTCAAGAAGTTTCAGGGATGAAAGTCTTACAGACTTTGGAAAAAGTCTTCAGAACCAGACATGCTATTGTTAGGAGCAGAGAAAGAGACAAATTGTAAAAGTCAGACTACATAAATGATTGCAACGGACAAAAATATCAAGCTGAAGAGGTTAGCAGAACAGACAGGATTTGAAATAAGTCTCCGCTTCAATAAGTATGCTGGGAGCCTAGTTTGGGCCCAGCGGAGAACAAGCTTCTTACCAAATTTAACTCTTCATTCTGTCTTACTGCTTCAGAATATGAATCATCAAGTTTTTTCTGCAATTCAGTCAACAGATCTTTGAGCTGAAATGAAGTTTAGAGTTTTAAGATTTGTCTCCTTAGGATGCCCACTTTTCTTCTGCTCAGTTATTAGTGTGTCGCTCTACCCTCAGGTCACAAGTACATCAACTCCTCAGCCACAGGGGCTAAGCATTAGATTAGTTTGCCAGCCAACTTGTAACCAAGCAAAGAAAAACCAAACAAAATGAAAAAAATCAAAAAATAATTTGGTCAATTATGTTTACCTCTCTGACTTCTGAAACATAAGTAGATCGTTCTATTTCTGCCTTTTCTAGTTCACTTTCCAAATGTTCTCTCTCTTTTTTAAGCTAGAAACAGAAAAACAGAGTTAAAACAGATGTTTTCAACGTCTTCATGTAGTATCATTTTCTTATTATTAGCTAATAGTTTCTATCAAATACTCCCTGACATTTAGAGAGCATTTCAAATCCACTGATTGCCCAGCACAGATTTAAACTGCAACATTTCAAAAAGATAACAAGAAGAATCAAGCCCAAGGTCATAAACAAGGATTAAACTGCTCAGTCTCAAAGGAAAGAGCCCCGGTGGGTGAGTACAGAATAAAAAACAGGACAATATCCAGTACCCAGCTTCAAAAAACCACCGGCCAAAGGATTTTTGAAGTGCAGCACAAGCTGCGCTACTTGTAGAGAAGTCTTAGGAAGTTTAGACTTAGAGCATAAGCCTAAATCATGTTTTAAGCAACAGAAAGCTTTCAAGAGAAAAACAATTGCACGTACAGTTTCAACTTCTTTGATTTCTTCCTTTAACCTCTCCACCTCGTGCTCCAAAGAAATGACCGAAGAACGCATCTGCAGTGTCCAAGAAAGACAAATAGAGTTGTTTAGTTGGGTTGGTCTAAGACAAACTCTCCAGCTACACACAATCTTGCTTCTACTATTTAGAAATATTAAGGATGAAATCACAGTGACTGACTCAAGTAAGATGCTCGCTCAAATAATTCAATGTACTTAGTCTCCATGAGAACAACTTTCTCCCTGACATATTTAGAGCCTGCAAGATTCGGAATATAAGGACTAAGCCAGTTGTCCATTAGCCACAGTAGGGGAAATATCTTTCCCGGACAGGGGAAGATCCATCTACTATATGCAGCCAAACCCAGTGGATTCAGCCTTATTAGAGGCTGAGTAAGTACAGCAGATGGTAGCACATCTATAGTTCACGATCTGACAGCCTTTTACAAGCCTCTCAAACAAGACGTTTATAAATCTGTTTGCTCCAGGCTCATACTCTGGCACTCAAATTTACTAAGCAGAAATACTTTAGAAATAATTTATTTGGAAAAAAAACAGTTTGACCTACTTTAATTGTAGATTAGGAAAGAAACATAAAAGGCTTTTTCTTCCCATTTTTGCTAGCAACAGAGCCTTCCTGAAAAGGAAAGCTTTGCAGCTGATTTCAAGTGTAATTAGTTAGCCATAATGGATTAAGCACTATTTTAACAGCTTCCAAAAAACTGGGTTTATATGATACTTAAATTTTAGCACAAAGAGTCTACATCTGTTCACAAACAGACTTTGAAATAAACAGGTGCTTGAGAGAAATACAGTCTGAGTTGCCAGGATCAAAAAATGTACATTCCTAAGCACATTAATGGGACACATGTACATTCCTGAATCTTTGGCTTCCTATCCCGCCAGCATTAATATTACTACGTGTTATTCGGCTGCCTCCTGCATCACCTGCAGGACACAGACTGGCTGTAACAGTCAAATACCTTCTACCTGTGCTGGTCATTTGTTCTTGCTGCTCTAAACACGGCAACAGGAGCAGCCACACAAATTTAAAGACATTGACAATCCCTCCACTTCTTAGGGTTTTCTTAAATGGAAATATCTTCCTCAAAAATTAAAATAAAATAAATCACTCTTAGCATGAAACTGAGTATCAAAGCACCAAAAAAATCCTATTTTTACAAGGAGTGGTCGTTGCTATTGTACTGGTTGCAGACCTCACCTTTTTCACCCACTGGTCACACATATCAAACCAGGCAGCCGGGATGTTCCACACCAGCCTCTGCAAACACCCTTTGCGACTTCAAGCAGAAACTGCCGAGCTGCCACAAAAACTAAAGCAAATCACAAATACCTGTTTAAGTTCCTTCTGCGATTCTTCAACTTTTATCTTCCATTTGCTTTCTTCCTCTTCCACACTCCTCTGTAGCCTTTGCAAAATCCCTTCCTAAGAAGAGAGCGGGGTTGGCAAGGTTGGAAAGCTGGCAGCAGAATAAAGGCGGCCAGCAACATTACACGGCGCAGGCAACGCGGCATCCCGCTTACCGTCTCGGCCAGGACCGATTTGTATTTCTCACACTCCAGCTGCAGCAGGACGTGCATCTCCTCGGCCTCCTTCAGCTTCTGCTCCATAGCCTGGCAGAGGAGAAACGCGAGAAGAGTCACGTCTCAACTGATGGATTTGAGTTCATAGAATACCAGGTTGGAAGAGACCACAAGGATCATTTGGTCCAACGTTTCTTGGTAAAAGTGTGGTCTAGAGTTCTATTCTTTATATTATTTCAACAACCAAGTTGGTATCGTTCATGTTTGCAGGTCTTGCTTTCCAGCTTATGCAAAGACATAACAGCAAGTGCCGCATTTACCTACAGCTCTCAATGCTCAAACGTGACCTTTACATGAGCTACTGCAGCAGCTCCGAGTTACCTAAAACCAAACTAATCACTTGCAAAAGGGCCTTGGGATTTTGAATTTCACAGAATTCCACAAGATCCTTTTCAAAGATGCAAATACATTTCTGATTTACAAGACGCAAGTATCCATAAAACTACTTTCTTGTTCACTGATTTGAACTTCACAATCCAGAGCACAATTTGCAAGATTTACCCTGGAAAATACCCTAGGCCAGGCACAAGAAAGCTGCCCTCTGTTCGTGCCTACCTTGACATCTTCGGATCCCGAAGCCTCCCTCAAGTATTCTTTAGCCATCTTTTCAAACCCACATAACCATTCGCTGTGACTCTGTTGGGAAAAGCATTTGGTTAAAGCCGAGAATACCTTCAATACGTGAATTTTCAGAATGTTTTCCTCCCAACTGCAGGCTTAGTTTTAAAGACTGTTTCTAGTTCGACAGACTTTAGCATATTTGAGAATATTTTTAAGCATGAATTTTCAAAACCTCTAGATGTTACAGGTCAAACGCGGATGACATTTTTCCAGCCCCTCTTCACATCATTCCCACAATCCAAACCACACAAACCCAGCGCGCTACCCTTGCAAACAACCTAAAGCCACCAAGAATAAAACTTGAAGTCACTTGGAACTCTGGGAACAAAACAAACCCTCCTGAATCGCATTAACTGGCACAGAGGCACATAATGCATGATAATTTTGTAATTGTTTTAACACTTTTCTTGAAGTAACCACCTGCAGCTTTGCATCTTTGCTGGTGCCAAGCGCAGGTACCACCAGCAGAAGACACAAGTCCCACTGTAAAACCTTGGGGCAGAAGGGACTGTGGGCAAAGGCAGCACAGCAGGACCTGAGCTCCCAACAGGAGGGTAGAAAAGCCCCTTCTCTTACCACGTTGGAAGGAAAAGAGACTTTAGGGAACAGCTTCTGGAGTAGTTGGCGCGTCTCCACCTCGGCAGCTTCCAAATGCTGCTGCTTCTCCTAAACCGAGAGAAAAGGCTCACGTGAAATTGGGCAACACGCTCCGCAGACCTGGCAACAGCCAGAGTAATTTACTTAGCCCAGAAAGTCTTTTTTTAAGTGAGAAAGGCTCTACAGTCTCTAAAATCGCCAGTAAATTGCTTCAAAAATTGAGAGTGAATTGCTTCAGAATTTGGCCTTCACCTTTGTTCATGCTTTTAAGCTTTTATTTTCATTAAGTTCTCCTCCAATCTAGCCTGTTTGTACAGAAATTACACCATCATTCACTTACTTGTTCACAACACAACACGAACTACACTGAGCTGAGTAACTGCATCCACAGATCACACCAGCCCTGCCACTCAAATGCAGCGATATCAGAAACAAGGTGGGTCAATGTTTAACAAAATTAAAAATCCATGCTTATTTCACATAATTTTAGGGGGGAAAAAAATCACCATAAATCAACATCACGACATCAGAACCAGAGAATTAAAATCAACAGGCAACTTTGTGTTAATGCACATTTGAACCAGGCCAAGAAAGCAAGACTGTATCTTCTCGATATTAAATACTTAAGAGGGACACCTGTACACCCTCCTTCCCCAAGCTTGGATGCAGTGGGAAATAATTATTAGAGCTGTGTGATAACCTCCAGGTTTTCTTTGTCATTGTTCTGCAAATATAAATACACAGGGCCCCACGGATCCACCGTTCCATTTATTTAACATTAGAAGCGTAGCAGCCGCTGGACATTTGCTCACTGTGCTTGTGGCAGATGGGTTTAATTCAGGCGTACGACACTCAAGCTCCTGTATAAGGTTAAATGCAGAAAGCCTGAAACCCAGCACGGAAGGCAGTTTTCAGCAAAAATTCCTTTGCTAATGTTTAATTATTGGGTTTCTTCCTCTTTGACATCAGCTCTGAGTTCCTCTGCTGCAAGAGATCGGTGGCATTAGGAGCTCGAGATGCAGAGACAGAAACAGACAGGAGACACTGGGCTGTGAAGCTGCGTCAAACGCGTTAATTCTCCGCAAATTAGGAACCAACAAGAAGTGGCAAAGAGCTGTTGGAGCGAGTGTTCCGACCGCAAGGGAAAGCGTTGGCACACAGCTAAAGCGGGTACGCGGCTGCTCCGAGCGCAGGGCCAAGCAAAGAGCGGAGACGTCTCCACAACACAGACGCGCAATCCCAAGCTTGAGCTTCTCTGCTTCTGCCCACCCAACTTGGGGTTTTATTTCAACGCTTTTTCTCTTTTTGAAATCTGCATCGTGACGATTAACGCCAAATCAGGCTCGTAGCAAATGCAAACGCCTTTCGGAGCGATTGGTGCCCCGTATCATTTTGAACATTGGCTCTGACTGGCGAGCTTCTTATGTTTCCAAGGAGGAAATTCACACTGCGGTGACCACTTTACTGAGAAGCTCCCAGGTTTTTAAATCATAATCTAGCCTGAGTTCTTCACAGATCCAATAAATTTATTGGAGCATGGTGAAAGCCCAGTAGATGAAAGCAGGTTGCTCACCAGCACGGCGTTTATTCTAGAGCTCTCCACAAAGAAAACACGATTCACAACAGCTCTAACAATTATGCAAACAGATATTTAAAAAAATAAGAGCATGCCCACAAACTAAAGATAAAAACAAGAAACCTAAAGACAACAGGAAGAAGCAGAGGTGAGTATATGAATGATCACTCAGAACAGACTACATTTAAATTGCAGTAAAAGTTAAATGCCTCCATTTCATTTAAAAAACCAGCTGCAGATCTGCTTCTAGCTTAACGCATCGCTTCCAGCAGTTAACATTACAACCTTGGCAGTCTTGTTCACTTTGTCCTGCAGCATTTTTTCTGTTGATGCCAATGCTTCCATTGCTTTCCAGTTTTTCTTCCGAAGGTCCTAATCATTTTTAGAAAGAATGATTTCAGTTCAGCCAATATTCAAACTGTTTCCGCTTTTACTTCAGAGAGATATTTTGCATTACATTCCACCATTCGCATTTAAATGCTGGTTAACGCGAGGTGATTTTTGCCGGGTGACGTACACTAGCAAAAAACAAGTGTGATGTTCCAAGAGTCTGAATGAAAAGGGGAAATCAAAAGAACGCCAATTTTTGCCCAACCTGCCCCCATATCCAAAACTGATCCAAGTGTTACTGCAGAGCGTGTCACCCACACTTTGACTGCACTTGTGAGAAGAAAAGAGGGAAGTTTTCAGAAGTAGTGAGGAACACAGACACCAAACCACAGATTACACAACAGAGTGTTAGGCAGGTCGCGTTGCAGAACCCAGCACGGCCCCGAGGACACAGGGAGGTGTGCGCACATTTACGCCCCTGATCTCGCAACCAGGTTTAGCTGCGTAAATCCTTGAGCCTCAGCCCAAACCTGCTACGCAAGGGCTGATGTTAGAAGCAACAAAGCTCAAGGCATCAATTTGTAGCATTTATCCACGCAGCTCTCTCTGCTGTACCCCCAAAAAACCCAGTGGGAGGGTTCTGGGGTTTCACCAGTGGCGAGCACACCCCAGATAGCACAGAAACATCCCCATCCCATGCTCCTGCATCTTTCTTGGCGAGGTCATCAAACGTGTACTCCACAAGACGCCAACACACAAGCTCTGTTAGAAGGCCGGGAGCTCTATAAAAAGAGCCTCGCAGCTCTTATCTAGGAAGGATGTTGGGCCTTGCAAGGAGGAGGTTACAGTGCTTAGGATTTAGATTAATTTTATTTTCAGCCTTCAGAGCAATCTTTAGCAAAGGGGTGTTTTGGAAAGACTGTATTTTGTTGGGTTTTTTTTAATTCACCACACAAAGCGGCATCCAAATCCTAGCGTGGACCTACGCTAGTTTTACCCTACGGCCTCCATTTGCCTGCTGTCCTAAGGGCTGTTTCACAGGGTGTATAAAAACAAGATCGGATAAAGTCACGATGTGGAAAGCTGGGGCCTACAGGCACTATCTGCCCCCAGCACCACCAAGGGTATTTAGATCTTGCAGTTCCCCAGGAAACAGGCCCACATGTTCTACCTTTCCAGCTCATCTGTCTTCTGAAAATAACCACACGCTTTCCCTCTACTTTATTTCAGCTCTTCAGCAACACTACTTGCTCAAGAGTTCACATTCTCAGCATTTGACTTGTGCATCTTCCTTATATTACCCTACTTTCAGGCAATAAAGTTTAGTGTATGGTATTCATTGGGTTTTACAGGCTATCAAGGAGAGACAGGCAAGCTAAAAAGCCTGTATTTTAACAGCTTTATTCCATATAGCTTAAAAGATTCCACTGTCTTGCCCTGCACAGGTAACGCGTTCCAAGGAGGTAACTTCACAGCACTGCGATGGAAGATACAACCTTTACTTCCACCCACAAACAACCCATGCTGCATCTGCTGCAAAGGCAGGCTCGCTGTCCCTCACCTCCTTCACCAGATCAGGATTAGTCACTGTCAGGAGTGGGAAGAGCCAGACCTAAGATTCCTGAAGGTAAAGCCTCCTCCCATGTCCCCACAGAAGGACCACAACTCAGAGCACAGCCCCCTCCATCCTCCCTCCCCAAATCCCTTCTTCTCCCCTGGGCAAAGGCCATGTTTCTGAACCCAAGTCTGAAAACGTTGCTACAAGTTGTGCCACTCAGCAAGTCTCCTCCCTCTCATCAAATCGGTGACTTGTCAAAAAGCTCAGGAAAGCTGGAGCAGCAAAGCTCAGTCACTCCCATGAGAAGAGGAGAAGAGTGTCCAGGGGACACAACGCAGCAGACAACGGTCAGAAACATTCTCTTAGCAGAATGCCCAAGTCAGCAAGGAGTGTTGTGAACACAGGTTTGGTTGTTTTGGGGGGGTTGGGGGATATTTTTTTTTGGTAGAGTGCAGGGGGAGAATTTCCTTACGTTGTTCTTTTTCCTCTGTTGCTCAAAAGCATTTCTCTGCGAGGCAAGCTCGTTTTGGAGACTGGCGATTTCCTTCTCTTTCCCTGCAACCCTGCATTAGCAAAAAGAACCATAAACAAGTCAGAGGACGTTAAAGAAATTCCAAGGGAAGCACTAACACCCTTTCACATACACTAATTTCCTTTCCAGCAACACTCGCTTTGAAAAGCTGCTCTCAGTGACTTGGCAGCACCGCTTGCTTCCCACTGCTCTGTGAACCACAGGCTGCCAGAGCAAAGCCCATTGTAAAGCTGTTGTTTGCCTACAACAGTCATCTGCACACATTTATCAAGGCCACGGAAAGGCAACACATTAGACGAGGATAAATCAGCCAGCCCACGCTGGTACACCAGCACAAAACAGGCACAGCCTGCTGGATAAGAGCATTCTTTCTCTACAAGCACCTAGTCCACAATTTATAAGTCATTTAACTTAAAAGAAAAATAATTCAGCCAGTCAAAAATGCATGACAGTAGCAATTTGTGTAGCACAGTATAAGCTGGTATGGCATTAGCTTCTAATAGTTCTTCAGTGCACTTCAGCTCTACATTATAACACACTTTTACCCCTGAGATTTCTCCCTAGGAAAAGATTTCCACCAGATGATTTTATAATACAAACAACCCTCTACTAAGCTGAAGTTCCAAGAAAAATGCCTGTCACTTTTGCTTGAAACACAAACATTTAACTCTTCAGACGCACAGCTGAGCTGGCACGCATTCAAAATTAAATCAATCACGGTTTGCTTCCATTGTGGGCACAACATACTGCAAGCTCTGTCTGCAGAAGACTGCAGCTGAGCTATTAGCATGAGCAGAGTATCTGTGTTCAAGTTTCATTAAAGATTACTTTTTACTGGCTATCTCTCACACGCTGATATTGTACATTTGGAATTTATTTCCTCTTAAATTTCCTGAGCAATAAGTGAAACAAAGCGCTTATCTATCGCATTTAACTTCTGGCAGTACTCACACTTGCAGAAGCTCCTCGCTTTGGGTAGCCAGAGATGCCTACAAATAAAACAGATCAGAAAGTCCTTAGGAGCAGATCAGTGACACAGAGCAATGCAGAGGCTGCGATGTGCCTTGTTAACCAGGTGTTCCTGCAACATTAAGGAGCTGCACTCTCGGCCTTCGAGGAGTCCTGTCCAGCCTCCTCTGGCTGTGACATGGCATGTAAAAACAGGGGTGAAAAGCCAGACAAGACCACAGTAGGTATAGGAAAGAGCTGCAAATAAAGGGAAGGAGGAACAGACAGACAACAGAAAAGCTGTCCGAGTGTAACTCAGCCCTGCAGCTGTCCCTGGGCTGGCACAGCCAACACAACTACTGGTTGTCCACACCATCCATACAAGCTACCACCACCCGCTTTGACTTCACTCAGTAACACTGCAACTGGAAGCCGTACCTGTTTGCAGCTCTCCTGCTTTAGCTCTTGAATTTGAACTTTAAAAGACTCATTTTCCTTTTGCACATCCTGTTGAAAGAAAAGAAATACATACATATACATGTACACACAATACATACACTCCTTACAATAGGATGTTTCTATCAAAAGTTTACCTGTAATTGTTTAACTTGGCTTGCAATTTCTCTCTCTTTTTCTTCCAGCACAGCTTTCAACTTCTTCATTTGTTCTTCTTGCCCTTTCAACCTACAGAGAGAGTTTAGAAAATAAGAAAAAAGGGTTAAAGTAAGAAAAAGGGACACACACTCTAGCTGGGACAGTGTTTTCAGCAGCAGAAAACAACTAAGCTTAGTATGCTATATACAATCATCAGTCACATCGGGAGGAAACTACTGCACTATGGCTCTAAACAGAGAAAACTAGCAAAAATAAAGCCAGCTGCAACGACGTATTGCAAACACTCACCTGCTAATAACTGGCCTGAAGTTAGTTATTTCACTAGTTATTACACATGTCAAATAGCAGATGCATTTAGTCGTAGCTGATCTCAACAGCACTCGAAGCAGGAGCAGGAGAAGAGCCACTGATCACCTGAGCAAACGCTGCGAGCTGTGACAGTGCCAGGGACAGTGGCCCAAGGGTGACCTTTGAAGGTCCCTTCCAACCCAAATCATTCTGTGATGCTATGAAAGGTGAAGCTGCCTGAGATACCACGAACTGGCTCTACAGGAGCTCTGCTGGGAGGGCAGCACGTGACAAGAGCCGCATTGAAGACAAAGCCCTTTTTTGGCACAGTCTCGTACAACCTTCCCCTGACTTTGAGCAGCCAGACGAAAGTAGAGTCAAAACAGAGCCTGGCAGCCTTTCTCCATAAAACAGGAGAATTGGCTGTTGCATCTCAGCCTGAAAACGGCAAACTGTTCATTGCTTTTTTGACTCAGCCGCAGCCACTTAAATCCACATTCTTCTAAACATGCTAAACAGAAGGAGAAATTACCACCAGACGCACGAAGTAGCAGCAGTTCCACTAGTTAGTAGAGCCCTGGGCGATCACCCAGTGTCGCAAAGCGTGCGAGCGCTGCGATTACAAGCGGCTGCAGACACGCGTCCATTGGCA
Source organism: Columba livia (assembly GCF_036013475.1). Classification (NCBI taxonomy): domain Eukaryota; kingdom Metazoa; phylum Chordata; class Aves; order Columbiformes; family Columbidae; genus Columba; species Columba livia. Next base: position 4,006,279 of record NC_088606.1, read on the forward strand.
CCAACGGCTTCTTTTAGCAAAGCCCATAGAAGTCTTGAAACCAATTCATACATGCCAATTTCAGCTAAAGTGAACGCCTATTAACAGCAGGTGCTTGAGAAACTGCTACTGCGCATACTCACAGGCTCTCCAGGTCCTGGACTTGGGATGCGGCAGGTACCTGAAAAACAAAGCGATTGCCAACCTCATTTTTGATGGCACGGTAAAGCTTTCCACTTAACAGCAACTCGCTGCAGGAGCGGGGGCACCACCCGGGTTGCGAGACATTAGCCAAAGAAATAGCAGAAATTTTGCACCACACGTTGCTCCAAGAATATCTAAACATAAAATGGATTTTGGAAGCGCAGCTTACGCCAAGCAGCCCAGACTTCACACCGGCCAATTTCTCTCCATGCCACCTTCCCCTGGGACGAACGCCTATCTAGACATTCACCCCAAATACAAATGATTTCCCTGATTTATCATTGACAAAAAGCCAAACTCAACTAGAGTACAATCGTATTGCAAAAATTCTTCCATTAAGGCTTCAAGGACGTCCAGTCCTGCATTTTAAAGTCCAATGCAGGAAATCAAAAGCCAAAATATTTTGACCAGCTACAGCTTCCACAGCAGGTAAAGGCAGGAAGGAACCACAGCAAAGCCTGAGCGCTTCAAGAGGAGCCGCTGCATTCAGTTACAATGGGAGTTTCTCCATGATTCTGTCTATGAGCTTCCAAGTTTTCAGACCACTAAAGCTCCTCATCAAGGACAGTATCATCCAGGTTAAAGAAAAACTCTCAGAACTTGTTATTTATGGAAAACTCTTTTGGATGAACACAGCTGAACTAGTAGGCTCTCTGCACTGCAGACTACTGGTTTAGTCAAGCAGGATTTTAAACACCTCTGTAGGTTGAAGTCAATGCAAACCCTTTACAAAAGGTACAGGACAAAACCAACATCTTCCAGCTCAACCAAGCAGCACTCGCAAAGCACATCCATTCTGCAGGACATACCTGTTGGAGCTGCTGTAGGTTCTGTTGTTCCAACTCCTGAACTTTACTGGTTAATTGTGCGATTGTATCTTTCTGACCCTACAGGGGAAAAAAGCAAGTTTAGAAGTGTAAACGTAACTTTTCCACAGTCAGAAATACTGCAACAGAATTTATTTCCCTTTAGAATACTCAGAAAGGTTACCTGCAGCCATTCTCCTTTCTTAACAATCTCTTTCTCCTTCTCTTCCAATAAGGCCTCCATTGTTTTCACCTGCTTTTCCTTCCCCTTCAACCTGTACCATTAAACACACAGTATAAACCCTTTGTCTTTTAACCATCTGGAAAAAAAAGTCATCCTGTGCTTTGCAGCACCCAACAAACAAAAGCAGTCTATGTGATCAAAGGCACAAACAATTCACCCGCTAAAAATCAATGCATGAACACTTCCGCTTCAGTCTGGATTAGCAGGAGATGCCCTTGATCAATGGTACTGCTCGTTAAGCGAAATCAGACAAATTCTGAACTGACATATATTGCAGGCATTTCATACACGTGTGCTTTCCTCATCTAAAAATAATTCCTCCCTCCTCCCCAGCTGGGAACACAAGGGACTGATGATCATGACAACTCAATTCTCACTTATCCACCCAGCTGCAACACGGGTATTACCAAGGTAAGTCTGCCATAGCCCCTTGCTTAAGTCCTTCCCTCCTGACTTGAATTTCACCCTTTGCAGGTTAACTGGGGCTCATAAAGCCACGCAGTACTTCGCCTTGTTGGCCGCCTCAGACACAACCGGGTATTTCACAAGGAGACACATCTACCAAGACCAGCATTAAAGGCCTGGCTCACTTTGTGCAAAGTGCAGACACCAGGCAAGAATATTCTAACTGAAAACAGACCGGGGCAGGGAGACCAGCAGTGCACAGGGAAGGTAACACACGTTAACAACTGTACTTACAGAGTCTGAAGCTCTTTGACTTGTGATGTGATCGACACCTAAAGAAAATAATCAGCACTTCAGTTCAGTGCACATAGAACAGACACATTCTATGAACTGCTCTAAGGTGAAATATGGCAAATAAAACATTAGATGTTACTAAAATAGGTGCTATTTGTTACAGATACATCAGCATAAACACGCCTTTTTTGTGAGAATATAAGTGAGAAGCCGAATGTCTCCACTATTTACTTTCTCCACATTTAAAACGCAACTTCTAGAGCGGAAAACAGTGCAAATGGGCACACATGCAGGCCCAGCTCAGCACCCTGCCAGCACAAAAGCAGCAGACACTGATGAGAATCATCTCATCACCAACCGCAGCTCACACCAGAGCTGCCAACCCAGGTCATTTAGATATTTGTGCAAGCGAGGGCTTTTTAGTGCTCTCTGCAACCTCAGTGCTCCCTTAAATTCTCATTCTACGGCTGAACATGGATTGAAGAAACAAATTTAGTGAGAATATTCCCTTTGAAGTTTGTACAGAAGCCTGACAGGCTGTGTAGATACAGGCCGTCCAAACAGCTTAGTTAGTCCTCTACCCAAACACCAAAGGAGCTTCCACGTTGCCAAAAACCTCTGTTCCGCTTGCAGGACGCCAAAAGCTGCGTTTAAACCACCTTTGGAGCAGGCATCTGCAGCTTTCCAGAGACGGCAACTCGAAACTGCACTTTGTTCTGGGCTCTGTGTCACCTCCAGGGAAGGAAAACAACACACAATTCCTCCAGTCCCTGGGAGTTTGTTTGGAAGGAAAAGCCCGAGATGGAAACACGTTCTGTGATGCTTTGCCTAAAAAGGACAAAACTTTAACACTAAGGCGAGGAGAAAAGGAGGTGACATGTTGGAATGTAGCTAGAAAAACCAAACGAAGTGCAGACCAAAAGATACAACCCACACAACCAAGCAAGCAAACTTCCTGACAGCGCGATGGATCCAGCTGCCTGCGGAACGGGCTCCCTAAGGAAACGTGGGGTCCCGCTGTTTCGGACACAAAACAGCAGGCATGCCAAAAAAGCCAATACTCCTCTATTTCTGCATTCCTGGTGGCTAGAGTAAAACTTACTCTGCCAAGACACACTTTCTTTGGACACTGGAAGGAAAACAGTCTTAGGTTTACCTGGAAACCAGATAGTACTTTGGCCAGGAATATTGCTAAAGCAACACACAATGGCCAACAAAAGGAGAAACACCTTTAGCACTTGAGACTTCAGAGGTGTCAAAGGATGTCCCAGGGTTTCGTGTTTACTACAGGGAGAGTATGCAATATGCCCAGCCAGAGCTAATGCTACAATGCTTGAGGTCATAGCAATTCTTGTCCAATTTCACACTAAAAGTCCAAAAAGCTTGGGCATCTAGAGGACTGTGATTTCTGAAGGACAGCAGTATTTATACTACATATTTACAGCGTTATATCCAAAAACAGTGTAGCTCTACCATTAAAAACTTCCCTTACCCAATGACATTCACCAGTGAAAGAAAAACTAGAACAGAAATGAGGGAGCAGCGCAGCCAAGGCTGGGTCACACTTCTGGCACTACGGTTATTTTACCTGTTTTTCCATCTCATGCTGGGAATTTCCTACTTCTTCTTTCAGAGCCTCTATTTCCTGTGTCAAAGCCTTTTCAATGACAAAACAGACAGGATTGGACAATGGAAACACAAAAACGCCACAAAAATGGATGCTACAAATTCATCACTGTAGAATGCCATGCAGTAACAAATAAATGGTAGTCAGAGGCACAGACACAGAAAAAGAAAGGTAGATATTGCAGAGATAAATACCTGCACGGTCTTCTCCTTGCTTGCTACTTTCAGGATTTCAGCTTGTAGGAGTTCTTCCACTGATTTGATTTTTCCATCCTTCTCGTGGATGCTTAAAAAGATCAAAAGAACAACATTAGCTGGCTGAACAAATGCACAACTGAGGCAAATACCCACATTTTGATTCTGCTCTCGCATCGCCAGGCTCTGGCATCCATAGTGGGACCTCTCACTATTGAGGGTGCCACCTCTCACTACAACCCCAAATCCAGACAGGAGAAGTAGGAGGAATAAGAGTGGCAATAGTGTAGAACAAGCTGGCTCTATATACCAGTAGTTCATAGGCTAAATAGATACTATTACTGTCTAAAAACACAAATTAAGGTATCAATAATCCCTGGAATGACACACACTTAACTTCATCCTCTGCTGGACATTCCAGCAAAGCATTTATCAACCTCCAATACATACATAGAGTAAATAAGCTCATTCCTTTTAGAGTGTTTACGAATAAAAACAATTTTCTGACAATTCAGTGCAATTCCTTGTCTAGTCAAAGTTAGGCTTATGAAATTAATTGCTTACCAGAGAAGCAACTGGATTTTCTAAAAGGTATTGATCTGACTTGATGTGTTTCCAAAGCAACAAAGCTTCCTGGCACACACATTCCCCCTCACCCAGTTAAAAGCAAATAATTCCAGCAAAATACTTGTAATCATGGAATACAGACAGACAGAAGTAAGGATCAGAAATTAAACCGTGCAGTAACTTACACTTTCTGGAGTTCTTCCACCAGTGATTGGAAGGAAACCTGTTCAAAACAGAGCTTCAACTTAGGAAAACAGAAGAGAAAAACAATCTGCAAGTGTCGAGGGGTAAGGAGTAGAGAGCTTGAGCTCTTTGGCACTGGGGAAACTATGCGAGACCCTGAAGTTTTTATCCATCTGGCTGCTCCTGAGAAAGCTGCTGTTGGTCTCGAGTTCCTGGCAACCTGATAATACCAGGTGTGCTGCAAGTTCCAGGAAAGCAAAAGCAAACCCACACCATCTTTACCAGGAGAGGCTGAGGTTCAGGACCAGCGTCTGATCAGCTAAACCTTTACCTATTGGCACTACCGCCCATGTCTGCACAGATACTGTGCTGCTCGTCTCCCATAAATGATTTCCTAGAAACTAAGTGGTGTCCTGAGCTGTCCAAGCAGAGCTGGATGTCAAGGAAAGGCACTGAGCACATACCAAAAACAATAATGCTGTGACAGCGCCACTGAACAGAGACAAACAGAAGGGGGCTAAGTCACACCTGCCCAAGTGGGAATTAAAAAAGAATGAAGCTGATGCAGAATGAGCTGCCTACCAGCCACGCTTGCTGGAAAAAAGCAACCCACAGCCATTTTGGTATGTGGCAAACTCAAATCAACCCAGAACTGATTGGAACCTTTACGTCTGCCACATTTCTGACACTTCTGCAAAGGATTTATTCAACAGAATTATCAGCTTCGAAACCGATGTTGGAAGAAAACAGGATGCTTTGCCAACAGGCTTCAAAAGACATCTTCACCTTTTTCCCTTGACTTTTGCAACTACAGCAAGATTCTTTTAGATTTAGCTTAGGTGTAATAAAAGTTTTAGATGAAAAGTACTACCTGCTCCGATTGCTGAATTTGCAGGCTTTGAAGTTCTTTTCTCAAGGATGAATTCTCCGTTCGCAGTGCCTTTGAAAGCAAACACACAGATAATGAAAGACTCATTTGTTGGGGAAAAAGTGTTAAGCTTGATGAAAATGTCATTTTGTTTAGAACAAGTGAAAGAATTTGAAAGTCTGAAAGATACCCCCTCCCTGCAGCAGTTGGAGCCAAAGTATTCAATGGACTCATTATTCATTAGAGACAATGTGGAGTGGACTTCAACCTATATACAGGAAGCTGGAATCCAGGGAAACATCAAGGCAATGTGCTCACATCTTTGGCTGTTTAGCAATGGGACAGTTTCACAGTGCGCAACCCCACCCCAGCACAGGGGTCTCAGCGATGCACCTGGAATTTAGGGACATTAAGAAAGTGAGCATGGTCTTGGCTACACCCAGGACAGAGTTTCCAGCAAACTCCAGCTGAAAACAGAGAGGGATATTTGTATTGCCTTTCCAGATCACTCATCGTTAGCTTCTTTACAAGCACAACAGGAAGGAGCTTTGGCATCACCCCAGAAGTGTTACTAGTTATGATCCACTCAGTCCTCCTGATTACCAAGTACACAAAGAGATGCAAGAGCCCCATACTGCCAAGTTTTTACAAAACACCCTTTCCTAAAGACTGATTTGTTGCAGATTAGGCCAAACATCCAGCTCTGGAGATGTACTCACTTTATTCCAAAAGACAGGCAGTAAAAATCCTAGTAAAATCTGCTCTAAGCACTTACTGTACACCATCAATGCTCGTGCTTAGTCTATCTTACCAAAAAGGTTTTAACCTTGTCTTCGCGAGATTCTTTTCCTATTCAAAGGGAACGATCTCAAACTGCACTATGAGCACTCAAACATACACTTTGCACAAGGATACTTAATTGCTACTTTGCCATAAAGAATAATGAGATATTTTACCTTCAGCTCCTCCTCTTTATTAGCCACCTGTATGAGTCCTGCCTCAAGCAGCTCTTCAACTGTCTTGATTTTATCATCTCTCTCTCTCACACTGAGAAATCAAGAGTATTAGGAAAAAGAGTTAACCTTTGAAGGGAGTTTAGTTATCAACAATAACCATGCTCACCATAAAACCTGGATATTTTAGCTTCTGATTCAAAATTAGAAAGTTTCTTACCTTCTTTCCATCTGCTCTAACACGTCTTTGTTCGCCTATAAAAAACACAATAGGGTGATCATTAGTTGGATCAATAATGGTTTAGGATTTTTTAAGCAAATAACTGAAGAGCATCAACTTAACCAGAACACTAGCCAGAAAGGAAAATAAAATAGGGGCAGAATGTCCTCATGGCATGTGTGTCTAATGTTGATGCTGGAAAGACATCACTCTTTTAGGGGAGGTACAGATCCAGCCCAAATGCCTCTATGATTTTATACTGGTGGACTACAGGAGTTCTGGTGACCAGATGCTGTAGGACACAGGATCCCAGTGATCCTATGGACTGTCAAACACGCCAAGCACCATGCAGCATATAATCCATATACCAGCCAGCTCACTATCTGAAAAATGGGACTCTTTTGAGCATTTATTGAAACCACAAGCTCCACTTGAGGCTCACTTGGAGCATTTATGATTTCTCAACACCACCACATTGTGAGAGACCACATACACCAGCTACCAAGCAATATCAGCCCCACTTTTTCAGACAGGACACTAAATCAGCCAGACCCAGGGGAATAAGGCTGCAAATCTGGCTCTCCACCAGAAGAAAGGAATCCGCTCCAGACAGGGAGATGTTGATGAGCAGACACCAGTACAGCAAAGGAAATAAGTTTCCTGTCCTGCAAGTCTTTTTTCCAGCATTTCAGGAAGTTTTCTCATTCCACAATGGCACGACGCCGGGGGTGTTCAAGAGAGCTCCCTCTCCCAAGCAACACTCGCGGAGGAGATGGGGCCGAGCAACTCAACAGCTTTGAACCTGCAGCATCAGACAGGCTGCAGCGGCTGTGCCACGGGCAACAATAGAGGAGGGACAAAAGACATCACGATGCAAATAGCCTTCCCACTCCCTAAGTCTGTTCTTTGGTTATTACATTCATTCCAGGATGGAAGAAAACAAGATCTCACTTTGTTCTCCCCACAGCCCAGTAAGAGCCCCCTCCCCTAGAAAGGTTGGTTGTTCATGGGATTTATTCCAGAAAATTGCTGATACTTCTGCAATCTCTCCCAGTTTTAAGTTCTTGCTTGTGTTAAGCCAGCGTTCTTCAAGGGAAGAAAATCCACATTTTGTCTGGACACTCCTGACTAGGTCTAAAGGACAGACACAACTGCCTTTATTAAACCCTCCATGGAAAACACCTAAAAAGCAAAAGGTTTTGACACCAACCAGCTCAGCCTGCGAGCAGCTGAAGAAAAAAACACTCAAGTTTAGAAGAACAGAAGCTATTTGAAACAACCTCAGCAACCACCAGCTATACCTGCTCAGACAGGAGAGACTGCAGCTTCTGAACTTCTGCCTGCAGAGCTGTGTTCTGCTCCTTGAGAACCTGGAAGGAAATTTAAACATTATATCAGTTCAGAACCGCAAACTCCAACTACAGCATTTTCATTTCGGCCATGAGGTAACTAAATAGCACAGAAGTCGTTCCAGTGAGCTCTTTGGAAGCTACAAGACTACAAAGAGTCTTTCCCCTTCTTTCTTAAATTCTGTATTAATACTTTTGTCTGTATGTCCCCATTCAGCTGTTACCATCCTTATTCCCTGGAGGAGGATCAGACAGTAACAAGTGTGAGAGGCAAGAGAAGCTGCATTTTCTTCCTAAAGCAGCATCAACATCATGTCAAGATTTGGTCACCGCTTCTTAAAAAGCACATGGTGCAGGATCACCTCTCCAGTTCTCTTCAGCTGCCTTTATGCTCTCTGGATATTTCCCTCTTTATGCTGTCTGGATTCCTCATACATATTTTAAAATCCTCCTCGATTACTGCTTTTTGGTTTACAAAGTGTCTTTGAAGACCTGGTAGGTGTTTTACAAAAGTAAGAAGCAGGACATGTGATCTGTGCTTCAGACCCAAAGCCTTACAAAGACAATACAAGCAGGAAGGCAGAGCAGTGGTGAATATTAAAATAATTGCTCTGGATTGAAGCTGGCTTTTTTCTTTTGTGTGCATGGGAAAAAAAGGAGCACTTCCTCAGGTGGAAACATTTGGTACAGAGCTGGTCTGGCTTATGTTTGAGATCAAAGACAGGAGGAAGGAAAGCCTAGAAGGGGACACGAGATTCATGCTGAGAGTATTCTGTGGATTTCCACAGTATCATGATGATGACAATATGTGTTCAGTTCCCTGTTCACCTCCCAAGAACTGCTAGAATTGCCCTTGCTGATTCCTGCATTACTCAGCACAGCTGATTTCAGTTGTTTTCCCAGCTAACAGTTACTGCAGAAACCATCACTCTAAGGAAGTTCAGATTTATTCCCTCCTGGGATTCATTTCCACCATTTCACCTGCCATTTTAAAACATTCCCCCATGCTGAAAGCCCTGAGAATGTCACTAGCTTGGGAGTCACAGACTTAGTCAAACCTCAACCTCAATGCACTTCTCAGACTGTTTATGCACCCACCTCACTGAAGAATCAGTCAACAGCTTTATTACAAAAATCAACTTACATTGGACTTCGTTTCCTGTTCTATCAACTGAGCAAACTTCTCTCATTCTCTGACAGCTTAGAGGAACTACAGAGCCTTGCAAGGGACTCTCATCAAATTCCCTTTAAAAGTGCCACTTTACAGAATCTCACTGAGTGGTTGGGGTTGAAGGGACCTCTGGAGATCATCCAGTCCAACCCACCTGCTAATGCAGGGCCACCAGAGCAGATCACACAGGGTCGTGTCAACAGTTTAGCATTTACAAGAACAGTTCAGCATTTACATGTCAGACACTTTTCAAAGATGCTATTTGTCTCCCCACTAAGATCAACCAGTTTGAGTAGAAGCACAACAACCTGTTCTGTATCAAGAGACAAATACTCCCTGCCACACTCTACGCCATTTGGTTTCCCTGACACCCTCAAGAGCTGTGTCCACACTGCCTGTCACCACTGCACGCCAGGAGATCACTCCAGAAGAGCTCACACCAACAAAGGTACGTGGCTGCTCTTGCAGGGTGCTCCCCAGACCACAGGATCAATCCACAGCTTGGGACATTGCCTCCATCAGCACATTTTCCTGACTTGCCCAAAGCACTTCCCAGGTCTGAGGTGGCCCCAGATCTCCTCACAGCATCACACACAAGGTCTCGCTTCATAAATTACAAAAATCACAGAGTGGTTGGGGTTGAAGGGACCTCTACAGATCCCCCAGTCCAACCCCCCTGCTCCCGCAGGGTCACAGAGCAGATCACACAGGTGGGTCCAGGGGGTTGGAATGTCTCAGAGAAGGAGACTCCACACCCACTCTGGGCAGCCTGGGCCAGGCTCTGGCACCTCCCAGCAAACAAGTTTCTCCTCATGTTCAGATGGAGCCTCCTGTGTTTCAGTCTGTGCCCGTTGCCCCTCACCCTGGCGTTGGGCACCACTGAACAGAGTCTGGTCCATCCTCTGACACCCACCCTGAGATATTGATCACATTGATCAGATCCCTCTCAGCTTCTCTTCTCCAGCTGAACAGCCCCAGCTCTCTCAGTGTCTCCTCATCACAAAGATGCTCCAGACCCCTCAGCATCTTTGTGTCCCTCCCATGGACTCTCCCCAGTAATTCCTTGTCCTTCTTAAACAGGGAAGCCCAGAACTGGACACACAACTCCAGATGTGGCCTCACCAGAGCAGAGGGGCAGGACAACCTCCCTTGACCTGCTGGTCCGACTTTTCCTAATGCACCCCAGGTACCCTCGGCCTTCTTAGCCACAAGGGCACATTGCTGGGTCATGGTCAACCTGTTGTCAACCAGAACTCCCAGGTCTTTCTTGGCAATGCTGCTTTAACATGTGAGTCAAGTTTACTACGTGCTTGCTGACACCTTCAAAGGGCTCCAAGAGACCCCACAAGGCATGGCTGCCCCTCCAAACCACGCTGCCTCTAACATTCTGAGATTCAGATTTTCACCAGGAACAACAGAAGAACAGCAGCACCCAACATGGACTTTAAAGGAGTTAAAAAGATGGAGTAAATTCCCCTCTCAGGAAGCAGGTCTATTCCTAACTGCTAAAGTACACAATAAAAAGCCTGAAGTGGCAGAGGGTAAGGAGGAGTTAAACTGCTCTCTGCATACACTGCCTAGAAACAAGGGGCAGCTGTGCTGTGCAGACCCCAGACCTCAGCACAGAAGGCTCTGGCAATTTAACTGCAGCCTTATGAGAAACAATTGGGAAGCTGGCAGGAGAAAAATAAACATTTTTACATCTACTTTGACAGGAAAAAAAAGACAAAGAGACCTGACAGCAAGATAACCCAAGAAAAGGCTCACTCCAAGGCCTTGGGAGTGGTATTAGAAGGTGAAAAGCAGGCAAGAATCACAATAGCTTTTACTGAACTACCTCTTCTTCCAGATCTCAAAGACCTCGCTCTTCACAAGTGCAGACACCGCGCTTAACTTGTGTTACCCCCACCTCTTGCTCTGCTGCACAGTCTGTTGCCACTGCTGTGACATCCCACATTGCTCTTCCCTTGCAAACAGAATACTGTGATTGATCTCACCACCCAGAAGTAGGTTCTATTTTACAAATGAACATTCAGTTGTGTGAACCGCTCCACAACCTCCCAAATCTCAAAAACTTAGTGTAAACAAGCACAAGAATAGCTATTTTGTATCTTACCTTGAATTCGTCTTTTGTGGTTGAAATCTGAGCAAGTTCTTCTCGAAGCTGATCCTCAAGAGTTCTTATTTTGTCATCTTTGATGTGAATGCTGAGACAGAGCAGAACAGTTAAATACATTTCCCCATCCAAGTCTTACAAAAAGCATCGTTTCAAAACAACAAAAAAGACTGACAAACGTTGTTTATCAAATCCCAGAGCTATTTACCTTTTCTGTATCCTTTCCAGCTCATGTGCGGCAGCAGCCTAGATATAAAGAGGATTAACACAGACTTAGGAGACATCACATGATTCAATCAACCTTTCATTCCACAATATTAGAAAGCTACAACAAGTCATTTGGCTTCTCAGCACATGACTCACCAACAAGTGTAGAAGGGGTAAGCTTGTCTTCATGCACTTTGCAAAAAGCAATATATACCAGGCAAGCATGCAGTTACACAAATGGACAATCTCAGAGATTCATTTGACAACTAGAATTATCTCTAATTAGACACTTTATTTCCACCTCTGTAATGAACAGGCCGCATAGCAGTAACCGAGGGACAGCATTTCACATCTTTAATGTGCTTAAGCTCACTTAAAGCCAATGGATCTGCATTTGCGTTTATGACAGAATAGATAGTGGGAAAGGAATAAAATTAAATATTTCATGAAACAATTATGTCACCTGTTCATTTGTCAGAGCCTGTAACTTCTGTACTTCTGATTTCAGGGACAGGTTCATATTCTGCAAGACCTGAAGGAAGGAAAAAAATAAATACATTTGCGTCTTGCACAGAGACAGTATTTCCATTAAGTTTGCTCTCCAGTGCAAAGTATTTCAGGTTACTTTTTGAAGGACTCTAAAGGTAACAGCAAGGAAAAACACCAAGGTTTCCTATCAACAGTTTCCCAGCAAAGCATTGCCCTGGCCTAGAAGGGCAAAAAGATCAGCAGACTTGTAGCTGAAAAAGCTGCTTCTAGACCCAAAAGCAGCAGCTTCATTTTGTACATGCAGCCAGGGAGCCTCTCCGTGTACCAGCTGCATTTACACAAGTTTCTATTATACCTTGAGCTCTTCTTCCTTGCTGGTTAAGTTGGCATGTTCATTGCTTAATGAGTCCTCCATCTGCTTTATCTGTTTGTCCTTTTCCGCAATCCTGCGTAAATGAGAAATGATGACATTTCAGTCGTACTAAAAGGTCTTGGATGCAAGCGGCACATGAAGCATCAGGCTAAACACAAAACACACACTGGCCCTCCAGTCCAGCTCCTGCTCTAAATCCTGCTGACAGCACACTTCGAGTCCCAAAGCTTTCCCATCCATTTTAAATGCTGTTTGCTTGCCAAAAAATTTGAGACATTCCCTAACTCTGAAACGCAACTATCACCCCAACTCCCAAAGGGAGAAACCTCCTGGCACCATCATATAAGCCCAAATATTAACAGTTCTTCATGGTCATGCACATTCCTGCGCTGATTCCTGCACATAGGCAGCTGTAACAAGAAAGTCGCTCCTTCCGTGTCGCACATAGAGACACGTACAGACTCCAAACCTAAGTCCAGACAAGGAAGGGAAATCCACAGGAAGCCGTTTCCCAGCTCCTAAGTCAATCTCAGTGAAAAGTTAAAAGCAGGTATGGCAACGTTTCCTTCACCGATCCCTCCCGTATGCGAAACACGTGCATGGAGGAAAGGCGGCACGAGTTAAAAGCCGGTAACAGCTCCCAAACAGAGGAAACAAATGCTCACACTTTGTGTAGTTCTTCTGCCAGGACCGAAGCCGAGGTCTGCAGAAGGAAAAAGAACAAAAAGAAACAGCTGAAAGTAAAGCAAATCAAAGAATGCTCATCTACAGTGAGCCAGGAATAGCATTTGTAAGATTTGTATAGTTATTTTAAACTGGCACAGGACAATTCCAACTATTTCCTGGCTAAGGAACATTGGAGGAATACCAGCACATACCCGTATCCCTTCTGCTTTGTACTAAGGGAAAAATAAACCATCTGATTTGCTCTTTACCAGATTCAAACAAGCCACGAGGATCACCAGCACTTGTCTCCCAAGGATTAAGTGCTTTACAGGACATTCTCTGACCAACCACTCAAATGAAAACAAAAAAACAACCACCAAACCCTTGCACAGTGCATCAGGACTTGTGTTAGTAACAGAAACAGCAGCATAACACCAGCAAGAGGCATTTTTGCACCCTGGAAAAAGCCTGTTCCTACGTGGTCACCCACCATGGGGCAGGAAAGACCCACCACACTGGTTATCAAGGCATCCAGGGACATCTGCAGACTATTTCACATCCAGTTGGGTATCAGCTGTGGCAGAACATCCCTACTCATTTGTGCTTCACATACACGGGTCTCTCTCCTTACCCAGCCTTACCCTCCCTCAAAACCCAGGATCTTGCAGAGCTTGGGCCCATTGGACCCAACGGCAACTCCTATAGTGCCTTATCCAGATGAGAGCACAGGGAACAGCATCAGAGAGGACAAAAAAGGAATAGTTCCAGTCCCAGAGGGTGTCCTTAAACAGCTTCATCAACCCCCATGTCCCAAGCGGTCTCCAGTCCATCCTCGCTTCCCCAAAGTGCTATTTTCACACCCACTGGCCATGGTGCAAAAATGACCCTGGGTTTTCATGGCCAGCAAGGAAAGCAGACGCCTCCTTCTATCAGCCTCCTTGTGTAACCCAGAGCAAAATAAGGGACATTTCCCTGGGGATTTCTTTTCAAAGCCCTTTTAAAGAACTGGGGTAAGAGGAGCAGGTCATGAAGATGCTGTAAATCCAGAGCGTCGCTTTCTTCACGACTCTTCCCACCTAAAGGGTTAAAGCACCAAACTGTTGAAATAAAGCCAGGCGATACATTTTTGACCTGATGTTGAACTACATCATGATAAAAAGCAGGACCCAACAGCCTCCATTTGTACCCACAGAAGGGACGGCCTGTCTGAGCTGATTTCTGTGACCCAGTTGTACACAGAAGCAACTTCAGTGACTGAGGTTTTACATTATGTTTACAACAGAAATAATTTCTCAAACAAACTAGTCAAACTGAAATTTCAGAAACTGAACGAATGGAGAAAAGTATTGTGCAGGTTCAGTGTGTTTTCAGTGGGTTTATTTTGGTGGTTTTATTTTTTGAGTTTTCACTCTGCACAGCAATCACCACTGCAATGAGCAAACAGCTTTATATGAGAGCTACCGTAAGACAGTTTCTCAACCCAAGGGAAAAGCAGGATCAGACAGTTCACAGGACTGCAAAAAGGCCAAAGAACCACAAGACAGAACTGGACACATGCAAGGCTACAGAAAACAAACATTCAAAATGTATGCTACCCTTTGGTTACAAATGAAAGCCACTACAGAAGAAAATAAGTGGATTTTTTTCCCCAAACAGACAGCAGAAGTTTAAACTTCAAACCAGTTGGAGAAACATTAGAAAAGAGGATTCTTACAAGTCTTTGCTTTCAGCATTACATCTCATATCCAGCTACCAAAAAAACAAACACCCCACAACTGATTTGTAATGAAAGTTCACAATTCAAGGCTACAAAAGAAAGTCTGAGAAGATGCTGTACCTGGGCTGCCATTTGCGAATGAAACTTCTGAAGCTGAGCATTCAAAGCATCATTCTGCTCTATCAGCTCCTTGTAAGAGAGGACAGAAAGAAAAGCAAGCTGAGATGTGCAGCTAGTCGACTTGTGCTAGGATTAGCTCTTAGCCATGATTACGTTAGTAAGAACAGTTTAGCATTTACATGTCAGACACTTTTCAAAGATGCTATTTGTCTCCCCACTAAGATCAACCAGTTTGAGTAGAAGCACAAGAACCTGTTCTGTATCAAGAGACAAATACTCCCTGCCACACTCTACGCCATTTGGTTTCCCTGACACCCTCAAGAGCTGTGTCCACACTGCCTGTCACCACTGCACGCCAGGAGATCACTCCAGAAGAGCTCACACCAACAAAGGTACGTGGCTGCTCTTGCAGGGTGCTCCCCAGACCACAGGATCAATCCACAGCTTGGGACATTGCCTCCATCAGCACATTTTCCTGACTCACCCAAAGCACTTTACAGGTCTGAGGTGGCCTCAGATCTCCTCACAGCATCACACACAAGGTCTCGCTTCATAAATTACAAAATCACAGAGTGGTTGGGGTTGAAGGGACCTCTGGAGATCCCCCAGTCCAACCCCCCTGCTCCCGCAGGGTCACAGAGCAGATCACACAGGTGGGTCCAGGGGGTTTGAATGTCTCAGAGAAGGAGACTCCACACCCGCTCTGGGCAGCCTGGGCCAGGCTCTGGCACCTCCCAGCAAACAAGTTTCTCCTCATGTTCACATGGACCCTCCTGTGTTTCAGTCTGTGCCCGTTGCCCCTCACCCTGGCGTTGGGCACCACTGAACAGAGTCTGGTCCATCCTCTGACACCCACCCTGAGATATTGATCCCATTGATCAGATCCCTCTCAGCTTCTCTTCTCCAGCTGAACAGCCCCAGCTCTCCCAGCGTCTCCTCATCACAAAGATGCTCCAGACCCCTCAGCATCTTTGTGTCCCTCCCATGGACTCTCTCCAGTAATTCCTTGTCCTTCTTAAACTGGGGAGCCCAGAACTGGACACAGAATTTCAGTTGCCAGATGACAGATTGGCACACAGTTTCCTCATCCTTTTTTCAGCAGGAAACCTTCACAAAAGCAGCATTTCAGGGATATTACTGTGTTTATGTTGGCACCAAGTAGGAGGAAAAAACCCAAATTTTTAAGATACTTGAGCAATAGTACCTGCACCTGCATTTGCATGGAGTCCTCCGCAGAAGCTCTCTTTTGTTCAGCCTCCATTAACTGCAGCATCCTCTGCTCCAGCTGCTGTTTTGACACCATTGTATCAGTAAGTTTACTGTGCAAGCTCTGGATTTCATTGTCTTTGGCCACAAGCTTATTCTGCACATCTGTAGCAGAAATGTCAGGGTTTTAATTCAGAAGTAAATATTTCACTTTTGGGGAAATAACTTTTACTGTAAACAGGGAGGTTGATTAGAAGCCTCATTCCAGCAAGCGAGGTTCAGCTCTCTCATCAGCATTCAGACTAACTGGTATCACAACATATTATTTCCCCAGGGTGCTGAAGCCATAATGACTTCACCTGAGCTTTGTTTAAGCCGTTTATTTGATAACGCTTCTTTTTTTTGAAAAAACAAAACAAAACACAAATAGCAACAGCCAACTCACTGCACTAAGCATTATTTGGGAACGTTGTAATACGTGCCTTGCTGCGCTGCTTCGTGTTCTGCTGTTCTTTTCCTGAGATAAGCCTGGATTTCTTCCCATCTTCTCTCTGCTTCCTGCTGCTGGACCTTTACAGTATGAGAGAGTCAGTGAAAAGATGTCTAATCTTTATTTTTGAAACATTCACAGTGCATCTCTTCAGTGCTATCACCAAAACGTAAGGCAATGAAGTAAAGTTGTTTCTTGCTTCCATTAAGGCACATCAGAGAGACAGAGAGCCCTGTAATCCGCCTCCTAGAGTGGTTTAGCTTATTAATTTGAAAGGCAAATTGTGAACTAGATTTTGTCATGGGCTCTTAACAGGATGGTTTCTGTAATATGGAAGTGTAGCATCTTTGCCCTGCAAGTTCAGAATTAACACTAGAAGCCAGACTAACCAAGCATCACAAAAAATCTACATCTAGTAATGAGAACACGTCTCAACTCCAGACACCAACCTGCAAGGGCTAGAGACTGGGAGAACTTCTGGTACCTAAGACTTAATTGCAAATATGAAAAAGTAATGAGATCTGCATTGGTGTTCTCACCTGAAAACACCATGTTTCTTCTGGAAAAAAACAAAAGTATTAATACAGAAGACCTTTTATTCCAAAGAAAAGGAAAGAGATGCATCCGGAAGCCGGATTCTTCAAAAAAATAGGTCTATTTAAAAACGTAAAGATACATACATCATTTAAAACAAAAAATAATCAAACAAGGACAATGCCATCTGGATGAATTACGCCAATATCAGATCTTGCTGGAACTGTAAGTTCATAGTAAACAAAGTTCAACATCACCAGTTGAGCTATAAACATATTTACCTGGAAGAGTAAGTGTCACTTCATAGACTGGTTTGCAATCACTCAAAACCCCAAGTACCGAACAAAACCATTAAATAAGCCCATAGGCTGGCTCAGCCTATCTGAAAATAGATACTTGCACATCTGAAGAAGTCAGAGGGACTTAGTGGCCAGGGACACGGCTGAAGTGACTCTCACGCACGACTGGACAGGCAGAGAAAACCCAAATCACCTTGAGCTGAGCAACCGCCTGCTCCGCGTTCTTCTTCTGCAGCTCCTCCTGCTGCAACTTGCTGCTCTTCTCTCCCAGCTCGTTCACCAACCTGGCGTAATCCTGGCGCAGCTTGTTCAGTTCAGCCGACTGCCTAAAAATACACATTTACACAGCTTGGGTTTTTATTTGTTTGTTTTTTTTTCCCAAGAAGCATAGGCTGAAACAACAGCTACTCAAATATTAACACTAAGTCCTATATTTGCAGCCAGAGGGTTGTACTGGCTGTTTTGCATTGGCTTGTTGTTGGTTTTTGGTTTTCTCCCCCCCCCCCCCCCCGCCACTGCTCCATTCTAGGAAGAGGATGAGGGTCAGGTACTCTTGGCCATCAGCAAAGCAGCTACACCCCATCGAGTCAGAAACAAAAGGTCAGCAATAAGCCTCAAGCATCAGCTGCTTTAAAACATTTGCAAGCTGACAGGCTTAATTTGGACAGGGTTGTATAAACTAAAGAGGCTCAGCAAAAGCAAAGGTCTTGCACAGAAATTCATATTCCTCTTTCCATAACGGATTATTGATCTCAGACCTACCCAAAGACTGTTCCTCCTGAACTGACTGCTCACATCTCTTCAGACTATGTGTTGCCTCCTGGCCTTGACTTATCTATTCGCTTATGAAGGTACCAGGTGCACTCTCTCCTTAGGGAGAGAAGATGCATTTGTATAGCTTAAGGGAAGAATTCTAAAAGGCTCCTCCTTTTAAGCAAATAAGATAAAAATAAAATGCTTTCTAAGCTGGCCTGAATTAAGGATTATTCAAGATAACCATCCAAGAGAACGATGCTTCATTAGGACACCTAAAATCAGGGTATCAGAGCCCTTCTCTGAGCACTCGTTATATCAGCCTACTCAGCAGGCAGATAAATCCAAGTGCCACTCCAGTGGTACCGTTAACTGCAGGGTATTGATTGTTTTTCTTATTGGAAGAGTAATTTATAACTTTGGAGCTGTTGTCCTCCCAGCATCAGCACCTCTCCTAAAACCGCAGGGGAATGGACGCGTACCCTGCCAAAAACCACCAACCGTGGCTGCTCACTTCTGCGCTTCCTTCTGTTAAAGCCTCAGCGCCCGCACTCTAAAAGCTCAGGTATCAAATTGATAAGAGATAATAATATGTTTTGAAAACCTTGGCTCAATGCAAAATACAAATAGCTACGTCCCCCACCCAAAATAACCATGTTTCTAGTTGAGCCACAAATTCAGAGACAGACAGGGAGACGGAAACAGGAGCAGGAGCCGGAACAGCTCTTCAGGGAAGGCTGGAAACACACAGAGCTCCGAGGAGCTTCTGACATACTTGCTCTCCATTTGGTTGGTGGAAGTACTGACAGCATCTCTCAGGATCCCGTTTTCCTGCTTCAGGTGGCTTATTTCTGCCTCCATCTGCTCACGGAGTTGCTGGAACTGATGGGGAAAAAGAACAATTCAAAAAAAGATTAAACTAAGAAGCAATACCAAAAGAAAACACACACAAAAATCCACCCACACACCCCCAAAAAGCAGTAGGTATAACATTAGCTTAAATAAATGAAACTTAAGTTGATTTTTTTGGAGAGGGGCAGCTTTACCTCCTTCCTCACATACCCAGTCTTAAATTATACTATGCAACTTAGACCCTCTTGCCTGAATAAAAGCATCTGTTTCCTTTTATACCAGCATATCAATCTGTGTATCAAGGCAATCTTTTGTTTTTAAATAGTACACAAGGATAGTACTTAGTACTTAAGTAGTACTTAGGATGCTGATTGCTCAGCTGAATAATTTAGATACCTGTCAATAACTGGGTATTATTAGATTACGCTTCCAACAGGAAATAAATTAAATGCACTGTGGATTAACATTAGAAGTTTACAAAGCCTTTAAACAAAGCAGAGGAAGTATAAAATAACTAACAATACACAGATTAGAGAGTGTAAACTGCAAAAGGTTAGTCCTCAACTAATAGTCTGAATTTGAGATTATGAAATAGATGCTTGATATGGTCTGATTGCATTGGATGCAATAAAATGCTCTGATTGCATTTAATGCAATAATACGCTTTGATTGCATTTTTAACATGGGTCCAAACTGAGGCAGAAAGAAGCCTTGCTAACCCAAGGTTGCTTCGGAATAATGCAAACAAAATCATAGAGCTGTAATGCTTTCTTCCTCTACCAGTGCCACTTTGGACATCTGTCTGCCCCTATTTCCAAGACCCCGTTTCCTCAAAGGACTGACTCGCCAAGGAGGAGTTTTGTATATAAAAAAATCCAAACAAATGTTCGCGTAACAACCACAGCAGGGCAGTCACCAATACACGGCACAAGCTGGTCTTGGTGCATCTGGGGAGTTTTTTTTCCCTCCCCTTTTTGTTTCTAATGCTGAAATCCCAACAGAGGCAGGGCCACAAGCCCCGTTTCAGCTTTGACAGATGTTTTGGCTTCTCTGCAGTGCTACAGCACATCAGCAGAGGGAGCAGAACCAGCGCACAGGTTCTTCTGCACATCCTTTCTCCAGCTTCGCCTGCGACACCAGCATCTGAGAGTCATCATAGAGAGCAGTGTAGGGGAAAGGGACCTGGGGGTCCTGGGGACAGCAGGGTGACCATGAGCCAGCACTGGGCCCTTGTGGCCAGGAAGGCCAATGGTACCTGGGGTGGGTTAGAAGGGGGTGGTCAGTAGGTCAGAGAGGTTCTCCTGCCCCTCTGCTCTGCCCTGGGGAGACCACACCTGGAATATTGTGTCCAGTTGTGGCCCCTCAGTTCCAGCAGGACAGGGAACTGCTGGAGAGGGTCCAGCGCAGCCACCAAGATGCTGAAGGGAGTGGAGCATCTCCCGTGTGAGGAAAGGCTGAGGGAGCTGGGGCTCTGGAGCTGGAGGAGACTGAGGGGTTTCCTTATTCATGGTTATCAATATATAAAGGATGAGTGTCAGGAGGATGGAGCCAGGCTCTTCTCGGTGACAACCAATGATAGGACAAGGGGCAATGGGTTCAAACTGGAACACAGGAGGTTCCACTTAAATATGAGAAGAAACTTCTTCCCAGTGAGGGTGGCAGAGCCTGGCCCAGGCTGCCCAGGGAGGTTGTGGAGTCTCCTTCTGTGCAGACATTCCAACCCGCCTGGACACCTTCCTGTGTAACCTCATCTGGGTGTTCCTGCTCCATGGGGGGATTGCACTGGATGGGCTTTCCAGGTCCCTTCCGATCCCTGACATTCTGGGATTCTGTGATCTGAGACCCTCTTGTTAGAGGTTCAAAGGAAATTATCTCCACTTTGGAGAACGCAGTTCTCCTCCAAAACTACAGGGATGCTACTCTCCAAAGTGCCAAGGCAGAAGATACAGCATTAAACCTGGTAAGTTCACATGCTGGGCTTGATGCCATGACATTTATATAGGAAAAATACTAGAATGCCAAATCTAAGCACCACTCAAGTTGGTATAAAACGGGTCATTTTCCTTAGCAAACTTTAAGTGAAACTTTTTATACTGATGAAGAACCTCTTCTGCGGTTACAACACTACATCACATCTTGGGGAGAAAAAAAACAAGGGTCTTAATGCAAGTGTCTGCCCTTCAAATATTTTCAGCAAAGCACTCTCCAAGACAATGATATTTTTTGCATATTACATTATGTTGTCACTCTGCACTGTAATTTTTAAAAGTGAGATTTATCAGCTGGTAAATGATCATTAGCATTAGTAGCTCTACGAAGCTATTTCAATTAGATTTTACGCTTTAATTGGATGACATTTCAGCAGAATACCACAAAGGAAAAGTAATTAGGATCAGATACAGGCTGTGTAGCACAAGTCTTTGACAGACTAGAGCAGAATCGCCTGTGAAAACACCTTGTCCTTCCTTCAAGCCAGGAAACAGCCAGAGTTTCCCATCCCACCCAGGCTCAGAGCAACCAGCAAAGCCCATTTCTGTGTGAGCAAACAACTAACGCTGCACTCTGGCTAAAGCAATGATTTCTTAGCGTTGAGCTGCTTGTGCACAAACCCCAACTCAAACCATTCTGGTGAAGCCTTTACCTTCATCTTCATCTGCTGAGATTCTTGGTAGCTGACGTGTATTTTACTCTGGAAAGTGCCGTGCTCCTTTTCCAGCGCGTTGATGCGCTCCCGCATTTTCGCCGTGAGCAAACCGTTCCTCTCCTTTTCTGCAACCAGCTCCTTGGGTGAGAAGCAAAAGGGAAAAGGGAAAGAAGTCAACTACTGGTCTTTTCTAGAAATAACTAAAGTTATAGCAAGTGTGCATCAAACCAAAGTCAGCTTCAATCTTCGCTCGGAGAAATTACAGCATTTGACCTGACCAGACTTCCAGCATCTATATGAAGATTTAGGATTGAATCATCCCATGACCCTATGAAGCTAATCACGGTCAAAAACAAACTGATGGCTTATTTACAAGTTTTTAGATCCATTCTGTTGGCTATTGCCACAATACTTATACTATACAGCCGCATTCTTTAGAATCCCATAGAAAGCACTTGGCACAAACACTGATTTTACTTCAGGATTATAAAATTCCACACACCATTGATGTTTGCAATAGTGTATTTATAATTGTAGAAAACCTTGACTTATCTTTCCATTTCTTTAACGCAAACCTGTGGTACTGCAGAGAGGCAGAGGAGGGTGACGAGGCTGGCGAGGGGCCTGGAGCACAAGTCTTATGAGGAGCAGTTGAGGGAAATGGGGATAATTTCACATTTTTTCTTTAAAAAAAAAAAAGGGTTTCCAATTTAAACACTGATCTTGTGTTGTCTCCGAAGAGCTGGAGTCTCATTGCTGTAGAGTTTGGCCAAATTACACAGAGTCCTAACAACTCAAGCCACAGATTCCACACAGGGCAGGGCTTACATTTTCATCCCAAGTTTAGCAAAAGGGAAGAACGCAGGTGAAGAACTGTGGCAAAACTACAGGGCATATCAGAGCAAATAACTGCTTTGTAACAGCTTGCAAAGCCAATGGTTTTGCCAGAGAAGATGGGTTATTAGTACCCAGCAACAGCCAGGGAAGCCCTGAATGCCACCAGCATGATACCACATTATAGCTTTCAAATGAAAATACACATTGCTATTTAGATTAATCATTTATTAGCTAGTAATTCAAGCCAGACGCCTGAGAAATACATGGAGCTGCTCCTCTGCAATATAAATGTGCTTGCTGTAGTAAGCAAATATACTAAGTGCAGCTTTCAGCAAGCTCCCATCGCA
Source organism: Columba livia (assembly GCF_036013475.1). Classification (NCBI taxonomy): domain Eukaryota; kingdom Metazoa; phylum Chordata; class Aves; order Columbiformes; family Columbidae; genus Columba; species Columba livia. The sequence goes on from NC_088606.1 coordinate 4,028,993, forward strand.
GAACAAGGTATTTGTACCATCCAAGCTTCAGGTGTCTCCAGCTACACAGCTCCTTACAGTACCAGGGAGCTTTGACATATAATTTAAGTGTTCTAAATTATTAGCATGAATACCCTCCATCTCTTCAGAGCAGTGACAAGTTCAAGCCCACGTTCACACAGGCCTTTAGGAACCTGTCACACCAAAAGTTTTAAGCCACTTCTGCAAATACGGTGTAAACAGCTTGTGACAAAGCCTTCTCCAAGTTACATTTGCATCTGCTAAGATGCAACAAAAATAAGGGCATCAGGATGTGTTCTGGTTTGTTTCTACACCTCTGTCAGCTCCCCCACTCACATGCAGCCCTCTCTAACCCAGCCGAGGCCATGCCGGAGATCCCAGGATGATTAACGCGCACCTAGCTTGTGTTTTGCCAAATACCTTCATCAGGCACCTCTTGCTCTCATTAATCCTCTCCAGTTATCATTCAAGGCTGAGGGAGCTGGGTCTCTTTAGCTTGGGGAAGAGGAGACTGAGGGGTGACTCATTCATGGGGATCAATATGGAAAGGGTGAGTGTCAGGAGGATGGAGCCAGGCTCTTCTGGTGACAACCAATGATAGGACAAGGGGTAATGGGTACAAACTGGAGCACAGGAGGTTCCACTTAAATTTGAGAAGAAACTTCTTCTCAGTGAGAGTGGCAGAGCCTGGCCCAGGCTGCCCAGGGGGGTTGTGGAGTCTCCTCCTGTGCAGACATTCCAACCCGCCTGGACACCTTCCTGTGTAACCTCATCTGGGTGTTCCTGCTCCATGGGGGGATTGCACTGGATGAGCTTTCCAGGTCCCTTCCAATCCCTGACATTCTGGGATTCTGTGTGTGATCAATGTCCCTGAAGGAACATCTCTGCACTCCAAAGTCCCTCCATAGCTTTTGGCAGCATTTTCAGCAAAACATGTTAATTACAAGATAAGAGCTTGTTCTCTTGTTTATCCTGATACTTTAGCACTGCACCAACTTTGCTTTTACCCATTTTCTCCCAGCTTTCAGGAACACCCATTTATTCCTCCTTCTCCCTTCCCTTCCCAATCCAGAATGGAAAAAACCCCCTATGGCCCCTATTTCTCTGCAGCTCCCACCTTGTCTCCACAAGCACCACTTTGCAGATGTTTTTTCCCCCAATCACATCAGCACCTTCATACACTCCCTCTGCTCTTCACCAGCAGATACCTCTCCCCTCTCATCCTGCAATCCTGAGCCAGAGTCTCTTTTTTTCCCCACAAACACAAGTCTTTTTCCCCCCAGTTCCATACTGACTCTCCCAAACCTCTTGATCCCACCTGCAAATATAGACCTACCTGTGTCTGCTCCCTTCTTCCCATTTCACCTGCCAAGGCTCCCAAAACCCATGTTCTCTGGTAACTTTTCTCCTACTTTTTTGTGCCCAACTTCTGTCCCTGAGCCTAAAGCCTCCAGGCTTCCAAACCAGCCAAAACAAAAATCCTCCCCTAGAAGAGTCTCCAATTCACTCCATATCCACCTCATCATTTCTTCCACCATAACTGTTTTCCTCCAAAACCTTTATTAAAACCTTAAGTTTCATAAACTACTTTTGACAGCGGTGTATCAGCATCCCTCTAAGTCTAAAGCAATCAGAGCACTTTGTTCCTTCCTTCTTGAAGAAAACTGATGATTGTTGTGCCTAGAAGCACACAAGCATGTGAATGCTACCAAATTAAAAGTATGATGCAGAAAAAGTTAATATTTGCATCCACAACACCATATTATACTCATGAAGGAAGTGTTTTTAAAGTAGTCTTTTGAAAGGAAAAACCATCTCGGCTTAAGTCTCAGTAAATGAACTGTGGAAAAACTACTAGAAAATAACTCTGCATAAATACATTAATGGCATCATAAAACCAAACAGTGACAGTAAGCTTTCCCAATAGAAAAAGATTCCACTTTTCAATTTATACTAAGCTCAGTAAACCAGCATTTGCTGGCTGCTCATCCTACAAGCTCCTGCTCCTCTCGCACAGCTCTATACATCTCAACCTCTCCATACATACCTGGGTAAGCTGCTTGCACTGCTCCTTCGCAACGGCTGCCTCCTCCTTCATCGCAGCGAGCATCTTCTCTTTGTCTTGTAGCTGATGGGCGGCTGCAGCCGACTCAGCCTTGCTAGCCTGAAGAAAAAATACATACAAATGCTCATACATGCCAGAAGAACTTGCACAGCACACTAGCAGGCAGCAGAGTAAGCCTGAGAGGAAGAAACGGCCCCAAATCTTCCGTCTGTGCGGTGTATGTGGCACCACCAGTACCCAGTTCTGCTGCTAATGGATCCCGCAGCACCGATTTCATTAGCCAAGGAAACGCATTTCTAAATGCACTGAAACCAATTAAGAGAATAAATGGGCTCTTTAGGTGCTTCTGTGCTGGAAGAAGTGGCACTGGGGAAAAGAAAGAACGGCCATTAAGAGAAATAAAGGGAAAAGACGTAGAGATGCTGAATCACTCAATAATTGAGGTTAGAAGGGACTCCAAGATCACCTGGTCCAACCCACGCTCAAAGAACGTACAACCCAGCTCGCATTATAACTACAAACAAACTCTTGAAATAGCTCACGATTACGTTTCTGCTGGCACACAGACACACAGAGTTTGAGATACTACAGGGAACAGAACTAGAAGAACTATCCCCACAGTCCCGCCGTTCGCACACTGCTCCTAAAATGAAATAACTGTGGGAGAGGGGAAACCTAAAATTTGCACTCGGACTTCACTCGAATTTGACAACTGAAGCAGCAAAGTGGAGTGTCAGCCCCATAAACCCGCTACAAATTTGTTTAGAAGTTCTCCCTTAACAGTATTGTACCACATACACACATAAAACACATCGTCAATGTCTTGCATGAGCTAATGATAGGAGAATAATCACATTTCCATCTACAGAAACTTATTTTTTTGTTTTTTTTTTTTTTACAAACCTAGAAACCCACTTACATCCTTGATATTTACCTTTAAAACAAAATATTCCTAAAAAGAGTCGAGCAAGCAAGCTGGCTGATGTTCTGAATAAAACAAGGGGCACCATTACAAGTGTACTACTACATGGTTTTCAGTCAAGCACTGAAATAAGGGCCCAGAGAGGCAGTGAAGTCTCTGTCCTTAGGTTTTCAAGGCACAACAGGACAAATCCCTGAGCAACTTGCCCCAAATTCACCGCTGACCCTGTTCTGAGCAGGTAGTTGGACTGCACAACCTCCTGATGCCCCTTCCAACCCTAATTACGTGATACGCTACTACGCTGCGTTAACTGAATTGACACATACCCAGTTCTGCATTTCTGTCCTGGTATCATATCTGCAGAAGAATTCAGAATTGCAAGACTTCAAATGTGACAAAACAGGATGTGACAAGCACTAAATGACAATTGTAATGAGTCACGGGAGGGAGGAGCAGATACCGGTGGTCGCCATTCTCTCCTGACTTAGTGCAAAAAGTATAAAAGAAGGGGTTGCCCAGAGGGGCTGTGCAGTCTCAGCCCCTGAAGGTCTCAAGCCAGACATGGGTTGACCTCAGAGCTGGCCCTGCTTTGAGTAAGAGGTTCAACTACAGATCCTGATGTCCCTTCCAAATCAGAATTGTCCTACAATCCTACAAAAAATATCCAAAGAAGTCAGCAGACTAAAATGTACAGATTTACAAGACGTAGAGACTTGCAAAACACCGAATTAGCTGGTTGTGCGCACAGCCACGGCATCTTTTTCCCAATGTCTGCTATAGTTTATCACCCACGCTGACACGCATCCACCAGCTGCAGCCCTGCGTTATATACCGTACTCTCCATGGTTATGTCTGCTCTTTACGAGCGGTCAAAAGCCACCAGCCCGTCTCGCCGGCCCATGGGATGGCAGATGGCAGCACGCAGATGCTGACAATCGCTTTCTGCATGCAAAGCAAGCACAGACCAGCTGGAAAAAAGAGTCTTCCAAACATAGAACACAGAAACCGCACCAGAATATTGATATAGCTAATTCGACAGCATCTCTCCTAATTTCTACTTATTTAATAGTCTTCTCTCCCACATCACCCCCACATTATTCACCTTTTGCAAGACATCATGAATTGCACCAGATTTTTCCTTTAAAACCTCCACCACGCAACGAGCCTCATCTTCAGTGAAGATCATATTCTTCATGGCCATTACAAAGTCTTTAAATTTTACTTCAGCATTCTCTGCAACACAGAAGGGAGGATATATTTACTTTGGACTCCAGACAGAATTATTTCTTTTGCCTTGAAACAGCATGTGATGGGGTATCATTATGCATTATATTTCATTCCAGTCTGATGTGCCAAGAAGCAAGAGGTCGTGAACATTCAGCAAGAAACAACATATCCCCGACTTAAATCCGATAACAATCTGCCAGCTCAGAGTTTGGGGAAAAAAAATCCCACCGCTTTTGTTTGTACAGTTGGTAACGTTTATAGTGTTGCTAGCAAGACGACAAAGCATAACACAGATTTTTGAGGGGGAAAATAAACAGCATGAATGTGAAAACATCAAGAGTCTTTTCTAGTGTATTATGACAGCAATTCAAGCTGAGCTCTCAATGTAAAGGACAACCTGGATCCACAAGCAACATGCAAATGACAAGGTAACGAATTTAAGAACTGGCACAGTTCTGATTACAATATATGGAAAGCAGAAGAATATCCCTTCAAATCTAAGTTTGGAAATGAACTGCTGCAGAAGTCCAGCAGTAGAAAGATAAATCAGTCAGTGTTTAAAAAGACAGAAATAAGCAAACACAACTCAGTGATCTCATATAAACAAAAAGAAAAGCATTTCTTCATAAAAAACAGGCTGCACATGAGTAGGTCATTAGGTGGCCCCCTAACTTAAGTAAATGGAAGCACAAGAGCGAGGTATCCAATATTTCTGCCAAATATTCAGCAGTGCACAAAAGTATGTGAAGGGATGTTAAGGGGAAAAAAAGGAAAAGCTTAAAAGTGATGCTTAGTTAGCAAAGCTCACAAAGAAGGGTCAAAGTCTCTCACCACAGATGCTAAACACACCATTAAAACCAAGCCACACAACCCAACCCAAGAAGTGCTGGTGATACTAAGTCCCTAAGAGAAGTTACTCAGCATAACAACACTGAATAACAAAGCCCAGGGAGGCAGAGGGAAGCACTGAGAAATTCTAGCACACTCTCTCCTAATCCTAAATCAAACTTACACTTGGCCACAGGCTTCATATCACATCACAGCTGCACTGACATCATCCATGACACTGGTACCAGGAATATGCCAAAAATCCTGAGACCACAGCCTGGTTTAGCCGGGAGTCTAGAGCAGCCTGGCCTGGCAGAGCGGAAGATCTTGCCCTTGCACCAGAGCAGCTTACACTGAGAATACAGGAAGATTTCTATATTGGGAGGGCAAATCCCAGCTGACACAGGAGAATTAGGAGCTGATACAGAAGGTGACAGCTCGCTATGGAAATGAGAAGGGACAGGCGCACGCGAGAGGCCGCGATGCTGCGGGGCAGTAACACGCAGCCGTTGAGCCAGAAGCACAATGGGAGCCTCAGGGAACCCCATACGGATGCCACAAAGCTTTCAAGTGAGCATTTTAGAAAATAAGGCTAAAAGAGACGTTTGGAGAAGTGCAGTGAATGACCAGGCAGGCAATGTTGGAAAGCCAGCCCAAACCTGAGCAGGGAGTCACCGCCCAAACAGTCACTTGGCTTCTCCTCGCTGGCTGCCCACAAATGTGAGGGTCTCACATCGCTGTCTACGACTACCCGAAAGGAGGTTGTAGCACGGAGGGTGTTGGTCTCTTTTGCCAAGTAATTAGCAATGACAAGAGGAAACTGCCTCAAGTTGCACCAGGGGAGGTTTAGGTGGGATAATAGGAACAATTTCTTCCCAGAAAGGGCTGTTGGGAATTGGAACAGGCTGCCCAGGGCAGTGCTGGAGTCACCATCCCTGGAGGGGTTTAAAAGATGTATAGATGAGGTTCTTAGGGACATGGGTTAGTGCTAGATTTCGGTTATGGCTGGACTCAAGGGTCTCTTCCAACCGAAATGATTCTATGATTCTAAGCCTGGCACGCTTTGAGCAGGCCAGTGGCCTGTTTAAAGTTTCAGGCTGAGACACAATGCCCACGAATCACCCCAGGCCTCCATGAGAGAGCATGAAGGAAGCTCCCCTGTGTCCCAACCAGTTCCAACTGCATTAAAAATGAAAATTCAAAGTCTTGCTGGAAACTGCCAGACTATCTCCACCAGCAATTTGCTTCAGGTAACTGTGTGCTGCACTCTGAGATACACACGGGCCGATCAGCCCGAGCTACCTCCACCAACAGCCCTAGAGCTGCTCTCCCCATCTCGAGCAGACTCGACAGCCCGTGATCGAAGCTCCAGAGTCCATCACTGCACTGATGCCTGAACGATGTCGTGTAAAACCAGCACTAGCTTGTGTGCATCTGTGTGGTCTGCGACCGCCTGTTCGCTCACTGTGAGGACACAAAAGCCTACAGTCAGCATTAAAAGGATTTGGATAGTGCAAAACCCTTTCAACAGTGCCAAAGATGGGAGAAACGAGCACAGACAAGAACTGTGTCCTGCAGCCACAAATGTTTTCCTCAAATCACTTCTTCCTAACAAATAAGGGAAGATTCCCCTCCCTGACACACACAGCATGCTTCCCCTGTACAGGTTTCCAGGCAGGCTACAGCAGAGACAGACAGCGTTATCGGTTTCTTACCTTTATCCGTTTCATTCTTCTGTTTCTTGCCACTGCTCCTCTGGGTCCCCTCATTCACATTGTGTTTTGCTACTTCAACCACTTCTCGCTTTTCCAAAGTGCCACCATCAGAATTATCCATCAAAGGAATATAAGTAGTTGACTGAATGAGAGGCTCATCCACCAAAACTGAAATCAGACATCCACAGGATGGGTTAGAGCTTTGTAATAATTAACATCAACATTTTCAGAGAAGGTACGTAACATATTAGAGAGTTGGATTAAAGCTTCTCTAACCTCAATAGCTAGTTAGTAATACTCTCAATTACTATTATCCTTAACTCATTAAAGCTCTTCAGGCAAGTTCATTAAATAAAGGTCTCTAATGCACAGTAATTTGACAGCTTCAATTAAATTTCTATTTCCAAAATTGCCTTTTACCATTTTAAAAAGTAGCAGAGAACAACTTTATGTTTTGACTTTGATTTCACTTTAACAAGAAAGTTGCACATGGCATCAATGAGACTGGGTTACTTGTGGTTGCACATGAAATAATTCAGCATCATTGAACTATGAGCATAGTAAAGACTTTTGTCTCTCTTCTGTTAAATCTGGTACTCCTCTGCCAGCATTTTCGCTTAGATTACATCACCAATGAACTAAACCATTTAAGTAGAGCTTGCGGTAGGGACAGCAATCAAGCTTATTTCACATGCAGACTCAACAGCACTTAATGAAGATCTCCCATTTGTCAGAGCGGGCTTTGGCATCATTAATATTCAGACAGATACCCAGAGGTACCGACCGACCTCAGGTCTCCATTCTCACAGCGCTGTGCGAGCGTGGGGAGGATCAGTCTCTGCCCAAACAACTTGTCAGCCTGCGCTGCCAAGACAAAAGCGGGGAGAGGAAGAGCGACAGAGCGGGGACAGATACAGCCAGGGACAGAGCTGGATTTGCTGCTTGCCCAGCTCCTCAGCCACTGCTCGTAGAATCACTGCGGTTGGAAAAGAGCTTCAAAATCATCGAGTCCAACCGTTAACGCTGCCAAGGCCACGTCTAACCCATGTCCCTAAAGAACCTCATCTCCACATCTTTCAACCCCCTCCAGGGATGGTGACTCCAGCACTGCCCAGGGCAGCCTGTCCCAATGCCCCACAGCCCTTTGGGGAAGAAATTGTTCCTAATATGCCATCTAAACCTCACGCTGCCTGAAATACGCAGCCAGAGAGTTGGTTAAAAAAGACTTTTATATTCCAGCTGCTGTTAAGGAGCAAAACAGGCCAGATGGACCTTCTGTGTCACCTGCTAGAGTCTTTCCACTGAAGCAGTCAGCAGACACCTGCAGGTACACTCAAAAGTGAGATCTTGTGTAGCAGAAATATCCACCACGCAATCCAGTTACCATCCTCACCTCCTCCCTTCCTCTCCATATTAACTTCCCCTCCTCATTTTATTCCACTCCTTTCAAAATCTATTTAACATCACATTTCACAGCATCAGTAACATCTGAAATTCCCAAAGTACTGTCTTGGCTAACCCAGATGCCCACTGCAGCTAATTTCTCTCTGTCATTTCAAAGAGGTATCTTGAAAAGAAAACAGCTTGCATTGAAATAATGCATGAGCTATTCCTGTGTAACGCTGACAGCTTAGCTGATAACGATGCTTATTTGAGCATTAGCCACACACAGACAAGTTTGTGGTCCATGAAGTACATCAGGAAAAGCACAAGCGTGTCCACAAAAGGTGATCACACCCATGGTTCCTCAGGAGTAGGTTTCTTTCAAAAAGAATCTGAAAGCTTTCCAGTTGTTATAACACACAGGAACCCTATATGACCACAAACCCCACCCTGGTCTGACCAGACCCCACAACTGATCCAGACCCTGATGTCTTGACCAAAAAATAAAGGGAACAGCAACCAACATTGTCTAATCCTGGAGCAGAACACCAGCAAACTCCTTCGTAGCTGTCCCAGTAAAGAGTTTGGAGAAGCTAACAAGGTGGCCTCACAGAACTTCATGGTCACACTCTGCCCAAAAGCCACAGGCACAATGACACTCATTGTAAAAATCGAAAAAAAAATAGATTAAAAATAAAAGGAACAAACACAGAGGCAGACTGAGCCAAAAGACAAGAAACAGCATCTTGGCAGAGAATGAGGGATGACCAACAGTAAAAGCCTTGACAGCAAAGATGAGCTGTTTATGTTGGAACAACGACAAGCTAACAAAAGGACAATAAGAGAGGAACGTGGTCAACGCAACTGGCTAAAAAACCTGCGGTCTTGCTTGGGGCAGATGACTGTGCCCGTTCCAGACGTGCCTTGCCCACAGCAACTTAGAGTATAAGCTGAGCAGGCTCTAAGTCAACACTTTACTCCTCAATACAAGTGTGGATGTTTGGATCCAAAAGCGTTCAGAAAGGTTCACAGCGTCCTCCCATGTTCAGTGCTACCAGATATACATAAAATTAAACAGTACCTCAGGCTGAACAACCTTTCCAACCCGGAATTCCTGCTTTATCAAATTAAAAGAGTTATTCTTCTATGAGTTTCTTTTTCCAAAGGATGAGGGACTGAAGTATGGATGTCAAAAAGGTTTAATAGTCAGGTTTATCTGAACTAAGAAGTCACAGTCTGTATTCTCACCATTATCAACTTTCTGCTTCTTTGCAGAGACTTTCTTCTTTCCCGATACATTTTCTTGCTTTATCTCCTGGTGGAGCAGCACTTGGTCTTGCTTTTTGGTAGGAGATACAACAGAATCAGTCTTAGTATCTTGATCATCTGTAACAGACAATTAAGACAATATGCTTTTCTGTATATTCATATCACCACTTTTAAATCTGTAACATCCAAAGTCCACTTGCAGGAAAAAGAAACCCACGTATTTCAAATCAGAACAAAGTTATCCAAACACACTCCCCGTATCAGACGTGACCCCAAAGCAACAGAAAGGTTGAGCAGAGTCAAGAGCCACAGCACCCCGTGTTTGGACAAACAGGAACCTTATCTGCAAGCAGAACACAGCAACGCAAATACCAGTTTAACAAATCCAATCCAGGTTTGACTGCGACAGAGCAGACAGCACGCCTTACCCCATTAGTCTCTCATTGCAGGAAGTGTTTTATTCCCCCTATGAAACCACTCAGGTATTTTACACACACACCCCCAATAGCTACTGGGACTGTGAGAAGCAGAAAAGAAGCATTTCACATTAGGGAATTGTTCTTTATAAATGTTGTTTCTAGCGAGAATGTTTTTTATCTTTCTGGACAGCCCGTGTTCTATGATATTCTTGTCAGAGCCGACACACACAATACGGGGTTGTGGTGTCAGCTCCTGTAATCAAGGATAAGAGTTTGTTCTGGCTGCCCTCAGAACAGTGCTTGCAGACCACATTTGAACCACACCACAGAGATTTGTGGAGAACACCCACAAACAAGATTTGATGCTTTTTGTGTTGGTAGCGGGTGGGTCTTTTTTCTCCCTTTTTTCAGAAAAAGAAAATACACCACATCAAGCAGCAATGTCGCTCTTTTTCCTCACTCCCTGTAGCAAACACGTTACACCTGCATCTCAAATGGGTGATCTGCAAGTAACTTGGTTTTCATTTATTTCTGAAACTGGGTGTATTTATTCTTTCTTACATTCTATTAATAGTCAGCAAACACACTGAGACATGTCGACTCCTGCTGAGGATACAGCCAAGGCAGTCGCAGGTAATTCTGACTACAGCTTTCAACCTATCTAGGTTGGATGTTTCATTTACAATACCTGGACCAGTCTTTTACCATCAGTTCCATTCAGTTTTAGAGGTGTAGCAGGTGGGAAACAGCTCTAAGTGCTTCTTCTCATCAATCAGCAACCAAATACCTCTCCGTACATTAAACCCGCACTTCAACAGTGATTTATTTTGCACGCTCTGCTATGAAGTTTCCCTAGATGCCCTTTCTTATCGGGGCAACCGCTTTTAGGACTCCACTTTGTCATGGTTTGACGTCAGAATGCGCACCGCAAACATTTAATGATTTCTTTCAGATAATCAAAATTTTGATAGCTTGAGAGCAGAGCAGTCAAACCATAGAGCAAAGCAAAGATACGAGCTACTGTTTCCCTCAACAATCTTTAGTAGAAGAAAGCAAGGAGGGGAGGAGGAAAAACAGAGCATTGCTGCCAGATGAAAAACAGTGGGGAGAAAAGCAACAGCTCCTCAAAAGGAAAAAGGTTAGAAGTGAGTTTTGCCCCATAGAGATCAGGCAGAACAGTTGGGAGAGAGACACTCTGTGGCCTTGCAAAAAGCAGAACACGGTTTTGGCGTTCTGTGCAAGAAGCATATGCAACATCAGATACCCATTCCATTTTTCTGCTTCTTCTGCCCAGGCTTCTTCTTAGCTGGTGCTGATTCAGATGGTGGAGTGGGCTGTTTTGTAACAGGGACTGGATCTACTTTCTTGCCTGAAGACTTGGATCCTTCCGAATCCCTAGTTACGTGATCATCTTGAACGGCCTTATGCTTCTTCTCCTTCTTCTTCCGTTCCCTAACACCAGCAGACGCTTCGGGAACGGGGACGGCAATGACGTGATCTTCATCTGTACCCAGGGCATCCGAGAGCTTAAAGTCCCGAGGGGAACTTTCAGAGTCGGACTCATGGATGTTCCCGTTCTGAGCTTCTTTCTTCTTGTTCTTCTTCTTCTCAGTTTTCTTTTTATCGGTCTTGGTAGGTGGAAATTTGAGGTCCCTTTTCTGTTTGGCGAGGACTTCATCGTATAAAGTCTCTTTCATGAAAAGCCAAAAGAAGAGGAAGATGACTGTAATAACCACAGAAGGAATAAGGATGATAAAGTAGGTAGACTCGTAAAACTCCATTGTGCTGCTTCTTAGTGATATTTTTTAAGAAAACCTATAGGGGGGAAAGAAAAAGAAAAATCAGATTTTTGAACAGGTTTTCCTCACTATTATTTCCCCCACCAATTATAATAACAAAAGAAGCTTTGTCATTGTTTTAGAGAAGCCTTAAAAGAGCTTTTAATAAAATTACCAAAGTATATCAACAGAAATTATTTACCATTTGCTTCTAAGTAGTTACCCTGGATAGAAAGAAACTGTGGTTTGCAAGACCAATGATCTCAAAGAGATCAGTTCTGCTCCTCACTTCTCTTCATCTTTCTCATTCTTCCTTCCTAAGTGAATTTCATCAAGTTAAAGCTTTTAATTTCAGAAATACGTCAGTCAGCATTTTCAGAGGCTGTGAAATAACGCAGAGCAACGCTTCTCTTTTTTTATTGCCATAAATCAAACATAACAAATTAAGATTTCTATCTTGGCAAGTGGGAGTTTCGATTTCAACTTCCTTTTGTGCCCAGATTGACAACAGCTGCAGAAGCGGAATGGGGGGAAGGAACCCCAAGTATTAATCAACCAGAAAGACAGATATATAAAGGGTGAGTGTCAGGAGGATGGAGCCAGGCTCTTCTCGGTGACAACCAATGATAGGACAAGGGGTGATGGGTTCAAACTGAGACCACACCTGGAATATTGTGTCCAGTTGTGGCCCCTCAGTTCCAGCAGGACAGGGAACTGCTGGAGAGAGTCCAGCGCAGCCACCAAGATGCTGGAGGGAGTGGAGCATCTCCCGTGTGAGGAAAGGCTGAGGGAGCTGGGGCTCTGGAGCTGGACAAGAGGAGACTGAGGGGTGACCTCATTAATGTTTACAGATATATAAAGGGTGAGTGTCAGGACAATGGAGCCAGGCTCTTCTGGGTGACAACCAGTGACAGGACAAGGGGTAATGGGTACAAACTGGAACACAGGAGGTTCCACTTAAATTTGAGAAGAAACTTCTTCCTGGTGAGGGTGACAGAACACTGGCCCAGGCTGCCCAGGGGGGTTGTGGAGTCTCCTTCTGTGCAGACATTCCAACCCGCCTGGACACCTTCCTGTGTAACCTCATCTGGGTGTTCCTGCTCCATGGGGGGATTGCACTGGATGAGCTTTCCAGGTCCCTTCCAATCCCTCACATTCTGGGATTCTGTGTGATTCGGTAAATCAGGTGTTTTCTGATTTTTTTAAGTCTTAAACTTAAGGTTTAAGTCAGTCTTAAACTTAAGGTTTAAGTCAGTCTTAAACTTAAGGTTTAAGTCAGTCTTAAACTTAAGGTTTAAGTCAGTCTTAAACTTAAGGTTTAAGTCAGTCTTAAACTTAAGGTTTAAGTCAGTCTTAAACTTAAGGTTTAAGTCAGTCTTAAACTTAAGGTTTAAGTCAGTCTTAAACTTAAGGTTTAAGTCAGTCTTAAACTTAAGGTTTAAGTCAGTCTTAAACTTAAGGTTTAAGTCAGTCTTAAACTTAAGGTTTAAGTCAGTCTTAAACTTAAGGTTTAAGTCAGTCTTAAACTTAAGGTTTAAGTCAGTCTTAAACTTAAGGTTTAAGTCAGTCTTAAACTTAAGGTTTAAGTCAGTCTTAAACTTAAGGTTTAAGTCAGTCTTAAACTTAAGGTTTAAGTCAGTCTTAAACTTAAGGTTTAAGTCAGTCTTAAACTTAAGGTTTAAGTCAGTCTTAAACTTAAGGTTTAAACTCATGAGAACTCCACAGACTTACAGAAAAAAAACACAGGAAGATCTATTACTTATATTGTGCATGTAAGGGTGTAGCACTGCCAGGGCAGATAATCCAGGCTGATTTGAAGAAAACAATACTTATGCCCCAATAAATCATTATTTTTATTAAAAGCAGCAATCACAGAGCTAAAAAAAGTCAGAATGAAGCTATAAACCTAATTTGGGGACCAAAACAAGCCAGATTTTCCCATTTCATCACTATAAACCGAGGAAGAATTCAAATCTTCTCCAGACTCTCTGTTCCAAGGGAAAAAAAAAAGCACCAATCATTTAAAAAACACAATCAACGCTGTAATTAAGGCAAGTGTGATTCCTAATTCACCAACTCAGTTTAAAAAGCACATGCTTCAACTATATTTTTCTCCATCCAAGACTGCGGGCACAGTCAGTTACACATCATCTGCCCTTCTGCTTCTCCTCAACCAGCTCGAGGATGATGAGAGTTTCACACGGATTTAAGTGAAATAACCCCAAAATGGTAGGGAGAACTGCCCCACACCTTAAAACATAGGTTAGAAAAAGAAAAATATATGTGTATACTGAAGGCACAAGGAATAAAGCCCATGTAGAAGCTGCACAGTGAAGGGAGGGGACACATTCTCCTTGCTTCTGGGCAAGGGATTACTCATTAAATACCTGATAATATTACATTTAAAGTTCTATCTCAACTCCTGGCTGTGCCAGAAGCTGCTAATCGTAAACTCATATTGGTGAGAGCTGAGTTTAGAGCCTGGCTTAAGCTCAAGAGAGAAGAGTTGTGACATGCAATAGTTTCTGGACAGAGAGGAGCTACTGTGATAATTTATTTGTACAGCGCATTGAGCAGCACAGAAAGCAAGGAGTGGGAACTCTAATTTGGCTATTAAGCTATCCAAATAAAAGGCTAATATTTCAATACACGGATTATTCGTCAGCTGTCTTAACATTAAGTTTTCTCCCAGTTTGTGTTTATTTTCTTGGCTGTTGAATTATGTCCAGCACAGAAAGTTTCAGAAGGGTTGAGAGAGGTGGGAGGAAGGGGAGAAAACACACAGATGCTTTAAACTACGCTGGAGCTTTCAAAATGATTAACTACAGCTTCTTGATAAAACCAGCTTCCCGCACTATATGATCTAATATTAGTCAGCTCTTGAAGGAAGCAGATCTTGAGAACATGTCTTGGCCAAAGTCAATATTGAATGCTTACAGGAGAAGTTAATCCCCTAAGTAAATATGTAATTAAGCAGATTTTTTTCACAAGTGTAATGAAGCTGATCACATTACTGCAGCGATTATAATACCCAACCACAACGAGCACAAAACATCCCTCTCTGCCTTGGTGATCCACAGGCACACAGCTGGCCGAAAATCCAGCCGATTGCTCCAGCCCAGCCCCAACCTGCACCACATTTCCCAGCGCCCAACAGCAGATGCTCAGATCAAACCACACGCTCAGCAAAACAAACGCAGCAAAGGTTCGAGACATCAAGTGTCAGGAGGTGCGATGGTCAAGGCAGGACTAAGTATAAGCAGAAAACAATTGTTGCTCTGAGACAAGAGAGGCCAGATGCATTTAAATGCTTTCAGTAGGAGCCGTAAATATATAATTATAACAGCTGATCTGAGTGGGGAATGCGTACTGGAGAAGACGAGCTCTGATCTCAGCACTGGCAGCTCTGCCAAAACCCATCCACCACCCGGCCCTCCCCTCCCTGCATTAATCCACTTCTGCACCAGAAGCATTTACACCCTGCACCAGATCCAGCAAATCACAGACTGGTTGGGTTGAAGGGACCTCTGCAGATCCCCCAGTCCAACCCACCTGCTCCCGCAGGGTCACAGAGCAGATCACACAGGTGGGTCCAGGGGGTTTGAATGTCTCAGAGCAGGAGACTCCACACCCGCTCTGGGCAGCCTGGGCCAGGCTCTGGCACCTCCCAGCAAACAAGTTTCTCCTCATGTTCAGATGGACCCTCCTGTGTTTCAGTCTGTGCCCGTTGCCCCTCACCCTGGCATTGGGCACCACTGAACAGAGTCCGGTCCATCCTCTGACACCCACCCTGAGATATTGATCCCATTGATCAGATCCCTCTCAGCTTCTCTTCTCCAGCTGAACAGCCCCAGCTCTCTCAGTGTCTCCTCATCAGAAAGATGCTCCAGACCCCTCAGCATCTTTGTGTCCCTCCCATGGACTCTCCCCAGTAATTCCTTGTCCTTCTTAAACTGGGGAGCCCAGAACTGGACACACAACTCCAGATGTGGCCTCACCAGGGCAAAGAAGAGGAGGAACAACCTCCCTCGACCTGCTGCTCACACTGTTCCTAATGCACCCCAGGTGTGGCCACCAGCTTTGCAACCAGGCACTTCAGAGCCTGCACAGCCACAGTCGCTGCACCCGTCTCTCTCTCACTCATCAGGGTGAAGCAGAACTTGAGCCAAAGGAACATTTCTACCACAAACGCTGACTGCAGGCATGCAGATTTCTGCTGCAAAGTCCAGTGGGAAATTTCACATACAGAAACCCAGCCTTTCACATGGAAGCAGGGTTCAAAAACAATAAAGTATGTAACTAGAATTGATTAAGCACACCCAGGAATGGCAAACGAGCTCTGCTCTGATGCTTTCACTCTAATTTTCAATCTCAGCCCTGCATAAGCAAGGGCATTTAAAAATCCCTTCTGAATGATACCATCGCTGCCGGCTTGTGTGCAGAATGACAAGATGACATCCTTCGCCATCCACCCCTTGTCAAGATGGCTATAGAAGTGGCATCCTTGGGGTAAACAGACAGTCTTTTGGCTCCAACAGTTTCCAGTTCTCCCCTGACAATCTGTAATTATTAAACAAGTTTCTCCATTCCTGTTTATACTTCCTTATTACACTGACAAGCTAAGAAAGAAGAGTAATAATGTATAGAGGGAAAAAAAATCCTACACCATACACAGCGCAACAGGACAAAGAAGCTCCTATTAAACTAGAAAAAAGTGAATGCTACATTAACTTAAAAACACCTTCACTTACCAGTTTAACTGCTCATCAGGATTTCGTTCTACAATTCCTCCTGTTCCTGTTAGCTATGGAAATGTGAGAGATCCTCATGAAAATATTATTTTCCCCTATCCAGAAGGGCTGGCGAGGGGATTTATCACTCACATCCCTCCCCATGGACAACTTTGGGGGCAGCTGCACCAGCTCTCGACCCGCTCAGACCTGCAACCCCCAGGCAAGGCACACCCGGCAGAAACTGCACGTACGCACCCCCTCGCTATTGCCAACGAGACACACGGACACCGCAGCTAGTTTTAAATCTCAAAGTATCGGGTTAAATACTCACCTTTCATCCGTATTTCATATTTAACCCAATATTTATCAGGCACGTTTCTCAGAGCCCGTGCCAGGCTCCCCACTTGCAGACACGCTCCCGTCACATTTGTAAATTCAAGAACTCACAGCATCCCTTTAGTCATTCTGAAAAAGGGGAACAAACCGCATCTGTCCCGGCCTGCACACAGACTCAGTTGCTGTTCCCATCCTGCGTTTAACAAAAGAATTGCACTTTTGTTCCCCTAAACAGAGCCCATGCCACAGAAAATAACTATTTCTGAACTCCAGCGCTATTGCTTGCACCCGACTGCCTCTGCTAGTTAACGCTGCCGGGGGTTTTGTAACACACCCTTCGCTTTTTGCATTTAAATCTCAAATTTCACCCTGCACAGATACCAACATTTCACAGGGTATTCATTCAGTTTAGATCCAGGAGATTAGCTTACTTGAGAAAACAGAAATAAATTATAGCTCCATCTGGCTATTGAGTCACTTGTAGTGTCGCCCCAGTACATTAAAGCACAGCTTCTATAGATGCTTGGGTCCCTAGATACACATGATCCCCAGGGATCTGTGCCTCTCTGAAAAACTGACATTAAGGCAAGGGAAATATAGGTACCAAGGTGGTTAATTTTTAATACTAAGCAGTTTAGGAGACACCACATATGATTTAGCTAAGGCAACAGCTTCTTTACTTGGGGTATTTTCCTTGGGATTTCGTGAAGCTTGCAAACAGACTAAAAGCAAGCCCTCGCATTCAACAGTCACTAGGAACTCAGCAAGAGGTCTCAAAGGAGTATCTGTATTCAATAAATCCCTCAAACAGATCACAGTATTTATCCCTCACTCCGCACACAGCGACACGCTGAATATCTTCCCCCAGAGCTCTTAGAGACGATGCCCAAAAACTCAGGCGATGAGGCAACTAAACCCAGACCTGCCAGAAGTAAAAAAGGATATTAAACAAGATGTTCAGCCATTCTGTGCCTATTCCTCATCCACACAGCGGGAACAACCCTGTGACTTTGTTCACGAGCATTAAATAACTGAAGCACAGCTGGGCTCGAGCTTCAGGAAGACGCTGCCAGAAAAACCCGAAGGCAGCTCCTTTAACATCAGTATTGCAACAGGATAAGAAAAAACTGCAGAGTTACAACTTTGGTTGGTTTGGGGGGGGAATTTTTTGGGGTTTTTGTTTGCGTTTTGTTTTACAAAAGCAGTGCCATACATCACTGAAAAAACAACACATCTCCATGCCCCTTGCAATGACCACATGTCCTCCTCAGCGCCCCCAGGCAAGTGTAACCCCTTCCCAAAGAATCACACAGAATCACAGAATCGACTGGGTTGGAAGAGACCTCAGAGATCATCGAGTCCAACCCTTGGTCCAACTCTAGTCCATTTACTAGATCATGGCACTAAGTGCCATGTCCAATCTCAGTTTAAAAACCTCTAGGGACGGCGAGTCCAGCACCTCCCTGGGCAGCCATTCCAATGCCTGATCACTCTCTCTGTAAAGAATTTCTTTCTAATATCCAGCCTAAATTTCCCCTGGTAGAGTTTAAGCCCATGGCCCCTTGTCCTATTGCTGATGCCTGGGAGAAGAGCCCAATCCCCACCTGGCTAGAACTGCCCTTCAGGTAGTTATAGACAGTGATGAGCTCAGCTCTAAGCCTCCTCTTCTCTAGACTAAACAACCCCAGCTCCCTCAGCCTCTCCTCATAGGTCTTAAGAAAACCCCCTCTGCCCAGTGAACACCAACAAGGAGCCGAGGACACCTGAAAACAGAAAATAAGATATTATATATAAATTTCACCTGCCACCTATGTAAGGAAACAGGCAGAGCTTCCAGTAAAATCACAGGCAAGCTTCTTACGAGTCACTTCAGTTTGCACAACTAAGGTGTGCGATGAAGCACCCATCCCCTAGAAAAGTCTACATAGCTCCATCACTTTTGACCCAGATGGTAAAATTTAACATTTTTTTCATATTCTGTTTAAACTCTACTCTTCCAGCTATATTTCCATGCCCTGTTTACAGAAGCCCACTCTGAACTAAGACTTGGGGGAAGCTTAATAAACAGCAGTTCAAGCTCCACGTTTCTTTATTTAAGAACACTCGCCCTGACAGCATGATTTATGTAGCAATGGAAGAAAGCTGTAGACACTCGAAATTACAGACTGAGCCACTCACATATTAAAGTTTCTCTTCTCTGGGAAGGAGACCTGCTCAACAGTGCTTGACACCCCCTCCAAACCGCTAACAGCAAGAAGAGAATGAGACTTGTCAATAAATCTTGCTCTTCTTCACTTGATTACGCTGATACAATTAAGCCATTTGCAGAGCACAATCTCAGCACTTCAAATACCCTCTAGGTAAATATTTTCCATTCCAAACGTGCCGCTGTTTGTACCATCTGTTGGGCTCTGTCTGCTCACAGTCGCTTGATGTTAGTTAACACAGACGCTGCTTATTAAAATCCAGAAATAAAAGAGTAGCTTTGCTTAACAAAAGCCTTTACTTTTAGGGCTTTTTAACACATCTTTAGAGCCAACACCTGGTGCTGAGAGCAAACTAGGAATGCACGACGGCTACAAGACCTTGCCACCGCTATGTGACAATGACCGTGCTCTTGTCCAAGCGCCCAGGTACCTCCTGCAAGGGTTTGCGAGGAGAATTTCGGAGGTTTCCACCGCAGCCAGGCAAGTTCACACAAGCTAAGGCAGGGCAGGGATCCAGGACCTGCCACCCTGAAACCACCTGAGCCGCAGGATAAAGCCCAGAGCTGGATTTAGCATCAGTGAAAGCGGAGCGAGCAACCTCACCGTTTACCTGGGGGATAAAATCACGCACGGAGCAAGGAATGGGCTGGAAAAATCGCACTCCTGCCCAGCAGCTTGGCCGAATACCCGAAAACTGCACAGAGCAGCAACCCCTGGGGTTCACCAAAGCACAAAGACACCGATGTTGTTCAGGAGTGAAAAAAATCTTAGGAAGCCAATATGTTTCTTGCAGTATTTATGTTATTTGGTATAAACTGGCACACATCGGTAGCACAGGAAAGCAACCTTGGGCACACTGGACTCCAAAAAGTGCAAGTTTTTCCTTAAAAATCACTAACTTCTAACACACACGTCTATTATCTATAAAATCAGAAGATAAATTATCTTTACCTTCTTCCCAAGTGCCTGTAAAGCATCGAAGGCTTCTTTCATCCAACAGGAGAGGGCTGTGCCCCAAGAGGGCTCTCAGCGTTACTCACCACGTCCCACGTCCGCATCTTCTCATCGCTATTTCCAGGGAGTCCCTGAGGCTTCCTCGGCTCCTTCCTTCACATGCTCGTGTACAGACACGCTCTGCCCACACCACCAACAACTATTTGAGAGGCATTTAAACACCCAAGCAGCAAGCTCACGGTCTTTTGGGCGAGTGTTTCCCCTTCCCCGCTCTCCTTGCGAGCGGAGACCAGATCCAACATTTGCTCTTCAATCACCACTCGCTTCTGCGCACAAACTGGGAAGTGATACTTCTCAAAATACGAAGAAAAAACACACCACAAAACTCACTGTGTTTTCCTCACAGACTCTCAGAAAGGACGAAAGAGCAGCAAAATCTAAATGAAAGGTTCGACATAGATGTCTGTTTCATCTTGCGGTTTTTGCTTGCGCCCCAAGGCCAAGGTCGCAGCTCCGAACGGCCCGAAGATCCCCCGTTACATCTGCTCCTTTCCATCGCATGCCTTCCATCAGAAGGCACAATTCAACAGCAAAAAGGGCTGCACAAGTAGCCATACGAACGCACCAGCATGAACAACTCTGACGTTAAGGCAAGGGAAGATGTCGGTACAGCTGCTCAGAGCTGCAAGCTGGGCAGCAAAGTCTCTCTTCTCCCAAGCTGCCAGATAGAGCCGACAAACCCAGCCAATGCAGCAGCTGTAGCTTTTAAACCATGTTTTAGGAAAGAATTAAGTTTACATTTTTAATAGTCTCAACATACCGACTTGATTAAAAGCGACCTGCGCTATTCTCAGGGCAGCGGCGCCCAGCTGCACTGCAACGCGTGGGTTCTGCAGGCTTGCTCAAGATGTAACTATACATCGCAATAAACCCAACATTTATTAACTCATTAGGTCAGGCTTTGCAGGCAATGCTGGAACTTGGGGTTTTGCCAAGGCCAGATTAACGCAGGATTCCATACTAAGAGACAAAACAGCGGATTAATGGCCAAAGCTGAGTTTAGGTCACCGGTCTGAGCAGCAATTCTACATGTTGTGTAGTTTTCAAGAATCGAAGGGTCTCCTGCAATACGAACCCATCCGGGAGCACAAACCAAGTGCAGATTTAAGCCAGGACTCTCAGGTCAGCCAGGCAGAAGCATTAAACACGCACGACTGCATCTGAACCGTGTTTGTGCTCAGCACCTGGACAGGACAGAGGAATCAGGCCATGCCTTATTATTCCAATTAGCTGTCTGGAAAGTTAACAGGGGTTTGCACAAGCCAGGTTGATGTGACAGTCCATAGCAGCTCAGGTTTATGACACACAAAAGCCACTGACACAACTTTAAAGTCACTACGCACCTCAACAAAGGCCTTTTGACATCTGGTGTGGTCTATTGGATGTATATACATTCACAGTATAATCTTCACCTTGGACCCATGGAAAGGCTCAGAGCACAGCTGCCATCCCCCAAAACTGGGTGCAGGTCCGATACAAGAGCTCCGGTGCAGAGCTCTGCACACCCCCGTGGGTTTGCTCGGGGTTTGGGTTTTTTAGCCACGACGACGCCCTTTCCTAGGGCACAGGGTTTTGGCATAACCAGCACAAGCATCCACACGTCCTTCGGCTGGGGTCACAAAGCCATTCATCACCCACCTTGTCCCCAGCTCCATCTGTGCGGACAGAACCACACGCAGCGTCACTCCCAGACCTGGCCCTGCCAAAACACGGCGGGTGAAGGGGCTCAGCTGTGGGGGTATCGGGCTGTCAGACCCCAACACGGCTTAATCCTTCTCTGCCACAGAGGAAATTTACGCTGGTTTAAATATATTTACTCTGAGGTTTCTGCACCTACCTTTGCCATGCACGTATTACTTCATTAAAACAAGCTCTACAGCACCCGCGGCAATTACACAGTTGACCCCCCTCTGGTGACAAATGAGGCACAGCCCCAAATTCCATGTAAAAAATAAATTAAGATAATCTCTTGAGAAATTTGGGGCTGCTACAGCCTCTTCTTGTCTTTACATCCAATTCAGTCTCCACAAGCACAGAAAGACAGAGGAAAGCAGGTACAAGCAGCAGCTTCTCAGCACTCAGATTCCTCCCATACTTTCACAGCAATCTGCAAAGGCAAAACAGCTAGAATGAAGCATCTTCCCTTCCCCAGTGTATATAGTAAATACAACTACTTAAACATACATTCCTATATTATGTATTTTGTTTATAGTTTTAAAACTAAATGTAAAATAAGGGGAGAGAGAAACAAAAGAGGAAAAGGCTGCAGTTCAGCCTTCTTTATTTTTTGCCTTTGCAGATTGCTGTGAAAGTATGAATGGCATCTGAGTATTGGGAGGCTAACGCTCATTTAAAAAAAAGAAGTTTATATATACAAGAGCTGCAAATAGTCAAGGAAAAGACCCAAGAGACTTCCCCCGAGGCCTGAGGTGCACTTGCAGAACCGCTTCACCGCTCTGCAAACTGAAGAGGAAAGACCCGTCACATCGGGAGACGATGGAGCAGAGTAAGGCAGCTCGACCCTGTAGAACAACCAGCACAGCTGAGGAAAGGCGATGGGTGACAGCAGCAGGGGACTCTCTTCCAAGAATCACAGAATATTCTGAGTTGGAAGGGACCCACAAGGATCAGAGTCCAACTCCTGTCCCTGCACAGGACAACCCCAAAATTCATGTCATGTGTCTGAGGGTGTTGTTCAGTCCCTTCTTGAACACTGTCAGGCTTCAGGCTGTGACACCTCCCTGGGGAGCCTGTTCAGTGTCCAGCACCTCTGGGTGATGAACCTTTTCCTGATGTCCAACCACAGTTCCAAGAGGTCCAGAGCCACCGTTTGCCAACCTGATGTACTCTCTAGACAGGTGTGCGCTTACCAGAGGCTCACATTAGAGATGTCACCGAGATACCACCAAACCTTGTACTGTTATCCACCGCTCTTGTTCCACGTGGGCACCGCAGCCAGGAGCAGCCTGAGGAACATCGAGAAGGGTGACAGAGCCCTGGAGCAGCAGGGAGGGACTCTGGAGGACAGGTAGTTTTCTCAATCCTCTCAGTCAAAGGGAAGGAAAGGGCCAGTCAAATCTGGCAAATCAACAAATGGCAACAGGACTGGTGCCACAGACAGGGCTCTGGCCACTTAGATCATGGGACTGGCTTTGAGGAACCTGGTCTGCTTGTGGCTGATTGGGTCCATCTCTCAGAGAAGAGAAAGCTCATCTTCGGTCACAGGCTTGCCAAGCTGGTGAAGAAGGATTCAAACTAAGGGGAGGGGAACCTCAAACCCACCCCATTCCTACCAGTTTGAGGCCACTGCAAGCAACAGATGCCCAGAGCCTGGAGCAGAATTATAGGTCAGCAGGGGAGGACCTGAAAAGCAGCACAAAGGAGCTCCAGCCACTCCAGCGAGTAACTCGGCTTCACTGGGAGCTCAACTTAAACGCCTCCATGCAAACACACATAGCATAGGGAATAAACCAGAGGAGCTGGAGATGTGTGCACACCTGCAGGGCTGAGATCTTACTGGCATCACAGAGACATGGTGGGATGGCTCCTACAACTGCAGCATTGGAATGGAAGGACACAGGCTCTTAAGGAAGGACAGGCAGGGGAGATGAAGAGGAGGGCATCACCCTCTATGTCAGCGACCACCTGGTGTGGTCCTTGGAGATCCAGCAGGGAGCCTCACCTGGGGATGGATGAGGAACCAACCGAGAGCTTATCAGTCAGGATTAGAGGGAGGGCAGGGACAAATGACATTATAATGGGGGTCTGCCACAGGCCACACAACCAGGAAGACCAAATGGATGAGGCCCTCCATAGACAGAGAGGAGCAGCCTCACGTTCACAAGCCCTGGTCTTCATGAGGGCCTTCAACTGTGCCAGTATCTGTTGGAGGGACAATACAGCAGTGCGTGAGCAATCCAGGAGGTTCCAGGAATGTGTTGATAATAAATTTCTTCTCCAAGTGACAGAGGAACCAATGAGGAGAGGTGCTACATCAGACCTTGTTCTCATCAACAAGGAAGGGCTGGTGGGGAATGCGAAGCTCAAGGGCAGCCTTGGCTGCAGTGACCATGAAATGGTGGCGTTCAAGATCCTCAGGGCAGCAAGGAGGGTGCAGAGCAAACTCACCACCCTGAACTTCAGAGAGCAGCCTTTGGCCTCTTCTGGGATCTGCTTGGTAGAGTACCATGGGATAAAGCCCTGGAGGGAAGAGGGGCCCAAGGAAGCTTGTTGATATTAGACCATCACCTCCAGGAGGCCTGCATGGATGAACAAGGAGCTCCTGGACAACTGCAAACACAAGAAAGAAGCCTGCAGAAGGTAGAAGCAAGGACAGGTAGGCTGGGAGGAATACAGAGATATTGTCCAAGCAGCCAGTGATCAGGTTAGAAAAGCTAACATGTTTATAGAATATGGCCAGGGACATCAAGAGCAACAAGAAAAGCTTCTATAGGGACATTGGTGACAAAAAGAAGTCTAGGGAAAATTACACCCCTCTCCATAAGGAAAAAGGAGGCCTGGTTACTTGCGAGAATGGATTGAGAGCAGCCCTAAGGAGAAGGACTTGGGGCTGTTGGTTGATGAGAAGCTCAACATGACCCAGAAACGTGCACTCACAGCCCAGAAAACCAACCATATCCTGGGCTGCTTCAGAAGAAGAGTGACCAGCAGGTCACCAGCAGGGCGATTCTGCCCTTCTGCTCTGCTCTGGTGAGACCCCCTGCAGTGCTGGTCCAGCTCTGGGGCCACCAACATGAGAGGGACATGGACCTGTTGGAGTGAGTCCAGGGGAGGCCACAAAGATGATCAGAGGGCTGGAACAGCTCTGATGTGAGGACAGGCTGAGAGCTGGGGGTATTCAGCCTGGAGAAGAAAAGGCTCCGGGAGATCTCATAGCAGCCTTCCAATACCTAAAGGGGACCTATGGGAAAGCTGGAGAGAGACTTTTTACAAGGGCTTGTAGTGACAGGACAAGGGGTGACAGTTTTAAACTGAAAGAGGGGAGATTTAGATCAGATACAAGGAAAAAATTCTTCCCCATGAGGGTGGTGAGGCCCTGGAACAGGCTGCCCAGAGAAGCTGTGGGTGCCCCGTCCCTGGAGACACCTCCGGCCAGGCTGGACAGGTCTCTGAGCAACCTGGTCTAGTGGAAGGTGTCTGCTGGGACTGCCAACAAGGATGACATTTTGTTTAGGAAAGATATTTCCAAAGTCCACACATACCTATGAAAAGGTAGGTCTTAATTTACTGCTGGATTCTCCAAATTTCTACTCAACTTTGTCTCTAACCACATTGGCCAGATGACATTTGAGCCTACTCACTTGAATTTCTCCAGCCACAAAAGGAAGTTTCAAATCTACCACTTGTTCTGCAGTAGGAGTATTAACCTTGGTCATATTAGAATTTCTTTCCCCTGCAAAAATAAATCAGGCAAAGATATTCTTAGTATGAATACCATAAAGGTGATTTATCCAGACTTATTTTTAAATGTCTATTTAACAGATTGAGAACAGAAGTCATCTTCTGCCAACAAAGACAGGTTTTAACCCAGAAGAATCTATTTAGCAGACTTCTTAACCATACAAGATTTTCCTGAAGTATGTGCCCACAGTCCTTTACGCTGTTGTGAAAGGAACAAAGGAAGAGGAAATGACTAATCAAAGCAGCAGCATATTAATATATTTTGGTATGTGGAAAGGGAAAATTGTAGCGTGTATTTTTAACATCCCCAATAGGAGAATGCAATGCCATGTGTACAGCAGCCACCACAGAGGCTCGGCAGCTCCCGGGAGGCGAAAATAAAGTGATGTTGTGGCATCTGGAAGTCCCAGCCCAGAGCAGAAACCCATCTTGCACCTTCCCAAGCTGAACTCCCCTGGACTCCTCAATGCTCTCCATCACTTGCACATGGACGGGGGCACGTTACCGGCAAAACTCTGCTCCTCCAAAGCTTTCCTTGCAATTATTGGGCTGTTGGTCATTGGAACAGGCTGCCCAGGGCAGTGGTGGAGTCACCATCCCTGGAGGGGTTGAACAGACTCAGAGATGAGGTTCTGAGGGACATGGGTTAGAGGTGGACTTGGCAGTGCTGGGTTAACGGTTGGACGTGATGACCTTAAATGGCTTTTTCAACCAAAACGGTTCTATGATTCCATTTTGCCACAGCATCTACACAAGCCAAGCCACTGGTGCCCCAGTACAAATGGATTTCATAGCCGCTTTTTGATGCCATAGGAAGCTCTTTGGGGCAGCTATGGTAACATTTGCACAAGGCAACAGGGCAGAAGCCTGAAGGACTGCTGTGATAGACCTGAAATTACAGCTTTCAAACCTCTTCCCTATAAAGAGATCAAAACCAATCAATCTAGCAACAGCCTGCTACGGTCATTTGTGCAGGGGGATGGCACAGCACAAAAGCATCGCTCACTAAGAGCGGAGCTGGACCACTGCCTGTCTGTCCGGCTGCAATTGTCCACACTCCATAATTAAGGGCTACAATTCAGTCTTTTCCCAATGCCAAACCCCAGAAGACTCATCATAACAAAACCATTTTAAATACTAAATGGGAAGCTACTGCTGAACGGACTGTAATCATTCATATCTCCCCAGCTCCAACACCGTTAAGCGCAAAAGATGCTGAGAAACTAATATTTCATGTTCTTGCAGAGGGATTTGTAATCAGCCGCCTCGTGCACAGCCAGAAGCCTGAAGCTTAAGCAGGTCTTTACTCTGGTATTGCAAAATGACAACCCTGGTCATTCCACAAACAAGACTTTCCCATTATTTCTGTTCAGTCTGCTGTTCGACACAACCATACAAAGAGATTGGACCACTGACAAAAGTGTTTCGTTAACCTCTCGGTGACTCAATGATCCAATTGTTAATCAGCAATGGACAACAGGAGAAGCCAACAGCAGAAGGATGCTCTCATCTAATTGAATTCCTAGAGGAAAATGAGATTAACCTGCCTTGGAAACAAACTGCAAGTTAAAGGAGAGTTGTTAACTCATAGACAGAAACCAAAACTCCTAAGTGATTGTGAATCTTATTAGATCTAGATGCTTCCATGTGGTTTTCTCTAACTACCTGAAGCTTTAAAACACTGTTTAGTGCACACATTATGTTTAAGCAGTTGAGTGATTTCATTTTTCTTTAAAGGGAAAGAAAATGTCACTGCTGCATTAAAATTACTGTGAATGCGGCACAGACCAAGCTGAACAACAGCATCAGAAAGCAGCATTTGAAACAAGATTACTATACCCCATTGTTAGACTAAGTCTTGATAATTCTTCAGCTGGAAAGGCAGATGAAATCAACAGGCAACTTTTTTCTCCCTTCTCACCACATACTGTATAGTAGAAAAAAGCATCCATCAGTTAAACAATCCCAGTTTACAGAGCAGTGGTAAATCTTCAAATATGCCAAGAGTTTAAACCTCAGGGATATGCAGTTAGTTCTCAACCTCAAAGTTTTAAAAGGGCAACTTCAGTTTAGGCTAAACAATAGGAGAAATGTAGACTCAATATATAGAAGTCAGAGTTCCTCTAAGTTGACAAAGGCATCATACACAGAGTTATCATCGACATGCACAGCACAACTACTAAACTGGGACTTGGGAAGTACGAGTATTACAAGACTCCCCGGCTGGAATTGCTTCCAATTCAGCCTGCACAGCTGGGTAAACTGCACCTATTTTTGCTTTTAGTACTGTATACCCATAGTCCTGGTTCAAAAACACGCAAAAACGGCCGTAAATCTGAACAGCCAGGCTTGAGCAGGCGTTAGAAATGGGTAGTTACAGGCTGTGAACGCATCTTGACTGCAAGCTGGGAAAAATATGCTCTCAGTCACCAATCCAAAGGTGCTCAATGCTGTATCTGCAGCCTCCCCATAGAGCATGGGTGCTGGTTTTGTTTCACCTGCCCATATGGCAGCAGATCCTAATCACCATTTATGCCACTCAGCCAGAGGTGAACCAGAGCCCCAGGACTGCAGGGATTATGTTTTAACTGATGCTAGAGCCTTTACCACTCTTTCACTAGTAGAAATGGATGTGTTTTAATCCCTAGTCACGTCCGCAAAACAGGGTTGAATCTTATTACGACTACACATTAAATTTAAAATCAATTGCCAGATTAAAACCTTGCTCATCCCTTCAAACACAGGGAATGTGGAGAGGTACATTCAGGACTGAATTTGCACCACAGAAGCTTCTGCCGCTGATGGGCTTCCTACAACAGTGATATTTCGACTTTCTGCTCCAGCACAAATTCACACCAGCCAAAGGCTGAACAGACTCCCATGGCCAACACTTGCACAAAAAAATAGGATTTAGTTTGAGTGCTCCATAGCAAAGCTGTCCTTCAACATTCATCCTAAGGTCCGTTCTCACACAGGCACAAAGACAGCACTTCTGTATCTGAACTAGATCCCTTAAGCTGCAGAACATGGTGTTGCTGATACTCTTTGAAACTTTAAGTTTTCTAAGTGGATAAGGAACAAAAGAGGCCTTAGAAGCAATCCTTACAGCATTGGCACTGTACAACTTAGCCCAGTATATTTTGAAGTGTAAATTGTGTACGAGTTGCAACTTTTAATTCAATTTAAAAGCACAACATGTAGCTGAAGAAATTGCTGAACTGTGGTCATTTCCATACTGGGACAGGTGAAGTCATAGAACAGTTTGGGTTGAAGGGACCTTCTCAGCTCCCCCAGTGCCCCCCCTGCCATGAGCAGGGACATCTTCAGCAGCTCAGGTTGCTCAGAGCCCCGTCCAGCCTGGCCTGGGATGTCTCCAGGGATGGTTCATCCACCACCTCTCTGGCCAACCTGGGCCAGGCTCTCACCACCCTCAGGGCCAACAATTTCTTCCTCATGTCCAGCCTGAATCTCCCTCCTTTAGTTTTAAACCATCACCCCTTGTCCTATTGCAACAGGCCCTGCTCAAAAGTCTGTCCCCATAGTGTTAAGGTCCCTCTCCACTCTCCTTCAAGACACTGCACATTTACCAAGGGCAGCACTAAGAGCTCAGCTCATTCTCTACCCCAAACACCTTCTGCCCTCCGACAGGGACCTCCCCAGCTACAGCTCCACCGAGACACCATCCTTCAACTTCCACACCGAGGACACACGCTCCTCAACAGTAGCACCACACATTTCTCTCCATAAGGTTTCTTTTCACCTTGTTAACCTCCCTGTGCTTTGTTTAACAGTCTGCTGAAGGTGCTCACACGTAAAGAAATGACACACAATGTCATCGGTGCACGGAGCCTTCGGGATGCGGGCAGGCAGCTCCAGAAGGTCACACGCACTCAGCAACTGGTGCAGCATTTCGGGCAGGCTCCAAGGTGAGATTTGCATCTTGCCTAAACATGCAGAGTAGGACACTAAGCTCCCCTCCGGCATCAGGGAAAAGGCTCCAGCTCCTCTGTAGAGTTGCTTAACATACTTGAATTACGCCTGGGCCGCGCTGTGAAGGAGCTTTCTCTGACCACCTTCCTTGTGTGGCTGTGGAGTCCCCAGGTAAGCGATGCTGAGGCTTGATGGTGTTTCTGAGGAGCAGCAGACCCCGCAACACTCCATAGCTATACTGGTCCCAGTTCCATAACTCAGTTCCCTGCCTAACTCCATATACAGCATATTGTTGGGAGCTGGACAATAACACACAAGAATCCCCCCAAAAAATGTTTGATGTGCATCTCTAGGGGTTTCTTGGCTTTTTCCCACTTGTGTGACCATAACAACCAAGCTTGTAAGAGCTTCCTGAAGTGACTTCCAATACGCATTTCACTGTTTTCAGAACTTCGAGTTCAAGTCAATAACCCAACATTCCAGAGTTCTCCCGCAAAAACAGCCCCAAACTCATTCACACACACCCGCCCCAACGCACCCAGCTTTACTGATCAGCACGGTGCTGAGCTGAACTCAAAAACATGCCAGGTTGTTAAAAAGGCCTAAAAATGCTCAACAACAGACACACAGAGTAATTCAGGTCACTTCCCTCATGCTTCTCTGGGTTCTCACTCTCCTTGCTTCACTGTCCCACAATCTGCTCCTCCTTCAGTGTGTGAGGATTAAGCAAAATCTTCACTGCAACCACACACATCTAAACTCACTTGCCTCCAACTCTGTGTACACCAGTAGCCTGGAAGAGGGATTAAGAAATCTACTTAGAAATAGATACACACCAAACCTGAAACCAGTAAATTCTTCTTTGGCACGCAAATAGCACAGAAAAGAGGTAGAAACTGGGAGATCGAGAGCGGGGGGCTGAAAAGGAAGGTTTGTAATGGAAATATCTGACCAAGAATTTTCACAAGCCTTTATAAAACTTCTGCAACCCAACCCCTTCACTAGCACTTCTCACGTGCCTCCTCAAACTGCACACCGCGTTACGCAAGTCCTAACTGTGCCTCAGCAACCTTCCCTCCCTCCCACGGTGCTCCACACCTCGTCAAATCCACACACCGAAGTACACCCAGGCAGAGAAACACCGTCCCTGGTCCTCCTGCCATTCCGCCTGGGGTACTGCCACCCATGCAGAGAAAGCCTGGCTTTACTGTGCGTTTGGACTAGGCTCTAGCGCATTAAAAGCTACTTTAGAACAAAAAAAAATCTGGTTTTACGTACACACACATGCGCGCACTAAGCTGTAAAGAGGTTTACTAAATTTAGCACGCAACCCAATCCTAGGGGTAGGGTGGCACAGGCTGCGGATGTGGAAGCGACCTTACATGACGGTAACAAGGGGGGACTTGGTGCCCCCATCAAGCTGCCCTGGAAAGCCCAGGGAATGCAGGAAAGTCCTAACACAACCTCCATAAATCCTCCCTGCAGCTTGGTGGCTTTCAGAGGTTCTGGGGTGACACCTCTGCGTCTCTTCTGGACAATGGTTTTCATTGTCTACGCTAGGACAGGCTCGCTGAGGACACTTCTCAGCAAACATCAGGGCAAACAGCTCCTCCTCAGTCAGATTTTGAACCTGGAGAAGCAAGGCTCTGATGGACCTCCACCACCACTGCTGGAAATACAGAACGAGGCAGCACAAGGAGAGAAAAAAAGCAGCACGGTGCTTTATCAGCCCATCATAGCTGCAGCGACACGCTGCCAACAAGTATTTACACAAGCAAAGGTCAGTAGGTGTGACACGGGTGACAGCGTTCACCCATAAACTCCATTTTCTGCCAACTTCCCAGCCCTGCACCCCACTGAGAACCACAGACGCTGCCTGGTCCAAGAGAAGGACGTGCCAAGGCCACCCCAGAAGACAGCAAGTTAACAGAGGTAGAAAAATCCCCATCTAGCCCTAGGGGAACGGCCCCTTCCTGCACGGCACCGCTGCACTCAGATCATTTCTCAGATCTGAAGATGCCCCATGAAAGACCGGTTGGGTACAATTTGCTGCAGCCACGGTGCTGCTCTCCGAGTACATCTGGAGCTGGAAGGGAAAAGGACAGAAGAGATGCTGCAATCGGTTCCACATACCCACTTAGGTCTGTGCACAGCGAGGAAAAAGGTGATGCCTACAGGAAAGCCAAGGTAGGACGTGCCCATGCAACATGACCTGGAGGACACAGCAGCGCTAGCCACCATACCTTTCAAACCGGTTTGGGAAGCAGGAAGAAACGCCGCTTTCTATGGACCATGGGCTTTAAAACACTCCTGTCACCCAGCACTCCCCACCAGAGGCTCAGGAACCGTCCATTTCCTCTAATAAATAGCGCTTTTTCTTTTGTACTCACCGAGTGTGGACTTTTCAACTTAAATAGCAAATAGGCTCAGGAAAAAAAAAAAAGTAGCTGTAGCCAGTGGTCAGATTAAACGGGTAATAATAAAATTATCAGCTGACTGGTGTTATAGGCTCTCCTATCAGTCAGTCACAATCCGGTCCAGTCCTAGTACACTCCCTGAAGAGCTGCACCTTGTGCAATAGCTTAGTCATCATCTTCCTTGACAGCTACGCGCTTGCAAATAGATTACAAATCCACTCACATTTTCCCATGAAAATTTTCCGCTCCACCCTGCTACAAGCAGGACGGGAGCTGAGCTGAAGAGCAGGGGAGGAGACGGCGCTTTTATCTCCTGGACTCAATAACTTCCTTCCTGTGCGGTTGCAGGCAGACAAAAGACACCTTTTCACATCACAGACAGGAATGAGATGTACTAAAATTTGTCACATCCCTGAAATAAAATACCCTGCTTACCACTTTCAGCCCATACGAGAGAGTGTAAAGCAGAACTAAGCCACTATTTCTTTCACAAGAAACCCTGGCAGGGTGAGATTTGGAAGGAAAAGAATAAGGAGGTCAAAATAACTCAGGCTCGGTTTATATTGCTCTGGTAGGTGACACAGCTAAACACAAGATGATAGCGCTGGACCAAGGTACTTCCCCTCCGCAGGATGAGAGCTGGATCGTTTCTGGAAGCGCCATGAATCACGCGCATAAATATACCAGGCTTTACAAGCCTTCGACACGCACGTAATTCTGAACTCAAGCTTTACTTTCCCCTGGGTCATTCAACACATACTCGACGAGCTGGACACCAGTTAGGCAGGCTGAGAAGGTTAGTTATTCAATTAATAAGTACAATCCAAAAATGAGAACTCATTTTGCTGAGCAACATCAACACGCCTCTTCCGAGACAGAAAAGCCCTCCCCAATGCTCAGTTAGTCATTTAGCCACAACTTGAAGGAAACCAGGAGTTTTGCTCTATTTCCGCAACTTTACGGCATAAAAGGGCTTAAAGATGTTTCCTGCAGCGGGGGAGCGGTTACCGACCTACCGGCTGTTCTCAAGCAGAGCAAAGATTTGCAGGATTGCCGGGCACGAGTGGATCCAGACAGCGGGATGAGCCAGGAGGGAGGGGGAACAACGGGAAAGGGCAAAATCCTGCAAGAAGTGCTGCTTTCTATACTTCACTACCACTGAAAATCCTGCACACCCCACAGCGAGAGCAGCAGGGAGCTGTTAATGCTAGCAGAGGGCCCTGCTATTTATAATAGGGATTATTAGTGCAAGAAAACGAGTAGCTTGCTCATATTACTAATTTACAGACACTTTCTCCGAGCTATAATGCAGCCTCAGCGATCTGCAAAGACGAGGTTTCATTTGAAAAGAAACAATGCTATTCTTCTAAATAAATCTTCTTGGGAAGGGGAAGGAATTTCATCTACTACTTCTCTTCTGTAACAGGAATTTAGACCTGTGAATTTCGATAAGCAGGGCAGCCACAAAGCACTAATGAAACCAAAGAACATCGAAGAAAACAAGGAGAGCTCCATAAAAGTAACTAATTTATTTCTGATTACCCCACAAGCCTTACAGTTCCTGTCCATCCTCCCATCTCCAACACATTGCACAGCAAAATTCAAGGCTTGAAGCTCCCAAACTATTTACTTGCATTATATAGTCATAAGAAGAGACAATATTGCTTGTGTTAGAAAGAGTCAGAGAAGCAGCTTTCCAGAGGTTTTCCCATGCATACGTGCAACACAAACCTTTTCTCTTTTTCCCTGTTTTCCGAAGTATCTAAGAGACTTACTCAAAAAAACCACCTTTAGTTGAATGGAAAGCATTAAAAAGGATCATAAGATTTGCATTCTTTAGCACCTCAGACTTAGTTTCCACAGCCGTGACGTCCCTTTCCAACACCCCAAGAAGCTTCAAATACAGGATGCCCATATTTGAGTGGATTTTGGTATTTCTCATACCAAGACGATGGAGCATCCAGGTCAACAAGACAACAAGGCTGCAGAATCGATGCATTCCCAGGAGATCTCTGCTTAATTTTGCTGTATGGATAGACACCGAACGAAGCCACAGTCTGCCCAGTACCTATATTTAGGGCTTAGGTTGACCTGACAGTGCTCCCATAAGCTCATTTATTAAGATTCACTTATTCATTCTCATATAATCTCATTAGACCGCAGCACACAGGCAGTAGCGGCAACCAAGAGAGGCCGAGTTCAAATGTAGGGAATCTGGCCCAGATGCTACTTTAGTTCTCACGTGGGTGGAAAAAAACCCTCTCGCAGCAGAACGGGAGGAATTGTGGATGCCTGTGTAGTGTCTCCCTGCTCGGAGCAGCACCCGGATCCGCTCTGCGACTCCCCCCACCACCTAAAGACCAATTCTTCAATTAAAAAGCCAAGTCCATCTCAACATACAGTCCTTAGCGATGCCAGGGCTGCTGCTTCCACTCCCGACCCACTGGAAATACCCCCCACCATCAAGTAGGAATCCAAGTCTCCCAGGCAGTGCCCACACCAACAGAGATAAATGTGTTCCCAAACCAGCGTGAAAAAAGCTCCAGCAAGTCCACATTGTATGAA
The DNA here is from genome assembly GCF_036013475.1 of Columba livia. Taxonomy (NCBI): domain Eukaryota; kingdom Metazoa; phylum Chordata; class Aves; order Columbiformes; family Columbidae; genus Columba; species Columba livia. The sequence continues at coordinate 4,063,222 of NC_088606.1, forward strand.
ATTGCCCTCAAGGCTCCGTTCTGGCAAGAAATACAAAGTTTTCAGAGCTCAGAAGTACCCGCTCTTCAGCAACCAGCTGAAGCTCAGGCATGAGAACAGGAAGCTTTTACATTTCTAAACACATAAATAAATACTATTTCTTTTTTTAAAGGCATTATGTATTTTGCTCGCTTGGACATCTTGTATAACAATGAGAGGAGAAACAGATTCCCAAGAGTCATGAGCTGGTAATTCTGCAATCTGTCATCTCCGTAGTTTATGCACAGTCATTAACAAAAGTGATTTGTCTGGGACAGATTTATCCCGGCAACTCCCTGTCTCATTAGCCTAAAACAATCACTCAAGGAATGTCAAAGAGTTCGAGAGCTTAGTGCAGCCCCGCCAAAAATATCCATTTTTAAAAAACAGTCCAATCCTGCTGGTTTGCCAACACCGAGCAGGAAGCTTAAGAGCCACATGCAGATGCATAAAATTCCCTTTATATTAAAAAAGGTTTTGAAGGGTAAGGCGAAAGGTTTTTCACTGTCAAGGAAACCCTGGGAATATTGACAAGACAACAACAGGAGGAGACTTAAAGACTCTGACATGTTTAACCTATCAAAACAAGTGGTCAAGAGGGGATCCGATTGCTCCCTCTAATTACATCAGGGAGGGAAAACAACCATTTAAACCTAATGGAAACACTGGAACAAAAGCAAATTATTTGAACTGGCCACAAACATCATAAGGATGGAAATTCAGCAAGACCTGGAGGAGATTCTCCAATGCTCTCCCATGGAGACGAGGACAAAGAATGAACCCACCAAGTTTCACCTTAAAAGCAGTTATGTTATGAAAGACATCCATGGCACGGATGGGCGCTATAAATGGGGAAAACTAAACCTGATCGGGGGCTTTCTCCCGCTCTTGGTTCGTATCGGCTGCTCGCTGCTGTGACTTTTGGAGCAGATAAGAGGGAATGAAGAATTCCTCTCCTCCTGCTGCTCTGTGTTCTTTTTCCCCTCCCCTCCAGGACAGCACGGGGGGTATTCACGCTATTTACTCAGGCACGTAACTGGGGTATGATCAGGGAACTAAACTTGGGAGATGAAGCTCTCGAGAAGTCAATGGTGAGAAGTGGGTGTCTTGGCAGCAGCGGGGGAAGGGATTAGGAGCAACCAAGTTTGATGCTTAAAATAAAACACATGTCCTCTCCCCCCCCCACAGTGTCCTTATGCTTAAGGGTCTTGGCCAAAAACGTATTTCATCTATAGTCATCACTTCTGAAATTCACAGGCAATTTCAGTTTCAGGAGGATTTTGTTAACTCTGGGTTTACAGCACTGAGGGTCAAGCCATGATTAGACACTTTTGAGCCAGAACCACCTCATCTCCAACAGCGAGAGCAGCTGATGCAAAGGAAAGCTGCTCTGTGGCCAACCCGAATAACACCACAGCGTTACCCCAGCGTGAGCAAGTCTTTCCTTTCTCTTCAAAAGCTGTCAAAAACAAAGTAGTTAGCAAGCTAAGTTATCTGGAATAGGGGGCTTATGGCAGTGGGGGATAAAGGACCAAATTAAAAGCTAATTTTGAGTTCTTTTCTCCTCCTGAGAGCAGAAAGCATCTCCTTGAGACTGGCTCAATAAGGGGAGGGGGGGAAAAAAGGAAAACTAACAAAAAAGGTATTTGGTAATAACTCTTAACAGAGAATTAATGTTCCTATCCAAACCCCAACCTTTCCCTGCTGCAGTTACACACAAAAGTTATTTTAATCACAGCATGCAGAAAGCAGCATCAGCATATGAGGCAAGAGAAAAAATATGTGGTAAAGCAAGTTGCATGGCCTGTTCGCGGACACAAATTACAGCGCGGTTAGAGGGAAGAGGTCCACAAGGCAGAGAAATGCTTCCAGCCCAAACCGAACAGGGGGATGTCAGTGATCCACTGAGGGAACAGGCAAGAAAAATACCCAAAAGAAGGTGGAATGTGGGAACTGAATCCCCATTTAGCTTTCGCAGCAATCAATTCAGACTTTGCAGTGAGGGATTTCTGCCTTGTCATAAGTAAAGAGATGTTAAACAGAACCTGTCAGTTATGTCTACAAAATACCATGTGTGTTGCTGGACAGAGGCGGCAATGAAAATACTTTAAAAGAAAGAATTTTAAACAGAAAAGAATTACAGCAGAGTATCGGCTCCGCTCCTCTTCCACAAAGCAAGAAACCATCTTCTTCCAGTCTAACAGTGATCTCCAAACATCCAGCAAAATCTTTGGGGAGCAAAAGGTTATAAACTGAAGCCTATGCAGCCAGGTAAACGCACATCACTAGAAACTGGCGTTTGGCATTGCCTAATGCAAAAAAGGCACTGTGCCGCATTACTCTTAATAACCATTTAATTAAAATACTTCATCAACTGAAATAAGAGATAGAGCTTTGCCACCTTAACTTTTCTTCCCCTCCCAATAACCTGCACACCAGGGAAGGGTTCCAGGGAAGGAGTAAGCTGTGAGTAGAGGAGGAGTAGAGCCAGGGTGGGATATTAACACCTCCGGGGTTAACACAGCTGCACACAACCCATGCAGGTGCTACACCAAGGGACAGAGGTTACTTAAAAAAACAAAACACCCCCGGTGAACATGAGGAACAGCAGCGTATTTTACTGCATTCGGTTAGTGCCAGCACATGAATACAAAACGCGCCAGAGCGTTTCAGCTTCACAAGACTTTGCAAGGCCACTGCAGCACTGGGCTCACACCTGATGTTACCGGGAGGCTGAAAGCCACGGGAAATCCTTAAAGAAATCAGATTTTGGGGGTTATTTTATTTTAACTCAGCCGCCCTTCGCAGCTTCGTGCCTCTGGCGGGGCGCAGGTAACACAGCCCCACAGAAAACCACCGACACAGTATTTTTTTTTGTCCTGTTTTTTACCGGTGAACTTGGGCTCGGGAAGGTTACAGGGAGACGTGCTGGAAGGCTCCGAGCCCCACTGCCCGCAGCCGCCCCACGGCCACGGGTGGGACCCGCTTCTCCCCCCGGAGCGGGGCCCGCGGCGCCGCCACCGCCCTCACCCCCCCCGCTTCCCCGCCGGCCTCGGGAGGGACCGCGCAGCCGGAACCCGCCGGCCGGGCCGCAGCCCCGGGTCCGCCCCGCCGCCCACCTGCCGGCGCCGCCCGCCCGCGGCCCGGCCACGCCGAGGCCTAGGCCCGCCGGCCCTCAGCGCGCAGGCCGCGGGCAGGCCCCGCTACCGGCCCCGCGCACCGGGCCGGGCGCTGCCCGAGCGGGACTCACCGTGAAGCGCGACGGGCCGAGGCGGGCCGGGCCGTGCGGAGCGAAGGGAGCGGCGGCAGAGCCGGTGCCTGCGCGGCGCTGGCGGGCAGGAAGGGAGGGAGAAGGGCGGGAGGGGGCGGCACCGCACGTCCGCCGCGTCTGCCGGCCCCCCCGCCCGTTAAAGGCGCGACGCCGCCGCTGCCTCAGCCGCGACCCGCCCGCAGGGGTCCCCCAGCCGCCTCCCCTCATGCCAGAGCCCCCCCAGGCGTGGGGACGCCCCCCGCGGTGACCCACACGGATACCCACGGAAGGGGGGGATCGCCCACCCGGAGCTGCCCCACGCAGGTTGTCCTGCGTGTGTGGGAACATCCAGCCAGACCCCTCCCGTGGGCATGGGGATCGCCCCCCGGAGCTCCCCAAGCGGGGATCCCCCTTCTGCACGTGGGGATCAGCCACCAGACCTCCCCCACCCACGGACAGGGATCACACCCCCGTAGTCGTCCCCCACCCATTCGTGGGGATCACACACCCAGACCTCCCCCAACCAGGGATCTCCCTACCCAGGGACAGGGATCCCACCCCCCTAGACCTCCTCCACGCAGGGATCCCCAAGGGATCTCCCCACCCAAACCCCACCCACGGACAGGGATCACACCCCACTAGACCTCCCCCACGCAGGGATCTCCCCACCCAAGAACAGGGATCCCACCTCCCAAGACGTCCCCCATCCATTCATGGGGATCACACACCCAGACCTCCCCCACGCAGCGATCTCCCCACACAAACCGCACCCACGGACAGGAATCACATCCCCCTGGAGTTCCCCCACACAGGGATCCCCCACCCATTCGGTGAGATCACCTACCCAACCACCCCGCACACCACCTCCCACCCGTGTTTCTCGCCCGCGTGCGTACATCCACCCAGACCCCACACAGGGATCACCAGGCATCTCCCCACCCACGCGTGGGGTCCACCACCCCCACAGGGATCCCACTGCCTAGACCCCCCATGCACAGGGGTCCCCCACCCAAATATAGGGATCACCCACCCAGACCCCCTAATTAACCACCCACACTCCCTAATTAACCCCCCCAGTGCCACCGGCTCCATCCACACCCCTTTGCACCCCCATTCCGGGAGCTGGCAGGCACAGCGTACCCCAACACCTTCCCCACGACACGAAGGACACGTCCCCACGACCAAAAACAGGGTTTGCCCCTATATTTCCCTAAATTGCCTTAAAACTGCCTGGATCTGCCGCGCAGAGCAGCCCCGTTCCCAGCACACGAAGCACCAGTTCCATCACACTGAGTCTGCGATCGGGGGGGAGCTTAAACTGCTTTTTTCAGCTCCGACTTCTTAAAGCCTTGACTTTTACTTCCCTCTCACGTGGATCCTTCCCAAAACACTCACGGGACAGATTTATTTCACCTTAAACATCGCAAAGAGCTTGTGCGTGAGCTCAGCGGCTGACCACAGATCGGTGGGTACCCACGGGGAGGAAAATTGATGCTCTGCCACGTAGTTATTCGGGGACAATGAAACCATGTAAGAAGCCACCAAGGGCTCCATCACTTGTGGACTGTCTTTAACTCAGCTTCCTGGAGCTCCAAATGTTGACGGGGAAAAGCAAACTCCTGTGAGCGAGAAAATTCATGGTTTTTTGGCACCAGGAGAGGAAGTGATCCTTCCCCTGTACTCTGCATTGGGGAGGCCACACCTGGAGTGTTGTGTTCAGTTCTGGGCCCCTCAGCTCAGGAAAGAGATTGAAGTGCTGGAGCGGGTCCAGAGAAGAGCAACACGACTGGGGAAGGGACTTGAACACAAGCCCTATGGGGAGAGGCTGAGGGAGCTGGGCTTGTTTAGTCTGGAGAAGAGGAGGCTTAGGGCTGAGCTCATCACTCTCTGTAACTACCTGAAGGGCAGTTCTAGCCAGGTGGGGATTGGGCTCTTCTCCCAGGCATCAGCAATAGGACAAGGGGCCATGGGCTTCAACTCTGCCAGGGGAAATTGAGGCTGGAGATTAGGAAGCAATTCTGTGCAGAGAGAGTGGTCAGGATTGGAATGGCTGCCCAGGGAGGTGCTGGACTCGCCGTCCCTGGAGGTTTCTAAATTGAGATTGGCCATGGCACTTAGTGCCATGATCTAGTAAACGGACTGGAGTTGGACCAAGGGTTGGACTCGATGATCTCTGAGGTCTTTTCCAACCCAGTCGATTTTGTGATTCTGTGGTCAGGACCAGCATCCCGAGCCCAGCTGCAACATCCTCAGTGGCTGGCTGCACTGCAGCAGGGAGGCAGTCAGCACAATGGAGTTATCCCAGCAAAAACTGGGGGTGTCTGGTGTCACCCCAGGGCTTTGCATGCGCCCTCGCATCATTTCTTAAGACCTCTGGTAATGAAGAGTCTAGTTTAACTTCCACCCCCTGTTGCTCATAGCAAACAATTTGTTTATTTGTCCCAAAGCATCTTTGAGAAGTCAACTGCTCTGCAGTGTTCAGTATCAAAGAGGGATTTGCATCAAGCTGCACTAAGAGCTCACTATTACCTTCTTCGACCAGTTGTGTGTGTCGCTCAGCTGCAGGCTGCTGCATTTCGTAGAATCACAGAATCATTTGGGTTGGAAAAGACCCTCAAGATCACCAAGTCCAACTGTTAACCCACCCCTGGTGCTAACCCATGTCCCTGAGAACCTAATTTATGTGTCTGTTCAACCCCTCCAGGGATGGTGACTCCAGCACTGCCCTGGGCAGCCTGTTCCAATGCCCCACAGCCCTTTGGGGAAGAAATTGCTCCCAAGATCCAACCTCAACTTCCCCTGGTGCAACTTGAGGCCGTTTCTTCTTGTCCCATCACTTGGGACTTGGAAGAAGAGACCAAAACCCCTCCGCCCTCCAAGCTCCTTTCAGGCAGTTCAGAGATCAGAAGGTCTCCCCTCAGCTCCTGTTCTCCAGCTGAACCCCCAGGTCCCTCAGCCGCTCCCATCACACTTGTGCTCCAGCCCCTCACCAGCTCCGTTCCCTTCTCTCAACTTGCTCCAGCACCTCAAGGGCTTTCCTGTAGCGAGGGGCCCAAAACTGATCCCAGGATTGGAGGTTTGGCCTCCCCAGCACCCAGCACAGGGGGATGATCACTCCCTTAGTCCTGCTGGCCACACTATTTCTGATTTCCAAACTATCCAGAGCCAACAAAGGCAGTGGCACAAGACGGAGAAGCTGTGCCTTTGCATGCAAAGCCAGGAGTGCCCAGATCAAGGCCACGCCGGTGGTGGCATCCATGGGGATGTGCAGGAGGCAGCCGCTCTGGACGTGGGACCAGCCATCAGCTGGCGAGACAGCATTTGCTGCTTCACCCCAGAGCTCCCCTGGCTCAGCACGGCCCGGCCGGTCGCTCCGCTCTCGCAGGAACGCTGCTGAGAGCAGCACGTGAGCCAGCCAAAGGCCGCATCCGCACCCCATACTTGCAAGGTGCAAATTTAATGCCAAATCTTGCTTATATTAACCATTTAGGTAGCTGCAGTGCTTGTGGCAGGGCTCAACAGTAGGAGATTTTGATTGCTTTTGTCCACAGCAGAGCTGCCGAGCTGGCATTGGAACCAAATCGCCGATTCCCAGGAATGGGAACAGATTTGCTGCCCCACGGACAGGGGGATGCGCTGCCCACAGGGGCCGGGGCTCCTGCCAACAGGGAGAGAAAACCTGGGAGAGAAGAGAGTGCAAATCCAGCTGCTACAGCTAAAGAAGCTTTCAATTTTTCCTCTGTCTTCCAGGACTCAGAGGCAATTGCCCCACTGCTTGGTCACTGCTTGCTCTGAAGAACACAGCGCTTACTGCCGGCTCAGAAATTTCTGGTCCTTCATGTATCTTATACATTTGCCACAACATCACAGCAGAAGGCGTGATACAAGGACCTGAAAATGCTTTTAAATCGTATGTTGCGTCCCATTGCCCCCAAGGTGTAAGGCAATAAACCATCTAAATTGCATGGACTGAGAAACCTGGTGGGAAAACTCACTGGAGAGCAACCGCTGTGCAGATCAGGCAGCCAGGCTAATGATGCTGAATGTCCCCAACTGCAGGGAGGAAGTAATGCAAACAGCTGCTGAAATCCCAGTCGCATTAGGCAGCCGCTCATGGGGAAAAAGAAAAGGTTTCAAAATGCCGCAGGAGCCCCAAGTCATTAGTTTTGTCAGGAATTTTGCTTTCTCAGATCACGGGGAAAAAGCTTTCAGATCTGTGGGTTCAGAGAAAGGCGAGCTGTGCACATAGTGGGGCTGAAAGTCATGGCAGCTGGTTATTGTGATGTTAGCATTTTATATAAGAACGCGAGACATCCTCACCAACGCCAGAAACAAACACCCCCCAAGTTTCAACACCTCACTGATTCAGCTTCTCTTTCCAGAAAGGGAAACAAAAAGATGACCAAAAGCTGGGTTTTCTCTTTTTATTCACTTTTTAAATATATTTATAATCATAAATTCCTGCAATTGGTAAGAAGTGGAAATTAATACATAACACACACAATGTGCCAGAAAGACTTCAGCTTCTGTTAAAGGTCACCAAAATGACTACAATTTTCTTCTCAGAGTAGTAAACTATGACGACTCCACTGCAGAAACTTGAGCTACATGGAAAAAGACGTTTGATTCAATCCAACTGTAAGGGAATAAAACCACATCTGTCCTAAGAAGCATCTGTCAGCAAAAATTATGCTGGAAACTCTTGTGAGAATAATAAAAGCTTGTAATAAAAAACAACGGTCCAAACCATGACATTGTATGTGACCAGTATAAAAATCCACCAGGCTAATACAAGTCTCCACATAATCCATGAGCTATCACAATGTATGTATGTTTTTAATTAGGCGGAGATGATCACGGTCACATTTTGTGCTGCTGAAAATCCAGCTAATAAAGTGAATTTTTAGGAGCTGTTTCAGAGCTCACTGAAAAAATAATGCACGTTTATAAACTACGTTCACCTTCAGTTTCTGGATTTTGCCATTATAACAGAGAACCGAAAAGCCCAAAATGGGGTTTAAGATTCTGCTGTGCAATTCTGTCACCTTTAAGGAGGAGCAACTGTGAGCAGCACAATTAAAGACACCCAGATAATTCAGTGCCCATCTGATTGACGTTTCCAGAGCAATCAGACGTAAATCAGGACTTAGGAGAGTTTCCCTTCAGGCTGTTCAGTCCCCGCCTTCTAGCACAGGCCTGGGACTAACCGCTCCAAACTCGCACATTTGCAATGAGAAATGGAAATCCCATGGGGAATCCCAAGGGGAAACCCCTTTCTTTCCCTCCCCAGGCTGCTGTGCCAACACCAGACGCCCAAGCCACGTACATCTGCTCCCGAAACGCTGTGGTTTATACCCAAAATAGCAGCACCCTAAATCCCCCCTCAGCTCAAGACAGAGCCCTTCCGACTGTCCTATGCGCTAACACGTGCAAAAATAAACCAAGCACCTAAATCCTTGCACGATCAGGGCCGGCCATCAATTGGAATAATCCCATTTTCAAGTTACTAATTATTGTTATGGCTATATTGCACAGCTTTAATTATTCTTTTCTTTCCAAAAGAATTCAATCTTGACCAAAAAGCAACACCTTTAGCTGGAAGAGCTCACTGTAAATCAAAAAGGTATTTGCTGTGACTCCAATGGGTCACCAGGTCCAGGCCACAGAGGTGGAATTTAATTTCTAATCTGGAGATTTCCAGCCTTCAGTATCAGATATAGCCAAAGGGATCACAGGGAAGCTGGGCAGAAAAGCAGCTTTCCGAGCAGCACTATAATAACCAGGCTTTGAGTTCACATTGGAGACTGTTGCAAAGCAAGTTTCGAATATTCTTCCTTGCCAGCATCCTAGCAGAAGGTGATATTTGTTTAAGATTGGACGGGTATTGTTAAGCAAAGCAAACAAAGAAATTACGCGGAAAATAGCTCGTCTCCTGTAAAACAATCCCTGTGCGGTACCACTGTGACAGTTCAAATCCTTTTTCCCATTCATCATTCCAGTACCTAGTTGTTATTTATGCTGTTCTACATTCATCTACAGCAGGTTCTAAATTAATGCTTTTCTTCATTAATACCTACAGAATGAAGATATTTTCCTTTGGGAAAAAAAAGGTCATGTTTGCAGCATCAAGGCAATTCTGCTTCTAAGCACAGGCCTGTAACTCAGCTGAAACGCAGCAGGATGGGCAGCAGAGAGAAATAATACGCAGTGAGAGCTGGGGGAAAGAAAAGGAATGGAAAGTCAGACAGACCTTCTGCTCCAAGGGCTCCTTCAGTATGAGGACAGGGTGTCCCAGCGCCGAAACAGCCGGCAAGGCTGGCTCAGCATGTTTTCCTCCCGCAGCCGGGGAAGGACATTGATTGAGCTCTGCGAGGCGTCGCGGGAGCAACGTGTGTCAGGCTGTGACAAACTTTTAAGGAGATGTGTGGCAAACACGCTCCTAGCCTGTCTGGATAAATCACAGAGCGCAGGAGCCATCCCAGCTGTTCATGCCACCGCAGAGTAAGGGAGTATTAAAATACTTAGCGGCTACACAAGGGATGCGGCCACCTGCCTGGTGTGATGAGTGTCACGCCAAAGGGGATCTTCATTCTCTGGTCTTGATTTTGCCACTGCGGGTGGTGACATGAACCTGCATCCCAAGGGCGGCTGGAGACTTGGAAATGGTGCAAATCCTTGGGTCTGAGGAGAGGTCATACGGATCGCCAGCACCCCAGGAGATACAGTGACAATTGCCAGAAGTGTCACAAACTCACCTTACATCCCTCTGTGAGTTGCTGGTTTAGCTCCTCATCCTTAAAATGAGCAAATATTCTTCTCTTCACCTATATAGCTCATCTTTTTAGATAGTGACGAGACTCTCCCTACCATCTGCCCACACTGTGTCTTGACTTGTACAATCATAGAATCACAGAATGGTTTGGGTTGGAAGGGACCTTCCCAGCTCATCCAGTGCCCCCCCTGCCATGAGCAGGGACATCTTCACCAGCTCAGGCTGCTCAGAGCCCCGTCCAGCCTGGCCTGGGATGTCTCCAGGGATGGTTCATCCACCACCTCTCTGGGCAACCTGGGCCAGGCTCTCACCACCCTCAGGGACAACAATTTCCTTCTCATGTCCAGCCTGAATCTCCCTCCTTTAGTTTAAAACCATCACCCCTTGTCCTGTCACAACAGGCCCTGCTCAAAAGTCTGTCCCATCTTTCTCATCAGCCCCTTTTAAGTCTGGAAAGGTATTGTAAGACATCTAAGAGTTTCTATCATGCTATTTGTAAAGCCTGGAGGACAGAAAGGGTTAAGAACAAACTCGGATTCTCTAGAGAAAATAGAAAGGCACCAGAGAAAAAGCCAATTCAACTGATTTTACCCAAAGGGACAGAAGGAGGTTTAGAGGGTACTTTATAAAATGTCACAGACAAAAACATTATTGTCCTACAGGGAAAAACATACCCATTAACAAATCAGGTGAGAGTCGAGTGAGATGTAAGAGGTCTGAAACTGTTGCATTCCTCAACGCCTTTAAACTGCCTGTTGTTGCACACTTCATTTATTTTGGACAGCAGCTTTGCCCACACCAACGTGGGAGTAGAGGGGACTGTAAAAACACCTGGGGATAAATGTGAGTATCTTTGTTGTTAATAGACAAAACCTAATGGATCTGAGCAACATCATGTGTGTTTTAAAGAACAGCCAACTTAGGACCCTCTCGAACTGACGCCCATCAGGGTTCGTTGTTTTCCTGAAAGCATCACTGAGTGTACCTGAGAAACTTTACCTGAGCTCTGCCAAACAGTCTGAGTGGAAACAGAGCTCAGGGGAGCTGCTCCCCTATTAATGAGCCGGGTAAATGCCCACTGAAGGGAGGCCAAAGCAATCACAGCATTTAATTATTTCTGCCAGGTTGCAGATAAGTGGGGAGGGGAGAATGACACCTTCATAAGGAAGGGCACTGTGACAAGTCAGCTGCTTTTACAGCTTGCAGATGCCAAAAATATGTAAAAATATTCCATAATCATATCAATTGGATTGTATGGGAATAATTAATTGCATTCTACTTCTATACACCGACCATAACAGCTATAGTATAAGAAAGCACTATGTCTATAGTCAATGCCGTAACCTGTCCAAGGGAAACAATTAACAATAAAAACTGCAAAGACGACGAGGCAGATCCGAATGGAGGGATGAGGCTGTACCGAAAGGGATCTCAGGCTGGACTGACAAGGAGCAGAGCTGGGCAGGGACGCCGCCGTCACGGCTGCGCTGCCCACGGTCATTGGAGACCACGGGCAAAGGGCTGAGGTGACAGGAACGTGACCACGTTAACAGTTAATTGCGCATGTTAAACACACAAAAAGGTCAGGGCAGGGGGGTGGGAGCTTCTGCTGGCATCTGGCAGCATTTTTTGGAGAAGTCCCATTTCTCCTGAGGTCCTCGTTGACTCGGGAGCGCTGATTTGCTTGCTGTTAATTGGAGAAAGAGGTAATGAGAGCTGACTAATCACCGAGCTGTGCACCCCGCGGACTCGTGCTGGTGTCAGTCGTTATATCTCGCTAACTTTCTTGGCTTTGCAGGGATTTCAGTGACTGAGCAGCACCCTTCCCTAGCTCATAGTATTTGCATAATATCCAGCTGTCCTCCCCTATACAATAAGCCAGTAAAACCCTAGTGCTGACGTAACTCTGCTGACACAGCAGCAAAGGCATCGCAGTATATGCTTTAATTCCTGGAGAGCTCTCACTGAAGGTCCTGGACATCCTAATGTCATTGCTCATGTCTTCAACGTCACTGTGACTCCTGCAAAATAAATTGAGGTCCATTAGCAGCTGCTGTATGTACACCCTTCTGTTTTTCTGTGCAAACATGCATGCATGCTATTACTATATTGTTTGGCTTATTTTCCAGATAAGGCATAAAGGATCCGTATTTAATTGCAGCAGTAAGTTCAGGGTATGAGACACAGCGTTTGCCTTCGGAGCGATTTGTCACAAAACTTGGAGGAAAAGAGCAGCAGTCAGATGATCCACCGCACACTCACCTCGTTTAAATGCAATGCAATTTAGACAGACCGTTTGGCACAAAAATGAGGAAGATGACTTAACAAAAAGCACAGAAGGATACTGCTGAACCCTGGTGTCAGAGATTTGTGTGTGACAGTCATGGGGGAGCTGTCCAAGAAAACCTCTAGCCATTAATTGCTGGGCTGCAATTAAGGTTGCAGCCAATGTTTAACCCCCCCACTCCCCTGTTTTCTGGCTTTATTTTAAATGCAACACAGAAGGAAAAATATAACTAGACCAATGCGCTCTCTCCAACACCGCAGTACAAGATGTCAGAGCCCAGCTGGGCCAGGAAGAGTGGATTTCTATGCAAACAGAATGCCTTCGTTTAGTCAGTTTGTTGCTTTGCACAGACAGGAAAATGAAATGAAGTTAATGGTATAGTTTTAAAGCCGCCATTCAGCCTTTCCATTGAGACAGATGGCTTTTACTTACAGTGCTTCCTCTGGCATTCAGCGCAAGATTTGGCAATCCTCTCTGGGTCTGGTTCTCAGCAATTCTGTGTCATGGGGGCAGTGAGTGCCTTCAGCGCACATAATAGTGCTGTAAAAGCCAGAAAACAACAACAACGAAAAAGGGCCCTTTTCTAGCCAGTTTACCCCTTTTCCATCTGACAGAAGTGACTTTCTTTCCTGGTCCCAAAGTCAAGACATGCTGAGCGCTGAGCTGGTGCTGGTCTCTGCCAGCGAGTGTAGAAGGTGCAGGCGTTAGAGAACAAATGCTGAGAGAACACTTAAGTCTGCAAAAAGCACCAAATCCCCCTTTAATGTCCTTTTCAGGGAATAAGAGATCCCTGGGTTAACTGGGACAACGAAGAGGCAGCTTTACCACCATGTGAAGCTGGGCTGCATTGTTTGATGGAGGGAAGGACACAGATTCATAGAATCACTTTGGTTGGAAGAGACCCTTAAGATCATTGAGTCCAACCATAAACTAAATCTAGTACTAAATCTAAGAACCTTGTCTCCATGTCTGTCCAGCCCTCCAGGGATGGTGACTCCAGCGCTGCCCTGGGCAGCCTGTTCCAATGCCCAACAGCCCTTTGGGGAAGAAATTGTTCCCAAGATCCAACCTCAACCCCCCCTGGCACAACTTGAGGCCGTTTCCTCTTATCCTGTCACTTGCTACTTGGGAAATGAGACCATGGCCCAAGGGGATGAGTGGGAAGGTACAGCTCTTCTTCCCATCACCCACTAAACCTGGGAAATTCAACTGGCTTCTGGCCCAATTTCAAATCATCGTAACCTCGTTTTTGTAAGAGGGTTACTCCTGGTTTATGCAGGAGCGAGTTAAAGCCAAGTATCAAATCTAACGGACCTGATTCTGTTCATATTTACACCAGCATAACCTAATGGCGGTACTATTAATAATTCACAATTAAAAGTCAAACAACTCACTACTGCTCAGTGAATAATCATGGTGGTTTCTTTCCTTCCCTGCCAGTAAATCCAGTATCTACTGACACTGACAAGTGTTGATCTGGTCTCAAATGGAGTATTATGGGACAAATAAGTATGTGAGAGAGATGGTGACACTCGATGCATCTACCTCTGAGTTGCCTCTTGTGATCTTCACCAGCTCCATGCATCCTTCACTCTGCAGAGCCCACCGTCCCCTCTCTGACCCAGCTTTGGGGTCCCCTTCAGCACCTCCCTCTATTTTCATCCCTGAAAAGACAGGAATCAAGGCACAGGGACCAAAACAGGGCTAAATCGGACAGAAGGAATCACCTTCACAAGAAGGCTTGGATTCTGCTGTTGACAGAGCAGCATAGAGCCCTGGGATAATTGGAAAATGCTGCATTTGGACAAATCTTGTGCATAATATATTGCTCCTTTCATGGAACACAATGGCGCTATTAGTTTCTCTTCTATCTCCTCTGAAGGCAGCGAGGGCACCAGGAGATGCAAGTTACACCTGAGCCAAGCTCCACTCTTCTGAGACAACTAGTTTAGCATAAAGCTCAGAAGAGCAGAAAGCAGAACATTGTCAGTCATGAGCTTTTAATTCTCAAAGTAGCTCCTGAAAAAGATAAGATAAAGCCAAACCAGATTTACCAACTTCAAAGCACGCAGCAAGGCATTTACAGCATGCTGCGAGAGAAGCAGCTGGTGAAAGCACTGAGGAATAAAACAGGTAGAGCTTCCTTACGGACTTGCTCCTTGTCCCTTCCAGGTTTGTGGAAGTCTCCTGTGATTAGTCCCACCCCATAACCACATTATAGCATCCAGGTAATGCAGGAATGTCTGCTACAGGAATGTTTAAGCAACCGGAATGCAAGTAGAAGCTCTGGAACTGTCTTCTCCAATTAGTTATCCAAGGAAGACTGATATTGAATGACTCTTACAAAGAACGCACAAAGCGCTTTATTGTTGTACAAATCATCAACTTTCGAAGTAAAATGAACCAATTTGCTAATTAAGACTCATGACAATTCATCATCACAGTAACTACGTATTCGAGATGATTCATCACCCCGTAACTGGCTCCTGCGCTCGGGGATGCGGCTCCTTCCCTGCTCATGACTCACCTTGGCCTGGCTCCGGGCGGCTGCTGCTTTACAAAATGAATTTTAAAAATAAATTTTTAAAAAGGTTAAATAAAAAAAAAAGAGGAATGCCCGGCCTTGAGGAGGAGCCCTCCCGAGGCACAGCAATGCCTCCCCTCCCTTGGGCAGCACTTAGAAAAGCTTTTCCCTACATCAAAGCAACCCTGAGAGCTTGGATCGCCCACACAATGTGGCTCTTGACTCCTCTGGTGATCTCTCCGCTTACTAAATGTCTTCCCTCCTCCTCTGCCTCAAGATGGGTAAACAATCTTGCGCCCGTTCAACAGAGGAGGCACCAAACCTCATGACTTACCCAAAACCACACCCGTCGGTGCCTATGCCGTTTCCAGAATACCCCTATCCAAGGAAAGAAGCAACACCAACATTAAGAGATTAATATTTTGTGTTCATCTCTGACGTAGTCTTTCTCCCTTAAACACCACGGTTTGACCTCTCCATCTCAGGTTCACAAAAAGCAGACAAGTCAGTCCCCGGGAGCTGCAGGATGAACATCTCCAAGGGGTTCTGCAGCGCAACGAGGGACTAATCAGACGAGGAAACCCAAGGTACTGCGGCTGCGATGCTACAGGCAGGGCCACACCAGGGAGACACCACAACACTCCAGCTTCCCACCGCAAGCACAGCAATAGTGTTCACACACTGCGGGAGTGGAACCTCCTGTCCCCGTGGGATGGCACTGCGAGGACAAACCAAAATTCATGTAACGAAGGAGCCTGTGAGGGCTCCCAGCCCTCAGCACCCATCCCATTGTGCTGGCAAAGGCAGCTGTCTGCAACCACCCCGATCACCTGCCAGCCCCGAGCAGGACATTTCAGTTTTAACCGCCTTGAACTGGTCTGAGGTAGCTCCACTGGCCTCCGTAATTCAAGGTGTAACCTCTCCGGGAGTCCTTTCCTTGCTTTGCTGCTCCACTCGCCTCCTGGGTGCTCAGGATGGGCTGTGTGATGTAAATCAACCTGCTGCAGGCTGGATTTTTCTGGAGCTGGGGGAAATTGGCACCTCCGAAGCACCAGAGCAAGGTGAGTCTCAGAAATACCACGAAACCGGCCCAGCAGGCTGTGGTGAGGAGGGAAGGATGCTCATCAGCCACACTCTGCCCCACGGATAAAGGATACAAATCTAATCCTTCACACCTCTGAGGCAGCAAGAAGCACCTAGCAGCACTTCCCAAAGACCTGCTGTGTGCTGGGGCTTCAACAACTTCTTCCAAAGGGTTTCTTCAGCTCATCTAGCTGTTTGCAGGCAAATCTCTCAGTGATCACATTCATCATGGCAGTCAGCACATCCACCAGCCCACACAGGGACAAGGATGTGTCCTCAGCTGCACCTTCACAGAAAGCCATCCATCCGACACCGTACAGCAACAGGACAGGAGAGAAGGAACAAGCCAGACAGCAGCCGCTGGCATCTAGTCAAGCAGCGCCCAAGTTGAGCTGTGTTAGCAGCACAATGCTCCCACAGCATCAAGAAGCAGCATAACACAAAATCCCTCCTGGCAACGCGCTGCCTCGCACCTGAACTCTCCGTACATAGAATCACAGAATAGTTTGTGTCAAAGGGACCTTCCAAACTCCCCCAGTGCCCCCCCTGCCATGAGCAGGGACATCTTCACCAGCTCAGGTTGCTCAGAGCCCCGTCCAGCCTGGCCTGGGATGTCTCCAGGGATGGTTCATCCACCACCTCTCTGGCCAACCTGGGCCAGGCTCTCACCACTCCCAGGGGCAACAATTTCTTCCTCATGTCCGGCCTGAATCTCCTTCCTTTAGTTTAAACCCATCACCCCTTGTCCTATCACAACAGGCCCTGCTGAAAAGTCTGTCCCCATCTTTCTTATCAGCCTCTTTTAAGTCCAGAAAGGCCACAGTAAGGTCTCCCCAGAGCTTCACTTCTCCAGCTGAACACCCCAGCTCTCTCAGCCTGTCCTCCCAGCAGAGCTGTTCCAGCATTGCATCATTTCTGTGGCTCCTCTGGCCCCTCTCCAGCAGGTCCATGTCTGTCCTGTGCTGAGGACCCAGAGCCAGATGCAGAACTCCAGGTGGGGTCTCAAAAGACATGACTTTTTTGAAAACAGAATAGCCTTAAATTAAACCATTGCTCACAGGGGGCTGCAAAAACAGGGATGCCACTGGGGAAAATATCTGCAAGGGAAAGACAGCAGCAAACGAAAGGAAAGATGGTTTCCTCCTCCTCCTCCTCCTCAGCAGCATTAGCAACACTGCCCCAGCTGAGAATAAGCCATTTTGTTGCAATTTGAGGTTTATCACTTTGGACTGAGGCTCTTCTCAAAGGACCAGATGCTCCATATTGCACTTGATGAAGCAGGTGGGAGAAATTAAGGGCACATTACACCTGCTTGCTAAAAAGCAACGGCTAGAGGTGGAGCATTACCTTTGCAAGGCCAAAGTCGCAGCTCTGACTCCCCATTTATCTCCAGCCCTGCAGAGGGGAGCAGGCTACTTTTGGAGGCTCACGTAAAGCGCATGAGAGCACCCCGATTTCTCTACCATTTCCAGAAGATGGAGCAAACCCCGGCGTGGCAGGAAAAAGGCTCAAAAGGGTAAAAATCGTTGTATATAAAAGCCAGCTGTGCGAGGCTCTGCTCTCTGATGAGCTGCACCTGCCCCGGTGCGGCCCCTCGGGGTTAAAGCGGGGCTGGGGGGCGGTGTTTCGGGTCCCGGGTGGGCGGTTGTGCCCATGGACGATGTGTTGCCGCTGGAGCGGTACCTGGAGCGCTGCGGCGGGCAGGTAGGCCACGGGAGACTATTAAAAAGTATAAGTAAAAGAAAACTGTCTGAAGCTGCGTTGGCCGGGAATCGAACCCGGGTCAACTGCTTGGAAGGCAGCTATGCTCACCACTATACCACCAACGCTGCGGCGATTAAGCGGCCCCGCCCGCGCTTTAAGTCTAATACAGTCCTGCCTGAGCTGAGCTTGATTAAGCTGGGCTGCCCAGTGAATTTTGCTGCCTTGCGGAGCTCCTCTCTGTCCCCAGACAGCTTAGCCGGCACCTCCAGTCCGGCCTTGAGTAGGGTGATACTGGGATATAGTGGTCCAGCGCTGCTGGGAGGATGGAGAAGCCGTGGAGGGGCTCTCTGCTGCGGGAGCTTTTTCTCATCTGCTGCTGTGCCTTGCTATGGAGTGGTGTTTGTGAGGGCCAGGCTGTGTACCAGAGTATCTTGGCACTGAGGCAGGCAGGAGGCTCAGATCTTTTCATGCTGGTTGGTAAATGTTTGCAAAAACTTTGGGGTTTTTTATATGAAACAGCCATCCCGGGCTGAGGTGGTTGTAGAGGCAACAGGGTGAAGGACTAGAAGAGAACTGGACTCCACAACTGGGCATCATCTTCACCCAGGGAGTCACACAGAGTCACAGAATGTCAGGGGTCAGAAGGGACCCCAAAAGCTCATCCAGTGCAATCCCCCTGCTGGAGCAGGAACACCCAGACGAGGTTACACAGGAACACAGCTTGTTTATGTGCATCCATTGTAAACTGCTTTTCAGCTCAGAAAATCATTTTTGCACAGGCTGTTTGAATCCAGAGACTTCCCAGTGGCAGTCAGTACAGCCCTCTGCATATGGCCCTATAAAGTATATAATGTGGTGAGGTATAACTAGGGGTTTACAAATGCTGCTGAGCTTTTTGTATTCCAGGCTTGCTGGGACAGTTGATAATAGCAACAACGTGTGGGATACCACTGCAGAAAGGAAAAAAAGATGAGTCTGTTGCTTAAAGCAGCTGGATTTGATTTTTTATTTCTGTGTACCTGGGTTGCAGGGATTCCTGCAGTGAGAGTGAAAATGGCTGTTTCCCCTTGAGCTGCCCCAAACTGGAGTGATCTCAGACAGGATCTATGTGTGAAATCTCCTTCCTGGGGCTGCTGGGAGATGTCCAAAGCGCTATGCAGTTGATGGGGCCTTCAGTGGAGTTAATTAACCCAGAGTCTCTAGCAATAGCCCTTGGCAGCCAGCCTGATATAAACATGGTCTTGTGCCCCCTTTCACAGCCTCTGAGCATCTGGCTAACAAGAAGGCAATCTTCCCCAGCGCTTAACCCTATAAAGGCTTTATTTTTCCCTGACCACTTTTGTGAAAACTTGACGAGAAAGAAACCGAAAGCAAATCTTCCTGTCTCCTTTATGCATTTTACTCCTCTGATGCTTTTCTTGATTTGTTTTTTCAGCTGTTTAATGCTTCCAGGCTACTATTTCTCCATCAGCTTCTTTCTCTAAGCTATGCCACAAACTGTCTGCTTTTCATCTCTTTTGTATTTCTTATATTCTCTGATGCCTCTATGATGTGCAACTAGTCCTACAGGCTCACAGTGATGAGGCTGCTTTTGTGCCACCTTCTCTGCATCACAGCTCATACAAAACTTCCTGATTAGCTCCTGTACTACTAAGTTTTACTCCACTGGAGGCCTTGCAGAGGTTGTGCCTTCCTTTCCCTGTTGCTAACTGGAAGAATATCTGTTTTAAACAGATATATTTTAGCTATTCCATAGCTTATTGTTATTTGTAACTGTTAATACATTTGTATCTGACCTCTCAAAGCTTAGTGCTCCTGGGTCCTGTTTCCTGAAGAGCTGAGGTGTTAAGGTCTTTAAGGGTTTAAGGTGTTAAGGCCTTCTGCCCTAAATGATCTTGTATGGGGCTCTGCACCTGGAAGTCAGTTTTAGAAGCAAGTTTTGAACCTGGGTGTTCATGATGCTTTCAAAGCTAGACCTGATCATGTCGGTATTCAAGCTAGCAAAGGTTCTCTAGGAGAATTTGTCTCTTGGTGGGGGTTTTCCAAGTGCCTACAGGCAAATATGCTGCCGAGTAAGTGGGAGCAGATATCTCTGTGTGCGTGGTTGTGTTCATTGAGTTAATTAGCATAGAAGATAGAGCAGCACTAGCTCAGGGCTGGAAAGCATCAATCTGGAAAACCCGCTTGAGCTTGGGAAGTTGCTGCCAACTTGAGGGTCTTGGTCTTGTGCGCTTTCCCCTGTTCTGTTTTGCGCTTGCATTTTTCAAGTCCTTCTGTGTCTCAACGCCAAAAATGCTTAAATGAGCACAAAACTTCTTGTACGGATCACCTGGTCCGGGCTGTCACCTGTGGTGGATATTGGCAGAAACCAACTTCTTGGAAGAAGATTTCCACTAACTAGAAGCTTAAGCCCTAATGCATAAGGGAATAAATCCTTTCCTAGATTCTTGCCTCCTCAATATTATAGTTTTTAATAATAAATACCTGATAAAGAAGGACATTAGTATGCAAGAACTTGCAGATATGTTGCATGCTTGATCTGGGAAAGGATGCTGGCTTTGCTGACTGTGTCTCAAACTAATCTGGTGACCTCCAGCAGTTGAAAAGAAGAAACTCTTCACGATTCTGTGAGCTGCTGCCCTCTGTTGCATAAACCCAGCACAACACTGACACTGTCCCCTGGTAGCAAGTAGAGGAAATAGTAATATACTGAATGGGAGTTGAAGCCAGCCAGAAAATTCCTTGGAGAAAGTCATGAGCGATGGTGTTGGTTATGTGCAGAACCGAGGCACAGCAACAGCTGTGAAGGAGAAGGTGCCAACGCTGTTCCTCCAGTCACTGCTGGAGGTACAATATATAGTATTTCCCAGGTTGTGGTATTGCAGGAGTACCCTAGACCGCCTTTGAAGTGTGGTGGGAAATGCACATCTCTGCTCTCGAAGCTATCTGGATTTTTATATGCTGATGGACAAGCAAATGGCACATTCTCAAATCTTAAAACTATCCTTTGCTATAATATGTATGGGGAAAGATGACTGAAACTCCTAAGTGAACAGAAGATTGATCTTAATTTAACCTCCCAATTAATGTTTTAATACAAGATCCTTAATGACACTTTTTTTTAATTCAAGGATGACCTCTCCACCAGTCTTCAGCTGTTTACTCCCGTGAGCCCTTACGATGTAGACCTCCCAATTCAAGCAACTGAAGATGTGTTGTTCAGCTCTCAATTTAATCAGCCCAAAGAGCTTTCTACAGACTTCTCCACTGTGGATCTCAGCTTTCTTGCAGATATCACCCAAGATAACAAAGAACAAAATCTCTCTAAAGATGGTAGTGAAATGCAAGAAGAACTTGATGAGTCAATACCAAGAAAGGAGGGCAGCAGTGGCATGGATGAAAGGGGCTTGTCGTACCCAGATGCAACTCAACCATCTCCTGAAGCATCTGACTCGTGTCCTTTGACACCAATGACTCCGATGACCCCAGCGACATCTGCATCAGAAAGCTCCGGCATAGTTCCTCAGTTACAGTAAGTTTACGTATTGTATATGCTATATATATGAAATAGTCATAGTTTCACTTAAGCACTGTTCTGACTTCTCATTTGGAGATTGTAGCAGTCACGGTTTGGTCTTAAATAAGTCCGCACTCAAAAAAAGTAGAGGTGCAGCTATTCCTCTTTGAAAAGAGGTGGAGCAAATGAACTGATAATATCAGAAGGCAACTAGATATTGTGCTGATCAGTGCAACATATAAACAGAAAGTGGCACAGAACAATACCCAGCTTAGCAAAACAGGGGGGAGTGAGCTTGATAAATACGCTGGGTGAGTATCTGAAATGCCTCTGGCTGCTTAAGGGGGAGACAGGAGGTGAGGTCCTGTCTCTCTTCCAGGAGACAGGAGGTGAAGTCTCCCCATGGGAGAAGTGTTTGACAGAAACTGTATATGTATAGTATGTGCTGCTGCTTACCTCAGTCTGCAGGACAAAAAGACAAAAATACTTGAAAAGGAGGATTTAATCCAGCAAGGAGGATGTTAAGGATGACAGCAGACTCCAGGGCTTTACAGATGTCAGTCTGAACTGAGAAAGAGGCATGGAGAGAAGTGATAGTAATCCTGGCCTGGGTAGGTCCTGTCCTGTCTAGGCTAGAGCATTTATGGAGTAGTTGATACCTGTAGAGAATAAAATACCTTTTCCTACCTCAAAGTGCTATAGCAACTCTGTCAACACTTGGTAATGGTTTGATTCAAAGCTGTAAAAGACCTCAGTGATGTAGTTCTTGGAAGACACACAAACTTTAGTATTTGGGGACTAATAATTTCATACCTTGTTATATCTCCTCCCGTGAGAAACTGTAATTTTGGTATTGAATTACTTACGTTTTGCCAAAAGTAGCTTAATACTAGAGTGGGAAAGAGGTAGGCAGGAAATTATTTGATGGCGATTATTAATTGGAGTGTGACTTCACGTTAAGCTATTAATGTTGGGGATGGGCTCTGCAGTGGCTTGCTTTTGCAATAAGAGAATTCCTCTCTTATTCCTCAGGAATATAGTGTCAACTGTAAACTTGGCTTGTAAACTAGATCTGAAGAACATAGCTCTGCATGCCAGAAATGCAGAGTATAACCCAAAGGTAAGTCTTAAAGACTCAAAGCTTTACCTGTGTCCCCCTTTTCTCAGTGCTGCTGGGTTCTAACATACAGGCTCACCATGAGCTTTGTCCCTTTTCTAATCGCGCTGTCTTGGCCCATAGGGGAAAACCACAAAATTCTGTAACTGGGGCCTTTTACATTAAAAGAAATACAGGGGACCACAAGGATGTTATTTATTTTCCTTGGAATAAAGCCCTAGCAATGGGATGTTACTAAGCTATTTAAGGAAGGAGATGAGTTCTCCCACTTGTGGCCAGCTACCTACAGCTGAAAGGGCTCAAGCAGCCGTCACTGAGGGGGTTAAAACTCACGCCTGAATTGAAGAACATTACTGGATTCAGACTTTTACATGATAATTCTAGCAAGTGACCTAGACTGTAGAAACTTACTGGGAACAGACTGAGTTTCTGTAAGTGATTTCAGACTGCTCAGCAAAATACAAGGGACAAAGCAGTGGTCCTGTTGACTGTAGGCTTAAGCCCCCTTGTCCTAGGAGGAGTGGAAAATAATTTGGGGTGGCGAAAAAACCCACTTAGACAAAGTAAGTGCATGCTGTGTTGAGCTTTAAAAGTG
The DNA here is from genome assembly GCF_036013475.1 of Columba livia. NCBI lineage: Eukaryota > Metazoa > Chordata > Aves > Columbiformes > Columbidae > Columba > Columba livia. The sequence continues at coordinate 4,086,089 of NC_088606.1, forward strand.
ACAGTTCTTGAAAGAATGAACAGTGATACAGTACCGGCTAAATCCCTCAGCTGGACTGCGACGTCTTCCTTTGAATTTGTAGAGGTTTGCTGCTGTCATCATGAGAATCAGGGAACCACGAACAACAGCCCTCATCTTCAGTTCAGGAAAAATGGTCTGCACAGGAGCTAAAAGGTTGGTTGGTTTTTTCCTTCTCTCTAAAAGTCTGGATCTTGCAGCTATGCCTACATTCTTATGAAACAAGTTAGAAAACCTTGTTTAAATTATCTAGCAAAGGGCTGTCATAATTGCAAGAAAAAAAAGCAGCACTGGTATTGAAAAAGTCTAGCTTAATGATGGCAGCTTAGTAATTACTGAACAGTCTGCTTCTGTACCTGAACACAGATTGAGCTGAGCGGGCACTAGCTGAAAAACTGCTAAAACGCCCAGGAATTGTTAACGGGTTATTTGCATTTCTCATTGACTTTAAAGCAAATTGGGATGAAACTTGTGTCTGTCAAGTCTCTCTTCAGTGTCTGTGTTCACTAGTCAGTACATCCACCTCTAGAGAAAAGGGGAATTGGAGAGAAGTAGAGATTATTTCTGTACTTGGAGGGTCTTTCCCCCAAGTTCAGCAGAATCACAGAATGTTATGGATTGGAAGGGACCTCAAAAGCTCATCCAGTCCAATCTCCCTGCTGGAGCAGGAACACCCAGATGAGGTTACACAGGAAGGTGTCCAGGCGGGTTGGAATGTCTGCACAGAAGGAGACTCCACAACCTCCCTGGGCAGCCTGGGCCAGGCTCTGCCACCCTCACTGGGAACAAGTTTCTTCTCATATTTAAGTGAAACCTCTTGTGTTCCAGTTTGTACCCATTGCCCCTTGTCCAACCATTGGTTGTCACTGAGAAGAGCCCGGCTCCATCCTCCTGACACCCTTTATATACCTGTAAACGTTAATGAGGTCACCCCTCAGTCTCCTCTTCTCCAAGCAGCTGCCTTGGTTTTTGTGTTTCTAAAGTGTCAATGAGATAATGCATTAACTTACAGCTTAGGAAACTTCTTTTCCAACCCCTACCATCATCCCTGACTAGCCAGATGATTGCACTGGTGTTTGTGGTCCATCTCTTGGACCAGCTTTGAGAAGCTCTTGTAAGGAACTGAGAAAGAAACCTCTGAAGAGGGGAACTCCTGAGTGATGCAACATGTTCCAGTGTGTCCAAACAGACCACAGGAAAGTGAATGACAAAGCGTCGTTTTCCTTTTAGCTCAGTGAAGCGATTCTGGGGAGACACGTTTGCTATTTTGAGCAGTAGCAGATCTTTTTCTGGAGGATAGATTAGCACGGTGGTGGCTCTAAACTGACTTCCAGCTTGACAGCAGAGGAAAGCACTAATTGAAGCTGCTTTTCCCCTTCTGCTCTTCCTTCAGTGAGGAGCAATCGCGGCTTGCAGCCAGAAAATATGCACGTGTGGTGCAGAAGCTTGGGTTCCCTGCCAAGTTCCTGGACTTCAAGATCCAGAACATGGTTGGGAGCTGTGACGTGAGGTTCCCCATCTGGCTGGAAGGTTTGGTTCTCACTCACCAGCAGTTCAGCAGGTAGGTGGAAGGCAGAGTTACAACCCCCTGCAACTTGGAGTGGTGTCTTTGTAAGATGCAAACAAGACTCAAATCCTGAGGCTGTGCAAGTCTGGGAAAAGAAAATAAAACAATAATTAGATACTGAATATCAAGTGAAAGATGTGCTCGCTGGTTCAGCAAGCACAGAGTGGCTGCAGATGGCATGTGTTAGAATAAAGACAATAAAGGTTCATCATCTGGGATAACTCCTATTCAGAGTGGGGCACAGGCCAAAATGACCCTTTTCTTAATTGCAAGGATGATGTACAGCAGCAAACAGCAAAGTTTCCAGCACTAAAAACTGCGACTGACACAATTCAACGGCGAATTGTGAATAAACTGCCGTCCTGTGTCGTGTTCACTGTTTTCTCCTCGCAGGAACACCATAAACCAGGGGTGTCAAACTCATTTTCACTGGGGGCTGCATCGGCCTCCCGGTTGCCTTCAGAGAGCCAAATGTCATTTTAGGACTGGATAAATGTAACTACTCCTACATTTATCCCTAAACCATTTGGGGTTGGACTAGATGAGCTTTGAAGGTCCCTTCCAACCAAACTTTTGTATGATTCTATGATAAATATGTGTTAGAACTCTTGCAACCGATAGCATACTGCACAAGTGTTCGGTCACTTCTAGGACAAATTGGATGCACGTTAGATCTGGTGAAGATGAAGGGCTGAAGGACTGCTCAGTTGGTTAATGAAGATATTATCTTGTGCAAAAGCTCAAGTATTTTATTTCTTTATAGTTCACGCAATCTTCGCTGTTGCTGCATGTCAGCAATGCGCACTGGAGATGTGCATTAATCTGAGCATGTTAGTGATCACAATTTTTCTCCTCTCCTGTTACTTCCAAATGCGATATCAAATCTTAGTGGGTATTTTTCTTCACTGCAGACTGTGTCAATAGGAAAATAACCACCCTTGATTAAACACTTCAGGTTTGATTGGAGCAGATCCTAAGCTATCTGAGCCTGGTCTACGCCTGTGCTTTATTTTGAACCTTTAATACTAAGTGGGCTTCTTAACTCTTATCAAACCAGCTGCCTATCTGCAAGGAAAAGGTTTCTAAGCTGTGGGCATGAAGCCAGACTCCAGCTGCAAAATAGAGAACTGAAGATATGGTTTGTTCCTGGGATATCACCTCAGTTTTGTCTGTCTGCATGACCCATTATCCATTGAGTTCAATAAACCTGCAGCTGAGTGGTGGGCAAGCTGTGCCTGCACGATGGGCTTGTTCAGAACTAGTTATTGCCAGCACTGAGGAAAGGAGGGAGATTTTGGCACTGACAAAAATCTAAATTCAGTTGTATCTTTTATTAGCACTGCATTTAATATTTTGCATTTAGTTTGGGGACTGAATATATATATTAAAGATTCATTTGGCTGTCATCTTGTCTTAGTTGCACAAGATGCTTCCTGGTAAGGGCTCTTTGCAGACTAAGAAGGATTGTTTGAAGGCTACAAGAATGGTTTTGATGCTTTGGAAAATGAGATTCAGATGTGGCTCAGAAATACTTACAAATCAGCACGAAGAACTCCCACCAGCTCCAGCTGGGATTACCAGGTTTCCCTTGATGTCTAAAACCTGACCTGTCTTTCTCTGGTTAGGTAGCTAAAAATCCATTTAATTACGCTATTGTTAGTATGATTAAAAAGCACTTTATACATACAACACTGAAACGGTAATTGCACTTTACTAATCTTACCTGCTTGCTTTGAAACAGCTACGAACCTGAACTGTTTCCTGGCCTTATTTATAGGATGGTCAAACCAAGAATAGTGCTGCTTATCTTTGTGTCTGGAAAAGTTGTACTGACTGGTAAGTGGTGTCCCTCTGTGTATCTGTAATTAAGTGCTACCACATCTTCTAAGAAAGGATTTAAATTGAACATTAGTTAAACTGATATCTTGCCACAGTAAAGCCACTCTTTTTTCTATGCTTACTGCTGCTAATCTGTTTCCTGCAGATAAAAATATTAGTATAGTTGCACTAGATTTTCATATTGCTTGATATAGTGTCACAGATTTCCATGTTGTTAAACCTGAGTAATTTTATTCTGTTGAAAGCGCGATGCCACGTGTCAGTGTGCAGAATCCCAACAGGATGCTGACATGCCAGTAACTCCTCAGTCACTTAAATGTGAATATCACAATAAGCAATTTAAAATTGCTTGGACAGGAAGCAAACTTCTTAAAACACTTCACTGACAACATTTAGCTGGGATTATTAGAGGAAAGGGTGGAGACCTAAGAACTTGTTCTAGACTGTTTGGCAAAATGCTCATGAGACAAAAGCTTTGCTAAGTGTGCCCAGATACCTGTACCTCCTATCCCATATCAAAAATGTTAATTCCTGAGTGTATGCACCTAATACTTTTTGTAAAGCTCCTTAAAATACTTGTATTCAGACGTATTGAAAGGTAAATGGTACTTATTCCCAGAGGACTCGAATGCTAGGTGTATATTCACGAGGTAGCTCTGAGATGCAAAAGATGAAAGAGAAGCACCTGCCTTTAGCCAGGGATTTACAATAATAACTGAAGAATGGGGCTCACAGTACAAAGCTTAAATATGTCCCCCCCACACCTCATTAGGTCCAGTAAAATCATACTGGGCTGCACTTGCATTTTTGGGTGCACTAATTGTAACACCCTTGAGTGCAGCAGGACTAAGGTAAGTTCTTGCCCTTCTTCCCATCACCCACTAAACCTGATCTCAGCCGCTTTGGAATCACATGTGCATTTACAGTTGAAAAATATATATATCTATATTTCTTTTAAAAACTGCTTAGAACTGGAAGAGGGGAAATATCAAACTGCAGATCAACTTCCACTGTTGGAATAAATGCCTCTCATTGCTTGTTTCTGTCTTTCCAGTTTATCAACAGGCAGAGCTCTTACTGTTAAGCAGATAACCCCGTGGTTTATCTCAGTGGCTTTTTTCCTCAGATTCAGTGTTTTGCACTGGTTAAGAGGAGCCAGCTGCTGTTTTGCTTCCACAGATTGAATAAAGCTGGTCTAGTCCTAAAGCAAAGCAAGCTGGAAATTGTTCTCTGTGAGGCAGGGAAATTCTGCCTTAAAATATTAACTCACTTTTAAAGTTGCTTTTGAGCTCTTGTGTTTCTTCATGGTTTGTGATCTTATTAAGTTTGAGTTGCAATCAGTTATCAACACTGTTAAAAATTAACCTGTTTGGGGATGGGGGGGCTGGTTTATTTGTTGCTTTGGTTTGGTTTTTTTTTCCAAAATATCTTTCTAGGAGCAAAAGAGCGTTCTGAAATCTATGAGGCATTTGAGAACATCTACCCCATTCTAAAAGGTTTCAAGAAAGCATCATAATGTGGCCAATAAAGCAACTTGGAGTAACATGTGAGTTTGTGTCATTACACGTGGAACAGAGACAGGTGTTCCTGGACCCAGTTGTACCATTGTGGATTATTAAGTAAATGATGCTCTACTGAATGTTATAAATGCTGATGCTTTCCGTAGTTTGTGAAACGTTAGTTGCTTTGGTTGTGGTTTTTTGTTTGTGTGGTGTGTGTTATGGTTTGATTGTTTTGTTGTGTGGGTTTGTTGCTCTCTTTTTACTTTCAGATTAATTATCTGTAGTCCACTTGAGTCGTGACATCTTCTGTCCAACTGGAAAAAAGTTGCCAAATGAACGCACTTTTAATAGAATGTATATTAAGGTAGCACTTACACGGTTTCTATTACAAAATACTTTTGTGTTTTCCCCTGAAAAGTTGCACTTCAAACCAGCTTTATCAAAACCCCAATTTTAAGTGTACCAAACCTTGCTCTTGCTGTGTTGTATTTTCATGTTGAAACTCAAAATATACTTTTGTGTACAATATAGCTTACAAAATCCAGCATGAGCTGATTTTGGTGTTTTCAAGACTGAAGACTCATTGTAGAGGACAAACTGAATCCCTCTGATCCTACTAGTTGGATAAACTCTTATATATAATGGTGGAGACATTCAAGGCCTCTGAACATACCTAGAACGTGTGTGGGTGGAGGGGGTAACTAATCAAGTCACCTAATTTGTCATGACACAAATTAGATTTTAACAAAATTGTACCGTTTGTGTTACTGAGGTCCCCTCAGATGATGGGGGTTTGTTTGGCCCAGACAAAAACATGCTGCTTAGGAACTGCCTTTAAAATACACTTGAGGAAAATACAAGGAGTCTTGGATGTTCAAGGCTTGATTATCCAGGTTATTTAATCAGAGTTCTGCCCAACTTAGTAATTTTGGAGCTAAAACAATGGGGTTCTTGTACTTATTTTAATCTGAGTGACCTCAAGGCTTCCTTTGTGAAAGGTGTCACGCTCAGACTGGTGATGTGACTGGGAACAGTGTGAAGAGTATCCCTCAATTCTTCTGGTACCTTCTGTGATTCTGTGGAAGCAACTTTCTGGTTTTGTTGGGTGGGGTTTTGTTTCTTTGCTGTTTGTGGGGGTTGTTTTCTGCTGTTGTTGTTGTGTTCTGGGTTGGGTTTTTTTTTGGGGGGGGAGATGTTTAGTGTTTTGTGTGTCTATTTTTGTTGTTTGTGGTGGCGTGTTTGAGTGTTGTTGGTTTTGGTTGTGTGGGGTTTTTGTGTGTTAGTTGGGGTTTTTTGTTTGGGTTTTTTGTTATTGTTTTGGTTGGTTTGTTGTTGGGGCTTTCGTTTTGTTTTCCTCCCAGAACAGGGTTATGGTGCTGCTGGCATTTGTCCACTGTCCTCCCCTTGTCCCCTGCTGAAGAGGGGACAGATGTGTCAGGAATGTCCCTGAGCCACTAGAGGCTGCTGTTAGATGACTTGAGCTCAACCCAGGGCAAAAGTCACCTCTCTCCTGGATGGAAATGCACAATATTGGGCAATGGCTTCATCCAGAACAGGGTGTCATGATCTTGCTGGGCTTAGTTTTGCTGTTTCAAGTTTATTTTTGATTCAGTGAGGATGTGATTTCAACCTCTGTGTCTGTAATATGTCTCACAAGCACTTTTATAACCGCCTGTCTGCTCCTCTGGAAAGAAGTTTGAAAAACTTCATGCGCTTCCTTATGATAAACTGGTCCTAACTATGTTATCAGTTTCTTTGTTGCAGTCAAACTGTGGATTTCCACACTCAAATCTATTTTAAACACAGGCTTGCTTTTCTGTTTGTTCTCTAATGCTGTAGACTTTCCATGGCTATGGGTGGGACTTCTATTTGCGCTGTAGGTGTAATTGCTGATAAGCTTGAGTTACAATAATCTTCAGCAAGTGAAAACCAACCTGTGCTTACTGGGATGCTGGGAGAAGTTTGAGATGAGCCTTCTCCAAGAAATTGCATTTTACTTGAGAACTTGCCACATAATTTCACTAGTAAAGTTAATGCTTTTTAAAAGCGTGGATAAAGTCTTAGAGATAAGAAACGGGCTCTGTGCCTTTTCACTGAGATACTGATAATGTTCACTATGGTAACTCTTGACTTAAAAGAGACAGTCTTGGTTCTACCCTAGTAGTGCTGGTCACAGTGTTTTGTAGCACTTAGATATACTAGGAAGGGGAAATAATATAGGTTGGGATTATTTTTTAACAGGAACATTTTGGGATGTTTTGCTCTTGTGGAGTTTTTTGTTGTGTTTTGTGTTTTCTTAAGGGGTATTGTTTTAAGTTTTTTCTGGTTTACGCAAACCCTGTTTCTCTTCTAATTGCCTGGTGTTTGCCACTCTACCCTTGCACACAGGACTGGCTTCAAGATATTGTAAGAGCTGATCTCATATCCATTTAACCCTTGATTCTGGCTCCAGCCTTGAGGCTGGGGTGAGGAAACCAACCGGCCTGTCACTCTTGAGGATGTATCAATATTTGCCCCTTGGACAAATTGCTCTTGGTGTTATTGAAAAATATGATTGGCAGGTATATGTAATCCAGGTGGCAGTGCTATCGCCTGGCTATGGTGCAGATGTCCATTCTGGGACAGCACTGAGGACAATTGCAGCTGGGGCCCCACCACTGGTCAGGGTGTCATGGAATTGTCCCTTCCAGCTGAAATTAATCTACTTTTTAAGGTCATCTAGTCTAACCTAGTCTAGCGCTGCCTCTCCTGCATGAGGAGGTTACAGACCTGCATGATGTTCATGTGAATGGCAGCAGAACCCAACCACACTGCTTATTGTGGGTTTTAGTACCTTTTCTGCCTGTTCTTGCGGAGGTGCTGCTTCTATGTGGACCTTTCTGTTAACAGCTCAGCCAGGTACGTTCTATTCTCTGTGTGTCCTACTGAGTAGGCTGATATAATGAATGCTCAGAGAAGGGCACTGGTACCCTGATTTTAGGTGTCCATTTTGTAGAAATGAAGCATCGTTACCTCTTGGATAGTTATATTGAAAAATGCTTAATTCAGAATAGCTTAAAATAAAAATCAAATGCTTTCTATTTGCTTAGACACAAAGGAGGAGACTTTTAAAATCCTTCCTTTGGGCTATAAAAGTGCCCCTTCTCTCCCTAAGGAGAGAGTGCACCTGGTACCTTCATAAGTGAAGAGAGAAATCAAGGCCAGGAGGCAACACATAGTCTGAAGAGATGTGAGCAGTTGTCCAGGAGGAACAGTCTTGAGTAAGTCTGAGGTCAATAATCCTTTATGGAAAGTGGCATATGAATTTCTGTGCAAGACCTTTGCTTTTGCTGAGCCTCTTTACTTTATACAACCCTGTCCAAATTAAGCCTGTCAGCTTGCAAATGTTTTAAAGGAGCTGATGCTTGAGGCTTATTGCTGACCTTTTGTTTCTGACTTGGTGGGGTGGAGCATCCCTTTCCCAGGATAGGGAGAAAAAAACAAACAAACCCAAATACAAAACAGTGGATGCTGTCTACCTTTACTTAATTCATACCTCGATCTTTTGCAAATGCAAGAAAACAGCACAATTTCCTTACCAGGGTCATCCGTTACTTCTCCAGAATCCATAGATTCTTCTTTACTACACTGTATTCATAATAACAGAACAAAAAAACAAAACCCCCAGCTTAATCCCTGAATTTGTATCGTACTGTTAGCACAAAGTCTCCTTTTTTTTAACTAATTAATTCCAACTTGAAGTTCATATTCATTAATATACTTCCAAATGTTCTTGGCATTGCAAAGCTAAAAGGCATTTAATATGCTGTGTAATAGGGGTTCTAAAATTCCATAGCAGTGGACATGCTAGCATTTGATTTTAATTTTGTGTGGAATGTTATTAAAAGCTTTCTAGACAAAAGCCACCATTTTCTGTTGGTCAGGCATCATACCACTAGCAACTGCGTATTGAGATTGTTAATGTCTGGACATGATCTTAAAGGTCTTTTTGAATCAAAATGATTCTATGATTCCTTCAGCAGGTGCTGCAGACAGACTGGGAGGAGAAAAACCAAAATGTTATGTTTAAGGCCATGACTGAGTCTAGTTTTGGGCTCCCCACTTTAAGAACAAGGAATTACTGGGGAGAGTCCATGGGAGGGACACAAAGATGCTGAGGGGTCTGGAGCCTCTTTGTGATGAGGAGACACTGAGAGAGCTGGGGCTGTTGAGCTGGAGAAGAGAAGCTGAGAGAGATCTGATCAATGGGATCAATATCTCAGGGTGGGTGTCAGAGGATGGACCAGACTCTGTTCAGTGGTGCCCAACGCCAGGGTGAGGGGCAACGGGCACAGACTGAAACACAGGAGGGTCCATCTGAACACGAGGAGAAACTTGTTTGCTGTGAGGTGCCAGAGCCTGGCCCAGGCTGCCCAGAGCGGGTGTGGAGTCTCCTGCTCTGAGACATTCCAACCCCCTGGACCCACCTGTGTGATTTGCTCTGTGACCCTGCGGGAGCAGGGGCGTTGGACTGGCGGATCTCCAGAGGTCCCTTCAGCCCAGTCTCCGGTTCTGTGAAGACATCGCTTCCCGCCCGCCACCGCCTTCCCGCCCTCCCACCGCTTCCCACAATGCCCGGCGCCAACACAAAGTCCCACGTGACCGGCGGCGCGCGGAGCCCATCATGGCGTCTCCCAGCGGCTGCCGGCCCCAGCCCGGCGGGCAGGGCGGCGGGGCCGGGCCCGGGCCGGGGGCTCTGCGGGGCGCCGAGGAGGACGCCGAAGGGCTGTACGTGGCGGTGGAGCGGTGCCCGCTTTGTAACACCACCCGCCGCCGCCTCACCTGCGCCAAGTGCGTCCAGAGCGGCGACTTCGTCTTCTTCGACGGCCGCGACTCCGAGAGGTACCGAGCGGCCCTGAGGGGACGGGGCGGGAGGCGAGGGAGCGGGACACCCTCCCCCGGGCCTGCCCCGCCGCGGGGGGGCCGCCCCGCCTCACCTCACACCGCGGCTGTTGGCTGCCCCTCCCCCCGCTCCCCTCGGGATGTGGGGGGGACGGTTTGTCCCCCTTGTCCCGCCTTGTCCCCTCTTCCCTGCCCGTTGTACCCCCTTCCCCGCCATTCAGCCGCTGCCCCGGGCCGGGGGGCGGTAACCGGGGTTCTGGGGAACGGTTCTGGGACTGCCTGAGGGGGTTCACCCTATACAGGCTGAGCAGGACCCACAGCACCTTTCTAATAATAACAATGCTAACAATAACCATACTAGTACTAATAATAATATAACGCCCTCACTGAGGTGCAGCCGTCAACGCGTGTTCAGTGTATTCGGTAGAAGCTCCAGACAGTTCAGGGCAAAAAGAGCTGTGCGGTGGGATACTTGAAACGCGCTGTCTGTTTTTCAGCAGCACACGTTGTGTTTTAAATCGTTAAATAAAGTCAGGAAGGTGTGCAAGAAAACAGCACCTTTTAAAATCTTGTCTATCGAAATAGTCCTAATCATAAGCCCCATTTTGGAATTACAAAAAACACGCTGCTTGAGTTAATCACGCTCCTTTTTGCGAAGCGCTGGCTCTGCGGGAGGGCTGAATGAGCAATACGCCAATAAGCAAGTATTCTCATTATATGACTCAGATGCAGATCGTCCCCCCATAGCTGTGGTTCACAACGTGTCCATCCCAGATCCTAAAAAAGCTACACCCAGCACCATCTCCGGAATAACTCTGATTTCTGGCTGATGCCATGTTTGTGGTTCTTCGTTTGTAGCTTCGTTAGCAGCTGTTGGGAGTGATTTCTTGAACTATTTTGGGAAGGCGGTGAGCAGCGTGTGGTCCTCGCACTAAACGCTCTTTGTGTCCAAACACGAGAACAGCCGAGGGGATGGAGGTGTCTTTATTCCATTAACATTAGCGGGAGTGGGCAGAAAACATCAAGCCAGTGTGCATCAACCTGCAAAATTAAGACCTTAGTCTGCCGCTGGGTGGGTTTTCTTTGTTTTTTACATGAAAGATTGTGGCATGGAACCACAAACTGTATTTAGTCTTTCTAAAATAGATGGAAAACTTGTGTTTGTGTGAGACTGCTCAGGGTTATCCGCAACTTCCGTGAAAAAATTTGGTTTGGAGTTCAGAACAAAAACCAACTATTTGTTGTCCTGCCCCTTTTGTAGCCTTAAGATTTTGGGTAAACATCTAGCTTAATTATAGAAATTCAACTGTAGTCTTTGTTACAGTGGAACCACTGTCGTTCTCTGCTAACCAAGGCTTAAGGAATTTCTTTACCCACCAGAAAATGAAACCATCAAGAAGCAGCTTTAGCCAAAGTACCAGAAGCAATAGCTTGTTGGACAAACAACACACAAAACAAAGCAAACACACAAAAAACCCACAAACACAAGAAACCCCAAACGCACCAAAAACCCCCCACCCTTTATATCTTTCTCATGTAAGACAAGATCAGCTTTTCAGTCTGCCAGTTTTCACTGCACCCTCCTAAGATTTAACTGTCCCATTTATCTATGGCTAGAAGACATTCAGTGTATTTATGTTGTGTTTCTTGAATGCGGGACATATTTTTGCCCTTTTTGTCTTTTTTTTCCTGTTGTGCCCCTCTGCCTGGACATCATGGTCCCATCCGCATCTACAGCCCCCATTCAGAAACCTTCCTTGAAAACAGCAACTTCGTGTTAATAAATTAAAGGAACAGCATAACATATGAATAACACAATAACATAAGCGTGCTTGGTTGCAGCAGGGGCAGAACCCTGTAAAGCTCGGGTTTCTTGTTCTTTTGAGGATAACGGAAGCACTTATTTTAAACTGTACTTAAAATATTTTGTCCACGTTCTGTAATACTTAAAATGATGGATACAAAAGCGAGAAAGAGCCTGTGATTGCAGAGGTCGGTTTCCTGTGTTTCTCCGTAAGCAGCGAGCGGGTGTCTATGAATTTCTTGCGATGTGAGCGGAGAGAGGGAGCGACTTTTGCAACGGCGACCGCACAGCGTGGCGAAGTCATGCGGGGACAGGTGCAGTGATCTGGCGGGACTTCAGGCTGCATTTGCTGTCATTGTTATTTATTTGTTTGTTTTACACCTTCTAGTAGTAGCTGGGTTAATTTTAGAGCGGCAAGGAGGCCGGCAGGATCGTGACAAGGGCTTTTCTGTGCGACTCGGTTATAAGCGCGGTGCGAGTAATTGAGAATGTGGAAGCGCGTGGGGTCGCTTGAGCCTCCTGTTTGTCTTTTTGAAGTGTGGCAGGTTGGGGAAAAGGATTGTTCTCTCTCTTATGAAAGAGAACGAGTGTTACTCCTTGTATCTAATGGTGGTTTATTTTTAGAAATTCCTCATGATTTTTCCTAATAAGAAGAGAAATAATTTAATGTTCGAACAGCGAGATTTATTTCAGATTCCTTTTCATTGGACTATTTTGTGTGCAATCTTTTATAACAGCTACAGTAAGATCGAAGTCGTTCATACGTCTGGCAAAAATCACACCCTGCATCTGTGAGGGGGAGAGACTGAGGAGCTGTTAAGATTAATTATTGAAGCGCAGCTACAATTAAGGATGAGTAATCCGGAAGTCCTTCCGTAAAATAATCACTGACGTTCTTCTTTTCATTAGTAACGTGTTGTATATCCGAAAGCTAAGCCGGCATCTTGGTGTTGGCTCCAACTCAGGGTCTCTTCTTCCTCCCAGGACTTTACTCCAGCCTGTCATACGCATAAATTCACAGCGTGTATTTTACAAGCGACCCAAATTGCTTTGCTTTATACATCTGCAGATGGCAAAAGCCAAAGACAATATAATTGTGACATCTAAGCCTGTCTGGGTTCTCTAATCTGGGGGTTATGATTAGGAATGGTGCCTTTTTGCAGCAATTATGTTTTATTATAGTGAATGAGTACAGTAATGACTGCATCTGTTGCTGTCCTCAACTCCTTCAGCATTAATGTATTCTTATAGATTAAGAATTCCTCCTTTCTTGTTGCTTCTCTGTAATTATGAACATGTGGAAATAAGCCAGGTAACCATAGAAAATCTCAGCTTAACATGATAAGACTTGAGGAAAGAGAAGCATTTAATGGATAATTTGAGATGTTGAGTTCTCTGCTTCTCTCAGTTTACGTCTTATGGGAGTTCCTATAATAGTTCATCCAACATGTTGTTTCTTTGCCAAATGGGGAGGCTGTAGATACATAGAGAAAAATTAGTTATACTATGCAATGCAATTAAAATTAGGGCTATATAAAGAAATGGAAATGCTTGCTTAGGAGAAACCTGCTAAAGAAGTTTGTAGGAGCTGTTTGAGGCAGTTGCCAAAGCACGTGGTGAGCGGTAATTTTTACAGGGCTTTCCCAAATATTTCTATCTTCCCTCCCCAGCAAGAACTTAAATTAAGTCTCAGATTCTTGACAGATCATTCAACTTTTCGCCGATGCAACGGACGTGGTTTGGGCAGCTGCGTTGAGTCAGACTCCGTGCCCATCAACCCGGCTTTGAAAACAAGGATTGCCAAAGCGCCGCAGCTCCCGCTCCCTGTGTCAGTGCCCAGCGGCGCGTTTCTGCGCCAGGTTATTTTTGGTTGCAGCCAAAGGTCAGGGCTACAGTAGGTGTGTGTGACCGTGGTAAACAGGAGCCTGGTACAAGGTGCTCTTTGCAATTTCCACGATGACTGCTGGGGTGAGGACACACAGGAGGAACGAACGGGCTCTGGTTGCGCCACATTCCTCCGGCTCACGCGTGGCCTCCAGCTTTTACACCAAGCACCTGCGTTTGGTTTGTTTTGGAAGGAAAACAGGTAGTTTTTGGTCGGCTACAAAGGCAGCAGCCGGTGGTTTTGTTGTTGTTTTAATGCTATCGTCATCTGGAAGGGTGATTGCACGCTTTCTGAACTCAAGGTTAGTGTCCAAACTTTCAGATTGCAGCAATTCAAGGGAAAAAACATGAGTTTTAAAGGTTTACCTGAAATCAAACCCACAGAGTTGAGCAGACAGAAAGAGGCCCAAGGTGCCATCCTGTCAAGCCTTGCTTTATAATTTTTTCTAAATAACGCTTAGATATCCCTGCAATAAAGGACTTAGTGGGTTTTATGCGAAATATTTGATTTTTTGTTAGGATGAAATTGTTGATTCCACATGATTTGGAGGGAAATTAGTGACTTGTTTCTCCATACATGGACTTAACCCAAGACGCACTGTTGAGGCGGAGAGCGGGACAGCGCTGCAGCATGGCAAGCACAGGGAAAGCTGGGAAGCCATATGCTGGCAGAAGACAAAGCACATTTGCTATTCTTTTTTGGTCGAAATCTCTTGGCTGTCTCTGCTGTTTGCTCTTTCTGCCAGCTTTCTCACTTCATGCTTCATTGTAATTTCTCAATATACGTTGTTCATACTTTAGCTGTATTTCTCAATGCGTTGTGGAGCGTGGAGGGGAGCAGAACGTGGTTGCTGCGTGTTCAAAGGGTTGAAACAGTGGTCAGCTCTTTGCAGTCCCCTTACCTGAGACATCGGGTGAAGCTGAACTCAAGCAGACACTCGAATCATGGACTCATGAAAGCCGCAAGTGCCTCAGAAATAAAGAGAAGACAATGCAACTTATTGCTGTTGCAAATACAAGAAAGACTTGGCTGTCATGTAAAAGGCTTGAGAGAGCGCTGTCCTGTTTGGACCTATTAATGAATAAAGTGTGAGACATGATGGGAGAAAATACAGTGTGTAGATCTGTGTTTCCCACCGCCAGAGCGGACCCAGCTCAAACCATCACAGCTTGTGAAATAACACAGTTCAGACTCACTGTGGTATCTGAGGTAGTTCTTTAATTTCTCCAGCCACTAAAGGTTTTTAGAGTACTATTTTTCTTTGTACACAAAACATTGATATTGCTAAGCGATAAGTCTTTTCAAAATAGCAAGTTATTTGCTTACAAGTTCTGACAAGCTGATGTTTCCTCAGCTTAGAGGTTCTGTTGCAATTCCTATGAGACAGATGCTCTAGAATTCTGCAAGAGTTTTATATGTTTAGCCATTGCTTCCCAAGATTAAGACAGATAGTTGAGCTCCGATCCCTTTATTGTTTTCAAACAACTTACGATGCCATGTTGTGTGAAATATCAATAAAGCCCATTGAATCTCTTCCAGGTTTTCAGACAAGAAAGAAAGGCTGATGCATCTTAAAACCAAACAGAGGGAATTCCAAAAACAGTAAGTTGTAGTTATTATATGAAAATAAACTATAAGAACTCTCAGAAACATACAAGTCTCTCTAATGCGCTATTGTTGGAGGCAGATGTAGTCCACATAGTCATTAAACTTTCAATCATGTTTTTTCTTCTAGTGTTTTGAAGGCCATGGAAGGGAAGGAGATAACTGATCAGCTGGTGAGTTGTTCACGTGCCCCATGGATTTTTAAACTCTCTGAATGCCTAGATCATACAGTTTAAAATTAAAATCTACCTTGAGGGTGTTGTGTTGCTTTCCCCAAAAACCCCTTGTAACCAAAACTGAAATAGGCTCTGCGAGCAGGGTGCTCCAAACCGTCAATATTTTTCATTTCTTCCTAGATATTTGCTCAATAACTTATTATACTGATTGACTTTATACTAAGCATTCAATTTTTTGGTGGCATTCTGCACACAAAACAGCAAATGAAATATTTATTTGTTCGTCTGATGCAATTAAAAGCATCCCGCTACTTTTGCGCTAAAGCTGCTGGCTTTGTTGTTAATCAGTAGTCAGGGTGCTTGAAGTCGTTTGTGCCCTAGAGCTGCTGAATGTTCTTTTCTTGTTTTTCAGAGATGGAAAATAATGTCTTGCAAGATGAGGATTGAGCAGCTGAAACAGACCATTTGCAAAGAAAATGATGAAACGACAAGATGTGAGTAATGCCTGTGCCTTTGTGATGTGCAAAACTCTGTGCTTTGGAGTGAAAAATCAATCGATGCGAATTTGAGTGTTAGTTTTAAAAAAATGGTGGATTTCCGAAACCGTCACTTCTTAAATAAATCAGCTCGAAGGCAAATCGGTGAGTGGAGTTTAGCCTTTTTATGCTTGGGTTTTAATTAGTGAACAGTAGACATTATTCAGCTGGATGGAGATGGTTTTGCAGCAGCTTTAAAACGAAATGCTTAGCAGGCGATGACTCTGGCTTTGTCCCTAGAGATGACCTTATTCAGTATAGCGTTTCTGATTGCTTCCTCTCAAAAAAGAGGAGCAAACAGCTCTGCAGCTGTTACAAATTTCATGTCACTGATGAATTTTAACCCTCACCTGTCTAGAAATTCTAAATTCCTGCTTGAGCAAGACTGAAATATGGCATAGGCTGGGGAGTTGTTACCATTCAGCAGCTTCAGTTTTGCAACTCATTAAATATTTTATGCACGAGAGATTTATAGGGTCGTTTCTCAGAAGAGAATATGCAGCACTCCTGACAACCTACATGCAAAGGAAAAAATAGGGACCATATTCAGAAGCGTATTGATTAAGTCAGGAACGCTTTTATTACTTGAAATTCAAGAGGAGCCGCAGAAAGAGTGGAAGCACAGGGAATAGTTATAAAGGAATAGCCGCAAGCTTGCGGTGATAACACCAAAAGGGCTGAGATGCAAAATGATTTTCAACTAATAAGGAGGATGGATGTTAACAGGAAAGAGCAAATAACAGTGCAGAGAAGTCTGAAGCATTCAGCTCCTTCTTTGCTTCGTCCTCGCACAAAGAAAATGTGATCAGCTGCTTAGCCAGATGAAATTTTACATCATGAGAGGGCTGCAGACTAAGGAAAGATGACAGCCAGCTAAATATTATGTTGATCGTACAGCCTCGAAATCAAGATTCACCTTAGGGAACTTGAGGAAGAAGCTGAAGGAGTCCATGGAGCACTTGGGAACACATGAAGGAGAGAAGATGTCCCAGGAAACAGGGTGAAAACAGCATCTTTTTTCCAAGGGTAGAGGAAGAACTGGTGACACAGTCATCCTATTATAAGCTTCTGACTGCTTTGTAGGTAGTTAGAAGGTAAGGAAATGAAAAACAGGCGTCGCTTTGTTAAGAAAAGGCCGTATCAAATCAACCCCTTGTCTGGGGGTCAAGTGGAGGGTGAAGATGCAACACGCCTTGTCACTGGGCACTACCCCAGGCTGGCTCACGAGCAAGAAAAGACATTTTCTCTGGGTGTAATAACGGTGAAGTTGACAGCAAAGGCTCGAAAGGGGGTGATACTTGTCAAACTGAGGAGGTGAGACAGGTGGAGCTCAGCAGAAACCAGCTCTTGGCCCAGTTTTATTCAGCATTTTCCATAATGGCTTGTGCGGTAGAATAGAAGGTGGGATGGAGGAAGACAAGGTGGACGATGATACGACTTCTGTGGAGAGCAGGATCACATTCAAAATTGTACAGATAAATTGACAATATCATCTGAAAAGAACAAAGTCAAGTGCACGATGTTTAGGAAAAAGAAATAAATATAATCAAAACCCAAAGTGGGGGATGATGGTGAGATTGGACAGGAAAGGATGTGGGGATTTACAAATTAAATAAAAAATAATGAATCTAATGCTGCTCCAGAAAGGTTCAGACCTTATTCTGGGTTTTACTTACGTGAGCATTGTATTGAAGGTGGAAACAATTATCCTGCTGTTCCCCGTATTGTTGTTACCTCAGTGGAAATCTGGAGTCCAGTTTGAGCAATTTAAGAAAGGTACAAATCAACTGGACAAAGTCTGGAAGAGAATATTAGGAATAACACACAAGGAATGGTCAAGAAATGGTTTGGTTTAGAGAAGAGGAAGGTAAAAGCTTTTCAGTAGGTAGAAGATTATTAGGAAGAAGATAACTACTTTTTGCCTTTAGCCTGTGAAGAAAGGAGAAGAAGAAATCAATGAGACTTTGGGCAACTTTGTCACCTTTTCTGCAAAAGCAGCTCTGAAGGTGGCAAAATGTTAGGACTAACTGGGGAGTGAAGTTCTTCCACTTTTCTGCTCTTCTGTAAAGTGTATTATCTGCAGCTTCTCTGATGCACACTCAGCTTGATTAGATTTAACCTGTTAACTGACCTGTGGCCCAACCAAATTGTTGTTAGCTGAGTTACCTCCAAACTGCCCTTACAGATAGACCCCAAATCAACTTTTGCTGTGAGAAGCCAGTAGATCAGGAGCTCAATTCACTCTTTCTCTTCTCTTGGATGTGGCATAGTTCATTTTTCTGAAATAAGAACAATTTCTAGAGCCTTGGTCTCCTGCTTTTGCAGTTGACTGGATAACTCAGTAATTGGTGCTTCTTAAAATAAGGTTTTAAAATGTGTGTGTTTGCCCTGTGTCTGTGGAAAACAATTCAAGGAGGCAATCTTGCAAATGTCTGGCAGAGATCGGTGTGCCTGCGCTTGCATTTGTCAGGTAGCATAGATGTGTGGGACATAAGGGTGTCCTGAAATACTGCTGGGGACAAATTGTAATCACCTCATAAACCGGGTCATAAAGCAGAGGTGCTATGCCAAAAGCAAAGGACAGTTGTTTCTGCACCGGGACTGCTAAAGAGGAAACGTGTGTGCAGTGTTCTCTGCTTCTCAAATAATTGCTGTTGGACCTGCAGAAAAGGGAGTTGACTCTGTGAAAATGGAGCCTTTCAAGTACAAGATGAATGTGAAAATTGAACAGATGGACATCTGACTCCTCCTCTGTCTCTTATTCTTTATGCAAAGGGAGAGTTTGGGGATATGAATTCAAGCATTAATTGATTTTTGTGTTGATGTTGCAGGGAGTGCTTAAAGGAAACTGGATTACTGAATGGCACGTAAAGGTTCTTGGTATCGCTCAGATTGAAGCTGATTTTTCTGCAGTTACTCTAGCAGGGGGTCACTTATTTTATAAGCATGACTGAAGTTCTCAGGGACATAGTTTAGAGATGGACTTGACAGTGCTAAGTTAACAGTTGGACTCAATGATCTTAAAGGTATTTTTCCAACCAAAACAATTTTATGATTCTGTTACTAGTTCTGTCCTGCACAGGGAAACTACTCTCAACTTCTTTAATTTGGGACTTTGCATCCCCCAGGTTTCAGATCTTCCTTCCTACCAAACACATTGTGGATCGCAACAGATCAGTTAGATGACTAGAAATAGAATCATAGAATCACAGAACAGTTTGGGTTGAAGGGACCTTCGCAGCTCCCCCAGTGCCCCCCCTGCCATGAGCAGGGACATCTTCAGCAGCTCAGGTTGCTCAGAGCCCCGTCCAGCCTGGCCTGGGATGTCTCCAGGGATGGTTCATCCACCACCTCTCTGGCCAACCTGGGCCAGGCTCTCACCACCCTCAGGAGCAACAATTTCTTCCTCATGTCCAGCCTGAATCTCCCTCCTTTAGTTTAAACCATCACCCCTTGTCCTATCGCAACAGGCCCTGCTAAGAAGCATTATAATTAATAATTCCTGCCGTTCAGGGAGAGCACGGACCAGCTGTCTGGGCAGCTCCAGCTCTGCAGGTCAGACCAGGACTAGCAGGACGGTTTGCACAGACCCACAGATGGGAATCAGTCTTGAGTCCCATTCTTGGGACGAAGCCTTTTTGTGCACCTCTGTTGGGAATACTGACCGTCTGAATGTGTTGTTTGAGGTAGCTAGAGCTACATAGAAGTTTTCTTGATTTTCAGTAGTATATAATGCAGCTTCTTTGAGCGTTCTTATTGTAGCTCTGGTCTCATCTGTGTCTTGCAATCAAAATATATCAATGAAACGATGTCAGGGCTTAGCACTTCCCTTCTGTCCAAGGGACAGTTACCCCATGTCTTTATTACAAGAAAGAGATGCTGTCAGAGAACCTGACTAACACTGTGTCTTTTCAGCCATAAAAACAGAAAGTGAGGGACTCGTAAATGGGGGGCTCTCTTTCACGCTGAGCTCCGTTAGGTTTTAGACATGTATTTGGAGAGTGTGTATAAGAAAGACAGAGGTGGTTAACTCGCTCTCTTTAGCATCAAGTGGTTGTGGGAGCGTCACCGCAGTCAATTATTTTAGAGGAGAATCAGCAGATGCTCCTGAAGGAGCTTTTTCCGAGCCTCAGTGTGCTGGACACGTGGAGTAAATTCAGGCAGATGCAGCACTTCAGCAAATAAGCACATTTCTCTTTTTGTGACTGGAAAGGGAGATTGTCAGCGTTCCCATGTGGTAACAAGGAGTCTGCACCGTTGGGATCCATGCGCTTTAAGAGCACATACGTTGAGTGTGAAGCCCAAATAATGTACACAGAGAGCAGCTGTGGTGCCAGAAATGGTGACTGAAGATGCTGTCTGCACTGGATTCTGGCCGCAAGCGATGCATGTCTTTTTGGCCAGCACCACGCAAATGCGTACGGTCAAGTTATTTCTGTCATGCTGATTACCTCAGAAGTTTAATTAAACTATGAAATCTTGGCTTTTCTGATCCAAATCCAAAAATAGCTGGGGAAGGATTAATCCCAATTTCAGTCTGTTTGGAGACCTTCAGAAAATACCAGAAACTTGTACCACTTGTCAGGTGGAAAATGTTGAGAGTTTAGCAGGGTTTTGTGTTTTAAGCTGCTGTAGATCTTGTGTTCTATAAAGATTAATAACGCTTTTCTCAAGCTTACTACAAGCACCTCACAGCTCCTTTTCCAGGACTAACATCTGCTGCTGTTTTCACAGACGCCGAGGGGCTTCTGAGAATTAAAGAGGAGAACCAGAAGCATTATCGCAGGGCTCAGCGGCATCAGGAGAAGAAAGAGAAGATCCAGAGGCATAACCGCAAGCTGGGAGACCTGGTGGAGAAAAAAACCTACGACTTGAAAACCCAGTACGAGCACCTGGCAAACCTTCGTCGGACGCATATCCTGGAGCTGACGTCAGTCATATTTCCCATTGAAGAAGTAAAGACAAGCATGAGGTACAGGAGGCTTATCCCTTTGGACTCGTTTTGCTTTAGACACCCAGAAGTGAGTCATGTAAGTCAAAGCCAGACGCTCTGGCTCCCTTAGTATCTGTGGGGAGAAGGTGTTTCCCAAAAACAAAGCGTCTGACCCAAAGATAGAGGTCCAGAGTAGAACAATCTGGAGGTGCTGGCATCTCCCCACCGAGAGATCTGAGGTGTGTGTCCAATGTTAAACTTTCTTAAAATAGATAATTGAAAACCTCAGAAGAAAGGAAACTAGTTTTGGGAACAGGGAGTTTTGCTCTCCGTGAAATCTGTCCAAGCTATAATCTATTATATATTTTAAAACTTCTGTAAAAACACTTGGTTCTTCTTCGGGTGCTACAGAGATCCTGCAGACGTGTCTTCTGAGAGCGACAACGCCATGACCTCGAGCACTGTGAGCAAGCTCGCGGAAGCCAGGAGAACCACGTATCTCTCGGGGAGATGGGTGTGCGATGATCACAACGGGGACACCAGTATCGGTATCACAGGGCCTTGGATAACCCTTCCTAATAACGGAGATTATTCAGCGTATTACAACTGGGTGGAAGAGAAGAAGACGACGCAAGGGCCAGGTAAGGAGCAAGGTCGCATTAGATGTCTGGGTTACTCCAGAAGATGCTGAGGAGCAGCAGCCTGGTCCGTTTGTTCTCATCCAGACAAACCTGAGTCAGAAATAAACACCAGGACAGGGATTAGTCCACTGAAAATCCCCTTTTGCAGGAAACGCTCCCTGGGACACAGCGCAGTGTAATAGATAAAGTTAATTATTCACAGTTTTGACATGGTTCACATGCCGTCGTTTTAACGGGAATTCCAAGAATTACTATTTTCTACCAACTTCTGACAGATTTCACTGTAAATGATTGCTGGATTCAGGCTGTTCTCAATACTTAGAAATGACATTTTCCAGAGCAGACTTGAGTAACGCATTAACACACCCACTGAGGCTTCATTTCAAATGAGACTTTTCATGAAGTTTTTATTTCTTTCAGACATGGAACATAATAACCCTGCTTATACCATCAGTGCTGCTTTGTGCTATGCAACTCAGCTCGTTAACACTTTGTCTCTCATACTTGACGTAAATCTTCCCAAGAAGCTCTGCAACAGGCAAGTAAATGCAAGTCTCTGAGGAGGTGAATCAGTGACCAGTTTTGACTGATCTTAAATTGGTTTGGTTTTGGGAACAAAGTCATTACCTGGAACAGCTTTTGTGGTGGCAGTTGATGGCTCATGGGTTTTTGTGTTGTTTAGTTTTGGACAGAGGGCTTGTAGGGTTTTAGACCACAGTTTATAGTCCCTCCCTCCTTTTTTACCTCCTGAGAGTGTAGACCAACCATCACAGTTAAAAATAACAGCTTTCTAACTGATTTAAGTCAGCGTCCTCAAATTAGAAATGAAATATGACTGTCCATGAACAGCACTTTTCATTTTATGAGACCCTACTGTGCTTTACAAAATCTCAGCCCAATTCAGCAGCTCTTAAGTCATCTTGAATAACTCCGCTACATCAAGCGCTGTAGAACAAGTCCTTATAATATGGCATGACAGCTGTGTAATTCTCTTTGGGATAAAACACCTATGCAGAACACACCTGGCTGCCAAACGTCTGGGAGTGTATTGCGCAAACCCCATTTGTGGTGAAAAATACTGTTAGATTTTTATTTTTACATGTCTATGTGGAGCTGATGGGATCTGTACAGAAGTAGAACTGATGGAGCTTGGACCTACTCAGTCTTCCAAGATCTTAGTTATGTTGTTGAGGTTCTTTAAGTGTTTAAGGTAGTGGCTGCCAAAGCGAGGGCACGACAGTCGTGTGGGGTCTCTGTGTTGTTTTATTACTATTATTTGGGCGCCCTGTCTCTGCAGAAGGGAAAGGTTGGGAATGGGAATTGATGAAAGATGTAAAATGAGAGCTGAAGTAGGTTGGCTACAGTGGATCCTTGAGTTTCCTACAGTTTACATCACTTGTCCTGCTGAAACCGGTGAGACTGGGGCAAGCAGCACTCATCAATGAAACGCTAATGGTCTTGCTAGGTGAAAAATTAATCTCCTGAGCACTCTAAAACTGGCTGTACAGTTTAAACAAGTGCTCGCTGTGAGGATTTTTACTCTGGGACTTGTTAGGAAGCCAGGGCACATAATGCTGATGTCTCCAGTAGGTGTATTTTCACAAAGCATTTTGCCTTCTTTAAATATGTATATACACACGTGTTTGATGTTTCAACAGCGAGTTCTGTGGAGAGAATCTCAGCAGACACAGGTTCATGCGGGCAGTGAAGAAGCTGAATGCGAATATCCTTCACCTTTGCTTCTCTCAGGTAGGGGGAATGCACATTGGGATTCTTTCAACAGCTTTTAAAGTATCAGCTGTGCCTGCAGGTTTCCTCCTGTAACTGATGGTGTATTTTTCTTACCTCCTCCTCGGTAGCACGTCAATTTAGACCTGTTGCACCCGCTGCATACACTCAGGAACCTCATGTACCTGGTCAGCCCAGACACGGAGAACTTGGGCAGGTAAGAAGAGCGATACCTCAGCTCTCCTGTGACCCTTTTGAAGCTACACATTTGTCTTGTTACTTACGAGGAAATCTCTTCTGCTGTACCTATAAACGAGCCCACAGCACACCAGAAATCAGGGTATTTACAAGGAGAGGACAGAAAAAGGGGGTCCTGAGTAGGAATTTAGATTTCAGAGATGTGTGATGTGCTTCTAGTAGGCTCAGCTTTGTAGCTGATGATGCCAGGCAGTCTCACTCTGCTCCAAATATGACCCTACCAGCATCTTGCCAACATGTAAATACCTAAGAGAATCCAGCAATATCAACCCTAAAATGAAGACTGGGTAAACCTTTCCCAAAATGCTTGAGTCAATGAACACCCTAGACCAAAGCCAACACTTCAAATACATTTAATTTATATGAAAATTAAGATTAAAGGCAATTTTTCAGTTAGCTTAGTATGTGATGAAAAGAACATCAGTTCCTGTGGGCTACATGCACCA
The DNA here is from genome assembly GCF_036013475.1 of Columba livia. NCBI lineage: Eukaryota > Metazoa > Chordata > Aves > Columbiformes > Columbidae > Columba > Columba livia. The sequence continues at coordinate 4,109,908 of NC_088606.1, forward strand.
GATTTAATAATTATATATATATTTTTTTACAATTTAAATGTAAGAAAACCAATTATATTGATTTCCTGTTGGGATAATCCAGTCACAAGTCACTTGTGTCTGAGGCAGTCTGCAGTTATTTGTTTAATCTGACTAGTGCTTTATTGCCCCTTAAACACATTGATGTTCTGAAACCTGCTTTTCCACTTTGTTCTCATGTACAGATCTAGTTTTATTTAAAAAAACAGGACTCGCGTACACGTCTCTAACCACTTCCCTTCTGTTCTTTGAGTACATCCCTACTGATTCAACCCAAAGATACAGGGAGCCAAATCTTTGTAACAGCTCAGTTTGGAAAAAAATGATCTGCTTTTGCTGCTTCTCTGCAAACCAGGAGAGTGTAGGAAATACCAGAGAGTGAAGAGCTGTGTCCTGGAAAGCAGCTGCTGTAAAGGTGCCACAGTGGGTCTTGTCTCTCTGTGCAAATGTTACAAAGCTTCAAATGCATCAGTTGGGTCCATGTAGTAAAAGAGGTTACAGGAAAGAGTCAGAGAAGATTCAGTCTGTATGAAACAGTCTCAGCTCGCTAGAGGTGAGATTGAGAGGTGACTTGATTTCCACACCTTCACGGGGAGAGAATACAGGCTATTGAATAGCTTTACAGACACCATTGGAAGTGAAGAGTCTGAGTTAGGTTGAAATGAGACGCATGCGTTTAACACAGAGATTAATTACGTGCAAGAATGAAAGGGGGGATTCTCTGTTTGCTTATGCTGTCAAGGCCAGATGCGTTCCTGGAATGGATGTTTTCATCAGGCAGAGGTTACTGGGCTCAGGACAGGGGGAACGTCTGGAATGTAATCATAGAATCGCAGAACAGTTTGAGTTGAAGGGACCTTTCAAGCCCATCCAGTGCCACCCCTGCCATGAGCAGGGACATCTTCACCAGCTCAGGTTGCTCAGAGCCCCGTCCAGCCTGGCCTGGGATGTCTCCAGGGATGGTTCATCCACCACCTCTCTGGCCAACCTGGGCCAGGCTCTCACCACCCTCAGGGACAACAATTTCTTCCTCATGTCCAGCCTGAATCTCCTTCCTTTAGTTTAAAACCATCACCCCTTGTCCTACCACAACAGGTCCTGCTCAAAATTCTGTCCCCATCTTTATTATCGGCCCCTTTTAAGCACAGAAAGGCTACACTAAGGTCTCCCAGGAGCTTCTCTTCTCCAGCTGAACACCCCAACTCTCTCAGCCTGTCCTCCCAGCAGAGCTGTTCCAGCCTCGGGTCATTTCTGTGGCTCCTCTGGCCCCTCTCCAACAGGTCCATGTGTGTCCTGTGCTGAGGACCCAGAGCTGGACCAGCACTGCAGGGGGGTCTCACCAGAGCGGGGCAGAGGGGCAGAATCACCTCCCTCCACCTGCTGCCCATGGGGCTGGGGATGCAGCCCAAGATACAATTGGTTTCTGGGCTGCAAGCCCATGTTGCTGGCTCATGTCCAACCTTTCAACCTCCACCAGCCCCAAGTCCTTCTCCTGGGGTCTGCTCTCCATCTGTTCATCCCTGGCTTGGACTGATACTGAGAGCTGCCCTGACCCAGGTGCAGGACCTTGCACTTGGCCTTGTTGAACCTCATGAGGTTCACATGGGCCCACTTCTCCAGCTTGTCCAGGTCCCTCTGCATGACATCCTGTCCCTCAAGTGTGTCAGCTGCACCACTCAGCTCTTTTTTAATGGCCTTTGTTATAGGGCAGGTCACTCTGGATGATCTAATGATCCCTTCTGGCCTTAAACCTGATGACTCTCTTCCCAGGTTGCCTTGTTAAGCAGAACGCTTTGCCAGAAGGCAGTGCTCCCATTCCTTTCCACATTATGAAAGAGGAGTGTTTACCTTTAATTTCTCAGCTGTCCGCAGGGTTTGCAGCAACCAGCTCTCTTTATTTTCCTTCAGATATCTAGGCTTAGAGTTGCTTGTATAAGCTACTGTTTTCAGATAGATATTATTTTACCAAGCTTTAATTGCTATGCAGAGTCCTCCGTGTTTCACCGCCTCCGTGAAAACCTCACACGGGGTCACCAGCCTCTGAAGCCACCTGCTTTGGCTCGGTAAGGATATTTTGGATTTTGGCTGCCCGTACTTGAGTGCAAAGCAGCAGGATGGGGCGGATGCAATTGCTTCTCCCACCAGGCAGTGGCAGCAGGTAACAGAGTCACAGCACCGGTGGGTTTGGCCAGAACCTCCGGAGATCCAGCCCATCGCCTCCCTCAAAGCAGAACTGACTGGAGCACGTTGGCAGACTGGGGACAGACGTTTTAGCAGGGCCTGTTGTGACAGGACAAGGGGTGATGGTTTTAAACTAAAGGAGGGAGATTCAGGCTGGACATGAGGAAGAAATTGTTGTCCCTGAGGGTGGTGAGAGCCTGGCCCAGGTTGGCCAGAGAGGTGGTGAATGAACCATCCCTGGAGACATCCCAGGCCAGGCTGGACGGGGCTCTGAGCAACCTGAGCTGGTGAAGATGTCCCTGCTTATGGCAGGGGGGGCACTGGATGGGCTTGGAAGGTCCCTTCAACCCAAACCCTTCTGTGATTCTGTGATTCTAAGTTACTCAGAACTGTGGCCATCAGGATTTTTAATAACTCCAGTTATGGCAACCTCGCAGCCTCTCTGGGCAACCTGTTCCCGTGTTTGACCAGCCCCATAGGAAAGAAGTTGTTGATGTTGCTCAGGGTAAGTGTTGCTGTGGGCAGTATCTCCAGTGAGTTGTGCCAACCCGGTTCTAAGCTGTAAACTCCACCCTTCCTCTGGCTGACGGAGCCACAGCATCTTGGCCTGACCAGGGCTGGTGTTAAAAATAAAAGCTGTTCCACATCAAGCTGAGATTTCCACCGGTAGAGCTGTGAGATATTACCAAAAGTGGGGTTTTTTGCGTGTGTGTGCTTCACCATCCACCGCCAAAGCAGAACAGCTTTTGGGCCATTCCTGCTCTGTGGGTCGGAACCAACTGTCGCTTCGGTGGCCACATGTTTTTGTTTCACCATTGTCAGTTACCTCTGTAGCCAGTGAGTTTCTCTCTTGCTGAGTGATAAACACAGAGGTATTTTAATTTCTCTGCTGGATGCAGGACAGAGCAGGGTGCTTTGGCGTGTCTGGGGCTCATACCAGCAATGGGACCTGGGGATTGGACTAGAAGATCTTTTGGGGTTCCTTCCAATCACAGAGTGTCAGGGGTTGGAAGGGACCTGGAAAGCTCATGCAGTGCAATCCCCCCATGGAGCAGGAACACCCAGATGAGGTTACACAGGAAGGTGTCCAGGCGGGTTGGAATGTCTGCACAGAAGGAGACTCCACAACCCCCTGGGCAGCCTGGGCCAGGCTCTGCCACCCTCACCAGGAAGAAGATTCTTCTCACATTTAAGTGGAACCTCCTGTGTTCCAGTTTTAACCCATTGCCCCTTGTCCTGTCACTGGTTGTCACCGAGAAGAGCCTGGCTCCATCCTCCTGACACTCACCCTTTCCATATTGATCCCCATGAATGAGTCACCCTCAGTCTCCTCTTGTCCAGCTCCAGAGCCCCAGCTCCCTCAGCCTTTCCTCACACGGGAGATGCTCCACTCCCTTCAGCATCTTGGTGGCTGCGCTGGACTCTCTCCAGCAGTTCCCTGTCCTGCTGGAACTGAGGGGCCACAGCTGGACACAATATTCCAGGTGTGGTCTCCCCAGGGCAGAGCAGAGGGGCAGGAGAACCTCTCTGACCTACTGACCACCCCCTTCTAACCCACCCCAGGTACCATTGGCCTTCCTGGCCACAAGGGCACAGTGCTGGCTCATGGTCACCCTGCTGTCCCCAGGACCCCCAGGTCCCTTTCCCCTACACTGCTCTTCCACAGGTCGTTCCCCAACTTATACTGGAACCTGGGGTTGTTCCTGCCTGACTCTACACTTGCTCTAACATGCAGTGTCTCTGTGACAGTCCCACACTGACCCCGTTGTGTCCGCATTCGCAGGTCCGGCCCTTTTGAAATCAGCGCCGACCTCGAAGACTCCATGGAATTTGTGGACCCCAGCGCCACCGGCGAGACGGATGAGAGCGGCGACGAGCGCGTCAGCGACGAAGAGACGGACCTGGGGACGGACTGGGAGAACCTGCCGAGCCCCAGGTTCTGCGACATCCCCTCCCAGCAGGCGGAGATGCTGCAGAGCCAGAGCACGCAGGCGTCCCAGCCCATCGCCAGCAGCAGCGCCGGGGGAATGATCTCGTCCGCCGCCGCCTCGGTCACCTCCTGGCTCAAGGCGTACACGGGACATCGCTAACCAGCGAGGGAAAAGGCTCGGAGGAGCCGATGCTATAGTACAAACCTTACATATTCAGTTTAAGTAGTGCCTGGAACAAAGAAAAGGTCAGACTTTCATTTTGTAAACCAGAAAAGAAATACCACCAAACCCAAACGTTTTTATTTAACCAAGATGACTGTGATGGTACCGTTTTTGTAAATTAGCTAGCTACGTGCTCCTGACGGGCTCTGCGATGGCACTTTGTGTCCTGGTCCTGTGTCTGTCTGCGTTATTACCGAGGAAGAAGGACCTGGCAGCCTCCAGCTCTGCTTTCTGAAGCAGCAGCAGCTTGTGGAGGGTTTGGATCGGGATGAAGGCTGCTCGCTGTGCAGCCCGGACAGCCGTGCAAATGCACTTCACGTTTTAACTCCGTACAGGGTTTTCATTTGTGTGTGTTTTAAATCTGTCTTGCATCATGCAAAACTGCGTATTTCTAAATTTTTCTTCATTCAGGACATGAAAATGATGCATTTTTAACATGTTTTCTAATCTCTGTTGCCATATTTTTAATACAAAGAATCAGCATGGACGGGAATTCTCACAGCGAATTGCTCTTTAGATTTGGTTGTGAATGAGTTTTGCTGTAGAAAAGTGGCTTGTTTCATGCTGTTTCCACCGGTTGATAGTCTGGAAGCTCCGTGTCGTGCTGTTTGAAGCACACAGGCTCTTTACTCTTAATATCACACACCAAAGAAACACTGGACGTTCTCTTGGCTAGACCCACATTTGACACCGATACAGGATTGCGTTGTTGCAATAATATTGATCAGTTACGCCACCACA